>NC_140574.1:34818474-36018474 GCF_057381845.1 Rhamphochromis longiceps
CATCATCAGACTGAGGTTAAGTGGAGCAACCAGACTGTTTTCAGAGGGACTCAGAAACTTCATTCTTATCATTTGCTTATGAAGACATGCCTTCCTAAAGTAGCATGAAAGTGCACCATGAAGACCGGCTGACATGCAGACTTTTCTAATGTGAACCTCAATTATCTGTCAAGTTCATAATGTTATTAATAATGTTTTTCTCTTTAATTATTGAGACATTTTACAAAACAAAACTATTTAGATAGCTGAAACTGGTTAGTGGATGTAACCGTAACATGTTTTGTCATTAGTTGGGTGGTGTAGAGTCCAGAGCAGTGGCGAAGCCTTTGGACCACACACTCCATAAATATCACCCACAGAAATATTGCATTGTTGTTGCCAGATTTATGTTTGTGCAAACCTACAAAAACACCTCTAGTAAAGCTTTGAGGGATGCCTTTTAAGGCTCAGCTTGCTCTACATTCTCACTGACATAAATATATCTATTTATTTAGAGTTGGAGCTGCAGCTGAATCAGTCTCTGTTTTTCACTATTTTGGGATAGCCTACTATTATTATATATTATATAAAAACATTTTTATGATATATCAGCAGCTATACAGGCATAAGAAGAACTTTTTGCTTAGTTACTTTACACATAATAGTTCCCTGTTCTGTCTTGGAGCATGATCAGTGGTTATCTAAGTCCTCACCATCGCTATCAAGTTTGAAACTATTTTTGTCTGTGCTGCTTTGGGGTGGACCAAACCACTAGCAGCTCATAGAGGGGGGAGAACATCCCAAGAAAGCTTTAATACTGTTTAGGATGCAAGTTGTAGTCCAACACGCTAACATTAAAAACTATTTTATTTGGTTAAGAATTCATTTTTTCAAAATTTCACATTTCACCACTATTTTAAAGAGAGTCTCTTACAACTTAGCCCGACCATATCTGGTGCTACGCTGGCCCCAATTTTGTTGATCATCATACTAAATGAAACTACGGTGAATCAAGAGGGAAAACATTGCAGAGGCATTAGAAGGGAGGTTTCTTTTAAGAGCACAGAGGGAAAGCTTTGCTTCAGTGTGTCCTTTGGCACATAGTTTTTCGGTCACTTTCTACATACATTTCATACATTCCACTGTAACATAGAAATTGAATAAAAAAGTAAGAAAATTATCAAATATTCATATTATGTGACATTAGATAACATGTGAGAAGACTGCGGTTTAGAGATTGAATGTGTAATTCTTATTCAGAAACAATGAGTTATTCGTGTAATACTAATGTTTTTGATTGTAGTTACATCTCATTCTTAGTTTTTGACTTGTGCTCTCATGTATGTGTCTATAACTAGAAAAGCTCAAATTTCCATCACCATTGCCAGAGAATGGTGCTGTTGGGTAAAAGCAGGAAAATGGCTTCACCTTTAATAGCAAGCGCTCATTTGCTCCCTGACGCAAAATTATGATGATTGTTTCTTAATTGCACGATAAAAGGTTTGGACTTCACTCTGCTGCCGCTCACTGATCACAGAGCGAGGACAGGGGCCCCACGTTGCTGATGACAAAGGCATGACTGTTCTCTTGTGTTGTGTCTCTGTAAATGTTTGGTGAGGTCCAGGACAAAGGCTGGATTGGTGGTAATGACTGGATTGTGATGTTTGTTTAGGTTTGAGTTTACTTGTACTGTTTGCTGTTTTTTTTTTTTTTTTAGAATGGAAGTGATTATTTATTTGAGCTAAAAAACATTTGATTCTGTATATTTCAGTCACATTTTTATTGAGGATAAAGAAACCATTTGCCAACCAGTTACTACAGCAAAACAGACGTTTTGCTGTAGTAACAAATGTAACTCAAAAAACCTCAAGTCTCAGCCATGTGTTGTGTGATTTACTTACGGAGTTGAACAAGAACCTAATTCTGTTATTCAGTGTTTTATCCAAGTATCAGTGGCTATCAACAAGTAGCTTTTACTGTAGCTACATCAATCACAGACTTTCTTATGTAGTTGAACTAATTAAAATGAAAAATGGCAACCAGAAACTGTCAATCAAATCGATTTTTTCTTAGCTATTCTCCTACTGGTTGGATGTCTGGCTGGTCACAGCAAAAAGACCACCCAAGGGGAAAAAAGAAACGCCCAAGAATTACAGTATTGTTCAATGCATTGTGTAGTAAAGAGCAGAATACTTCATTTGAACTCATAGTTGAAAGTACTGTTTTTATTAATGTTATCCACTTCTTTTGTCTGTTTCCTTGTTTTCCACTTATATGTTAACTTAAACTCATGTCTATGCTAAGTCTGCTAAGCCTGTTAGCAGAATCCAACCAACTACCTAACCCAGTGATTTCATGTTCTGCAATTCAACTTTATTTACACAGCGCCAAATCACAACAACAGTATTTGTATTGTAAGGTAGACCCTACAATAATACATACAGAGAAGAACTCAATAATCATATGACCCCTTATCAGCAAGCACTTTGATGACAGCGGGAAGGAAAAACTTCCTTTTAACAGGAAGAAACCTCCAGCAGAACCAGGCTCAGGGAGGGGGCGGGGCCATCTGCTGTGATCGTTTGGAGTGATAGAAGGAAGACAGGATAAAGACATGCTGTGGAAGAGAGCCAGAGGTTAATAACAAGTGTGATTCAGTGCAGAGAGGTCTATGAACACATAGTGAGTGAGAAAGGTGACTGAAGAAGAAACACTCAATGCAACATGGGAATCCCCCAGCAGCCTACACCAGCATAACTAAGGGAGGATTCGGGGTCACCTGATCCAGCTCTATGTTATTTATGTTACTCATTAAGATAAGATGGGGCCTGAATGTGTAATGGCACAAGGTGTTGCTGAACGTGCTCTAAAAACTTGAACTTTAAACACTTATTTCCTTAATCCAGTTTCACAGAGAGTGTTAAATCTGACAGTTTTCTGAGTAGGGCTCCATCACGTGAATGAGACTTTTACTGACATGTATGTAATAAACAATGTAATAACAATGCCTAAACTAGCCTGAAATTAACTAGCACCTGAACTCTTGGTTTGTAGATTTGGATAAGGGTTTCTAGCTTGTAAAATAGGACTTGTACAAATCTGCAAATTTATCAGAAATTGTTATAAATTAGACTATTATCTCTTAGTGGTTGTAATAAGAATGTAAGTGTTGCAACTGCATCAGAAACATGAGTCAATGAGCTGATGCCAAATGGAGCCTTTTGGCCACATTCAAACAGTAAATGAAAAGAGAGTGCTTATTTGCAAACATGACCCCAGTCGGGCTTTATGTTGTCAAAAAGTAACAGAAAGAAAGCTGAGCTCTGATGTGCGAAGGCGAATGTTAAGGACAATATTCTAAAACACTTCTTCAGTAAAGACTCAGAGAAGAGAAACACAGAGTTCTTGCTAGCAAGGGCAGTTCCCTACTGAGAGACTCCGGTGAGGAACTGCCCTGGTCTTTATTTGAACGTATGTGTGTGTGTGTGTGTGTGTGTGTGTGTGTGTGTGTGTGTGTGTGTGTGTGTGTGTGTGTGTGTGTGTGTTACTGCTGATCAAAGGGTCATGAAAGCACAAAAGGTACATCCTTGGTCAGGAAAGGGTAGTCTCCCCCACCCTAAATAACATGGTGAGGAAGTCCAGCAGTTCATCTATATGTAAAGAAGCACTTAAACTAAAACAGACATAGCTACGTTAATCCTACCATAAAACAATAAGAGAAAGTACGACCTTTCTCGTGCTCCCAGGATGTGGGTGTGTGGAATACACACCAAGCCTTTGCAGCCTGTTAAAGATCACACAACCTATCCCTACACAATTGATTATATGCCTCTGAGTATACATGGTTGAATATTTCCTAATACAAATAACTACAAGCAGTATTCTACCATATGCAAACTTATATCACTAAAAGATTATACTGACTACTAAATACAATTTTCTATTGACAGCGAACGTGGTGAACTGCTCCACATTCTTATGAGTATTTACAGACCCTTTTTTCTATACATGCTGACCCCATTTAGGGCCCCTGGATTCCAGGAGGAGTAACCCCTTCACCCTTCACCTCTCTCTCACTTCCTGCTCTACCTAGCAACTGCTACAACAATAAATGCTAATTGGTTTACTGTCACAGCCAATCCCATGGATGAAACTAGGAATTTATTTACAAAAAAGTTCCATTTAAGCGTCTCCTGGAAAGACAAAGGAAAATCACAGAGGCATGCGTCTGTGTGGATATTTTGATATAACAGTTTTAGTTACAGAATTTCTTTAGATGACGTAAGATGCCAATTTTAAACAAAAACGTGTCCTGCTTTTGATTAATAATCAGAAAACAGTGATGTAGATTTATGTACATAAATGTGTTAAGATAAACAAGCTGTACAAGTATAACTATGACACATGGGCACATGGTGTCATTTCTAATATCAGTATATTCAGAATCAATAAAATCAATGAAACAGTATATTGACCACACATTAAGACACTGCAGTTGAAATCATACTGTGCTTCGTTCACACATGCTAGCACTCTGCCACCACCTTGTGGTCAAAAACAGTAAATTGGCTAGAGTTTAGAGAAGCCCAGGATATTTAACTGGCTTAGATGTCACAACACAATCCATCAAAATTACTGCAAGATAAAAATAAAATCCAAAAGAAAAATAATACTTGATATAGTGCGATTTTGTGCCTTTTAGTTACATTTTATTTATACAGCACCAAATTGACACAGCAGTGGCCTTAAGGCACGTTTTTGTAAGGTGAATGTTCTGTCAGAGACAACGCCAGCAAGCAGGAGATCTCCTATGAGCAGCAGTTGGCGACACATTACGTATTGGTGTGAGGTTAATGTGTTGTGATCTGTTACAGCAACATTAACCATTGACTGAACTTTTGCCACATTGTGCACTAATGCAACGCCGTCCAAATGACACAATCACAGCATGAATAGTGATCAAGAAGCACTTGAGCTGAGCTAATGGGAGCTGTGATAGAACGCACAAAACACTTAGGAAGCAAGACCACAACTAGCAAGTTGTGCTCTTTCTTTTATCTACTACTAAAATGTAGTAGATAAAAAAATTGGAATTTGGTGTCACTTTTGCTCTTTGTGTGTGTGTTCATAAGCCCGAAGTGTGTGTCTGCATGCGCTCTTGGTTTTGTGTGCTTGAATGTACAAGTACTTTGCCAATTAGAGCGAAAGAGGTTTTGGTTCTCAGGGTTAGAACAACAAAAGAACTCATTTACGAGGCACTGCAGACTGTAACCTTTTTTTAAAGGAAGATTACACGTCATTTTTGAAACTGTTCATACAACATTCTTGAACACTTATCTCGAGGCATTTTACAAGCACAAAATTATGCAACTCACAAAGAATTTATTTGTTTTTTTGTTCTTTTAAATTTGTGTGTTTGTGTTGCTGTATATTTTACCCCAGTAAGTTTGACTGACGCCTCGTCTTAACCAACCCTAAAGACTGTAGCTGGGTGGGTGGGCTGCACAGCTGTCAACAGAGAGGACCTGTTTTCAGGTATAGGTGTACCTCACACACTTTCAGACTCCCGAACATGTGCAGACGCTGCACCAACCAGCCAAGCAGTAAATGAAGCCTGTGTTGAGAAGCTGTTTTCCCATCCCGCCCTCACTCCTCTTCCACTTTTCCTGTGTATGTATTTTCAGTTTATATTTCTAGGCCTTTCTATTTGAAAGAGTGTCCAAGAAAGGCTGCTCACACACTAAAAACTAACACTGTCATCAGCTTATGAGTGGCCAAGAAAACCACAGACAAGAATCAGTGACAACACTAAAAGTCAGCTCCACGGCTAAAAGTAAAACTTAGCGAGAATAATTTGGTTGCTATGCTCCTTTAGGACATTTGAGCGTCATATGTGATGGCAACTAAAAAAAATAAAGGGAAGTGGAGCGAAAAATTCAGAAGGGAATAAAATAACTTAAAGCTGAAATATGTATATGTATGTTGACCAACTGGTTTACAGTGTAATGGAGACAACATGGGTGTTACATAACAGAGGGACAGCAACGTTTCTGCATGTGCGCCTGCACAAAGTAAAGGCGACTGTATGATCAGAAAGACAGCAGCGTCTGTCCTTCTGATTGGATCTCCTCTGTGCCCGGGATGACAGTTGGGACACAAAGAATTCCTGGAATGTGAGAGATGATGGGAGATGTGCACAAACACACTCATACACAGGGGCACACACATATACACACAGAGAAACGGTCACACTTTTTGTGGGCTCTTTGATCTGCTGGCTCAGCCTACTGCCACAGTGAAGACAAAAGGGGGACCACCTGCAGAGGGAAGGGCCATTGTGGCCTGGGAATGAGTTAAAATCTATCAGTCTCTATTAGATGTCTTCTGTGTAAGTTCAAACAACAGGTTACCAGAACGCCTCAGGCTGGGGTGAGGGTGCCCGAGAAATCAGTCGTTTCAGACAAACGAAGAAGTGCTTTACAAAATCCTACAGTCGGAGGTAAAAAAACAAACAAACACCCAAAACTACTAAGGTAATAATACAATGCTTACCCACAAAATGATGACAAGTACAGAAAGGTTTCTTCTATACAGTGATAAAATCAAGTAACCCTGCCTGATCTACTTCAGCAAGTTGTTCCACAGTCATGGTCCCTAAACAACTCTGCTAGAGATTTTAGGAGTGTTCAGGTGTGTAAGGGATACATTTGAAAATTAAATCAACACCTACAGTCTAGGGACATTAATTGCCATTATGTGGATCCTCTTACAAGATTTAATTAATTTAAATGGGACCAAGTCACAGTCCCCTCAAGGAGCTTTATAATGTAAGGACCCTATAATAATTATTAACAGCTATGAAAAGTTAAGATAAGATAGAACTTTATTAATCCCTCGGGTGGGTTCCTCTGGGAAATTCGATTTCCAAAAAAGCACAGCACCGACAGAAGTTACAGAGTTACAGAATATTATATATACACACACACACACACACACACACACACACACACACACACACACACACACACACACACACACACACACACACACACACACACACACACACATATATAAATACAGAGACAATATAAATAAAATATACGAAGGGGATAAATAGAATAAATAGGAATAAAAAATAAAAATACAAGTGAATTGCACATTTCAAGTATTGAGTCTATTGCACTGTTGACTATTTACAAAAAGTATTGCACAAGGTATTGTACAGTGAGGTGAAGAGGCACTACAGCTTAGTTGTTCCCCCCTCCTTTGTCCTCCTGTTTCCCCTCCCTCTCCCCTCCAGGGAGGAGTTAAACAGTTTGATGGCGTGTGGGACAAAGGAGTTTTTAAGTCTGTTAGTTCTTGTCTTTGGGAGAAGCAACCTGTCACTGAACAGACTCTTCTGATTGTTTATGGCCGTGTGCAGAGGATGCCTAGCATTGTCCATAATGTCCATCAGTTTCTTTAATGTCCTTTTCTCTGCCACTGTCACCAGAGTGTCCAGCTTCATGCCGACCACAGAGCTAGCCCTCCTGATCAGTTTCTCCAGCCTGGATGAGTCCCTCTTTGCTGTGCTGCTCCCCCAGCACACCACAGCATAGAAAAGTACTCCAGCAACCACCGACTGGTAAAACATCCTCAGGAGCTTCCTGCAGATGTTAAAAGACCTCAGCCTCCTGAGGAAGTACAGTCGGCTTTGGGCTTTTTTATACAGGTGCTCTGTGTTGCATGACCAGTCCAGTTTATTGTCCACCCACAGCCCGAGGTACTTGTACTTGTTGACCACCTCCACCTCCTCCCCCTCTATCTGAACCGGCAGTGGACCTGCTCTAGACCTCCCGAAGTCCACAACCAGTTCCTTAGTCTTTGAGGTGTTGAGTTGCAGGTGGTTTGTGTGACTCCATGCGACAAAGTTCCTCACCAGACTTCTGTACTCCTCTTCCTGATCATCCCAGATACACCCCATGATGGCCGTGTCATCTGCAAACTTCTGAATGTGGCATAATTCAGAGTTGTAGCAGAAGTCAGAGGTGTACAGGGTGAAGAGAAGAGGGGACAGCACAGTTCCCTGTGGTGCTCCTGTGCTGCTGACCACAGTGTCAGACGTGATGTCCTTCAGCCTGACGTACTGTGGTCTGTCGGTGAGGTAGTCGGAGATCCAAGCGACCAGGCAGGGGTCCACCTCCATCCTGTTCAGTTTTTCCTGAAGCATACAGGGCCGGATGGTATTAAAGGCACTGGAAAAGTCAAGAAACAGGATCCTGACCGTGCCTTTTCCCCCATCCAGGTGTGAGTGGGCTCTGTGTAGGAGGTACAGGATGGCATCCTCCACTCCGACACCCGCCTTGTATGCAAACTGTAGTGGGTCCTGGGCATGTTGTACCTGTGGTCGGAGGAGGTTGAGGAAGAGCCGCTCTAGAGTCTTCATAAGATGTGACGTCAGTGCCACCGGTCGGAAGTCATTCAGCTCATTGGGCCGGTTCTTTTTGGGGACCGGGACGATGCAGGATGTCTTCCATAGGGCGGGCACTCTCCCCAGTCGCAGACTGAGATTGAAGACTCGTTGTAGCGGCTCCTCAAGTTCAGCAGCACACGCCTTTGGGGAGCCGCTATCAAGTTGTCAGATATTAACACTTAGATTCAAATTAGCTTAATTAAATGTAAGTAACAGCTCATGAGTTATTTAAGAAATAGAACTGGAAATCATGTGCACAAAAATAGAAGAATGCAGAAATTATAAATAGAGAATAGCAAAGGGCCAGCGACTGAGCCGTGGGGCATCTCACTGGAAAAGTTACTATTTTAATGTATAGTATGAATATTAAAATCTTCTTTTTCTTGGCATGGAAAAAGAGGGGGAGAGGGAGCAGAGCAGGGACAAAAGAATAGAAGCAGACACAGAAAGAGGTTAAAAAACAAGAAGAAAACTATGAGTCAGAGAGGTTAGCAGAAGTAGAGTCGAGCCTCAGGGCAGAATCAACCCACTGTCTGCTCACACAGACACAAAGACTGAGTGAAGACAACCTACGGTCCAAACGTTGGCTTTCAGCAATACTGATTCTTATGTTTGAGGGCACACATGCACCACACATATCTGAATGTCTCAAATCACTTAAATCGCTTTCAAATTTGTGTCCCCTTTATGAAGGCCTGCATCGCACAATGGAGAAGTCATAGGGCTACACAATACAGTCTCAGGAACAGTTAACTAGACAAATCAAGAACGTGCTCCACGGTAAATTTGTTTATTCGTATTATTATATTAGGTTTCCCCATGTCTCAGTGATCTAAATCTTACACAGTATACAAACTGGGTGCTTTAACAAGCTCACTCAAAGGTTAAAAGTGTTATAGCAAAACCTTTTTTGTGGATTTTGTTAGAAGGGTTAATAAACATCTCAGTTCCCAAAAATCTGAATTTTCTGGCTATTTTCTGATGTGTTGGGTCTTACAGTGCTACAGATGAACTTCTCACCTTGAACACACTCGTACCCTGATATTGGACGCACACACACACAAAAACACAAACACACAAGTTCAGTCAATGGCACACTGTAAAGCCTACAGAATATTTCAGATAGAGGACTGCATTGTTGTTAGGAGGTCAGAGGTGAACATCTGCAGAAGGACAGTTTCCATTACATCAAGTGTTCATAACTATCACCCAATCAGCCTAAAGTCCCTTTTTGCTCCTCTCACCCTTACTTCACCTCTAGAAACACGCAATCACGCAGACACGCACAGAAACAGAGTGAGACACACACAGGGAGAAAAAGAGGTCGTTGCTGTGAAGCTCAGTGATGTTTTTGCCTCAGTGCATGAATGTATACTGAGGTAGACTGTAGTCTACCTGTCTGCATATAACACACATGCAGATGCAGACATAAGCTGACGACAACAGCGAAATCTATTTTCCAAAGTTTATTTTCTAAAACTGCTTAAATCCTGTTGAGCTGTTTACATCAGCCTATGTCCTGCTTATGCATTAGTAGGGCACAGGGAACTGAATGTGAGATATTCGGCGTGTGTGTGTGTCTGTGATCGGATGTTTGCTCAGCTGCAAGTGTTGTTCTCAGAGCCTCTTGTCTTGCTCCAACGCGAATGCTAATGAAACACAAGGAAGGCAGTGTAAGGAGGTGATTCTTTAGCACATATGATCCTGTAAATACTGTCACATTATCACAGTTACAGTATAGAAGGTGTGTATCCCACTGGGCAACAGTCCAGGACTATAAGACAATTTGGATCCTTCACGGCAATGATGTCATTCCTGTTTGTGTTTTGAAGGCCTCGCCATTGTGCATTGTGACAGATTTTTGCTGTGAACTGTCTGGAATGAAAGGCAACCTTTAGAGAAATGCGACAGGAAAATATTATCTCATGTTTGCTCCACATGTCCCTCTGGCAAAGGACCATCTATCGGCATCCACCCACTGTGCACCACAGAAACCACTATTGTTCAGAATTCCAGTAAAATGCTAGAAAGTGTCAATTTAATTATGCTTTTTCTGTGCATCGGCTAACAGATAGGTGTGACTTCAGGAGAAATTCCTTCATCAAATAGTTTAACAAGTAGTTAAAGTTTGATAGTATTCATTTACACCTGGCGCAGGCTTTGTCTTTAAAGCTGGAATAAAATGTGGATTTTTCCTAATGAATGATCTGAAGAATCAAAAAGGTTTGGTCATCTCTGCGGTTCTTTTACAACTGTAAAAGACAGACCTAACATCGAAGAATCTCAGGACCCTGCCATCACCCCACCACTTTCCCCACTTGAGTAGCCTCATGGTTACTTGAAGGCTGACCAAAAGTCTAGTTACATGGCCTCACCAAACTCCTCCCACACCAAAGTTATTGCCAGAGCCGGTTGGACTGCTGGTACCTGTCAGCTTCAGAGTCCCATAGACCAATCAAGGCTGATGGGACTCTTTCTTTAGCATGACTGCTCTCTTCACCACCAAATGATATATGTTTTGGGCAGGCGGCCTGTCCAGGATCCCTTCCTTGCCACCTGATCCAACTCACCACCAAGTGGTGACCAGTTGACTGCTCAGTAGCTAAGTCATGCAGCGACTGATGGGGAAAAAGTGATCACCAACCTGTGACTCAGGGTGTCTTTTATACCAGAGTTGGCAAAAGTACAGACATTCTGTACTTAAGTAGAAGTACAAATACAACTGTTAAAAAATACTCCAGTAAAAGTACTGATTCAACTTCTTTACTCAAGTAAAAATGAAAAAGTTCAGTGTCTGAAATGTACCCAAATAGGAAAGTAAAAAGTAGCTCTTTGGAGGACGTTTCCATTTTTGTGCAGCGCTAACTGAACCTTGTGCTGTCTTAGCATAATGATAAAATAATATCAGTAGATGGGAATACAAACTTTAACTTTTTATTTAAAAAAATCGAATTATACTCAAATTGAATCTGAAGAAAAAGAAGGATGATAAAGGATTTGGTCTATTGCCTACATTGTAGAGGGCGGCTTTGTTTTTAAATAGTAAAATGTGTACAGTCAGAGGTGAAAGTGGATTTATCAGGTGGGAAACCCGAAAATTGTTTGTAATGTTTCATGCAGATGTGTCACGAGTGTCCTGGCTGATTTCCATCCTCTACACTGAAAGCACACTATTTCTAGTGTCTTTTTTCTCCAAGGTATAAAGTTGGTATGAAGGTGAATGGATGTCAGCATCATCAGCTAAAGATTCACATGAATCTGTGCTAAAGCTGATGTAACGGAAATCAGACCATGAAAGCACAGCCACTGTGCAGCAGTCACACACTGTTCTTTACTCCATCACAGTACAAACGTAGCTGTTTATCCTGCAGAGGATTGTCATGCAACCTTTAAATAACACAGTGAGTTTACCTCAGTTTGTTTTGCATGTTTCACAATATGAAAAATTTCCAATCAGACCCAGTATCTGATTTAAAAATATGAGGACTTACACTTTAAATTTCCAGCTAATCAAACACCACTGAGCAGTTCTTACCTTTAAATCTTCTAAGTGCCACAAATGGAGGGGCAGCTGGTCATTCCCTGGCAGATAACAGCCAGGTATCACAAAATCATTTGAGTCTCTCATTCATCAAAAGCGCGGAAAGCCAAAATAGGTACTGAAGAACCGAGTGCACATTCACTGTTCCTCAGGGAACGATAAGGGCTAAGGGAAAGAGAAATGTCTGAGCTGATGTAAAACAGTTGACAGTGAACCGTACCGCAGAATGTCACAACACAGAACTTGGAAGATCTTGGTGTGCTCGAGGACAGCGGTCCCCAACCTTTTTTGTGCCACGGACCGGTTTATGCCCGACAACATTTTCACGGACTGGCTTTTAAGGTGTCGCGGATAAATACAACAAAATAAAACTGGTACCGGTACCGAAAAAAAGAAGATTTATTCATAACAGACGTGAAAAGACCCAGGAAAAGAGAGTAAACGATAAAAACGATAACAAAATAACGCTGAAAACCGATAAAAACCCTGAAAACCAGACATTTCACACCTGAGCTTCAACTCTCGCGGCCCGGTACCAAACGACTCACGGACCGGTACCGGTCCGAGGCCCGGGGGTTGGGGACCGCTGCTCTAGGACAAAAGCTTGTTGTGAGGAAATTAAATTGCTACATGTATATTGTGTATGAGCTCTCTCCTGGATAGAAAATTTGGGATTTGCTGTGCCATAACTTCCCTTTAAGCTTGGAGTACAGCATCACGAAAATCAAGTTTGCATTACTTGGGATTTAGAGTTTTAACAAACTGAGTGTGTGTTTATGTGACACTCTCTATCTGCAAACAGGAAAAGATGGGCATAATTTCTGTGCCCACAGAGTCAGACCCAAAACGCAAAATCATTCCCAAGCATAAACACAGACGCAGAAGAACCGTGTACTGTCAACATTTTCCTTAAACTTGGACATTTCGTGGCCTGTTTAGCAGAGGTAAATGAGTGAGTGCAACAGTTTGTCATGTAAAGTCAGACAGACAGGAACATGAAAGAAATTTGGGACGATTCAGACACTTACATCTGTAAATCTGTACGAAGCAGTGTTGTGGACAGACTTGTCCATAAAACCCTCAAAAATGTATTTTGAGATCAATCTGTAGCACAAATTTTAAGGGTGGGGCTTTAACAAAAGGGAACGCCATTGTTCAATTCAATTTTAGCCCGATTGCTATACTGCATTCACTTTAAATTAAGATGTATTTAAGGTTAGGAAAATGTGAGTGGAGCTAACAATGAGAAGAAATATCGTCAAACAAACTGGGCTCCTCTCATAGGCAGTTGCTGTCTGATGTGATCTCAGTAGCTTTAAACTCATTTTCATAGCTCTGTGGCTTCCAACAGTCTGCAGATGATTGTGAACTGAGGAGCCACAATTCTTCCATAAGATAAACAGCTGGTCACCACTGACCTCAGGTATACAGTTCAATTCAGTTTTGTTTATATAGTGCCAAATCATGACAGCAGTCGCCTCAAGGAGTTTTATATTGTAAGGTAAAGATCCTACCATAACACAGAGAAAACCCCAACAGTCAAAGGATATATACAGATAGTCCGGCTCACTCACACATGTAGGCAAGCTGACCCACCATACACACTACAGTACAAAGAGATGCTGTTATCTTTTAACCCATATGACAATAAAACCTTTACTATCATCCAGCATACAGTATTTTTCTTTTTTTATTTCTTTTCTATCCAGAGAGAGACAATTATCCTCTAAGACCTGAATGTATGCCAAAACATGAGAAGCTCACAATGGGGCTGGGCTACAGCTACAAGCACAGTGGCAGTTAAAGCTATGTCATTGCTGCAGTCATAGTCACGCCTACAGCCTGTCTCTGCACATGTTTTTAACTGCAGAAAACTTGGACTTGTCATAGAAGGGGTAGCACATTCATGATGGCTGCATTCCATCTGGCTGAGGCTATGCTGTTTTGATTGCTTGGGCTTACAGAGACACATAATAGAGTTGAAGCATCATTTATTCCACTGGTACTTTCCCTCCTGCAGTTAGTGAAAATGTATACTGGGGGAAAAAAGCCATAATTCCTTGAAGCAGTCTGCAGCTAGGATATCTATCTAGCTATATCTAGCAGGCGGAGCTGAGACCATGTCATTGGGTTATTTTCCCACTAAAGGAGTCCAAATGAGTGTATACATCTAAAATCATGGACTTGCTAGTGTATAAAAGGGAAATAGAGGTTTGTGGTATGTCTCTCAAGCTGTCAAACTGAAACACCACACTTCACACCACCCTGAATCCTCCCTTAGTTATGCTGCAATAGGTGTAGGCTGCTGGGGGAGTCCTTTGATTCACATTGAGTATTTCCTCTTCAGTCACCTTTCTCACTCACTATGTGTTAATAGACCTCTCTGCACTTAATCATCTTGCTATTAATCTCTGGCTCTTCCACAGCATGTCTTTATCCTGTTTCCCTTCTATCACTCCAAACATCACAGCAGATGGCCCCGCCCCTCCCTGAGCCTGGTTCTGCTGGAGGTTTCTTCCTGTTAAAAGGGAGTTTTTCCTTCCCACTGTCGCAAAAGTGCTGCTCATAGGGGGCCATATGATTATTGGGGTTTTCTCTGTATGTATTACTGTAGGGTCGACCTTACAATATAAAGTGCTTTGAGGCGATAGTTGTTGTGATTTGGCGCTGTGTAAATAAAGTTGAATTGAATTGAATTCACTAAACCAGCAAGAGTGAGAAGATGGAACACAAACTCATTTTTGACTACTTTTCTGACAGTAACATAAAGGGAGTAAAGCCTGACATTTGAGGCACAGTGCCATACACACTAACACACATTTTCCTTACATATACAAAAAACTAACTACGCTGATGTCCACCCGAACTCTCAAGAAGGTTTTAAATGTGGCATATTTGTGGGAAGTGGCTCAGTTAAGAGTTTCATAAGTTTCATAAGTTAAACTTAAAACGTTCTCCTTCTCTGAAATCATCTGGAAATATTGTGTTCAAAATGACAACGTGTATCAAAAGTTGGAGAAGCAGGACATTTCTTCATTTGGTTTCTGTGTCAGGTTCTTGTGTGTATGTGCTCTGTACATGCACCAGTTTCATGAGAGTTACGTATCTTTATGTCTCTAAAACACTGGTTTAACATTTAGCTGTGAGGCTATGCAGAGACATTTGCAAGAGTGATAAACAATGCTAAACAATTCAGATGAAGCTCAGCGGGTCCCCCCCCCCCCCCCATGGTATCATGTGTGTCCCTATCTTTATAATATACTGTATTATGTTATAGTGATTGATGCTCATATTCAACACGACCAAAGATTCGTACAACAAGATTAGTCTGTGAAGGTTCTCAGTCATCCAGGTCATCATAGTCTAAAGAGCTTGGAGAGAAAAGCATCTGGACTTCTTTGAGTTCTTTGAGTTTAAAGAACAAGTACAAGTTTCACTTAATGTGCTAAAAGCTCTAAACGCCCAGTTGCAAAACTTTTTCTACTTTTTCATCAGTGTGAAAAGCTGATAAGGTAAAACCCTACAATAATACAGAGAAAACCCTACTTGGTGACAGTGGGAAGGAAAAAATCCCCTTTAAGAGGAAGAAACCTCTGACAGAACCAGGTTCTGGAGGAAGATGGGAGAAAAGCCAAAAGTCACAGCCAATCAAAATAAAGCTTAAAACAATTGCGATTAATTGTGCAAATACAGAAGCTTAACTCACATAAATTAGTGAAGTTTCAGACTTTTTTTCAGTTGGAAAAATGCTGTCTTTATATGCTTGATGCCCCAAAGCACAGATAGAGTGTAAGAGACACACAATGATAGTGATTCATGGCCAGCTTTTTCGAAAGAAACCATGGAAACAGCGTACTCAAACAGCAACAACAAACAGCTTCTCTTGAATGTTATGTTTGTTTTGTAAAAGCCATTACTTCAAGCTGTAAATCTGAATATTTATCTTCAAAAAAATCATCAGGTCAAACCAATAAATGCTTCTGATATTCCTTTCATTTCCTCGGCAGCAGCACAAATCCCCCTTCTTTCCTCATTTTGAACCCAGGCACACGCAGTTTTTCTGAAAATGCTAAAGGGTCCCAAAGTCAGAGCACTACATCACCTCTTTGAGCATCACATCATGGAAAATATGAAAGAAAGGCTATTTTGACTGGAAATTGAAAGGACCCTCAAAGAAACACCCATTATGCTGAGACTTTTCCCCCCCCATTAAAAACAGAGCTGACCGTTACACTCATAAACCAATGGCACCTTTTACAGTTGGCCCATTGTGCCCAACTGTGTTCAAATCAAAGTCACTCTGGCTGAATGAGCACATTCCAGGCAGGACGTGGGACTGCAGCGAGGGCTCTCAGTGCTGTAATATACTGAAGACATTTAGGTAAAGGGTCTTTGATACACCTCTATAACATGCTTGCTTTCCAGGTTTTAGTCATAAAACACCAAAGGGAGCTTGGAGGGAGTTTTACTCCAGTAACATCAGAGACTGAATAAGGTCAGGAGTAAAAGTGATGTGAGGTCTTGGGTAAAACTGTTAAAAAGAAAGGCGGGCAACTGTCAAGTGCTAGTAAATGGCGGAAATTATGTTGTGGGCAGCAGAGAGAATTGAGTTGACATTTGGCTATAACTAAGGTTTTTACACTAACAGGACTGACATTGTCAGCAGCACAATAATATGACTTGGTTTTACTGTACAGAGGAAACACGTCAGAAACAAGACTCCTACTGGGCTCACCTCACATTCATTTATATTGGCTAAACATTGAATCCTTTCAGGGCAATTCAACCAACGGTAAATGGAAAGTGAAGGTTCCTGGAGCTGGGGCATTTTTTTCGGTGGGGGAGTGGGGGTCTGAAGTATGGAAAACAGTTTTCAGCTGAAATTGCAGTGTAGTCTACAAATGTGTAAATCATGAATGACGATGAAGTCCACTCTGACCACTAAATTTAAGTCCAGTGTTGTGATTTCAGCCCTTAAAAGCATACCTAAAAGAAGTTATCTGATTTCAAGTTTCTAAACTCAGGAGAGTGTTTTTCCCACTGGCTCGTTTGGACAGAGCACTCATATATTCTAGACATGCATCCAGTGGACATTAAACTGATTTTAAACTGCCAGGTTAACAGCAGTGACCAATGGGACATTTGTGTGTGAGAAGAATTCACAGTGAGGAAGTGGGCTTCGTTTGTCTTTGCGTCCACCAAGGACTGCTACATAACATGCTCACGTTGTAAGAATGTATCTGACATGAAGAATTTCCTGTTGTGCTACATGTAAGGACATCTTTGTGAAATGACACTATCGGGAGTTCATAGGTGAAAACTATCCATGTTCAGGGTGAGCTGATTGATTTCCAAAATCTTTAGGTTGTATCAGTGTAGACCCAAGTTTGTTTACATTTCAGGCCCACACTGTATTATCAAAAATATTCACTCGTCTGCCTTCCACTTAAATTCATCCCAAAGGTTTTCTGTTGGGTTGAAGTCAGAACTCTGCACAGGCCAGTCAAGATCTTCTACACCAGACTCCATGTCGTTATGGCCCACGCTTTGTGCACTAATGTGTGGATCCCTAAACTTTTCCTACAAAGCTGGAAGCATGACATTGTCCAAAATGTCTTGGTATGCTCAAGTATTAAGAACTTCTTTTACTAGAACTAAGCGGCACAGCCATCTGTGGTGACTGGTTAGGGGTGAGGGAACCTTGCCCACTTCCAAGTCTTCAGACAGAATAATGCTTCCTTAACCGTCCCAAATAACCACCACAAGCTTCTAGGACCAAATCAACTCACACAGCTGGTTTTTTTTTGGTTAAAACAGCTGTGGGGTGCTGTACACTCTAGACTGTAAACGTATTAATGTCATTGCTGGATTTCTGCATTTTAAGACGAGATCGAAAGGCACTGACTCATTTTGTTAGCCTCGAGCTGCTATCGGAGGAGCTGTAGCTTTTTGCCTCAAGTCTCAACCCACAGGTTGCTGCTTTCTCTGGGTGCTGTGGGCGCGCACAGTGTCACGAGCTGTGTGAATAATCAATATCTCAGTGTTGACAAGTCTTTCCGAGACATATCAAGAACATGAGTTCTAACCAGATGTTCTAACATTATTTTTATCATCCATTGTCAAACATCACCTACACACCACTGACATCAAACTGGCACAGGATCAAAACATGCCACTCATAACTCACTGCACGCACACACACACACACACACGCACGCACGCACGCACGCACGCACACACGCACACACGCACGCACGCACGCACGCACGCACACACACACACACACACGCACGCACGCACGCACGCACGCACGCGCGCGCACGCACGCATGCACACACACACACACACACACACACACACACACACACACACACACACACACACACACACACACACACACAGAGGAAACCCCCTCACAGCATTACCATACAAACACTTCACTTCTCACCCTGGTGCAGAGTTTGACTTCTCTGCCACTTCTACCTACATCATCATACGTAAAGGATTTAGGGGACAGAGGAAGCCTGGCCCATTCCCAAACAAACAAATAAACCATCACTCTCCTGCTGAGCTGTGAGCCGAGCCCCACAGCAGGCAGCCGCTGAATGAAAAGCACCACAGCAGGCAGAGGTGTGATAATGGAAATGGGAAGGGGGCTGAACCATATTGTGTGACTCATAATGGATCTGTGTGAGAGCAGTGGATTCAAGTCCAGACTCTTTTGTTGGCATTAAAGACGGTTAACTGCTATTTTGAGGAAGTTTTAAGCCATTTGTTTTACAAGAACTCTCCACCAGTTTAAGCTCTGCAAATTATTTGGGAATTAGTGAGGACAGGGTAGAAAGATGCTTTTTGGAGAAAAGCCTGTGAGGTCTGAGTGTTTTACATGATGTAAATCAGAATCTTAAATTATTTTACTAGATCATGTATGATTACCAGATGTTATCTAGCTGGAGAATAAGCACATAATTGTGCATGAATCCAAAGCAAAAATTAGATTTTTTGATGTATATTTATCAGATGATAATTTGAGCTAAAGGAGAGTGCAGCATAAAAAACTAGTAAGTTAGTTGACATGCTAGCAGACCAGACACTGAATTGTCCATTCCTGAAAGATTTATTCTTGTGATTTTAGTCTTTGAGAGGAAAATCCTAGTTGTTAAAAGTCATTTTTAAGAACTAGGATTTGTCAATAGTTTGTTTTTTTGTAAGGTTTCAACATTACCCTGAGAAATTTCATCAAGCATCTCTCACCTAAGGAAAGTTCACTTAAAATCCCTAAAAGACAATGACTCGCTTGAGAAATACCGTATAGAAACGTCTACAACCGTAGATCAATAATTTGGCATCATAGTTAACTTATATGCTTACTTATTATGTGTCGATCGCTTTAAAACACTTTTGCTGTCTATAGTTCAGTGGGATTAATCATCAACACTAGGAAACATGTCCCTCCTTAGATCAAGCATCTCTGGGTCACTGTCCCATTTTCTTTTTGCAATCGCAGACCCGTCCCAGCTGTTACTTTCTTTATACAGGCCATGCTGAGCTGCAGCTGCGTGAACCTTACCTTCTGTAACCTGCAGAGCCGCTGCCAGCCAGCACAGCAGCATGGTAAGACACCATCTAAGAAGACACATCAGACACATAATGAAAGTTGCATTTGGAGAAATTCTGCATAGACTTAAAAAAAAAAAGAAAGTTAAAACACACTGCAAAAAAGTTCATGACATCGATTTAAAATTCCAGCTGAAATGTAATAGCAGAAATCTAGCAGTGTATAGAAGAAATGAACAGGTCTGCTCTGAGAAATGCTTTTATAATTTCAATAATAATAATAATAAAAATGCAGAAAATGTTGAGGTAAGATATAAATAACAGCTTCTTACCGCTGAGACATTTCAGTAAATACGCAAATCCAGCTTTGGAAGTAAACTCCAAGTACATGTGTGAGGCAAACTTTGTGGTCCCTCTGCCTGACTGTGCAGACCTGAAGTCACAGTGCTGCTCTCTCTCCCTCCCTCTCTCCCTCTCTCTCTCTCAGCACAAAGACTCCCTCAGTTCTGTCTCTGACTCTTAGGACCCACACAGTTGGGAAATTTGACTCGCTTGAAGGAAAAAAACGTACTCTTTAGACCTTCTTTGTTAACCTGCTGGTTGAGACAATTTCCTTTGATTGATAATAACGTGATGGGCTGTTATTTAAAGTTAAACGCATCTACCAGTGAATCGACTTTCTATGTACAATACTGTTTAGAGTGCTTTCATTCATTGTACCTGCAGGGATATATTTGTATCATTGAAGTGAAAGAAATCCTGTAATGCTTCCTAATGAAAGAGTGACACAATGACGAAGTCAAAGAACATGGCCGGAGCTTCCTGGTTGTCCTGGGTCAAAGATTTGTTGTTGGTCACCCAGTGATCCTCACTTCCCCCATCCCCTGTTTCATTCTGTACACACTCACCCTGAGAGATCACTTTACTGCCTTTCTCCTATAAAGTAACTTTGTACTGACCTGTGTGTCAGATATAGTTGATGGTAATTCAATAAACACCTACAATATAACAACCAAGGCTTTTCTGTGATACGGGAAGTTTTGGTGCCACCTCAGAGGAAAATGACGATACTAATAATGTGTGTACACTAGCCTCTCCATGGTTCATGGAGAGGCTTCATCATCCAATCAAATAGTTTAATTAAAATGAAAAAAGAACAGGATTCTGCTTAACAATGAGCAGATGTTTGCACCTCTAAAAAGGTACCAATTATGAGATTAACGTGTGCAGCCTTAGGCTAAATGAGACAAAGCCTAATTTCTAAGAAATTAGAAAACAAAGAACATGTTTAATGTTTAAATAAAGAAGACAGAGGATTTAACCACAGAATTGATATATTAAAAAAGAACAAATCAATATTCGATCAAGTGCAGTAGTTTAAAATAGCAGAGCTTGACCGTTTTAATCTCCTCTTAGACATTCTTTCTCAAGCTAGTAGAATGAAAGGATAACAGGTCAACAAGGTCAAAGGGAATCTGTGGAATAATCATGTCATGATGTTAACACCCCGGCATCACCAGATTCTGGAAGGATAATGTCTGTGAGAACAAGAAAAGTTACATTCTTGCTCACTGCATCACCTTATACTGAGAAAATGCCCTTCCTAAGACACTTGTGCTATTTATACTCTTTCTGTCTATCTATATATCTATCTAGACTCCTAGGTAGGAGAAATCTGTTCTTACTGCCTTTCAAGTTTAATAAAGGCCGGTAATGTTTGGGTTAAATTATTCATTTGAGATGGTTGGGTGGGTCCAGGTTGTACAAATTAGCATGTAGTAAAGGTCATACATTTCTTGTATCAGATGTGCATTTTTTAAACTAATTTTTCCACTCTCAGAAGGTGTCACTCTGCTGTACAATCACAACACACGTTTTCATTCTTTTTCTCAGAGTTTGAATGGCACACAGAGGGCTCTGTCACTTGAATGTAAATCCATATGGGCTTTCGATTGCTTTCCACAAGTATCTGAGAGAAATGTCAAGTTTAATATCGGCAAAAAGGTCTGTTATGTCTTCTAGCTATTTGCTAGCCTTTCCTATCGGATGGCACTGGGCAGGAAGTATATCATGTGTTTTAAGAACTTTTTTCTCCTGAAAACAATAGCTCGCTGAGGCAGAAAACGATGCTTAGAAGTGCAGTGAGACAGCTGTAGGAGGGGGTCAATTTTCAATGTTCACTCAACTTGTACAAAAGCTTAATAAACAATGTCTATGCTGAGCAACAGATAGGTGGCATTTCATGTCATTTTACACAAACAGACACTATTATTAAGTGCCAAAATCAGTATTTGACGTAATATCAGTGAAATATGAATGCACCTTGTTACTCATGCTAGCTAGCAGTAGCATTAGCTGATGATTCAGCAGCTTTTCCTTTTATATTGATTCCCTCAGTTCCAGAAAACCAGCAGGGTGATAACCAAAGACTATTTTTTATCACCAGCTTAAGTCTCTTTTCAGGTACCTTGCAGCTGCCTGGGGTATACTCTACCTCTCATTCAGTCACAGTTGGAATAGACTCTAGCCCAACAGCAGTCCTGATATGGATAAACAGAAGAAAATGATGGAACGAAGTCTAATTTTTCATTTATTATATGTCTCATATGTGGGTTCATTACTGTAGACTGCAGTCCATGTAATCTTAACGAAAAAACGAGATGCTGAAAGTCCAAGATTTGCAAAAATAGAATCCTCTGTGAACCCATCGTTTACCCATTTTAGTATTTCATGAGCTTTGGGGATTGTTTCACACACTGACACTTGAGGTCATCGTGGTTTTATGTGGATTGTGGCCAGCAGACAAGACTCTCATTGGGGCAACAATAAAGTGTCAAATTAGGTTAACGGTTCTGAAGGGACAGCCTGCACTTTAAAAGGAGCAAGGGTTATGGACAGCAGACTGCGTAACAGAGTTGTAATTCAGATGGTGATCAGAGCATCAGACTGGGCAGGTCGTTATTGTTGCTCTGTGCGTGCTGACCCAGCTAACCACTCTCTGGGAAAAACAGGAAGCCATTTATCCAGGGCCAAGTTTCCCAACAGCCTTCTTACAGCAGCTCCAAGATGGGCTCTGTTGTTTTGTGAGCCACTGATGATTTTAGAACTAAATTAATTTTTGGAAACTGAGCCTGAGAGGCTTACGTAAGAGACTCTCAGTACTACTCTCCTCTGGGTCAGACAAGAACTCAATACATCTGGCCAGAGAATATCACCTTGGTCACCACTCAGTTTTTTTTAAACTATATATTTATTGGTTTTTTTTTCTTCATTTAAACATGAAGTAACACAGACAGGGTCGACGTAAATAAGAAAATATATTAGAAAAAAAAGTTATATCATCGGGGAGAAAATTTTGATATTTGGTTGCCAATTCAGAGTTATATATACACAAAAAGAATATCTTATTAATACAAATGTTATAAAGAAATAACACAGGAGTCTACAGTCATTTCTCTGTGAAAGCATTTCCATTTCTCCCAATATTGTTCATATTTTTCTGAAAATAGTCTCAAAGAGAAGGTTAGTCGTTCCATAGTGTGAATTTCATGTATTATTTCTGTCCAGTCCGAAACATTTGGTGCTTCCTCATTCAGCCATTTGCGTGTAATAGCTTTCTTGCTGGCAGCCAGTATCTGTAGCCGGTATCTATCCTGTTTCTTTAGTCTGTTTGGTATATTGCCTAAATAAAAAACACAGAAACTCCCTTCAAGCTGGGACCCAATTATCTGTTTAGTGTGTGCAATCACAGCTGACCAGTAGGGAGAGATTTTAGGACATTCCCAAAAGATATGGAAGTGGCCTGCTGAAGTCTATCCACATCTCCTCCAATATTTCCCTTGGTCAACATTTTTGCTTTGGTGTTCTTTAATCTTAGGTGTAATAAAAAACCTCATAGTGTTCTTCCAAGTGAATTCTCTCCATAGTTCGGAGCTGGAAGTAGTGGCTATAGTTTTACATATATTAGACCAATCTTCTTCTTCAGCTCTATTCCGGCCTCTTTCTTCCATCTAAATTCAATATACGTGGTAGACAATTTCCTTTCTGTTTGTAGTGTTGAGTATATCATAGACATTTTTTTTTTTTTAGCACTTTCCCTTTACATATGTTTATAAAGATTTGGACTAAAGACCACCACTCAGTTTGATACAATAATATAAAACTTTGAAGAGGATAAAATATTTACTGTTGGCACGCATTTCAAGTGTTTTGTAACAAAAGGCAGAAATTGAGAGGAGTAGAATGTCATCAGAGACATCACAATGGTCTATATCTGGCTGACTACTACTTTAGTTTCGTTTCCTTTACATACCGTCTTCCTGCTTCCTGCCCTTTGTCTCTGTGTGTTTATAGATATGTTTTATGTGATTGTTATGGGAGGTTCCTTCCAAGTCTTTACAAACACTTCACATTGAGGATAAGCTCATTTTGAGGGTCACAAGCAGTCTAAGCAGAGATTTCAAGTCTTCCCTCCTCCCTCTCGCTAGCCGCTGTCCCCAGGTCCCTACCGAGGCATTCCAGGGCCAGCCGAGCGGCATAATCCCTCCAGTCTGTCTTAGGTTTGGGGTTTCCTGTCAGTAGGATATGTACAAAACACCTCAGCTTTGGAGGCATCAAGAAACCAACCATCTCAATCGGTTCCTTTCACCACAGAGGTGCACAGGCTATTTGACATTTACTGTAGACACAAATTAATTATTGTTGTTTTGCTGTCACACATCATTTTGTCCAGGTCCATATCCATTGTTGTGCCTTGTTTTTCCCCCCTTTATAGTGTACTGGTACCTTAATGCTTATTACCTTTACCAAAGAAAATTAGCACAGAACATATTGCCATAAATAATCAGACATGACAACTTCATTATTATACAGACTTTAAGTTATATTTGTTTTTTGCTAAATAACATCCTAAAAAGAGATGAATCAGTACTAACCTATGATGAAAACAACAACAACAACACTACTATAGAGACTCCATATTGCATCCTTTGCCACTAGCTGTAGTGGCGTCTAAGGAAAGAGCTCACAGACTAACATTATGACAACATACAAAAACTCAGTCAAACTCATCAATAATTAAAATGTCCTGAAACGTTGAAACCAGCAAATCATCTGTATCATTTTCACTCTATTACATCTTCATTATGCTTGGCACATTCCCATCTGTGGCAACAAAAACAGTAATGGCCTAGTGTGTTACGAGCAGCATACGTTTGTTCATGGTCATCAACACATTATTCCACATTTGATATTCTTTCACAATATTGGCTAAAAAACATGTTCAACTCATTTAATCATCCCAAAGTAAAACATTTGTTACAATGAAGTGTCACAACTGGCACGGAAATAAATAATAAAGATCACAAAGGAAATATCATTGAATGTTATTGCCAAACGCAAAAGTATTCCTATAAAAGTCATTGCTGTGATCTTTAGGGTACTCTGTAAAAGGACAGTTTCCACTATATCTGCATGTCTCAGTGAAACCAACGATTGCACTAAAGGCAACAAAAACAAGCTGCAGTTCATGTTTTTTCATCTGGAGGAGTTGGAGTGGTGGAGCCCCTAGTGGTCTGTCTGTAGTCAATCCTCTTCACTTCCAGACTCTGCACTAAGCTGAGGCTGTGCTGTATGCAGAGTCCCTTGTTGTCCAAATGTGGCACTCTTCTCTTCATCAGTCATCCAGGTTATTGTAATCTAAGGAGGTTGGAAATACTGGACTTCTTAAAAAACAAAGTCTGTTGTCACTGTCCCACCTTAAAGCCTTTGTGTCCAAACATGGTTCGTTTAAAGTACACGTCCAAAAAAATAGGAACCTCTTTGCGCTAGGAGTAGATAGTAATGACCTCCCGACCTCCTCCCCGAACCAACAGTACACGGTCTAGACCTTCCATTAAAACTTCCAGGAACTCCATATCTGAGACACACATTCTGGTTAAGGGGGTTATGCACTACTATTAGACTCAATATGCTTTATTATTTTCTTACCAGGATGAATCAGTAAATGCCACTTCAATATCTTTATTCTAAGTATCGGGTTTTTAGGTCTGATGTCATTAGCAGTTTCCAGGTCCAAACTCCACTTCAGGTCCCAAAGTCAAACGAACAGTGCAGCATCACTGAGAGCTAAAAACTGTCTAAATTCTTTCATCTTTAATAAAATGATCAGCGTTGCTGCTTTACCAGGTGTAGTAATTAATTTTAACATCCAGGCATCCATGAAAACAGAATTTATTAAATTTAATGGAGTTAGAAGTTAGCAGGAAGTTAGCTCGCTAGTTTCCACCCAAACATGATATAGCATGTTCTGAATGAGAGATTTCTGAAAAAATTAAACGTACAGCTCTGCTGTCACTTCCAACATAAATGAAGACAGAAAAACTAAACAGCAGTGACGTTTGTAGGGTTACTGAAGTTGGGCTAGCTGTTTTATAATGTGCTACATTAGCATAATCTAAACACATTATCACAGTGAAGCTGGAGGATGAACGCTAATGTTTTTCCACTTAACAAAAATTAACATGAATGCTCCACAAATGCAATTGCATTTCTTTTAGGGGCTTGTTCAGATTAAATAAAACAAGATACAAAGCATTAAAACATGTTAAAAACACAACAGCCTTAATAAACGCAAAGTAGTCTGGACCCGGAAGCCGGGTTCATACGTCGTCACTTAAAGACTGGATAGAACTGCTGTTATAGTTGGATAGCTTAGCTTAACTTAGCTTAGAACTGGGGCAAAGAATTAACATTGGTCCAAAATGTAAAAAATAATCCAAAATTCAACCTGGAGTTACGAAGATATGGAAACATTAAGGATTTACTTTGTTTTTTATAAGACTGCTTAGAGTCCTATTAAAACGTTTTCACAACAGCATCTTAGTTTTTATGTTCAGTTTTAGTGTGGTTTAATTAATGACATTAACTGAGTCAATATGCTTTAAAATGCTTCTAGGAGGATTTTTTTAACCTTTGGAAGAAGACACGATTGTTGACTATCTATCCATGCTTAGTTAAGCTAGCTGACTCTAGCATACAAACATGACAGTGCTATTAGGGCTGGGCCATATCATACCGTTCACGGTAATACCGGTATAATGTTGGGCAACGACAAGAAATTGAAATATCGCGATAGAATTTGGGTAAAACGCGTGTGCCTATGTTTTCATACGCATATGGCGGAAAAAGCATGCCGGCGGCGACGGAGAATGAGGAGGGCGAAAGCGGATCGTTGAATGAAGCGGATGAACCAGAAGTGGTTGGTAAAAATGCTGCAGCTTCAGTGGTGTGGAACTGGTTTAGCTTTCGACCGTCAGATACACAACAAAGCACTATTTTTGGTAGCGCATGCTAGCGGGTCATCGTTACTACCGTGTTTTTTGGAAAATACGGCACACTTAAAATCAATCCTTTGATTTTTCTGAAAATCGACAGAGCACCTTATAATCCCGTGTGCCTTATGTATGAACTCTGGTTGTGTTTACTGACCTCGAAACGATTTTATGTGGCGCTCGAAAATCTGTCAAATGTTTTAGGACGATTTTGCTAAGCTACGAACCCGCACCGCTTGATGGATTGTCGGAGCATTACCGCTTTTGCAGGCAGGAGTCTCGCGGAGTGATACGTACTGTGCTTCAACATAATATTACCGTATTGTGTGTGTGTGTCTGGTCGTTAAGTGATGACGTGACGAATCCTACTTCCGGGTCTAAAGTAGTCTGCGTTTAATATGGCTTTTGTGTTGTTAACATGTTTAATGTTTTGTATTTTCTTCTATTTAATCTCAAAAAGCTCCTAAAACAGTCAGTGATCCCTGTTGACCTCCCTCGGCTTTTATTACCACTAATCATTTATTTAAGCTCAGTTTTTAAAACCTTAGGATGTAACTACAGCCCAGCCCATGCAGCAGTATATGAATGACTAACCTCGTATTGTGGATGGATTATCTCAGTTGTTCTCCTGGCTGAAGTTTGGTCCTTTTACAGCATCCTGCCATGCGATTACATTTGTTCCTGACCGAGAACACTCACAGTAACTTTTATCGAGTGGAAAAAAGTTAGCTTGTTTATATTACGCTAACATAGCTGTGTCGCTAGCGGTCACGTAGCACATCATTATATACCAGCTAGCCCAACTTCAGTAACCCTACAAACGTCACTGCTGTTTAGTTTTCTGTCTTCATTTATGCTGGAAGTGATAACAGAGCTGTACGTTTTAATTTGTTTCCAAAACCCCGCAGTCAGGACATGCTATATTGTATTTAGATATAAGCTAGCGAGCTAACTTCCTGCTAACTTCTAACTCCGTTAAATGTCATAAATTCCGTTTTCATGGATGCCTGGATGTTAAACTCAATTGTTACACCTGGTAGAGCAGAACGCTGATCATTTTATTAAAGATGAAAGACTTTAGACAGTTTTTCAACTCTCAGTAATGCCATAGTGATCGTTTGATATATGGACCTGCAGCGGAGTTTAGGTCCAGACACGGCTAGTGACGTCAGACTTAACAACCGGATAACCTCTTTTTAAGTTTTGTGGATATTATACATGGTTATGCTGAGGATATGTTGGCCAGTTTCCACTGGAAATGCCTTTTGGTTAAACTATCAGCAAGGAATTTGCACTGTTACGTTTTTATATAACTTTAATGCACATAAAAAACAGCTGCTTATTTTTGCACTAATAAAGTTGTGGAGTTGTAAAGTATTTTGTCTAGTGTCAATTATATCGTCAGTTATATCATTATCGCAAATTTTCAAATGTATAGCTTGATAAATATTTTTGGTCATATCGCTCTGCTCTAAGTGCTATGACTAATCTCATATTAATAGCAAGAAAGTGGGTGTCTAAATATCAAACAGTTTATCTACTGTGGTTGACTAAATGACTGAACAACTCACAGACTGAAAGAAAAATCCAGTTAAGGGCTTAATACTGCTGGTACTTTGAAAAAGGATACAGTTGTCATCCCCTTTCTTGTTCTTTGGTGGGCCCGGCATGTTCAGCAAGACGAGCTCCGAGTTACAGGATTTCTTCACCACCACCTCGTTCAGTTTCACCGCTGTGTGCATCCTCCGCACATTAGAGTGGTTGCTATGTTTAACCAGAGACATTAACAAGGTCTTTAATTTAACAAAAAATCATGCAACACAGTCAATCATCTTCTAAAGTATGCTATACTATCATTCATCTGTCCACTCAAGTGCAGTATAAAAGATTGGGGATGACAATGAAGGATGCAAATGCAGATGGATGCAGTTTCCTTGTGATAAAAGCACGAGCTTTTTGTCTCATCACGTATGCATGCATGAACTAGTTAATCGCTTTTCTACCAGCATGCCAACAGAGATTATTTCACACGTGAAAAAGTTCAAGCACATGCAGCCAAGAAGTGAAAGTTACTTACAGATTCTCCCACTCACTAGAGGATAGAGGATGGGGGATAGAGGATGGGGGACACACATCCAACATTAATAGCAAAATATAGCCTCTAAATATTCAGAGATTGTATTTAAATCATCACGCTGTCACTCCAGGAATCCCTCCTGCAACATTTTGAGTAAATTTGCAATGCCACTTTCTTGCAATATATATTCTAAATTCTGTTTATGTATGTGTCAAAAGTGTGAGGCAGCATACTTAGCTCTACTTACGGTTTCATGTTGAACATGTCTTTCACTGCCATGTTTTCTTTGTGTTTGTTCCTCTCATTCTGCAGTTTGTCTTTGGTCCAGGTCATGTGGACACGATCAGAAGTGGCGCCAGCAGCCTTGTCATTCGCTGCAGAATGAGATGCTGTGTTCCGGTCGTGAATCAGCTGAGCCTGAACAGACGGTGACATGATATAAAGTCTTATTAGTTCCGTGATCTTCACCCTTAATCTTTCATTAGGAGAGCTGATACTGAATACCACAGCTTTTCAGGAAATGGAGACATTCTAATATGGAAAGAAAAAATGATGAGAAGAAATGTCTGACATGACAGCAGTCAAGCGATATGTTTAAGAGCATAAAGTACATGCAGACTCAAAGAATCACATGAATGAAGAAAAGCCTCAGCTTCCCTCATGTGATGGTAACACTTCTATATATGACTAAATTATTAAAAACCTGCAAATTCATATGTGCAAAACCTTCTGCATATTCTTTTGCAGGACTTGTTTTTACATTTTTAAAAGTGGTTCTCTTTGACTCAAGTCTCCACCTGCATCTGGGACCCCATGCAGACACCTTTGGACTAGGCACGCGCTTCCAAACTGCCTCAATGATTCCCATCACCAACAGGGCAGACTCTGACCCTGTGGACCTTTCTGCAGCCTTTGGCACTGATTCTCACACCATTCTTCTCTCTCACCTCTGGCTGGCTTTCTTGGCCTCACTGGTACTGAACTCTCACAGTTTCAGTCCTACTTTTCCAACTGAACACAGCTTGTCACCTTAGGAGACTCTTGCTCCACCTCTATTCCAGTTAACCATGGGGTGCCTCAAGGCTCTGTGCTTGGACCCCTTCTCTTCACCATCTACATGCTCCCTCATGGGCAGTGGTGCCATGGTTTCTGTTTCCATTCTTATGCTGACAACACACAGCTGTCAGTGCTAAACTCTCCACAATCAAAGCTCCTTGACCAAACGTCTGCATGAAATTACAACATGGATTTTAACTACCTAGCTCAAAAGCAATAGCACTGTGCTTTTGCTTGTGGCCATCAAGACCCTGCTCCAGAAGAATGGAGCTCTTCATCGACATGGGTGATCCCCCCCCATCTCAGCAACCCCTGGACTCAATTTAATTTCAATTTAATTTATATAGCACGTAATCACAACAACAGTTGTGGCACTTTATAATGTTATAATGTTCTACACTTTTATTCCAGGGTTATTATAAATCTGTCACCAAAGCAGCTTTTCTTCGTCTAATGAACATCTCTTGACTTTGGTCATCGCTCACTGACTCTTTGGCGCTATCTGGCTGCAATGGAGTCCCATTTGGGATCCCCAACATATCACTCCACATAAAGCTCAACTGGCTCCTGGTCACGTCACGCATCATTTACAAGTTGCTTCTGCTCATTTATAAATCCTGTTAATGACCTGGGCCCTCAGTACCTGTCTGGCCACCCATACATGCAGCCTTGGATGATGTGATCCTCAGCCATGGGGCTCTTTTCTGTCCCTCGCACCAACCTCCATATCTTCTTTAAAACTCCCATCCGTTCTTCAAAACTCACCTCTTCTTTAATTTCTAGATTTTTTATTATTGTTTTAATAAAGTGTCGTTGAGTTTCTTGAAAGGTGCTGAACAAATCTATATTGTAGTAGTAAATTGTATCTATAAAGCACTAAATTACAAAAATAGCTGGCCCGAGGTGCTTTATATTGTACGGTAAAATTACAATAAGAGAGAAAAAGAGAAAACCTCAACAATCACTGCTCCTATGTACAAGCGCTTGGCAAGAGACAAGAAACAGGACCGATAAAAGTTAAAACAAATAAGCTTCATGCAGAACCCTGGACACGCTCTCTTACCTATAGGTAAAATGTGTCGTTCCAGCTCTCCAGTGCAAAAATGCATGCATGATAGGGGGAAAAAATGATGGTGCATGATGCAAAACTAGTGACATTATTCTTTGTGTCAGACCTGCACATGTATAAGGCAACTGACCGCTCATTGAGAGTTCCACATCTTAAAATCTGAAGATGGGCACAAATCAAAAGATGAAGATTTGGGAGGAAATAGTCATGACTGATATTTTGGTGCCTGCCGCTCAGGGAGGACTTTGTGTCCCCCTAGCGGCTGTTTTTGGTTTCTGACACTCTGTTAGCAACATCCTGGAGGGTGAACAGCCGAAACAAGCTCATGCATACACTTAACAAATGAGTTAATTCAGAGCACTGTCTAAAGCATTCCGGCGGTTATGAATAGATTAGGATGGTAAAGATGATGAATGGGATAGAGCGACGGCTCCAGGGTTGTTTGTTTGGTCTAGTTGCCATGGCTACCTCATCCTCTGGAATGCACTGAGAGTAGAGGGGCGGGGCGTCGGCACTCGAACACTTCTTCCTCTTTATGGAGGCACGCGATACATCCGTGATGCTCTGAATCTGAGCCCATCGTCCATTCACAACGCAGTGATTAGGGGGAAAAGGTCAAAGGTCAAGAACAGCAGAACAGACCGTGAAGACTTTTGCAACACCTTAATATTTAAGCAGTTTTTCCTAAATCCTGTCATTATAAAAATATTAATTATTGTTGATATGTTTGTTTTAACAAATCCATCATATGACCATCATAAAAGTCTTGCAGGAAAACATTAAAATATGCCAAAATAACCAGCTTATACATCGCTTTACAATCATTTGAAAAACGTTAAGGATGTCCAGTATGTGTCCCTTTACCTCTCTCTCCCTCTCTGTGCGGGACAGCTGCATCTGTTTGAGCATTTGAGATCTCTGCTCCATCACCAGCGTCTTCTCATAGGTGAAAGCTGAGATATCACTGTCATGCTACAGGGAGAGAGAGCATCTGCAAATTCAGTATGAGTAGGTATGGAACTATTATCATATTAAGTAATCTAATGCAGATTTAAAAGTGAATTAAAAGTGTAGACAGTCTCACCATCTCCACTACCTCCACCACTGCATTTAGACGCAGTTGGTAGAGAAACATCTGGAGATCTTTCTTCATCTGAATGGAGTTGTCATCCATCTGTGCCACAGTGAAGATTCGCATTTTGCACTTCCTCCATACCTAAACAGAAAAAGTTATTATAACCAACCACCCAGAGCAACACGCCCATCTTTTATCCAGCTCAATTAATAGGCCACCTGAGTGCAGCACGAAAGATTAAAGACCTGCTTTTATTATTTTATTATGACTGAAGGCCGGCAGGCTCTGCATCAATATTAAACTGTGTGACATTAGAACAGGGGTGGGCAACTCCAGGCCCCGAGGGCCGGTGTCCCTGCAGGTTTTAGATGTGTCCTTGAACCAACACAGCTGATTTAAATGGATAAATTAGCTCCTCAACATGTTCTGAAGTTCTCCAGAGGCCTGGTAACGAACTAATCATGTGATTCAGGTGTGTTGACCCAAGGTGAGATCTAAAACCTTCAGGACACCGGCCCTCGAGGCCTGGGATTGCCCACCCCCCGCATTAGAAGCTGTTAGCAAAAGATCTTGATTTGCAAACAGGTCAACGGCTATTTACTACAAATCTTTGGGGAAAATGTTTAAAGGTTAAAAGAAGAGTAATTTTAATTTTGGTTGAAGTTGATTAAATGTAGTCCCATATGGTAATTGTCAAGTCAGAACCTACGGGACTGAGAAATGCAGCCACCTTCGAGGCGCAGTTCCCCACATGACCACTTGAGGCTGATTCCAAAAGCGACTTGATCATGATCTTTTTAACTCTCATGTTAAAGTGCAAACTTTAGCCTTGTAACTTACATGTTTACAGCCTGGTACCAACATGGTTTTGGTCTCCATAAATAACAAAACACATTCACAACAACATGCATGTGGTGATGTGTTTGTAAGATTTCCCCCTTTTGGGCATTCCTATGGCTTAAAGTCAGGGGTGTGGCCGTTTTGATTGACAGGTTCAGCTTCCTCAAGAACTGAACTCAAGACTTTATTTGTGATGTTCAGAACACTTGGTATCGCTGCTGTGTGATGAAGGATGTACAAAAGTCTAGTGAGGGCACTTTTTGCATTTGTATGTTGCTTAGCATTAATTAGCAGATATGGAAGCAGCTTGATAACGAAGCTTGCTAGTATTAGCCAGTAAGTTAGCATACACTCTGGCTGGAAGACAGCAGCCACAATGCTAACGGTGAGAACATTGAGACAAATTTTAACGGTGTATATAAATGCACTCTATTCATCCTGCTTACTGTGGCAATTTATATAATTATTGATTTTTATCTTACTTTGGAGTCCTTGTTTTTTCTTGAACGGTTCATATTTAAATTCAACTAAAGAATCTTAAAGTAAAAAGATAATTTAGGCAACACAAACAAAGACACACCTTGTGCTGACTAAGTAAGAAAGGCAGAAGCATGAGCAGTCCACCATCATGTACGATCCACCACACATCAACGGTGCCCTCCTTCAGACGCTCCTGGTTAGCAGGGAAATGGTCGATGTTCTTGGCTACGAGCAGAGCCTGATGTGCCGAAGTCGTCTCTCTAACGGTTTCTGCAGGGAGAGAAAAAAGATGTTCCTGAGCCCCGTCCAAAATCTCTAACCTTGTGCGTAAATATGGCGGCCCTAAACACCGGAAATTATGAAAACACCAGCAAACAGAAAAATGCAGCAAAGGCACATAAAACATGGAAGAAAAAGAAGAGGAATAAAACACAAAGGAAGTAGAAAAACCAAAATCTCACAACACACAGAAGTGTTTTTGGGAACACATTACTGTGACGAAGCAGCTGTGGAAGTGACACACACCCAAACATGTGAAGTACTTTTGCAGCATTTTTCTATTTGTTGGGGTTTTTCTTAAACTGCAGTCCATTTGAACTCTCAGGGCCACTGTAAATCTGTAAAACCATAAAATCCTGGCGCGCAACAATACTTGTGACTATCGCTTAATTTGTCATCTGCATCTGCAGGACATCTGGACTAAAAACATCTGTAATCTACTCGGTAATGTGTGATTACATGTCTATGTGGTCATAATAGAAGAAATGTAAAAAAACAATACAGTAAATGTCAAATGCTGATATTTTTGGCATTAATATTTTTGTAATGACATCTTTTCTATTTCTTTACAATAAGAATGTTGCTATAACGTTAGCACGCCATTAAGGACGGGTTTTGTCCTCTTAGTGAAGTGAAGGGCTCATTAAAAGAAATGCAGTTCTGTAAATTGTTGTCCACAGTATTTAAGTAGTTATGGATTAGCAAATGATTGATCTCAGTTATTACAGCTTTTGAAGCCTTTTGACATGTTGCCTCATCAGAAAGCCTTTTGTAATTTTCTCAGTATTGCAGTGTTGTCACACAAAACCCTTCTGTTGAGTTTACCTATAAAGTTTCTCCTTACGGAGGAGTCCCGGTCCTGTTTCCAGCCTGTTGGCCAGGCCATCAGCACGGCATTGTGCTTCATTCCCCCCAGTCCAGCTGACTGAATGAGTATGGAGAAACCATCTCGCAGGCTGGACGACACCACGACGTGAGAGAAACCCTTTGTCTTCTCCGCAGCCATGGCTGCTTTCAAGTTCTGCCGGAAGCAAGCAAGGAAAAGAAAGGAAGAGTTTTAGGTGCTGAGTGGTGTGCAATATTTTGATTCATTCACAGCTTCGGCAACATGTTGGTTCATATTCGAGCGAACATATAGAGCAGGAAAACAAACGTAATTACAAACATAAGAGACACATGGAAGAAGGTTAAACGCAAACATTAGCATGTACAGTGAAGTCATGGCTAGCCGATGAGAGCGAACGATTGAACAAACTGAGAAACCTGCTCTCCTTTCTTGGCCTCGTCCCCTCGGGTCATGTATGTCCCCTCCAGGACGGAGCAGACGATGGTCAGCCCCTTCCCCGCTTTGAGCTGCGTGGCGAAGGACAGGAGACGAGGGTGTGTCACCTCCAGGTCTGAGTTCAGTTTACACAACACCAGCAGCTGAGGCCTGAAGACAGAGCCAAAAATACAAACGTCTAGCAGCAAACAACCGAAAAACAATCAAAGTAATTTTTCTGAATGAATGACAGTCTGTCTGCAGACAACTGTAGTTCTTTAGAGGACAAGATGATAAAAAATGTAATGACTGTCAGTGACAATGAGGCTGCAGCTTAACTGTTCAAGATTTGAAATCAGATTCAGAAAAATAACTGTGCCGAGGTAAAGGTGATGTCATATTGTTCAACATTTGTTCAACAGCCCAAATCTGAATATTCAGTAGATTAAATGTAGAGCAGCAGATTTCTCTGCCAATCTCTGAGTTTAAGAAGAACGTGTTTGTGATTTCTAAGTGATTAAATATAGACCAATCATTATTTGTTGCCTCTAATTAAAATACTCTATTGTGAGAGAAGTGTTTTTGCACTCACCTCCAGTTTTTGGTGTGTAGCGGTGCCTCCTCTAGCCGGATGAGAGCGTAGCGTGCTGCATTTAAGGACAGACCTCTGATTCCATCTCCCCACTCCTTCACTGCCCTGCACCACCATTAAAACTGTTTTACTACATCTCAACAAACAAGAACTCATTTTGATTTTCAGAAAAAGGTGTTGTTGGGATGGGAGCGTATGTGGCTCTAAAACTTGTAGAAACCTTTTCACCACCTGATGGCATCCTTCCAGTTGTGTAAGCTGCCAATTCCTTGCACACTAATGCATCTGCATAACATTAGAGATGCAGGCTTTTGAAAAGAGTGCTGATAACAGGCCAGCTCATTCCTCTCCTCTTTAAATCGGCGAGTACAGCGCCCGTGTTTTTCAATTTTAATATTTTTATTCATCTGGCCACAGAAGATTTTATATTTGGCCCAGTGAACATGGCGGTTATCGGTCATATTCTTTGCAAGAAAGAGCTTTAACCTGCATTTGTGGATGGCACAGCAAACTGTGTTGACAGAAATGTTTTCTGGAACGGTTCCTGAGCCCATGCGCTGCTTTTCAGTGACATAATATTGTCTGTTTTTCATGCAGTGCCAACTCAGACCCTTTTTGGCCTTGTCTTGTGCACACAGATATCCAGATTCTCTGAATCTTTTAATGATATCATGTACTGTGTATGATAAGATAGTTTGCATTTCTGAAATTGTTCCACATTTTGTCAATTTGTCACAGTTCTTTGAAGACTGGCAAACCTTAGCCTCTCTTTACTTTTGAAAAGCTCAGCCGCCCTAAAACGATTGTTGTGTATCAGTTTGTTTCTGACCATACCTTCTTGCCTGCACCTGGTTTAAACGCTGAATTGATCTCATCACCTGAAACTTACCCTTTGTATTCAATGTATTTGTAGATACAGCCGGCTATCACTATGACGACCAGAGCGTAGATCCAGGAGGAGATGAACATGAGGGAGAGACAAAGACTCATCCCTAAGAAGGACAGAGTCCTACAGGAAACAAGCAGTGTCATCATTACTGTTACACTCAGAGATAAGAGAGTTTTCTAGGACATGCTCTTACCAGTGATAGAACTTAAAGCGAGGTCTCCAATTGGGGGTGCAGAGCAAAGTCTGGACAGCACAGGCCAGGTTGACAAACAGATAGCACATGAGGAAAAACCTGAGAAGACCAGTGATTAGTATGAAATGTAAAGACATTAACAAATTCAGTGACAAAAAGAGGGAAAAAAGCACATACATGGAGAGGATGGGGGCTACATGATCCAGAGAGGCAATAAGGATTCCTATCTCGCAGATCCCAACAGTCAGCAGCAGAGCCCAGGTGGGCTCACCGTTAGCCTTCCCATGACCAAAGACCTGAGAAAGAGAGATCCAAAGGACAGAGGTTTGATGTAGTACTTATTTTTATCAAGGTCAAAACGGCACGCCTTTCTAACTCCTGTGTGAGAATTTGCAGCTTTTCTCTCATTTATTAGGTTAGAAACTGAAAAAACATTTTGAGAAAAACATAAAATGAAACAGATTAAATACACAACCCAAACATGCTTCCTTAAAACTCTGGGAAGCTGCGACGGGTATAATGTAACCAGTCCTTTAACAATTTATGAATGAAACAATCAGTTCAGAAGACTTTGTGAAAAAGAAGGAAATCTTTTAAACAATCATTTAAAAATGAGAAAGTAGACCAAACATTTTTTACAGTACACATTCATAAGTTATGACTACCTCTGCCGTTGGCTTTTAAACGGTAAAAAAGCACAATAATGAAGCACGAAAGGAAGCTGCGTGTGCACTTTCAAGATAAAAATGAAAAAGGAATAGGTGTTTTTCAAAAGAGGTGATCTTCCACTAACCTGTAAGAAAGGAATGATGCCGTCGCGAGCAATGGCCTGCAACAGCCGGGGGGCACCTGTAAGGCTTTGCAGTCCCGCCCCGCAGCAGGAAAAAAATGAGCCAATCACAATCACCCACGGTGATGGCCAGGCCAGAATGCTGATGACAGGTTTCGTCTTTACTGAGAAACCAAACCTGAAGCATACATACGCTTTATTAAACAGCAATCGCAATGATAAAAATGCATTATGAGACGTTCTGAAAAAACAAAGCACCTGCTTTTCCAAACATTTAAGCATTCTTACTTGTCTCTCAGGACCACTCCTTCAATACAGGCTCCAAACAAGACCACAAAGGAGATATCTGACCAGGAAGTTAAGATGAAAACACTGGGACAATTTACATCAACAGCCTGTGACAATATCAATCTGCTGCTCTTCACCCACAGCTGGTGCATAAATATCACCTCATTTAGAAGCAGCGTGAATCTGGGAATCATCAACATTTTCTTCCCTCAATTCGTTTAATATTAGTAATGATAATAAGAAGACAAAGAACGCCCTGAATTGCGTAAGCCGTTAAGACAACTAATGGAAACAAATAAGTAATTATAAAGTCAACAAAAAGTGCTTACAGAATAAAACAGAGAACAACGTGGAAACAAAAGAAATCTAAAAAACAGTAAATATATGAAAATAATGAATAATAATGAAAGTAAGAGATGTTTGGATCCTCGCTGGATGTCAAACCTTTCTCAACTTTTTAGTCAAAGTAATAAGTCATAGTGCATGACCCATTACATCTCAGTTATCATCACACCTGAGGAAACCGGGCTTTCTGCCTTTCTCCTCAGACACTAGTGTTTCAGTTTCTTCAGCTGCTCTTGTAACGTAGTAACAGTGTCACCTCCGTCTCCACTGCACCTCGAGATAAATAGGTTCCCTAATGCTGACCAACAGGGATTATTAGTGGAAACAGTGGATTTACTTTAAACGACTTCTTAATCTCAGCTAAAAATGAGACCAAGAAGACAAGAAGTGGTGTCCCCCCAAACCAAACCTCAAGCGTGCCTTTACACTTGAACACTCGTGTGAACAAGCAATTAACCCTTAGGAACACCAAGAGAGTCTTGCACTGCCACACCTGATGTCCAACTTTCCCTCACTGGTCTTTCAGGTCTGGGAGGATCAAGAACCACAAGACTCCAGAAGGGCCTTTTCTGGATTTGCTCCTTGGGGAACCAGCAGCAGTGAAAGAGTTTCTGGGTGTTCCTGCAGCAGTTCCACAGACACAATCGACACATTCAGGATCTCGAGGATACAGATGAAGGATGTGGTGAGAATAGCCAGTATGGTTCCTATTGGGATGGATCTCTGGGCGTCTCTGAGATCACCTGACCTGTTAGAACCAGCCATTATACCTGAAACGCAACACAAACTTTACTCATGTAAACGCATTAAAACTATAATTCCTCACGCTCAAGTCCCTTGAAACGTTTATCCTAAATGATTTCTCATCTTTGTATAATGTGACCACAATAAATCATCTACCTGTGACAGAGGGGAAGTATATTCCCACCAGCAGAGTGAAGTAGGTGGCCCAATCGTTGAAGACGTAGTTCTTAAGTTTGTCGTTGTTGGCCTCGGCTGGTACAGAAGACAGGTTTTTCCTCTCTATCACCATGTTGTCTGGGCCATAATTGCCCCACAAGTTGTCTAAAGGAAAGACAAGCACAGGCTGCATGATCAGAATTTACTGCAGAAAAAAAAGACTGACAGGAGGAACTCTCAGTGGATTTTTGCTTGACGGTGACGCACCGTTGATGACTTCCCCCAGGACTCCCGGTGTGGCCTGGATCTCGGTCAGGTTGTTTAAGGCGAAGTACTCGTCACAGGTTGCGTTGAGATATGGACTGTCACAAAAAAGGTTCCAGAGCTCCACATCTGTTTTTGCGCACTTTTCAAACATTTCATTCTTCAGAGTGCGGTTCCCCAACAGACAGACACTAGAGGAGAAAAATGAGATCAAGCATTTCATAAATTGTTGCAGACACAGCCCCCCCTCCTCACGCACGACAAAGGAGTGTCTACTTATTATTTCTTATTGTCAGATTAGATTCATCCATGTGCATGTGACGAGGGCGACAATCTAAAATCCACCCATCCATCGTCTTCCGCTTACCCGGGGCTGGGTCGCGGGGGCAGCAGCCTAAGCAGAGACGCCCAGCCTCTACCGGCTGAGAACCGTGATCTCAGATTTGGAGGTGCTGATTCACACTAGGCTGCGAACTGCTCCAAAGCAAACTGGAGGCCATCACCTGATGAAGCCAACAGAACCACATCATCCGCGAAAAGCAGAGATGAAATTCTGAGACCACCACTTGGCTGTGCCTAGAAATTCTGTCCATAAAAATTATGAACAGAATCGGTGACAAAGGGCAGCCCTGGCGGAGCCCATCACCCACCGGGAACAAGTCCGACTTATTGCCGGCTACGCGGACCAAGCTCTTGCCACAGTTGTATAAGGATCAATGGGCCAAACACCCCATAATCCTGGAGAACCCCCCACAGGACGTCCCGAGGGACACGGTCTAAATCTGTGGAACAGGTGCTGGCTTTACAGATACATATTGGTGTCAGAATTTGAAGATGTTCAGTGCAGTACTGAGTAAAGGACACCAGAAGTAACGGTGCCAAGGTATTCAAGATCCCTTCCAACTTTACACTTTGTTACAGTCGCAGTCTCTTGGATGTCTTATGTAAATTTCAAATGCCCATGCTAATACATACGATCTTTTTTTAATAGTAGTTTCAAGTTTTATTGTCATGTACAGATAAACAGTGTAGCCACATTTATCCATAATGACATTCTTTGGCTCGTGCTCCTCAGCTTTACATGAGCATATAGAGAGTGCAGCTATATTGAGAAGAAAACAACAGAAAATAGCAGTGATAGTAATAAAATAATAATAACAATAACATCAATAAAAAGGAGAGAAAAAAGTATTAAATATTAGAGAATTTAGTTGGTATTCACATTTAAGACATTTAGTATCTAACAAAAAGCAAAGAAAACCAGCTGAAAGAGACTAGAAACTACAATTCTACTTTTGTGCAAGTTAAACAGATCTCATACAGTTACTCTAAGACGTTATTTTAAGGTTTTCCTAAAACTCCCTGAAGTCTCCAGTTTCTCCCATATTGGCTTCTTTTCATTGGCTCCCAGTTAAATCTAGAATTACATTTAAAATCCTTCTGCTCTCTTACGAGGTCTTGAATAATCAGGCACCGTCTTATCTTAAAGACGTCATAGTACCATATCAACCCAACAGTGCACTTTGTTCTCAGACTGCAGGTTTACATGTGGTATTTAAAAATAGAGTGGGACGCTGAGCCTTCAGCTTTCAGGCCCCTCTTCTGTGGAACCAGTTCCCAGTTTGGATTCAGGAGACAGACACTATCTCTAACGTAAAGATTAGATTCAAACGTTTCTTTTTGATACTGCTTGAGTTAGGGCTGGATCACTTGACACTGAATCCTCCAGTTATTAGTTTTCACTCCAATTTTCACACTCATACTTTCATTGTGTATTTATACACCACTCTACACTTAATTAGTCTGGCTCTCTTGTACTTCCTAACCTCGCCCCCAGCTGATCATTGTAGATGGCCCCGCCCCTCCCCGAGCCTGGCTCTGCCAGAGGTTTCTTCCTGTTAAAAGGGAGTTTTTCCTTCCCACTATTGCCAAAACGCTTTCTCACAGGGTCATCTGATTTCAGGTTCTACCTTATTAAAATAAATATAAAGCATGTACTGAATTGAATCTCCACTCTTCAAAAGCTGTATATCACTGCAGCATTTCCCTCCCCCCACATATGAACTGTACAGTGTGCAGAAAGACAGAAGCTGTTTTTCATATTTTCCCTTCTATTTACCAGATGAAGACAAATCATATCAGAGGATAAAATACACATTTTAAAAGACTATCTGACCGAATGACTCTAAAAGGTGTTTCAAGTTTCTTGCAGCTTCACACACTCACGTATACACTTACCCAAGTACTTAAAACAAACTTTGCAGTGGTTGCAAACTAACAAACAAACTAATCCAGTTCCTTATCTTAAAAAAAGGATAAATCAGCTGTAGTACAATAAACTGCTTAAAATGTATCTGTAAGCACTGACAGTACGTGATTTTCACTGTCAGAGAAAACATGCCAGCACTTCATAAAAAGCGGTTGCTCAGTTATTAGTCGCTCACCTAAAGTTTGAGGGTTTGATGGCCGTCTTGATGGCTCCTGCGTAAGTGGCCATGATAGACAGAACCACACAGGACAGAAACACCAGAGCCAGCTTGTTCACATACCTGCAGACAGAAGGAGAGGGGCAAATGTGAGCCTGTGTGGTGTGTTCTTCTGTTTGTGTGTGTCAGATGGTGAATGGAAACTTACTTCACCCCTACAAACACAACCAGTGCCATCAGGAGCAGGCAGCAGGTGCCATAGATTCGCATGTCGTTGGCCGTTGTTTCTTTGACCACTTTTTCAGGTGGAATGATGTAGAGCTGGTAGACGGCAAAGAGAAAAATCAGATCGATCGAGGGATTAATGTGCAATCAGAAGGGCACTGACATGGCTGCCTCCTTGTAGGACATAGAGTTTACAAACCAAAAGAATCTCTATGGTTCCAAGAATGTACAAGGATCCAGCGAAGGTGGTTCCCAGGTACAAACAAAGTCCCACAGCACCTCCAAACTCTGGACCCAAGGATCTGGAGATCATGTAATACGAGCCACCGGCTGTCAGGAAGTGATCACAAAAATACATTTTACTAGTTTCATGTCTACACATACACAAATGTAAAAAAATAAATAATGCCAATAAAGTTTCCGGTGACAAACTGATAGCTGCCTGTTCCTGTGCTCGTAGACCAGTTTGGGCATAAAACTGTTTCAGAATGTTTTCTTTTCGCTCACAGGGATTACTTGCATAACACTGACCTCGCTGTTTGAAAATGTTGCCCATATTTGATATAAACATTGATTATTTTACCAGCATCTACATAATGTAAAATAAGGACAATTGGTCCCCTTTAAAATTGGGCTCTGTCCATTTGCAGCTTTTGTGCATTGCATTAGATTTCATATATTAGCTACTGAGAATATTCTACTGAGATTTAAAAATCCAATATTCCAACATATCGAACTATGTTTTCCCTTTCAGACACAAAACATAACAGACAAGGGCCAAATATGCTTATGTTATTTACTCGTTAGTGTTCTGCTAAATGTATAAACTGTAAGTATGTATCAAGCGCTTGTTGTGTTTGTGGTATTACAAAGAAGTGTGTTGCCAACAGGGATGATGCAGAGTGTCCAATCAATCAGCAAATAGCAGATATCGGCTGATAACACTGGCATGCCAAACAATTGGTTGTGCTCTACACAGTGTGCAGAATTAGCTTGCTCTCACACAATGATGAAGTTTAAAAAACATTTTGGATGCTGTGCAAATCATAGCTCAATTCAAACTCTGTATAATCTCACTCACAATTGCAGCTATTTTTGCAGACTGCATGTGCATACATCTCTTGTACCGTAAAAGCAAATCAAATAATTCATTATGTACCTGGGACAACTCCATTTGTTGCAATGGCACTCATTGATATAGCTGTGAGCAATGTCTGCATGAAAAAAGCAAAAGAAAACAGGACAGATGATCACCAGTGGATGGTTTGTAAAAGCAACATAAAAGAAAGAAAGATAAATGAAAATAACTTTGACCAGCTTGTGTTTGTCAAGTTTGTTAAGTTGTCAAGGTGCAAGCATCATGCTCAGATAATAGTGCTTTGAATTGCAGCTGAGCGGAAGTACAATGTGTCAATAAAATACAAAGTACAGTAAGTGCCTGAAAACAGTCACTGAAGCCTCTGATTAGAATTAGGAGTGCAATAATGTGAAACATGCAGCATGCAGAGTACTAAATACTCTGCATGCTGCATGTTGTTTTGTGCAATATGCCAGTGGAAAAAACATTCCAGCATTTTGTTTCCACTCCATCAAACACAAAGTTGCCTAAATTTAGCAGAATCAGTGAAAGCACCAGTGTCAAACCGAGTGTGACTGAGGGCCAGGCTGAAAATCAGAAACACTGAAGTACAGTCATATATTTGTGCATTTTGTATTTATTGTACTTAGTCAAGAAAAATAAGCTTGATTGTCTCACTCTGCAATGTTTGAGTTTTACTCAAACACTGTTGGAAAATTCATTTCATTCACCATACAGTCAAGCTCTGTGCAGTGAAACTGGTTACAAATAGCAACAAATAAAATACAAAAACGCAAATAAACTTTGTAGTTTCTGCAGAGATGAAATGGCGAGAGTCTCTGTTTCCAGGAGATTTGTTCTAGAAGGTTTCTCCAAGGTTTTACTGAATGAGCCCTTCTGTTAGGATGCTGCCCCACTAACGGGGAGGAACCTTAAGTGTCAAACACAGACACAAGAAAAATGAGACCACTGGCATCATCACCTCTATTGCCCGTCATCTCTTTGGTGTGGAGCATACGAGCGTGTCAGGGTGAGTCTAAAATGTAAAGGAGTTGTAGTTTGCAGATTGTTCGCATCACATCACATGAGTGCTGAGCATTCAAGTTCAAACTTTGAAACAGGCACTTCTCTGTCTGGCCATCTGGAGCTACTGACGTATGTGCTGCGGTTGTAAATAAGGTTTTCTGCTCGTTTTGGGGACTCGGACAAAGACATTAATGCTCATCACACCATAAATTCAGAGGAGCTGTGATTGGCGTGACGTAAATCTCACACTCAATCGCAGCTACATCACTGATGGCTGGCCAAGAGGGACAGTTTGTTTAGCACTGCCACATTTTGAGACTCATTAAGCAGCTCGTCATCTGAAGCTGTCAATTACTCACGCAGATGCAGCACATGGAGACAATGGCGAAAGATCCGAGAATTCCTGCTGTGCCGACAATCCAGGTGAGGCGCAGAAAGAGAATCACCCCCAGAATGTTCTGCATGCAGGGCAGGTAGACCCCAATGAATGTTCCCATATGGGGGACCTGCCGACAGACAAACAGACATGCACAAAGGTGAGAGTGAATCTTGAATTATGCCTCATTGCACTGTTACTGAGGAGATGAACATGAGAGTAGGCTGCAATGTGGGGAAATCCAACACGTGTCCCTCCTCACAGCCACACCAAGCCACTTAAAAAACGTCTTGTCATTCAAAGTGTTAAATTACAAAGCACATCCTGCACTTAACATTACTGTATGTTTACAGTGCGTCGGCATGTTATCATCTGTTTAAGATGCATCAAACTCAATGCCACTTACTTCTAGTTAAATCTAAAAATAATCTCTTGCGTTTTCAAAGACTCTACAGTCAGATGTTTTCTGGTGGTTGTCCTCTTAATGCCCATCAGATCATGAGCAGCCAGCCCAGGGTTAGTGTCAGGTTTTCTTTTAGCCACGTGCCGTTTCACAAAATGAAAAAGTAAGGGAACAACTAAATCATACATCCTTGATTGGCGAAAAATCAAGTTACTGACTACACTGTATGACAAAGGTCAGCGGAAACCGGAATCATCAACACAAAATATTACATTATTCACTTTTAATTACATGCGTATAAAACATGTCGATAGGTTAAACAGTTTTACTGAAGAGAATAAGGCTAAAAAAATCTGTATTTTCGAGATAACCTTGTGCTTAACACAACTTGCAGAAAATGAAAACAATTAGATGGAAAATATGAAAAATTTAATCACACTGAAGCTGTCATTTACCGACTAACATCAAAGCTCATTAAAAACACCAGCAGGGTCACATAACTTGAACGATTTAAGTGCAGTATAGCATTAGCAATGCGGATTACAATAGCCAAGCACATGCATACTGCACACGCACGCCTCCACAAACACCAAAGAGTACGTACCATTTTCCGACATGCAAACATTTTGTCCTGTGCTTTCTCCATTGCACTCAGCTGTTTGTCAAAATGCTGCAAAGTGCCTGCTGTGGATTTCCAAACCTCCCACATCTTCTCCTTTCTGTTACACTGCCTCGCTCTCCTGCCTGTTTTCTCCCCTTCACTGAGCTGTTTAAGTTAAAGGTCCAGATCCTCTGCAGAGCTCTCAGCTCTCATTCAGGGGGCGGGTTTTAGTCAAACATCATCAATGCTTCCACATAGAGCAACAGACCAAGGTCCCACTGTCTCGTCAATGACTAATGTTGTTTTTGACTTTAGCAAAAGCACAAAAGGGACAGAAATTGTTGCAATGAAAGCGCCTTCTCAGTTAAAAGCCCGTTTTCTGCAGCATGTACAACTTTTGCCACAAAGCAGCAGTTTTGAAACATATTTTATTGTGTGTTTGTCTGCTTTCTTTTTTAAACCTGTGGACCTGTGGTCAAAGGCTAGCTGTTCCTCTGTGTATCCAGTTAATAAGCCACTCTAACAGACTATTGGCAGTAGCTTGACAGTTATCAAAGTCACCCACCCAGGTAACATCTGTACAGATGTTTTACCAGGAAAAATGTTGTCGTTTTTCTCTTCAGTTTGAGTCGAAGAAAATTGGTCTCCCTGATCACATTTCCATACCAGGCAGTTTATTTAAGCACAAAGGAGATGAAATCAATCTTATGACCTAATGAAGGTGGTTGTTAACATCCCTCATCTAAGTCCTGATAAAAAGATACAACTGTTAATGTGCTGTATGTCTGGTTGTGTTGAACCGGCTGTCTGCACTGTATTTGTAAAATCCCCAGCTCTATCACATGAAGCTCAAGTGATTAAAGATGGATAGATTTAAAACAAAAAAATCTGAACATTTAATCTTTTCTGCCTCAAACTCTTCTGTTTTCTCTCTTTGTCGCACCATTTGACCTATTTTCACTTGCTCTTGGCTCAGTTTTTGGCAACATTTTTAAAGCAACTGAAAGATTTCCAGAGTGTGAGACCTTGAGGAGGATTATGGTAAGACATTCAGACTAACGGTTCACAGAATGAGTTTCCACCTCCGGTTGATGAGGGCCTAATCTGTGAACAAAGTGAAAAAATATCATTGCAGTCCATCGTCGTCACTGTGCACAGTGCAGAAGAAGGAACAAGCCTTTGGGCTCCTATTGTTCATGCTTGTGTTGCTGTCAGTCCTTTAGCTTAACTTATGTTGAAGACAACAGAAATCAAACAAACTAGTGCATCTCAAAAAAATCTTATTATGAAAAATGTTCTTTTTTTAAATTTTATTTAACTCAATAAGGTAAAATAAAAGTAAATGTTAAAGGGTGGGGTTTATAACTCATGCAAATCAAAGAAAACCGTCATTTGGACTAAAGCCCCATTCAAACAGCTTAAAGATGTACGTCTTGGTCCAGTTCTGTACATGTAACCATGGTCGGGGAAAGACTGATGACTCAGAACTCTTTCAGATGACGATCACCAACAGCGCCCACGAGGATAAACCACATAAGGTCATTGCTGAAAAGGTTGGCTGTTTGCAGGGTGCAGTAATAAAGTATATTAATGGAAAGCTGACCGGGAGAGAAAAGTGTGGTACAAGAAGGTGCATAAGTAACAGCCATGACTGCAGCGCTGATGTCGATTATGATGTTTGACGTCATGTTCGGTTCAAGAGAACTTTACAAGCGACGGTCTGACACTGGTTGCATCAAGATCATGCACCGACGTCTTCAGGAAGGGAGCTACTACTGTTTACTTAGCCTGGCAGGGCGAAGGACACTGTCTCAGCTGAACTCTGGACACACACGCACACAAACATATATACACATGCAGATGCGCAGCAGTCCAAAGTGCTCTTTTTGATGAATGTAAGTTTTGTATTTCTTTTTGAAATGAGGGTCCTAGTGTCTGGAGGAAGTGGAGAAAGCAGAGAATCCACTTTCCAACTTTATTAATTGCATTGCAATAACATCTACTGGTGTTTTTAACAATAGCTGTTTTTAAAAAATAGTGCACAGGTTAAAGGACAAAACAATAGGGCAGCAAGGCGTCGTTTGCATGCTCTCCCCATGCATTTGTGGCTTTTCTCTTCGTACTCTGTCTTCGTGCCGCAGTTTAAAGACATGCAGTTAGTTTGGTTAGGTTAATTAGGGATTCTAAATTGCCTGTAGGTTTGAATGTGAGTGCAAATGGCAGTCTGTCTCTCTACATTAGGCCTGTGACAGATGGATGTCCTTTGACAGCTGGGATAGGCCAGGCCCCTCTGATCCTGAACCGGAGAAGTGCAAGAAAATGGTTGGATAAAAAGATAATTAAGGCTTTCATCTTGAAATAAACTTTAAAAGGCTGGTTTCAAAGCATGGAAACAAAATAAACTACATGTAAGGATTAAATATCTTTAATAAGGATGCAGTAACAGTAACTTAACTAACATAGAGTAACTTTACAGTCGGATACTTAAAATTGTGGGTCTGTGTCTGTATCCAAACACTTTCTAACTGCACTGTTTAGCATAAAACGTCTGGTCTCTATAGATAATTACTCCTTCACAACAACGTCTTGGGGTTATTTTTCATATTAACTCAACCCTTTGAACGTGAGGATCAAAATTAGGACGTTTACAGCTGCTGTGCTGCTAATTCAATTCAGTGAAGTGAATGAAACACGAAACCTCCTTTTTTGTTTGTGCTGCCTTTTATGTTTCATGTTATACTGAAACAGAATGTGCTTGTATATCGAAAAATAAAAACAGGATGGCAGATGAAAAAGATAAGCAGATATTCCAGACGAAAAGAAAGGCCTTCTTGTGTACAGATATAATCGGTGCTGAAGTTTTATTGCAGACGCTAAAAATCCCGCCAGAACAGATTTCAGGAGAAAGCACTCCGAGTGTTGAGGACTACACTAACGATTATGTTGGCGCAAAGCATGCATGCTTTCATTAAGAGTTCTGCTGGCTCAAAAACAGGAGTCACGTACCATGACTGCAGCCCTCCTGACTCCATCCTCGGCTTCCTCATGCTCACGAACACCCTGGGTTAGGTTGGTGTAATTAGCCAGTTTGTTGAGAAAAGATGAAACCATGGGCGTACTGTCCATTTCTTCCTGTAAACAGACAGAGAACATATAAAAATAAAGACCAATCCAGGCCTTTCAAGCATGACCAAGAAATATTTCCTATTGTATGTTCCTCAGACTCCCTTTATTGACTCCAAGATCTTTATTGTGTATGTATGTAGCACACTTTCCATGTATGAATGACAGTGAGTGAACAGACTTTAAGATAACTGAGACCATCTCAGATTGATTTTGTTTATGAGAGATTTGGGACAAACTAAACAGAAGCACTCAATGACCCCAGTCTGACTTTCTTCCTATTGCAAAGATTTAAAAATTGCAACCATCTGGTCACACAGTCCTGTCTGTTTTCTATTAATGTTACATAATAACAAAAACTATATCTTACATACCGTTTAAATCGTTAGCAGCATGTTTTGGACTATATGTATTAAAAACAGACAAATCATTCATTTTTAATTCATCTTACCTCAAACAAGGCCATATTCTTGCCTTCATAGTAGGTCTCTGTGTCCATGTCTGGGTTGATGAATGCAGAGGACTCCCTCCGGTTGTCATCTCCTTTTGAGGTAAAAAAGGAGAAAAAAAGAAAGAACCAATGAATAAACAGGCAAGAGGTTGACAGAATCATTAGATGTGTATTTCCATTTGGATTTAACTAATTGTCACTGCAGAATTAGCTTACTGACTGCCTCTTGTATGTTGATGTTATAACTTGTTGCTCTTAAACAAGGACAGAGTTGTAGAAGACTTCAGAAAGGTGCGAGTCTGCCTGGACCGAGTGTCATCAGTTCTTAGTGAAATTAATGGGTGTTAGTGGGAGGCTACTTGTCTCAGCATGGTAATCCCAGTGAGCAGCCAGCATCACCCATACTCATCCCCATGACTATTCCATGTTTTTTTTTTTATTGTTAGCACACAAATAAATGTGTCACGGCTGGTGTGATCCTATACTGATGGATCTCTGTCAGTATTATGTTAGCAACATTACCAGAACCAATGATAGTCTGCAGTCCAAAGTCTCTCTAATAGTTAATGCAAATGACCTGCATAGCTACTACTCTTACTGACCACGAAAGACTGATGACACATCAGGGGCAGTAACTGTGGTTTAATGTCGTCCCAAGGATTCTTAAGTATGGGTTTTGTTGGACCTGTACATCAAACTACTGGCCCAGAGCTGCAACCACTGCCTTTGTAAAAACAGCACAAGACTGCATTACATGGTCCAGGCTGTATTTGATATAGCTGTGCTCTGTGACAACTGTGTCCAGTACCATTTATAGAGAATCAGGGGTCAAAGGTTTGATCCCCTGGAGACAAATGAAGGCTTTGGCCACACTTTAGGCTTATAGTTTTGCTAACAGCTTTTGTACACCACTTAAAGACACAGTGGCTTAGATTAACATTATGACTGGCCTGTTCAGACTGGCTTCTTTTGCCCCTGGTTGTCATGCAGTGGTCTATGACTGTTAGATATGGCATATTATCACACTCACATCACAGTGTTGTAGGCTACACTGTCGCCTTGAAGAGCCCAGGGCCTTGCATGGATTTAGTGATTGTTGAAGATAAATTAATGAGGATGGTGTACCGTAGATGCACATGACATAGTGAAGATTGTAAGAAAATTTCGCATGTGGTATTGAGTGAGAAAGAATATTGGTATGAAAGCTGCTTTTTCAACATTCATGCAACAAAAATATAAAAATATACAGGGAGTGCAGAATTATTAGGCAAATGAGTATTTTGTCCACATCATCCTCTTCATGCATGTTGTCTTACTCCAAGCTGTATAGGCTGGAAAGCCTACTACCAATTAAGCATATTAGGTGATGTGCATCTCTGTAATGAGAAGGGGTGTGGTCTAATGACATCAACACCCTATATCAGGTGTGCATAATTATTAGGCAACGTCCTTTCCTTTGGCAAAATGAGGCAAAAGGACTTGACAGGCTCAGAAAAGTCAAAAATAGTGAGATATCTTGCAGAGGGATGCAGCAGTCTCAAAATTGCAAAGCTTCCGAAGCGTGATCATCGAACAATCAAGCGTTTCATTCAAAATAGTCAACAGGGTCGCAAGAAGCGTGTGGAAAAACCAAGGCGCAAAATAACTGCCCATGAACTGAGAAAAGTCAAGCGTGCAGCTGCCAAGATGCCACTTGCCACCAGTTTGGCCATATTTCAGAGCTGCAACATCACTGGAGTGCCCAAAAGCACAAGGTGTGCAATACTCAGAGACATGGCCAAGGTAAGAAAGGCTGAAAGACGACCACCACTGAACAAGACACACAAGCTGAAACGTCAAGACTGGGCCAAGAAATATCTCAAGACTGGTTTTTCTAAGGTTTTATGGACTGATGAAATGAGAGTGAGTCTTGATGGGCCAGATGGATGGGCCCGTGGCTGGATTGGTAAAGGGCAGAGAGCTCCAGTCCCACTCAGACGCCAGCAAGGTGGAGGTGGAGTACTGGTTTGGGCTGGTATCATCAAAGATGAGCTTGTGGGGCCTTTTCGGGTTGAGGATGGAGTCAAGCTCAACTCCCAGTCCTACTGCCAGTTTCTGGAAGACACCTTCTTCAAGCAGTGGTACAGGAAGAAGTCTGCATCCTTCAAGAAAAACATGATTTCCATGCAGGACAATGCTCCATCACACGCGTCCAAGTACTCCACAGCGTGGCTGGCAAGAAAGGGTATAAAAGAAGAAAAACTAATGACATGGCCTCCTTGTTCACCTGATCTGAACCCCATTGAGAACCTGTGGTCCATCATCAAATGTGAGATTTACAAGGAGGGAAAACAGTACACCTCTCTGAACAGTGTCTGGGAGGCTGTGGTTGCTGCTGCACGCAATGTTGATGTTGAACAGATCAAAACACTGACAGGATCCATGGATGGCAGGCTTTTGAGTGTCCTTGCAAAGAAAGGTGGCTATATTGGTCGCTGATTTGTTTTGTTTTGTTTTTGAATGTCAGAAATGTATATTTGTGAATGTGGAGATGTTATATTGGTTTCACTGGTAAAAATAAATAATTGAAATGGGTATATATTTGTTTTTGTTAAGTTGCCTAATAATTATGCACAGTAATAGTCACCTGCACACACAGATATCCCCCTAAAATAGCTAAAACTAAAAACAAACTAAAAACTACTTCCAAAAACATTCAGCTTTGATATTAATGAGTTTTTTGGGTTCATTGAGAACATGGTTGTTGTTCAATAATAACATTATTCCTCAAAAATACAACTTGCCTAATAATTCTGCACTCCCTGTACAGCAAGCCTCTCTGGCTTTTAAAATAAGATTACAAAAGGGTTATATACCGAGGGTTATAGAGTCGGGGCAACAGCTTTGCTCAGATTGCTTCTTCTAAGCTGGGACTACCCACTAAGAGGCAGGATATCATCGGAAAACAACAATGAGATAGTGATTATGTACTGTAAGCCTGCCACTAACAGCTGTTTAAATCCAATGGCGTATCGTAGGATGAGGTTGCTCATAAACACAGATCCAGAAAGACATTCCAGAAGCTCTTGATTGTCCCAACTGTTGTTAGGTGTTGTCCAAAGAGTGATGAATTGTGTGTGTAAGCATTCAAACAGTTTTAGTGACCAAACCAGAACAGAGGAAATGCCATGTTTGCTGCTGCACATAAGGTTGTTTGCTTTGGGTCATTAGTTGCTCCTTTTTCTTTTCAGCCTTTTTCTTTCTGCATCTTTTTTAATTATACATCCACCCTTCCACTCTCTTAACTCAAGGGTGGGGAACTCCAGGCCTCAAGAGCTGGTGCCCTGCAGGTTTTAGATCTCACCCTGGGTCAACACACCTGAATCAAGTGATTAGTCTATTACCAAGCCTCTGGAGAACTTCAAGACATGTTGAGGAGGTATTCTAGTCATTTAAATCAGCTGTGTTGGATCAAGGAAACATCTAAAACCTGCAGGACACAGGGCCTTGAGGCCTGGAGTTGGACAAATTCAGGCTGTAGACTATCCCAGCTGTCATAGAGCAAAATATCAGCATCATTTCCTAATCAGTCCATAAAACATCCAGACATGCAATTTTATAAAAAATCTTTTTGCATATACAAACTCTAGTCTGTTTTACTTGTAAATGTAGAGGTTTTTTCACTTTCACTCTTGCCCGTCTTTCATCTGCTTTCAACTCTCAAATATGTGTTACTCTGTGGTATGTATGCGTGCTTATTCATGCCCTAAAGCTATCAAAACTATATCAGCAAACTCTAACTGTAATCATATTCACTAACCTTTGATTCAATGTTACTGATCATTAAAATTTAGTTTTTGCAAATCCTTGTGTCTGAATTAGGGTGGCTATAACTCTGGAGGTAGAGCAGATCATTTACTAATTGGACGGTTAGTGTTTCAATCCCAATTATCCTTGGGAAAGCTACTAACCCCAAGTCTCTGATGCATCCATTGGAGTGTGAACGTTAGATACGTAGAAAAAAGTGCTTGGGTGAATGAGGCAAGTTGTACAATGCTATGAGTCCTCAAGTGTAAGAATGTGCTATACTGTATAAGAACCAGCACATGTAAATTGGTTTTGAATATTGCAAAGTGAAATAGAGTTATCAAAAGAATATGAAGCTGTGACTTAATGTCTAAAATGCTTTTGTATTCTGCCAAAGAGATATCAAGTAAGGTTGAATTAGAGCCGGGCTATACTTTCATGTGATAGCAATTTGTTCCACAAGATGTCGTAGAGGTTGTGGCGGGCCAATGTAACCTCAGAAGTCATTAAAAACACAGTCATAGTAAAATGACATCCTGGGCAAATTCAAAGCTTCTTAATGGGATTAGATATATCAAAACTCCATATGTGAATACTTTTCAACAGAACCACTGGTGAAATAGCTGTTTCACCAGCGGTGCAAGTTTTAGATAAAAATGTGATGTGTGAAATCTAGAAAGATACACAAGCACACACACTACACTTCAAGGTCTATATAGAATCGACTATTTCTTAGCTGAATTACATGGTAAAATCCACCAAACATGATATAGTGTTGATCAACAGCACAAATGGGTTAGCTTGGAGTCCTATGTGTGTGTCACTGTCAAGTGTCCTTATGAGCTACTTTTTTCTCTTTCCCCTCACTACATAAGCAGTCGTGGCCGATGGCTGCCCTGCTAAAATTGAGTTTTTCCTCCAATGGTGTCCCAGGGCACCCCATCTATGAAACAAGCATTTGAAAGAGACTGCTGTACATAGCTGCATAAAGCAACGTTAATTTCAAGCCACATCTGTTGGTGTACAGTACCCAATTTTATATTATCTAAACCTCATGTGCCAGTGTTTAATTTTTCTAATAGTTTACTTAGGAAAACAAAGTCAGATTGCATTCATTTTCTGTATAGATCTTGTCAGAACTGTTTGATGGGGAACATGGTCTGTCATCATATAGTCATGTCAGACAATTTGCAAATCATCATATTATCAGGTAAAAATCAAAAGACTTCTAAAATGGGCTGAGTTCTAAATGTCCTCTGAAAGTTCGTTGAGTGAGCGTAAAGGACTCTGACAGTTTGATGCAGTAATCATGTTAACCAGCAGAGGTCTCCATTTCAATATGTACAAAATGCCACATAGACTTTGTCTATGTTCAATAAATGTTTAATCCATTTAAATTACTAAAACACACTAAAATCCATTTGGCACATGTAAGTTGTTATTAAGTGTCAGTTAATCTGATTTGATTTGATATACCTTTATTAGTCCCACAAGGGGAAATTTCATAAGGCTGCAAAAAATGATGTGTTTGCTAAGGTGACCATAAAAATATATATATAAAAAATATTTTTGCAATCTAACATTTGGCACAAATATTTTTTTCTTTACGGAAACATATGTTACATGCATGTGTTGCTTAGCGTGGACAACTCACATGATTCTTGGGAAACAAGTACAAAACTCAAAACGAGACTTTTTTTTAAAATCATTTAAAAAAACAAAACAAACAAACAGGTATTATAAATGACATCTCGGAGCACACCTGCAGGACCAGCCCACCAGGTTATCTGTGGCATGTGATTTGAGAGCCCCTTGGTTAGAATGACAAGCAAACAGAAACACAAACCCATGCCCTGTGAACGCTCCCTGTACAATTTAGCTAGTAACAGTTTGACCCAAAATAGACATCCTTTAAACAGGAAACAGGGTGGCAGCTGCTTTTGGCAGTTCTCCAACCCCAAAGGGCTAACATATGGAAAACAGAGCTACACATGACGATTTATGTCCTTTGCGTTGGAGAAAGAAGAAGGACATGAGAACCACCTCGAAATGAAACAGACAAATGCTATGAAGACATTTAATGCTGAGTTTAGGAAATTTGCTGGACGAGGAGTATCTAAGGTGTAAAGAGCAACAGTGGATAAACCATGGGTGAAAATCTCCATTTCCAATTCACTGTAAACAAGGATGTTAAAACCAGTTTTGGCATGTAATTTTAATTCCCTTGTTAGGCAAATGTTTAAATACAATATTAAACTTCTTAAATAATAGTTTCAAGAATGTGTGACAGGATCAGCTGCAAAGGTTGGTACACCAACTCACCAGTTAGGTGGTCTGTGTGAATGTGATCAACCAATTTGCTTGGCATAGCTCTAAGGGAGGAAACTGTTCAGCTAACAAAGCCCTAGATTTATATTTAAATCTAGAGTCTGTAGATCCTGACTGTGGTATTCTTCTTTCTATCTAAGGTATCAGTCACATAAGCCTAGAAACCAGGCAGTGACCCAACCAGTTGGTGTATATTCCAACAATTGGTGAGTGGTTGCTCAAGGTTGCTGTCTGGGTGAAACTGCATGCAATGAAGGTGTGTACTAAATACCTCCTTGTGATTGCATTGGTTTCTAGTGGATTGCCGCTGTTGGCTGTAATTTGTATGGAAGATGCCAACTTGCCTGGAAACATTTCCTATAGATTCTCTGAGATGCAGGAAACTTGGAAAAAAAATGCAACGCAAACCTCACAACCTTACTTCACTTTATAATAAAAAGCGCCTTGAAGCAGCTGTTAATGTGATTTGTTGTGCTGTAAATAAAATAAAACTTAATTGAATTAAAAGTGAAATTTCTGCTTTACAGTAGCGATCAACACACTCCGGTTTGTCTACTGCTTGGCAAGTAGTTTGGGTGTGTCTCTAGGACAACATGACCGGTTATCATTTACTACTCCAGTCTTCTTCTCTGTATTTGTTTTCATAGAGATGCCCTGCTTTTTGAGTTTCATCAGTGAGGTTCATTCAGAAGCAAACAAATAATCTCAACATGTGTCAAAACTACGTGCTAAAACTTGACAAGGAAAAAGAGGGACAATATGAAACAGGACACTGTACACATGACACCGGATACTTCTTTGGAAAATGATGAGTTGTTTATACAGATTGCATCTTGTCTGTTCAGCACTATGCATAAATCGGTGCGTACGTGTGTGCTCGTCTGTCCGAATGCAGAGCAATCTGTGACTTTTGTCTTCTCCAGAAAGGACATATTGTAAGGAGTAAAGTTGTAGTAAAATGTTTTTACATTACATTATGAGTTGTTATAGGGTCACCACTCTAAAGGATCTGTTGGACCTTGATACACAGATAACAGAGGGTCTACATTGTTTGGAAACCTTTTTATTTTTCCCTCATTAGCATCAGTAAGAGATACAGGTTTTCAGGGGAGGATTTCCTGTTCATCCCCCCCTGTGGGCTCCAAGCAATTTTAAATAATTTCCTTATCCTATATGTTGACATAATGTAATCTTAAAAGAGCAAAAGCACTGAAAATAAACCACTACCCCCAAAACACCCCCAAAGTCATTAAATGAGGTAAAACAACAACAACAACAACAACAAATCACCCACACACACAAAAAGAATGAAGCTCACTCAAATAGAAAAATTAAATAGAATATAAAAATAAAGAATGAATAAATTAAAACTAAGTTTAATTATATGAAGAACAAAAACTATGTAAATGTGTAAAATTACTACTTTTATATCACGTCACTCTGTATTATATATACACATATGCACACACCAGCACCTAGGGCTGTTCGATATAACGATATCTATCGGATATAAAAACGTCTGTCGTTTCATTTTACGCTGTCGTTTATTTCGTGGTGTCGCAAAATAAACTGTTTACGGCAATATTGTTTCATGGTTTTGATGGTCACTGTAGTGGCTATATTCATTTCCTAAAGTTAATATAACCACACTACTGACAGACAAGCCTTTGTTTTGTATGCGTTGTCGTTAGCAACAACGACGGTAAAACCACGGCGTGTCCGCTTGTTCCACATAAACCTTTCACAATAAAGCTCAAGATCCTGTTGAGACTTTTCAAAATAAACTGAATCATGTGAAAGAGCAGATTAATTACGGATGAGAATTAAAAAGAGCCGCCAGGTGCTAAAAATAAACCTTAGACTCAAACGTTAGAGCAGGCTTCTCCCCGCAGCACGCCGTGTAATAAATACTCACAAAGAAAACGGCGGCCGTTACAACTTATGTCTAAAAATGTATCGTTTCATGCATCGGTTAAAAAACTCGACTCCAGCTACACGACACACAGCTGGAAACACTTCACGCAAGTCGAGCTGCCCGAGATTCACAGAATTTACAGAAAATGTTACATTTTTGTGATTTATATCGTTATCGGACGATAGATGTCTTATATCGGGACATGAGATTTTGGTCATATCGCACAGCCCTACCAGCACCAATTTATTAAAACTATTCATTTTGCAAACACATATGACAACACCATATATAAAGCTAAAGCTGAGTCTGTACAATTCTAAAAAGCTTGAAAGTCAATATTTGGTATCAGCCCCTTGAGTCTTCCACAGTTTTCCTGGTATTCTTTAAGTAGTCTTCAGGAATAATTCTCCAGGTTTCCTGAAAGATATTCCAAAGCTCTTCTTTGGATTTGTCTGCTTTTTGTTCAATTTTCTGGTCAGATGATCCCACACTGCTTTAATAACGTTGAGGTCTGGGCTCTGGGGAAGCCAATCCATGACTGATTCCATTGTGTGTTTTTCTATGCAGGTATGTTTTTACTGCATTGGAATCACTGTCATACTGAAACGTTGTCAGTTAGCGTTGGGCGAATATATCGACTATCGACGATAGGCTGAGCCTATTGTCGATCATTTTTACAAGGGCGATTTTTTGATTTACTTGGCCATGAGTAAGTTAATAATGATGGAATTAATAGAAGCAGTAAACAGAAAAAAAAATGATAATAATAGCGCCGTTTTAACAGCACACTAGGGCTGAACGATATATCGCATTTGCGATAATATCGCGACATGATCAAGTGCAATTTTCTAACCGCAAAGGCTGCGATTATACTCTGGACATGTCCAAATTCATGGGCTGCATCCTCCTGAGGCCGCATTTGTAGACCGATTACGTCACAGCGACGCGCCGAAGGCTGTCCAAATTACTACCATATCCCAGAATTCATAGCGCGGCCCAGCCAAACTCCAGTTTCCAGCAATGGCGGCCGCTACTAAGTTTTAAAATTACTCATACTAATCTTTCTGGGTCACAAAATAAACTTTTAACATATTTTCAGGCGAGAAAGTAGTTGTGTAAACATCAAATATCTGCTCGGTTTATCAAGATATCCCATATTTGCAAAAGTGCTTCGACGTTTTCAGAGGCGTCTGCTACCCACCAGCTCGACAGCTAGCCGGGAGCTCGAGGGTTACTGATGCGGCCGAGAACGGCACAACTCCCGGCACATCATTTTCAGATCACCGTGGAGTTTCGCTGCTCGGGTTAAACGTAATATATAAGTCACTTAGACAACCTAAAAATGTTATTGTTGGGCTTTTTTCAGTGTTTTGTTTGTTCGTGAGTAAATCGGTTTGGCTGAGATTAAAGTTATTAGATTAGATAAAATAAAACTTTATTAATCCCCCGGGTGGGTTCCTCCTTGGTTTTCACACAGTTGACTAAACGTCAAACAGAAAACTTATTAAACAGAAGTAGAGCTGGGCGATAGAACGATAACGATATGTATCGCGATATAACTTTTACTCGATAGAGAAATTACGCTATCGCGATAGACCTCGCCGCTCTTGTCCTCAAAAAAAAAAAAAAAAAAAGGTCAGCCAATCCAAATTAAGTAGCGCAGAGCCGAACCAATCACAGCCGCAGCGTCACGTAGCGTGACTTGTTACGTACAGCACAAGTGCCAAGCCGCACGTGTGTTTGTTTGGGAAGCAGCCAGCGCGTAATGGAGGAAATGAGTGTGCCGACTAGAAAAATCAACCGAGCGTGACCGAAGAGAAAACAGATGATGGTTCCAGTGCCGGAGAGATTGTCAAACGGAAGAGCCATAGAAGTTCCGTAGTGTGAAGGTATTTCGGCTATTTCAAGTCTGACAAAAACAGAGTAGCGTGCACTGTAAATTGTGCCGAAAGCAAGTCTGGAAATACAATAAACTGGTGCATGCGTCACACTGTGCGCCACGTTATTGTTTCGGTGAAATGAATTTCTACAATACTGTTAATTCTACTCTCTGCAGTGTTTAAATGCTTACATATACACACAGTTACTGTCCCTCCACACATACGACTCGGTTCTGCTTCTATGCCCCAGCTTTGTTTACTTTTTCCCACCGAGGCTTCTAGACTTCTGATTGGCCAACATTTCTGCACGGTTAGGAATCTAGCGCCACCTGCTGCTTTGGCATGTTCATAGCAGCGTTTTCCTTCATTTCTGCCTTTATGTGTGGACGGGATTATTTTTTAAAACAAAAACGGAAAATCTCCGTTTTCAAAAATACCCGTGTACGTGTGGACGTAGCCTCAGTCTCTGACTGGAAGCGCTAATTCGTCATTCGGCTTTTGTCAGACTAAAGTAACTGTTAAAACTGTTTGAAAAGCTCAGCTATACAACAAGGAGAGATTGAGAATTTCCTTTTAGTTCTCAGTTTATTTGATATTGACAAAAGTCAGTTTTGTCTGTTCTTCTGTAAAACAAACTAAGATTTATTTTTAGAATTAATATTTTGTTTCTAAGTGGAATTGACAATTTAGTCTGTTTCGTTTGTTCTATTTTGAAACTTAAACACTTTAGCGGCTGCCTTTTGTGTAGTTTGCAATATTTGCCTTTATTTATCTGAAAAAGTCTCATGTTCCTTAAGTACATCTACCCTGTTGAACTTATTATGGGAAATAAATATTTAAATAAAAACAAGCTGCTGATTATTTCACATTTTACTTGTGAGCAACGGCACATTTAAATCTTACAAATATAGTTATTTGGCTTATATCGTGATAGATATCGTTATCGCCTGAAATGAAAAAAAACATATCGTGATATGAAAAAATCTCATATCGCCCAGCTCTAAACAGAAGTATGAGACAGTCGAGAATTTACACCAGTGTCTGGTTATATTTTAGATAGCAAGAAGCAGACGGCCGAGTTTATTAAACTCCACCGAGACAGCGGTGACGCTAATCAGAACTAGACCGTCCAATTTCACGCCTTTAAACTTTAAAGGCGTGTTTGTGTGTGTGTTTATACAATTGCTATTATGTTTGCACTTTATGTGTAATGTTACTGACTGCAGAGATCAGTAAGATGTGTGTATTTTTTATTTATTAGTTTTATTTATTTAATATTATTTTTTAATTGAATGACTGTCTAGTAGTTCACAGATGTCGAAAAACTGAGTGTGGTAAAGCCACTGATTTTTTTTATATATATTTCTGCAATCTGCACATTGTACTGACTTTCATTTTAATGTTTACACCAGGGTTCCTTGTCAGCACTTTATGCTCAGATGTTTGTAAGCTAAAAATAAACTATTGTATATGTTCAAATATACTGTTGTGATTGAAGAAGTTAAATAAAAATGTCAGTCATCAATTCATGCATCACCTCATGTCATCATAACAGAGGTCTGTCTTCCAGGAAAGAACAGTTTAAAATTAATGTAATATAGTATTGGCCATACTATATGATGTATTGCTTGTCTTTGTTTAATAATACAGAAGACAAAGACCTTAAAACATAATCGCATATCGCATCGCAATCGCAATATTGGGGCAAAAAAATCGCAATTAGATTATTTTCCATAATCGTTCAGCCCTACAGCACACTCTTTCATCTGCGAGCAAATGCACCCTCCTCAGAGTGCGCCCAAATGTAGCGATGCATTTACGCAAACTCCTAACAGAAAGAAAGAAAGGCAGTAACCTATGTTCAGAAAAAAAACATGCGGATGGTGGACACATACATGCTCATGCAAGGTAGTGGTGTTTGAGTCCCAACACCACCAGCTGAAATGTGGCCCAAAACCATGACAGAGCCTCCAACGTGTTTTACAGATGGCTGTAAGGATGTTGGACCTCTCTCCTGACCTCTTCTGTATTGACAATAACTTGAACCAAAAATGTCAAATTTGGATTCATCTCTTCATGAGACCTGTTGCCACTCGTTCTCACATTAGTTCTTCTATAATTTGGCATACTTCAGTCTTTTATCCCCGTCTTAAAAATGAGTTCTTAGGAGGCAGCCGTCCACTGAGACCATTTTTGACGAAGCTTCTGTAGAAAGATCAACTGAAATGCCAGATACAGCTCTCAGGTCCTTTTTCTATTTCTTAACAGCATGGCTTTTAAATACCATCCATATTCTGCATACCTCAAATTGTTTCTTAAGAATATGATACTTATCATGCCAAGACATGTCAAGTCCACAGCCAATAGTTCTTTGGTAATCACTTTGCTCCATCTCCTTCCAATCGTGTTGCCTTTGGTGTTTTTCAAAGATTCAAGAAATTAAAAATTGGTTCTTTACCAAGTTTTCAGTTATAGTAAATGGACTGGTTCTTATATAGTGCTTCTCTACTCTGACCACAAGCGCTTTACACAACTGGCCTCATTCACCCGTTCATACAAGCACTTTTTTTCTGTGTAAATGCTTTCTAGCTAACATTCACATTCAGAGAGCAACTTGGGGTTAGTATCTTGCCCAAGGATATTTGTCATGCCTGGAGCAGCCAGGGATCAAACCATCAACATTCCAACCTGGGCTACCTCCTGAGCTACAGTCACCCCAACGTTATGTGATTTGGTTCTACAAATCATGTGCGTCAATGTGGAGTCTAACATTTAGATTAAAAAGAGAGTAATTTTATTTAGCGCTATCCAAATTGTGACAAACAATGTCCATCAACAAGACTGAGTGCAACATATGACTGATCGCTGAAAATAAATGCATTTAGTCACTGTCTTTGTCCTTAAACTGATGGTGGATTAAGCACAAAAACGCACATGTTAAACATTAAAAACACCAAACTGGGATCACAGGAGAGGAAAAGGAAAGAAACTGGGTTTGTTGAAGAAAACCTGCCAGTAAGCATGTTGGATCAGTCTGTGAGCTCTTAAGTTTAACCGTTGACTCTCTTTCTGAAACAGATAACCATGTACACTTAATTTCTGTCAAATAAATAAAGTAACGTGTCATGGTTTGTAGTTCTTCTAAGACTGTATTTACCTCATTTTAAGACCTACTAAGAAGCAAGCTAATTTTTAATGTGGTACTCATATGTAAAACCTTAGAGTTTAAAGAGGGTCTGCTCTCTTTTTAACATTATTATAGTGAGGGTTAGAATATAAAAAAACCTAACCTGTTATGCTTGTTTTACTGATACTTCAAATCTGCCTCTAATCTCACAAATGCTTTGGGGGAACATGTCCTAACTGGTGGGTCCAGAATGATGACCATGGGTGACTCGGGCTCACTGTGAAATCTAACTGATCAAAGTCAGAAAACAAAAAACAGATAAAAAAAAAAAGGCCCACATATGAAAGATGAGCAAAAGAGGAGGCATAAAAGAAGTTCCGAGAGAAGCAAGACAACCAGAGTTCAAAGCAAAATGACCAGAAATGCCTTAGCTAAAGACAAACCTACATTTATTGCAGGAATTTTCCCTAAATGGAAAGTATGCCTGTTCATAAACATGACACTTGTGCAGTAGAGTTACTTCATCAAAATATTTAAACAAGGCAGTGTCTTGTAATTGGATTTCATTCGAAGCCATTTCTGCAGACTTTTGAGTCTAAAGTAATAAAAAGAACAAGCACACCTAGATTACAATAAAGATATCAGCTGACATTATGACTTTCTTTATCACTTAAAAATCTTGAAGCAATTTTTTGTCTTTCCAGAAAACAAAGCCTTCAAGCTTCTCCGCTTCTTCGAGCATTGCCCCGTGTCTGTTCTGTTTCTGCAACCTACATCCAGTAATTTTCTAACATCTACAAGTCTTTATATTGAGGATTTGCTCCTTATAAAATTCTCTTACTGATCCATTTAAAAACTGTGGCAAAAAAGTAGCCAGAAATGCACAAGAGGAGTTTGATAGATTTCAGACAGTACAGCATAAGAATGTAGATTTTTGCAGTAAAATGAGAAAACAACCAAATGTTTCAGCTGTTGCATACAATCCCACTGCTGAATATTAAACAAAGACTACTATTTGAAGTCGCGTTGCTCCCAAGCTTCGAAATACGACTTCAAGGTATCTGGAACGTGTAGCACAAACAACCTGACCCAACCCCCAAAGTGGTTGACTGGGAAACTGATGGATGTAAAGAGGTACAACATGTGCACAAAGAAAAATGGTTAAACTAAGTGTTATAAAGGTGAAAGAAAAACAGGCAGTAATTTTAAATGGTATAATAATATGTCATGTAAGGATATAGACTTTGTACTTTGTCACTGTAAAACAGTTAGGCCTCTTTTACACAACTTCCCTGCTGTTTGAGGTTAGTTTAGTTTACTGTATATTTAGTTGCTTTGTTCCAGAACTGACATACAGAAACACATGCAATGAGGCAAGGAGCCTTAACCATCATTCAGGGCTGCTAAGGCATACATACCAACACCAAGGCCCCCCTTCCTGCCCGACTCATCCAAGTGCAAGTTATAGCTAGTTCATCTCTGACTTTGCATTTTTCCTTGTGGGTGTCTATATGTGTTAAGCATGTGCCTGTCAAAACATGCATCTGTTTGTGTCAGCGCGCTTCCAATGTCATATTTAATCTCACAATGACGCATGCAGTTTATCAAAATTGCACACCTATACTTCCCGCAGTGCATGCTGGGATAGCAACCACAAAACCCCCAAAAAGCAGGCTTGTGTATGAGCACATCAGCAAAGAACTGTTTACACCTACCTGAAAAAGGATCCTCTGAACTGTCGGCCTCTTGCTCCTCTGAAAAGATTTTGCCCAAGCTGATAGGTCTGTTCCCTCCAGCTGCAGCTCCACTGTTGCTGCCATCTTCCACATCCTCCACTGGCACCACAGTGAAGGTGGGCATCTTGATTCTTCTTTTACCCGGAAGAAACTATGAAGAGATTACAAACTAGGAAGACACTGGCTTTTCCCACAGAGAACAGATTTTAAAAAGTGTCCAGATAAATCTAAATAAAAGGACTGAACCCGATGAGGCAGGCCAAACTTCACTTTAACCACAACATGGCACTCAGATCTTTTGTTTCCCTTCTTTTTGGTGTGTAATCCAATGTCCTCTAGACTCAGGGTGAAAGTACCGCCTCCTGCACATGAAGCAGGCCAAAGTCCTCCTGTGTATCAAGTTACGCCCTCTCCTTGTTTCTTTCCCTCCCTTTTCTCCTAACTGCTTCAGCACTGTTGGCCCACGTGACCCTCTGTTTACCATATGAACAGTTAGTCCACACAGAGGAAGCCCTGCAGCCCCTCCCACTCTGACGTCCCACTTCTCTCGCACACACCTTAGAAATGCAAGACGGCAGGGAAGCAATATCCAGAAGTACATATAAAAAGGATCTGACTCATCCACACGAAGCGGAACACCCGAGTCAGGCTTAGCAGGACAAACCTAAGTCTGTTTCTTTCTGCTTTCGTTTGTTCCTCTCCCTTCGGCTAATAGTTGTCGTCTCTGTGTTTTTCCAGGTAAACAAGAGGAGTGTTCCTTTTCCCACATTGCATGATGGGTAATGAGGAAGAACAGCGATTCAGAATATTCTTGCTCTCTGACGTCCGCACACATTGTAACAGCAAAGGAAACACCTTGGAAATCTTGAAGAGTGACTTTCCTCTTTATTTCTCTGTATTTCCTGTCTGTTGCGAGTTCCACGATTACAATGGACAGTCACAGGCGGAAAGGAGTGAGCTTTGAATAACAACGGCCACAAGTAAACATGCATTGTGTTTAGTTTGTGGGAACAATTATTTTATTACCCATCTTTCTCTTTAAAAGGCTGGCAGGGCCTGTCTTACTCAACTATACCTGTTACATCATATCTTTGTGTCAGTACTGTGAAGTCTGAGTACTGAGAAACTATACAAGTGTCTGTTTTTGAAAGTGTCTGTGTCAGTCAGTATATTTTGCAGCACGTCTGTTAGGTGTTTAAAGGGAAGCTAAACTACATGTCTTACTTGAGAATGCCATTTTGGCTTTTGAGGTTTAAAACTATAGTAAAATATACTATGGTCTGAAATTATACATGTCTGTATTCATCTAATGTATTTTATACCACTTGTATTTAAAGTTTAACACATTGTTGAGTTACTCTAACATAAACCCGAGACACATGGAAAAATGCCATTTACACCCTGAAATGCAAGACAGTATGAACAAGCAGCTTTACTGCTGCTGTTTTCTGTATTATTTTGGTAGTTCAAGTTTTGCTCTTTGCTCTCCAGGAGGATGGTATCATTTTTGTGCTATTTGTTATTTTTTTTAATATTACATTGCCAATCCTGGACCTCATCCACTACATAGCATTATTAATCTGGACATTAACTACGGTACACAAATGCCTTTATGTAACATTTCTAATGAATCCATTAGAATCACGTAATAGATTAATTAGACAAATCATCTCAGAAAGTTGATTCTGTTCATCTGTATGTGACGTTTTCAGTGCAAGAAATATTTTGTAACTTATCCAAGCGACTTCTTCAGTCTTGGCTGACAACAACACATTTGCACAAAGTACAAAACTAGCACCGCTGACTAACAGTGGGCCGTGAGCTAGATCTCTTAGGCTGTAAAATTCCCGTCAATAATGAATTCAGAAGTCGATGTGTAGGGTTAACCAGTAAGTGGCACAGATCAGGATTTTATGTTTGTCTCTCATAATCTATTGGAGCACAAACTGAGTATCATGAGGACGCTACAACAACACAAAGTGAACAACATCGCCACAGACACAGCAGCCAGGGAAGCAGAAGAACATCATGTCAAGAAAGCATGTTGTTCTAATAGTTTTCCGTTACTTGTCTTTTGTTCTGCAAACACAGAAACACAAGCACTTCAACTCAGAGGTGTGCACTGAATACGATGAATATGATACAGGACCACTGTAACCAGCTCCTTATGTTATTTCAGAACTTGTGCTGACAAAATAACCAGATACTCAGTATTGTTCACACTGACAATATTGTGCACCCCTATGTATGTTTACACAACTTATAATGTAGCAGGCTGCTGGGGATTACTCTGATCCCCTTATTGACAATTTGAGAGGTGAAACACAGTTTCGCACAAGTTCATGTACGAGATTTAAACTGCACACGCCAACATTCACGCTGTGTTTATGTTCATAACAACATCTCTCGAACACACTTCTTGTACAGCTTCACTCTGCTTACATTACCTGTGCTCACCTGCAGACACAGAAACACAAACACTTCCGTTCAGCGCGGATTCACTCTGGAAGCCGCTCGCGCCACGCGCGTGTGCCAACAAGATCTAAGGACCCCCAAGCTGCCCTACCCAGTGCCTGCGCGAGGTCCACTAATGGGAATTATAATAGACCTGTCGCTACCCGGGGTACCGATCGGGTTTCCGGTACGGATCGGGTAGTGACAAGACCCTGTGCACGAGAAAATGCTAACTTCCTGGTTTGAGACCGGATGTAGGGTTGTACATTTCCGATAGCTTTACTTTGCGGTCAATCGCTACTGCGAAGATATCCTCCAAAATCATGTCCAAAACTCGAAAACGGAAAGATGGCGTTAAGTTACAAAGAGCAGAGGTGGGAACACTCACCGCTGTTGTGTCATAAAAAATCTAATGATCAATTTTGACGTTTAACGCGTTTAGATCGATCAGTTGTTTACATCACTCAACACAAGCAGAACTGCATCACTGCAGCAGAAGACACATCGTCCACACTCAGAAGCACATCTCTGTATAGTGACTGGTCTTATGATTTAAACAGGCAAATGTTCAGCATTCAAACTACAGGTGAAGAACAGTCAAACCAGATGTTTCCCCCATAATGTCGAGATCAGCTAGTCAAGTACACACCTACACAGCATGTTAACAAACCGTGAAAAAAGCCACACAAAAAATGAATGATTGCTGGTAACGGTTTCTATACATTAGTATGTACGAAGGGTATGTTGTGACTTGCCTTCAAAATTACAGCGGTCCCTCGCTATAACGCGGTTCACCTTTCACCTCGCTGTTTCGCAGATTTTTTAGTGCAAGTTTGCACGTTTTTTTTTACGTCACATTGTGTCCTGCATCCTGATCGCTGCAGACGATCTCCTCCGTGATGTCTCTCCTGTACAGTACAGAATCGCTGCATCCATCGCTAGCAATGTGACTCTGAAGTGCAGTGCTTTATGTCCACGATGTCCACTAAACGTTTTGCACCGTCAAAAAATAAAATCGGCTACTTGATTTCACCTATCCTGGTTATTTTTAGAACATAACACCCGCGATAAACGAGGGACAGCTGAGAAATATAACATTTGAATCCCTTTTCTCTTTTGCTCTGAGGCGCAGGAAAAAATATCAACAAGTCGATGAACATCATTTACAGATATATTGGGTAAATGCCCGAGACATCTATAGAAATGTAAATCGCCGCTTGATTCATTCATTTGCTAAACTTGTTTTGGACCGTAAACCAGGCGCGAATAAGACACCGGAAACAAAGCTCCCCACAGGAGTTTCCGCACCGGAAGTAGCATATGCTAACGTGCACACAGTCAATTAACCCACTAAATGTTGTAGTTGGATTGCCAGTGAGCATAATATATGTCAAAATAAAGTAATAAAAATGTAAATCAACACAGTAACATCAATAAGGAACAAAATTAAATAAAATTATGTTTTGAAATCCACTCCTGTGGATTCAAAAAGGTGAAAGGGGAGCACCATCTCAGAATCGAAGAGGGGGCCTGAGAGTACATCTTTTCATCTTATAATGCTGTGACCACCCATGGTACTCATGGCTATTTGTCACTGGTCATGACGATTTTCATTTTAATGATAATATGAATCAAATTGACCTCATCGTCCAAAGTCATGCTTTCCCCAGGCAGTATCACTTAGAAGGCATAGCGTGTATTTTTTGACTGCTATGCAGATGATACCCAGCTTTCTCTATCCATGAGGCCAGATAACAAACACACTTAAACTACAGAAATGCCTTCAAGATACAAAGACCTGGATAACCTCTAATTTCCTACTTAATTCATATAAAACTGAGGTTATTGTACTTGGCCCTAATAATCTTAGAAATATAGTTTCTAACCACATGCTTACTCTTACTGGTATTGCATTTAAAATCCTTCTTATCACATACAAGATCTTGAATAATCAGTCCACCCACACATGCAGGGCCTTGGAGTAGGGGTATGTCACCAGGGTGCAGAGGAGGCTACCCCCCCCCCCCCCCCCCCCCCCGTCCCCTTCTGGCTGCCTCTGCCTCAATTTTATCCCACAACTTAGACATTCACATTATTCACACTCTCATTACACATACATATAGGATCTTGGGGGTGGGCACAATCACGGAGTCCAAATTACCATCAGGGTGTACACCCCACCCCTGGCGTCGTTGCCCACCTCTCAATTTTAAATACACTTAGACATTGAGGGCTATCAGGAGGGACTATGCGCTTACCTGCTGCTCCTTGGCAGGTAGCTCCATGCCCTCCTGGGTTTTAATTGCACCTTAGAACACACATGCATCAACACTACAATGAGCGGGTGGAGGGAGGTTTGGAGTCTTCTCCCACCCCCATTCTCTGCGGCCTGCTGGAGCGGGAGGGCTAGGTGGAGTTGGCCGTCCGACTGCGGTCTGGAGTGTGGGGCCTCCCTGCTGCTACGGAGTCGGGGTGGTCTGCCTCTCCCCACCGCAGGGAAAAGGGTAACACCACCTGGGTCTGGGTGCAGTTCCCCCCTCCAGGGGCAAGGGTACCTAGACCCGGTTTGTAGAGTACGCTTGGGGAGTGTGATCGTGTGTACAGCGTCTCTTTATGTCTGTCTCCACGTTGGTTGAGTGTGGAGTGAGTGCATATGAGAGCATGAGGGTGGGAATGGATGTTTGTGTCTGTGTGTGCCTGTATGTCTGTGTCTATATGTCAGGTTGGGTATCAGACGCCACCTCTCTGGGGACACCTCAGGCCCTCCAAGGTTTGGAGGCCTATCTCCACCCACCACCACTTCCCCTGCCGGTGGCGGACTCCCTCAGGTGTCGGTGCGTTGGTGGTTCTTTGTGTCCGGGGATGGGCGTCCAGGTACACACCGGCTCACTCCTTGGCGGCCGCTTATCGGGGCCTGGAGCCTGGGGCTCGCTCGGGCCCCTTCGGGGGTGGGGTGCCCCCGGCCTCTCGGCCTGGGGCTCGGTCACTCAGGCACAGCTGGCGGCCGGCGGAGCTCACGGGCGCGTCACTGCAACTCCCCCTGGCTTCTGCTCCGTGGCTGCTGAGTGAACCCTCATCTGGGACTCTCCTCAGCTCTTACTGGAACAGTGGCGCGGCTGCCCCTCTGTTGGTCTTCCTTGGTCTCTTGTGTTCTGGGGGCCTCTGGATGTCTGGAGTTTTGATCTCCTCCATACCTGCTTCACACCCTGGAGGACGGGGCTGTGGCCCCCTCACACTCCCTAGCAGATCGTTACATGGAGAAACCTTTGGAATACAAGCGCGCTGATCCACACAGGTATGCACACGGGTGTTCACTGCTCGTAGACCCAAATTACACCTTTCTTGGCTGCTACTTCGAAGCACATCTGTCCTGCGTGCTGCACAACAACATTGAATATTTAGTATTTACTGCTGTTTACACTTAGCTAGATTAATGCGATGGTGTTGTGTTTAGTATGTTGCTTTGTTTTTGTTTTTTTTGTCTTTTTTTGCTTGTTTTCTATTCTTCTCTCAACAGGTGATCCAGGAGATTTTTATTTTTTTTCTCCCCCCCTTTCTCACTGTCCCTCTCCCCTTCTGTTTTTCCTTTCCTTCCTCTTTCTTTCTCCCTTTCCTATCTCTCACTCATGTCTGTCCCGTCTGTAACATCTGAAAATAAAATATAATAAATAATAAAAACAAAGATCGACCAAATGGACCAATACGGCAATGCCACGATGATCCATTTGGCAAAGTAAATCCATTGGGTATCCTTGTTGGTCTTCAGACAACAATTCTGATGGCTAAAGAACCAAATGGGACAGGCGAGAAAAAAAAAAAAGAAAAAAAAAAAAGAATAATCAGTCCCTATCTTATCTCAAAGACCACGTACCTTACCGTGACAATAAGCACATCGCTTTCAGATCGCTGGTTTACTTGTGGTTCCTTGGGTATTTAAAAGTAGAATGGGAGGCAGAGCCTTCAGCTTTCAGGCCCCTTTTCTGTGGAGCCAGCTCCCAGTTTGGATTCAGGAGCAGGCACTATCTCTGTTATTAAGATTAGGCTTAAAACTTTCCTTTTTGATAAAGCTTGTAGTTAGGGCTGAATCACTTGATAGTGAATCCTCCATAAGTTATGGTGCAATAGGCCCATAATTAATGGGCCTAATGCAATACCTTCCCACTGTTGCCAAAGCACTTTCTCACAGGGGTTCATCTGATTGTTGGGATTTTGTTTGTATTATTGTAGGGTTTTTACCTTAGAATATAAAGCCTTTACAACAACAGTTGCCTTGAGTCAACGTTATTTTTATTTGTTGCTATATAAATAAAATTTAATTGAGTTGGTGCCATTGTTAGTCTCTTCAAAGTCATCAAATGATAAGTACTAAGGTCACACCATATAATGCCAGCAGAGGGTGCTGCAGGTTCATGAGGCCTTGAACCTGCAGCGCTGACAGTGAAGTGCAAAGAGATGGCAACTCAGTGTCCAAGTCACAGGGAATGATATTTATAATTTGCAAGCAGCCAGTGGTGGACTAGCTGCACATATGCTTTGGTTCACAGGAGGATGGCGCAAAGAGCACCTGAATCTGAACAGAGCTGTAGAAAATGATATACAGTTATTTAAGATAAGTCCTGCTTGTTTAATGAGGTGAGATGCAAATTTTGTATCTACAAAACCCCATTTTTTCCTTCATATCATTTGTGTGTGATATTGCTATGCCTATGCCTGAACCAGCACAGATTCTCCTTCCTGGACAAAACTGCCATTTTATCCTCAGATGGCTCATGTGTGAATGTTGAAAAAAAAGGTAAAACCTAGAGAAGTAGAGGTGAAATCAAATCCCTTTAGCAAACAGTAAAAAGGTCAGTGCTGACGCAGACCTGGGAGCAGGCTGTCCTCCCTCAAGACTATATTCTTAAGTGGCTATAGATTCTATTTGTAGCATTTTACCTGTTTACTGACTCCCCCACTCCAAAACCAGGTAGCTGCACAAACATACTGCAGGGTTTGGATGACCTCTTGTGACATCACACAAGGTATAAATTTCAATTGCCTGCACTGTGCTGTCAGACCACAAAATGCAACATCAAGAGCAACAGAACTCGTGTTTGTCCAAGTTTTCATTTAGTCAGAGTATTTGACGAAATCCAGAGATATTGAATATATGAACAATGCTTCTAATTATATACACAGACACCCAATGAAAAGTAATTCCTTCTATATTAAACAAAAGTGTTGCTGAGATTGTGTTAAATGCTAAATACACTCACCAGTTATTTTATTAGGTACATCTTGTAAGTACCAGAACTGTCTTAATTCTTTGCAGCATAGATTCTATAAGACATTGGAAACATTAATCAGAGATTCAGGTCTATATTGACATGACAGCATCACTCAGTTGCTGCAGAGTTGTAGGTTGCAAATCCGTGAGGTAAATCTCCTATTGCACCACATCCCAAAGGTGCTCTATTAGATTGAGATCCGCCTGTGGAGGCCGAGTACAGTGAACTCATTGTCATGTTCAAGTGTGCACTCTATCATGCAAATGTCAGAGCAGAAACTGAGACTCATCAGACCAGTCAACACGCTTCCAATCTTTTATTGTCCAGTTTAAGCCTGTGCTAATTGTTGCCTCATTTTCTTGTTTTTACCAGGTTTAAGCACCCGATGTGGTCGTCTGCTGTTTCTTCTCTGATCTCTGGCATGAATAGAGATCAGAGAAGATCTTCTCTGATCAGAGATCTTCAACAAGGGAACTGCCAATGGTGCATACAGATTTTCTATTGTTTGGACCATTCTCCATACACCCTTCTCTAATGTCTTCATACTTGAGGAACAAAGAAAATAATAATTCCAACTGACAAACATAAAAAACCATTGACATTTTTTCCAAAAAAGTTTATCTTCCTCTAACATGTAAGGTTAGGATAGGGTTACCACCAACAGTGACTTAGACTGTAAACTGTTAAAGAAACAACCACACATCATGGTGATGCCTAACTTTGAATTATACTATTAAATAAACTCAACTAAAGTTTCTGAACCAAAAATCTTTTTGGAACTGCTATACTGTATAGTAGCATTGAAGATCATATAATGCCTCCCTTGTCCGCATCACTCTTCTCCTTTTAGAGACATGACCACTTGCTCAACATGCAGCAATCTCCAGAACACCCAAGAATAACCCGCTCGGTCCTTCTTCACACTTTAACTTAAACACCGAGTTCTCCTTCGTTATGGAAAAAACCAAAAATGAATATCTTAACTATTAGGATTCACTGTGTGTACTCAGCCTACCGTAACCAACAGGGGGGCTCCAGGCAAGCATGGGCAGCAGTCAGACAACTATTTTTGGTATAAGTGGAAAATTTTGTTTTTGAATGGGGACCAACAGCAAAGGATCAGGAGAAAGTCTGTGACTCCTGGGGGACTGTGGGAAACAGTGACCCTCTGCAACACTCTGCTGGCGCTGAAATTCTGCATGTGGGTTACCAACAAAACAGCAGGCGAGGGAGGGTTGCCAAGCCCATAATTTGACTTTGGGATCAGTATGTGTGTGCGAGTGTGTTTGGCTGGTGGGAGGTGCAGAGCCAGAATTCATCATCCTTAAAATGCTTTCCACCTGCAGATGAAAAAAAAAAGTCCAAAATCAAGTCAGTTTTCTTCTTTGTGTCAGCATTTTACACGAAAACAGATGAGGTGAACCACTCCTTAAGCTAGAAACACTGCAGAGGAAACCGGTGGGAGGAAAATGTAAAATGTGGAGAAACGAAAAAAGGCAAATGATTAAATGAGTGGGTGATAACTAAAACTGACAGACTAGCAACAAAATGTGGGTCTGGAATCTGCTCAAAAATTCGCTGAATTTTTGGAGGGACTTTAGCACAGGAGGCCAAGAGCAGTTGTAGTTTCAATCAGTAAAAGCAGGACAAGGAGACTCTTGCCAAACATGAGGCAAGATTTCAGACCAATTAATTTCTTTGAAGTGTGACTGCTTACTGTAAATAGTCCAGTAGACATGTTTGCTTAAGGGAGTTTAGAAACAGTCTGACTGAGTGATATATCGCTCTCGCCCATATTTCTGCCACTTGTCATCGCCCACTCCCTTTCCTCCAGAGTGGGCAGAGCATTGGCACCAACCCTCTTTCCAGCTGGTGCAACCTGTAGGGTGTGCATTCGAAACCACTCATGGTGTTTTTGGCCACTGATTTAGCTAAAATAAATAGATATGTCAGCAACTCAAATAGAAAATATAGAACATAAAAACAAACAAAAAGAAAATTCATATAATCTGTAAATCAGGATTTAAAATATAATTTGGTACCCCAAGAGTGCCTCTTTGATGTACGCAAGATGTATCCCAAATAAACTGAAAATGCTAAAGGCTTTGTGGGGAAGGCTTTGCCACATTGCAGCTGAGGAGGTAGAACAGGTCATTAACAAACTGGAAGGTTGGTGGTTCGATCCCTGGCTGCTCCAGTCCACATGCCAAAGTATCCTTGGGTAAGAGACCAACCCCAAGCTGCTGTGCAGTGTGCTTATGAGATACAGTGTGAATGTTGAACAGAAAAGCAGAAGCATAGAAAAAAGTGTTTGTGTGAGTGAGAACCCGTCCATTTACTAATCACTTACTTGTTTCTAGCAAAATACATTCAGCATCCAACATCCTCAGAATGTGTTCTCTGACACAAGAGGCTTGTAAAAACACAACTGCTCACTGTACCCTTTGGGCTGGGGACCCTGGTCAGTGCCTGAGAAGCTGTCCTTTGGTAAAATTTCTTATAGGTATGGTTCTGGGGAAAATTCATTTTCTAATTCTGTAAAGTAGATGACCTGAGAGGAGGATGCTACCAAAGTCAGGAACCAACAGTGTTGGTCAAGTTACTTGAAAAAAGTAATCAGTAACTAATTACTGATTACTTCCCGAAAAAAGTAATCCCGTTATTTTACTGATTACTTATTTTCAAAAGTAATTAGTTACTTAGTTACTTTTTAAAACATGATTTATCCCCTAAATAGGTAATAAAGCAATAGATCTTTCAGCCAAATTCTACTTTTCCTGCATAATCCATCATATAAAATGTAATCAAATGAAAAAGTCTCTTTTAAAAATTGTTTTATTAGTTTTAATCTTTTAACTTTATGCATCAGGCAAACATTAAATTATCTGCAACATTCTCTGACTGGAAGAAATTTGTTTAACATTTAAACCTATTTTCTGCATATTCCAGCATATAAAATAAAATCGTTTATGCTTACGGGAAAATAAAGGTAATCGAATTACCTTTTTTGCAATAGTAATTCCTTACTGTACTCGTTACTCGGAAAAAGTAATCTGATTACAGTAACCCATCTCTGGGAACCAACAGCATAAACAACGAACCTAGCCATCTTGATGTCACCCACTGGTTTCAAGAGCCTGCATTTTGAGGCTTCGGTGTTAGTGTTCTTCCTGCAGCCACGTTTGTTTATGGAACCAGAAGGTACCTTGTTTGGATGAAAGCATGGAGTGCAAAGTTATATTTGGGTTGATTTGTACCATGCAACAAACCACAATATTAGCCAGATAATGATGAATGATGAATTAAAATGATGAAAATGACAATGACACCAGTCAGCTCCAGCTGCCTGTATCAGGATACTTGGCAGTCCACAAGGTGGATGGATGGGTACAGGTGGATGAGTTATGACTTGTTACCAGGGAGGATACTATCTATAGAGACCAAAACTGATGGAGATTTTAACATGGGAGTCTAAGGGGATTTACTGACTTCTGAAGCTTACCTTGAGTGGTCACTTCACTCCTGAGGTTGTCCTTTGGAGTTAACCAGTAAAAAGAAAAGTCACCAAAACATAACAGAAATACAATTTATTTTATGATGATGGCAAATTTAAAAAAAAAAAGAACCCAAGTGAGAATAACTATTAAAAGAACGCTGAGTTCAGTGTGTCACAGTTCACTGAGGACTCACATGCAGGACTCTTTGGTTTGAGGAGACCAGTGGGGTTTATTTCACATTCACCAGGTGTACAGACAGTGAAGGGAATTGTGCTACATACAAATGTGACAGGGGTCCGGGCTCCAGGGAATCCAAGGTGGGGAGGACAGGGGAAAACACTCGCTCGAGCTGAGATACACTGATGCGAGTCACGCAATGATCCAGTGATGAATGGCTGCCATCCCTCTGCTTAAATGCAGTGAGACTCAGGTGTTTCCATTTCACGGGTGCCGTGAAACTGCAACGAGTTCCACCCCGGCACAAGAGAGAGAACAATAATGCAGATCAGCTACCTGCTGATCCACCGGGCCGTGACACGATTATTTTTGGCATTAGAAACATACACATCTCTGTGACGAACATTAAAAGTTCTTTTTTCCAGGACCAACTCTTCCTGTACATTTACACTGAAATTGAAGCATAACCGACATATTAATGTAGTTTAATGATTTGCCCCTAATGATTCTTTCAGGCTTAATAGATTGACACAAAGGCTAACCGAGTATGACTTTGAGAAGCTTCCAGATCTGTGTTGTGTCATGAGAAAGAAGACTGAAACTCCCCACCGTTATAAATACACCTCAGCCATCAGAAAGCCCTGCGGCCGTGAGATGATTACCATGTTTCGCCACCAAAACACAGCTGCTAACTATGTTAAAATAATAACAACGTCTAAATCTATGAGTGGTGGAGGGCTGAGAGGAGGAAGTCCAACCGCACACTCACACAGCAGCGTGCACACACACACACACACACACACACACACACACACACACACACACACACACACACACACACACACACACACACACACACACCTCTCATCCTGTCACGCAGTGATTGTTAGCCCACATGCTTGGTGTGTGTCCACCCAGGAGTCAACCGCCAGCAGCGACGGGCTATAAAGCATGCGAGTGATTGCACGAGTCATATTTAGAAAGTGCCTGACTTTTACACACGCACAGTTACCCATTTGTACGTAGATGTGGACACACACAAACACACACACACATTTTACCCATGCACTTCAGTGTTTTTCAGGCATGACCAGATGTGTCCAAATTTCAAACATATCTCACAAAGCCTCATAATTGCTATGTCTATTTGATGTTTCTGTATTTTTTTGACCAACACACACAATCAAAAAGGTTTTATTGCTAAAACGGGCAACACAGGAGTATGTTGTTAGACTTACACAAATACAAGCTGGGACTATTTATTCATTTGCCATGAAAAGACTCATACTTTTCTTTACAGTTCAGTTTTGTGGATTAAATGTTCCAGGTCTCTGTCTATCATTATTTAAAGATTCATGAGATGGCAGTTATGATTACAAGGGGTAACTAAGTTTAGCACGAGGGGAGAGTGAACACTGTGAAGGCTTTGAGTCTGATGCAGATTGACTGAAGCATTTGACGTATGCAGTTCCTAGCTGAGAAGTGTGGCACACAGAGTGGAGAATATGTCCTCCATGTCTGTGGGGCCCTTCTCAATGGGGGCCAGGTTAGATTGTGCTAAGCTCAGCATATCCTAGTCAAAAACCTAGATTTCTTACCAGTGCACCTGGGTCCATTTAAATGCTGCAAAGTCGCCATGTTTTATGGAGATATGCTGGAGGCACGGTAAATGGTAAACGGACTGGTTCTTATATAAAAGCCCTCTTCTACTCTAACTGAGGACTCGAAGTTCTTTATGCATTTACAAAAGCACTTTTTTCTCTTTCTGTGTAAGTGCTTTCTATCTAACATTCACACACATTCCTATTTGGGTGGATGTACTGGAGAGCGTTTGGGGTTCTTGGGTATGTTGCCCAAAGATATTTGGCATGCAGACTGGAGCAGACGGGGATCGAACCAACCTACCGATTGGTAGGTGAGCTGCTCTATCTGTGGAGCTACAGCCACCCCACATACAGGTTAATAAGCATATGTGTGTGTTTTATAAATACATGTCACTGTCAGTCGCTGCACACAATAAATAATAAAAAAGAAAACAACCCCCCCCCCCCCACACACACAAAATATTCATATTAAATAAACCTGTGCATTTTTTGTTGATGAAACATGATTGAAACATGTTTAGATGAAGTAAGTTCAGCTCTTGGAATATTTTAATCCTTCACAATTTTGTAATTTTATTCCAACACTATTCAATAATTTTTACCCCAATACTACTTGGTCACTTTAATGCTACATGTTGTCTTCATATTACATAATATTCAACAAAGTGTAGAGTGTGGTTAACATAAAAAGTAAATGGATTTACAACTACCATCCTGTCTTTATCCGGGTTGCAGAGGGGCTGGGGCATGTCCCCAAAGAGATAGGTTAAGAGGCAGGGTACTCCCTGGACAGTTTACCAGTCTGTCACATAGAGACAAACAACCATTTGCGCTCACATTCACGGGTAATTTAGAATCACCAATTGACCTAACTCTAATTGCATGAGTTCTTACTGTAGGAGGAAACCAGAATACCCAGAGAGAAACCACTGCAAATGTCAATAGAAAATTGTGCTTAGTCTGCATATGATAGAATACTGCATGATGACCTTTTGATGACTCAGACTGTTGTTCACTACAAGACTTGTTCTGTTCCCTCTTATCATACAAAGAAGGAGCAGTTTCTTCTTCTAGCGATAATAAGAGCTGAACAAGCACACGGTTCCAAAAAATAGTAATGTCAAAGTATCTTACTGTATATTTTACAGCTTTGTACTGTCTTTCTAGAATATCATGAAATTTACATAAGTAGACGGTGATTTTACATGTCAAAGGTAAAATAACATAACATCACTGTAAATATAGTAAAACACAATTTACTTGTTTTTAAATATATTTTTTGTACATATGCGTATTTAGATTGTAAAAATACATTCAGAAATGTATCATCATTTCACAAATATTTGTCAGTTATGTGAGAGAATGATCTGTTAAATTAAAATGTAATACTATGGAAAAATATATAAAATGATCGAAAATTAATGAGAATAATCAATAATTAAAGGAGTATTTGAATTATAATTGTGCTGAACATGTCATGTCATCTAGGTCTGATTCAATAATTCAGAGGTAACAAGTGAAAATATAATTAATAGGAATAAAAACAAATAAAAAACATATAAAACATTGCACGCTGTGCTAATTATATATTTTAAAAAATAAATGTAGAGGTAGGAATTGCAATTAATATAAATCTCAAAGTATTCACAACATTCCTGAACAGAAATAGGCCTCTGCAACTGGGGTGAGGGTGTGGCCATGAAAACAATGTGACATGCCATTGGATGTTGGGACACATAATAACATGACGCTAAGCATCGGCCAATGAATGTGAACTAACAACCACAAGCTCGCAGGTATGGCTGCACTGTAGGAAAACATCCTAATATGAAAGTATTTTACTGCATTTTACAGTTTTGTTCTGTTCTTCTAGAATATCATTAAAGTTACGTAAATAGACTGATTTCACATTTCAAATGTAAATTAACGTTAAATCACTGTAATGTAATAAAACATAATTTTCACGATTATTAAATGTATCTGTCTGTCCATATTTAGATTGTTAAAATACATTCACAAATGTATCATGATCTCACAAATATCTGTCCGTTATTTGAAAGATTGAACTGTTGAATTCAAATGTAATGCTATGGAAAAGTATATAACATGATTCCTATAAGCTTGTGTTACATCACATAAGTATTATTATTATTGCTGTGCGATATGGCAGCCTCGCCTCTGTCAGTCTGTCCCAGGGCATGCAATCCATTATTATTTAAACCAACTGTTAACTGTATATTTCTGTACATTTACGTACTATGATTCATATTGCCACATTCATTGACCTTGTTTATAGGTAATTTCATTGTTTGATCACGTTAAAATGTTCCTAATTTAATGTCTAAAAGCACTTGGAAAAGGCAGAATCCCATGTAAAATTAGTGCAACAAACTGTATTTTCATTACTGAAAATGACTGTATTTTCATGAGGAAGTTATTTTCTGTTATTTTATGATAGTATTTTGGCGCCCAGCTGCCGGAATATTACTGTGTTTTTAAGATTTGTTTTTTTCCCCTATTTATAGATAATTTCATTGTTTAATCACATTAACATGTTCCTAATTTAATGTTTAAAATCACTTTAAAAGGCAAGATCGCATGTAAAATTAGCACAACAAACTGTATTGTCATTACTGGAAATAAACGTATTTTTATGAGGAAGTTATTTTCTGTTATTTTACGGTAGTATTTTGGCGCCCCAGCTGCCGGAATATTACAGTTTTTTTAAGATGTTTTTTTAACAGTGCAGTTTCACTCCCTACCAGGAAGAGGAGCCGCCTCTTACAGAAACACACACATACGCACATACTTAAGCACCAATATTCCTCTGTCATGAACAAACGTACTTACTGTTGTATTACCCTTGTATATAAATAAAGACCAGAGTAGAAACAGAGTGCAAGTCCCTGAGCCCCCGCTCTCGTGCGGGTGCTCTGTGACTGCCCTTGCTGCAAGTATTCCCCCCCCCCCCCCAATTTATCTAACTCGAAACTTAAAAAGCTTGGATGGATAGTGTGGAGTTTTTGTGTTTGGAATAAAAATGCCCAGAAAATTTAAGAAAAAGGACGTAAGGTAACGTAGTGAAGTGGAAGAAGATGCTTTGTCGCAAGCTAGTAGTAATATGGAAGACGACCAGCAATCCGATGCTAATGCTAGTGCAAAAGACTACCCAGCTACGATGGATATGATATTAAAAGAATTCTGTGCTTTCAGAAAAGACACAAATGAGCAGTTTAATACCATAAGGGAGAATGTGGACGGCATTGGTAAAAGACTCGATGAAGCAGAGGGACGCATAGACGTTGTGGAGACTCGAATTCAGGTTTCGGAGGAGATGCTAATGGAATTAGCAAATCAAGGAGCGTCTCCAGGTATTTAGGAACCAAGATGACCGTGGATAACCAGGCTGTTTGTGACGGAGCATCATATTAGAGGTAAACTCAAGAGTATAGAGACTTAAGATGAACTGAGACTACGAACTTTATTTTGATAAAGATGTTTTTGTTATATAATTAAGTAATTCCATAAAGAGGGCATATAAAAGTACATTAAAGTCGGGTCATTTATATGCATAGTAAGATGGACCCTACAGACCACTGGGCTTCCGGCCTGTGTGCCGAAGAGGGCGCTCTTCCACAAGTGGACAGAAGAGTTTTTCCCTCACTAATTACAGCTAATAGAGCGTTTATGTTTCTGGAAGTCAATATGATTGTATGTTTTTGTTGTATAATGTTTTTTTTTCTCTTTTTTTTCTCATCGGGGTGTACTTTTCGATTTCTGGTCATGTGCAGAGATTAAAATCATATAAGGCCGTACAATAATGCCTCGCAAGGTAACTAAAGTAGTGTCATTTAATGTAAATGGTTTGGGGAATCATATTAAAAGAAGCAAAATTATGTCAAAAATAAAAAGAGAAGGAATAGAAGTTGCCTTTCTACAGGGATCTCACTTACCACAGTTTGAGCATGAAAAACTTAAGAAATGGAAATTCAACCAGTATTCTTCTTCTTGTCCTCAGAGTTCAAAAAGGGGTGTGGTAATTTTAATTTTGAGTAGGTTAAATTTTGAATGCATTCAAGAAATAGGCGATAAGGAGGGGAGGTTTGTGTTAGTAAAGGGGTCTGGAGGGTATACTGACTACTCTTATAAATGTATATGCTCCCCCAGGATCAGAGTTAAATTTTTTTAAACAGGTTTTTGAAATAATTGTTGTAGAGGCACAAGGTATTCTAATTTTGGGAGGAGATTTGAATGCTCGACTCAATCCGTCTTTGGACTCATCAAACCCACACGCCCTGGGATTAATAAAATAATCAAAAATATTAAATTAATGTTAAAGGATTTAGGGCTTATAGATGTTTGGAGAGAGTTAAACCCCCAAAAAAGGACTATACCTTTTTCTCTCACCCACATTCATTTTATTCTAGATTGGACTATTTCTTTATGTTTCAAAAAGACTTTAACAGTGTGGTCAATTGCAGGATAGGAGTGATGGATTTATCGTATCATGCCCCACTGCATCTGGAAGTAGTGCTAGGATACGAAAGAAGAGATACATCTTGGAGATTAAATACAAGTATTCTATGTCTGTTGAAAGAGCAAATTAGCCAAGATATAATAGATTATGTAGCTGAAAATGATAATGAAGAAGTCTCTCCGAGTATTTTATGGGATGCCCTAAAAGCGGGAGTATGGGGTGTCTGGCCCATTGCTACGGGCCATTCGATCCCTATACAACCGTTGCAAGAGCTTGGTTCGCATTGCCGGCAATAAGTCGGACTCATTCCCGGTGGGTGATGGGCTCTGCCAGGGCTGCCCTTTGTCTCCGGTTCTGTTCATAATTTTTATGGACAGGATTTCTAGGTGCAGCCAAGTGGCGGAGGGCTTTCGCTTTGGTGGCCTCAGAATCTCATCTCTGCTTTTCGCGGATGATGTGGTTCTGTTGGCTTCATCGGGTGAGGGCCTCCAGCTTGCACTGGAACGGTTCGCAGCCGAGTGTGAAGCAGCGGGAATGAGGATCAGCACCTCCAAATCTGAGGCCATGGTTCTCAGCCGGAAAAGGGTGGAGTGCCCACTCCGGGTTGGGCATGAGTTCCTGCCCCAAGTGGAGGAGTTCAAGTATCTCGGGGTCTTGTTCGCGAGTGATGGGAGAAGGGAGCCGGAGATCGACAGACGGATTGGAGCTGCAGCTGCAGTAATGCGGACGCTGCACCGGTCCGTCGTGGTGAAGAGGGAGCTGAGTGTAAAAGCGAAGCTCTCAATTTACCGGTCGATCTACATCCCTACCCTCACCTATGGCCACGAGCTGTGGGTAGTGACCGAAAGAACGAGATCGCGGATACAAGCGGCAGAAATGAGGTTCCTCCGAAGGGTGGCTGGCCTCTCCCTTAGAGATAGGGTGAGAAGTTCGGCCATCCGGGAGGGGCTCAGAGTAGAGCCGCTGCTGCTCCACATTGAAAGGAGCCAGCTGAGGTGGTTCGGGCATCTGACAAGGATGCCCCCTGGGCGCCTCCTGGGTAGGGATGGGTATCGTTTAGGTTTTATCCGATATCGGTACTTTTGAAACGGTGCCGGTGCTTAAACGGTGCTCAAACCGGTGCTTAAAGAATGGAGAACACAAAATTGGTCCAAAAACCTCTCATGTTCAGCTGTTTTTTGTAAAGCTTTTTCTGCAGCTATGGGGCATATATGGTATCACTCTTGGCTGGAAGCAGTGCTTAAACAATGGAAAAAACACAAACTTTGTCCAAAAACCTCTCATGTTCAGCTGTTTCCCTCTTTTTCTTTGGTCATTTTAGCCTTTTTGGCCAGGGTGAAGGGAGTATCTGCCATCAAACAAGAGGACAGCCGCATGTAGCTATGATGGTGTTTGCTAGTTCACCTTACATGCATTAATGTAATAATGTGGTTAGCCTACTCAACGTAAATTACACACGAACAACATTAAGATACTCACGCAGAGAAGAACGGCTGCTGCTGCCGTCATCATCCGTCATCATTTCTGCTACACTGGCAGGGCTAGGGGCCAGGACTCTCCTCTTTGGGTTTTTGGGTATGTTGCTAACTCCGGGTCTGATAACAGGCAACCCACCCGCAGTAGATGCGCTCGGTGTGAGGTCTCGCAGCAAGCTATCAAATACGGCGCATTTCTCGGCTTTTAATAAAAAAAACGGCATGCGTCACCAGGTGTTTCATCGGATTTGAGGTGTTACCTCCTTTGACAGTATCACAGTATCAGCTTAAAGCACTTGTTGCTGCTGAGTTTGCATCTTTTGCTGTGAAGTACAGCCAGACTTTTGACCGCTTCGCCTTGAGCATTTTTAATCTGTAGCTCTGCTCTAAAAGAACGTACGTACCTGGGCCCGCCTACTATCCTCGGAAACGTAAAATGATTGGCTAGAAGTGTATCACAGCTCAGGAAAAAAAAGCACCGAAATAAATCACCGAAATGTGCGCTGCTTTTCGGTCTGGTTACTACCGTTTATGTCAGAACCGGTGCCATCATGGCACCGGACACCGGTACCCATCCCTACTCCTGGGTGAGGTGTTCCAGGCATGTCCCACCGGGAGGAGGCCCCGGGGCAGACCCAGGACACGCTGGAGAGATTATATCTCTCGGCTGGCCTGGGAATGCCTTGGTGTTCCCCCGGATAAGCTGGAGGAGGTGGCTGGGGAGAGGGAGGTCTGGGCCTCTTTGCTTAGGCTGCTGCCCCCACGACCCGGCCTCGGATAAAGCGGATGAGGATGGATGGATGGATGGATGGCCCTGAAAGCGGTTATACGAGGAAAACTTATAGGCTACAGCACCAACTTAAAAAAAGAAGAGAAATGAGCACTTAAGAAAACTCCAGGCGCAATTACAATATCTTGAAGATGTCCATAAAACAACACAAATCTGTTTTGGGTTATGTCAAGGGCATCGGGCGTAAAACAAACACATGGAGATACCTGCTTTTGGTGACCCCTTTTGGCAAGGGAGCAGCCAAATGTAGCTTAATGGCACTCTTTCTCTGTTTTCAACCCTCGGTGTCAAGTACATTCCTGTGTAACAGTATCAAATCTGAAATTAATATTCAGGTAGTGTGACAACTCTAGTCCTTACTCATTTTAAAATGCTAACACAACGTTGTCTAGTTCAGCGCATGGTTATTCTAATAGTATTTTTAAGCTGTTTCCACAAATCATATTGTTTGGTGGTCTACATGATTCCATGTCATCGCTAAACTGCATTTAATACCAACATGTCTCCATTTGGCCTGAAATACTTTTAAATTCTTTTTTCTTTTTTTTTTACCCAAATGTTTCCAGCTGTCATCATGACCTACTGTTACTAAGACACTGCAGAGGTTCTGAAATATAGGAGTTTGAAAGGACATTTAGCCAGTCGACTTATGTAAAATGCTGAATGTGTCACAGCTAGAATTACAGCAAAACCCCAGCCATGGCTATAGTCATTATCTCACTGTTATGTCATCCCAAGGCTGAAGTCCATGTCTAATCTATAGTTTAACTTGTCAGACATTGGTGAAAGAACCAGTGAACTATCTCCTTTTGTGCAGACTTGTGTCTGACAAATTTAAAAAACTTTACAAAACTTGGTGAGCTAATACAAAAACAGTCCTCAGAAAAGTCCTATCACGAACTTTAACGGGATCAATAGGTAAGTAAGAAAATGTGTTATTTGGATGAATCGACCCCTTGAAGGTCAGTTTGGCTCATTCGTTCAGCAGAATCTTTGTTTGCTGCCTCCCAGGCCTGATATTTAGTCAACTGGCACATGAAAGCTAGTTAATAATCGGTCAGCTAATTTGTTCTCCTTGAATGAGCACCATTTCTAATAAGTACCACTGATGGAAAAGTTTGGGGGAAAAAGTTACCCACAACTGACACTTTAGCCCATTGCGAGGTGAATCGTTACAGCAATTAATTTCATGGATCTGTGTTTCTGCCACATCAACTGGGGATTAAAGAACAAAGGGTGGAATAAAGGAAAGCGAGTGCGGGGTTTAAAGGACGACATGTCACTGCAGCAGTGTCTTAAATTCTGACGAGGAACAGAATATGACAGGCACCATCTCCCTGACACTAGAGAGGTTTAATCATCTCTCATGGTTTCACACATCATCACTCATTCCTCCAGATTAGATAAATCACTCCTTTTAATAAAGCTGTTCTGGGAGTTTGCAGACTCTAAGAAGAAATTGTGATCTATAGTGTCTCAGACTGCGGTAATGTCAAATATATACATAAGCTCCTTACCAATAATACACTCATGTACCGTTATTACCTTGTTGGTGACAGGAGGTCACAGCACTGATGACTGTTACCATTTTTTTTTCTGCAAAAATGAGGCTGGTGGTAGAATCAGACTGGCAGCTCTGACACACAGACTGCGTGGAGTCATCAAACCCCACCTGCTTGCATTTAGGAAAAGCCACTGGTGGAGTTATTAGTTCACGTACTCTTTGTAATCAATGAGGTGACAGGAACCTGTCAGGTGGATTGAAAAGGAAGTCCTGTTTAAGTTCATACTGTTTGCATTGAACTTTTTCTGCCCCAAATCCCATTATAACTCTAACAATGCAACGAGACTGCAAACCGTAAGTGTGCTGTCAGGTAAAGGATATCGGTGTAAGCTCTCATTTTGCTCTAACTCGTGTCTCTTGTTCATGGAAGGTCATATTCAGGTCAACTGAGTTCCTAGTCAGTTACAATTCATCCATCCATTGTATGACACCATACATAGATGGTTTGGCAACAGCTTGTCCAAATGTCCTTTATTTAAGCTGCAACCTCCAGGATCCCTCAGGAAATCCCAAGATCCCCCATCCCTGGATTTTCATACATTATCCCGCTGTTTTCAGTTCCATCCACTTGTTTCCTACTAGATACCAAACCACCACATTCAAGTTTAGATAAGCTGCACGGATACTCTGAGCTCCCCATGGATGAGAGCACATAATCTACAACTCAAACAAGTTTTGGCCTTTTACATTTTACAATTTCACTCTGTTTGTTTGAAGCCAGAGTCAGTGCAGAACAGATACTGATAAATTGAGACTCTCCACTTGAGCTCTCCACTCACAAACACACTTTGGTACACCACATTCATCACTGCAGACATGGCACCAATTGTTTAGCAAGAGTAATTCATTCAACAGAATGTCAAAACAAGGGCAGGGCAGCCAAGCTGCAAGAAGTTCAACAATTTGAACACCGGTGTAAAAGTTTCACTCTGTGTCTGCAATAGCTGCTCTTCCAGGCAATATCCTTCCCCTTTGGATTTGGAAACGGGATCAATTGTCTTGCAAAGTTCGAGTTCAAATCAAATCAAAAAGAAAATAGAAGAAAGAAAAAAAAGAGAGAGAAAAAAAAAAGATGTCCATAAAATAAGCGCAGATATACATTTGAAATTAGAAATACAAAAGAAGAAAAATGAGATTGATCAATCAATCAATCAATCAATCAATCTTTATTTATAAAGCACTTTTCATACAAAAAAAAATGTAGCACAAAGTGCTTTACATAGTTAAAAGCAGCCCACCCCACCCTCCAACTCACTCCCCACACTCTCATTAACATAAATGATGTGAATACACACATATCTCCCCCCCCCCCCCCCCCCCCCCCACACACACACACACACACACACACACACATACACACACGCGCACACTTAAAGAGTAAAAATTGGGCTGGGCTCGCATGAGCCAAGTGAGGAAACACTATAACAGGGAGCCGTCTGCACCGGGAGCCGGTCACAGACCGCAGGCTCCGGGCTGGGCACACAGCAGGAGGGAGGCCAAGGAGCCCCCCAGCCAGGCTGAGAGGACCCCAGAGACCCAGCAGCCACGGTCAATAACAGCCCCGGTGCAGAGAGCGCCCTCTGAGGAAACACTGGAGATATGACACAAAAGGATATATACAGGGTAAAATGATAAAATAAATAAGAACAGGATACAATATAAATATAAATAGAGTAAGAAGGTTAAAAAATGAATAAGAATAAAATCAATAAATATTAGGTAAAGCCTAAATTAATAATAGAATAACAGGATAGAATAAATAAGCATAAAATAAATAAACGCTAAGTAAAAGCTAAATTAAAAAGGTGGGTCTTGAGCCTGTTCTTAAAAACATGTACGTTCTCTGCGGCCCTGAGCTCCTCCGGCAGGCTGTTCCACAGACGAGGACCATACCACTGAAAAGCTGCCTCTCCGTGAGTATGTGTCCTGACTTTAGGGACAATCAAAAGGCCAGCACCAGAGGACCTCAGGGTCCGCGAGGGTTCGTATGGTAAAAGCAGATCTGAGAGATAAGAAGGCCCAAGACCGTTAAGACATTTAAAAACCAATAAAAGAACTTTAAAATCGATCCTGAAACACACGGGGAGCCAGTGCAGCGATTCTAAAACCGGTGTAATGTGGGCCCGCCCTCTGGTCTCCGTCAGCACACGAGATGATGAAAGTTTTTCATGTGAAATACAAAATAATATGGCTTTTTTACAACAAAGATACTATGAGGTAGGAGGCAAATCCGCAAAATTACTGGCCTATAAATTAAAAAAACAACAATTAGAAAATACAATTCACAAAATAAAGGATTGTCAAACAAATAACATCGTGTACAAATTGTAAGACATTCAGCTAGCTTTTCTAAAATTCTACAAAGATCTATACACACAACCTAGAATGGATGATAAAGGTATGATATCCTTCCTGGACTCACTTTGCTTACCAAAGCTGACTGAAAACCAAAATATAACCTTAATTATTATTAACCTTTATTTAACCAGGAAAAGTCCCATTGAGATTAAAAACCTCTTTTTCAAGGGAGTCCTGGCCAAGAGGCGACAACATGTTAAAATTACAAAGTTACATACATATTATAAGTAACAATTACATTTTAAAAACATTTTTCTCTGGCTCTCTCAATCTGGACTTAAAAGCAAGGACAAAGGACATATCCGAAATTGAAATTAAAAAAGCTATTTCAAAATTAAAACCCAATAAATCTCCAGGCCCAGATGGATTTCCATCAGATTGGTATAAGGAAATGAAAGAGTTATTGATCCCCTTGATGAAAACAGCATTCAATTATATCTTAAAGACGGGAGTAATTCCCCCATCTTGGAATGAGGCTTCTATTTCCTTAATAGCTAAAGAAGGAAAGGACAGGCTTGACTGTGGAAATTACCGCCCTATTATTAGTGTTCTTAACCAGGACTATAAGATACACTCAACAAAAATATAAACGCAACACCTTTGTTACTGCTCCCATTCCCCATGGGATGGACGTAGAGACCTAAAATTCATTCCAGATACACAATATAACCATCCCTCCCAAACAGTGGTCACAAATCAGTCCAAATGTGTGGTAGTGGGCACATCTGCTATATTGAGATAATCCATCCCACCTCACAGGTGTGCCACATCAGGATGCTGATCTGACTTCATGAGTAGTGCACAGGTGTACCTCAGACTGCCCACAACAAAAGGCCACCCTGGAATGTGCAGTTTTTGCGCTATTGGGGGTCTGGGGACCCAGAACCGGTCAGTATCTGGTGTGACCACCATTTGCCTCATGCAGTGCAACACATCGTCGCATGGAGTCTATCAGATTGTCAATTGTGGCCTGTGGAATGTTGGTCCACTCCACTTCAATGGCTGTGCGAGGTTGTTGGATATTCGTGGGAACTGGTACACGCTGTCGTATACGCCGGTCAAGCACATCCCGAACATGCTCAATGGGTGACATGTCCGGTGAGTATGCTGGCCATGCAAGAACTGGGACATTCTCAGCTGCCATCTGCCCTGAACAATGTGAACCATGATTCATCCGTGAAGCGCACACCTCTCCAACGTGCCAGACGCCATCGAATGTGAGCATTTGCCCACACAAGTCTGTTACGGCGACGAGCTGGAGTCAGGTCAAGACCCCGATGAGGACGACGGGCATGCAGTTGAGCGTCCCTGAGACGGTTTCTGACAGTTTGTGCAGAAATTGTTTGGTTGTGCAAACCAATTGTTCCAGCAGCTGTCTGGGTGGCTGGTCTCAGACGATCTTGGAGGTCAACCTGCTGGATGTGGAGGTCCTGGGCTGGTGTGGTTACACGAGGTCTGCGGTTGTGAGGCCGGTTGGATGTGCTGCCATATTCTCTGAAACGCCTGTGGAGACGGCTTATGGTTGAGAAATGAACATTCAATGCACGGGCGACAGATCTGGTTGACATTCCTGCTGTCAGCATGCCAATTGCACGCTCCCTCATTGCTTGTGGCATCTGTGGCATTTTGCTGTGAGACAAAACTGCACATTCCAGGGTGGCCTTTTGTTGTGGGTAGTCTGAGGTACACCTGTGCACTACTCATGATGTCAGATCAGCATCCTGATGTGGCACACCTGTGAGGTGGGATGGATTATCTCAATATGGCAGATGTGCCCACTACCACACATTTGGACTGATTTGTGACCACTGTTTGGGAGGGATGGTTAAATTGTGTATCTGGAATGAATTTTAGGTCTCTACGTCCATCCCATGGGGAATGGGAGCAGTAACAAAGGTGTTGCGTTTATATTTTTGTTGAGTGTATTTACATACATCTTTGCCAAAATGGTAAATGGACTGGTTCTTATATAGCACTTTTCTACTCTTCTGAGCACTCAAAGTGCTTTACACAACTTGTGCATTCACCCAAGCACATTTTTCCTAGGTGCTTTCTAACTGACATTCACACACATACTCCGATGGACGCATCGGAGAGCAATTTGGGGTTAGTATCTTGCCCAAGGATATTTGGAATGCAGAATAGGGGAAGCCAGGAATCGAACCTTCCGATCAGTAAATGACCTGCTCTACCACCTGAGCTACAGCCACCCCAAAGAATTGAAAATATTCTTGTTCAGATAATTAGCTTGGATCAAACTGGTTTTATTAAGCAGAGACAAACGCAAGATAATGTTCGCTGAACATTACATGTTATTGATTATGGTGGTAAAAATAAAACTCAGATGGTCCTTATGAGCTTAGATGCTGAAAAGGCTTTCGATCGGGTTAATTGGGAATTTCTATACAAAGTTATGGGTAAGTTTGGATTTCATCAATCGTTTATCATGATCATTCAAGCATTATATAAATCACCAAGTGCAAGAATCAAAGTCAACGGGGCGCTTTCTAATGTTTTCAATCTACAGAGAGGGACATGGCAGGGTTGCCCACTTAGTCCTTCACTCTTTGCCCTTTCATAGAGGCCATGAGTCAAAGTGTTATACAAAGCATTGATATTACTGGAGTCAAGATCATGGGTCGAGAACATAAGATTTCCTTGGTTGCTGATGATATTTTGATTTACTTGACAAATCCAAATATTACTTTCCCCAAGCTGTTATCACTTCTGGAGACCTTTAGCTCACTATCAGGTTATAAACTAAATATATTGAAGACTCAGATTTTAACTTTTAATTATAAGCCAAATCAGGAAATTAAGTCTAAAGTTAGTCTTGGAGTAAATATCACTAAAGATCTCTCTAAAATATATCATGTGAATTTTAAATCTTTGTGTTTTCACTGTTCCTAACACTCCCAGTTGAAATAACTGATAAACAATTTCAGGAATGGGATAAAATAATCTCTAGGTTCATATGGCAGGGTAAAGACCATGGATTAAGTACCAAACTATCCAGTTGGCTAAAGATAAAGGGGGGTTGGGGATCCCATGTTTGAAAGATTACTATATTTCAGCTCAACTGAGGATCCTAGCGTGTTGGTGCAACGTAGACTACCAAGCAAGATGGAAAGAAATAGAAACAGTTGTCTCAAGAGATTTTCTGATTCAGGCAAGCTTAGGAGACATGACACTTATTAAAAAACAAATTAATCAAGGAAACCAATGGATTAACCTGCCTTTAAAACTCTGGTTACAATTTCTTAATTAGAATGATTGGAATGAAGAGGCCAGGATCTTAAGATGATGCGCTTATGATCTTGATTTTTTACCCAATAAGTTAGACGCAAGATATAAAAAATGGGCAGGGCAAGGCTTAATGGCATATTGTATGTTTTATGATAAGGGAACTCTTAGGGACTTCCAATCAGTAAAAGATCAATACCAGTTAAGCAATACGGATTTTTTCAGGTTTCTTCAAATCAGGCATTATCTACATAACTTTATACCTAAGAGAACAGATCTTTTCTCTCTTCCCGTTTTGAATATATTTGTCAAGGCTTGCCATGCAGATCCTGGCCTCAAGGTGATTTCTAGACTGTACAAGGGTTTACAAGAGGTTAAGAAGTTGAACACTATCTACATTAAACAAAAATGGGAAAGGGAAACAAATATAGCAATTTCAAATGACATCTGGTATCAGCAGTGTGCCTTTCAGTGGAAAATTTCTAGTTCTAATATATGGAGATGTTTTGGTTGGAAGAGTCTCTGTAGGTTTTTTATTACACCTGCACAAAGTAAACACTATTCTAATCACTCTAGCTGCTGGAGAAACTGTGGGGCCCAAGGAATAAAACACTTCCACTTGTTTTGGTCTTGGCCATTGATCAACACTTTTTGGGTATCGATTCACTCGGAGTTACAGACCATTTTTAGTATGCAACTCCCCTTTAATTGGGATGAACTTTTGTCTGGATATTTATACTCAGTGAATGTAGATAAAATGTCCAAGCTGTTATATGGTATTCTGAGTCTGGCTGCCCGAAAGACTATTACTAAGAAATGGAAGTGTGAAAATTCCATCACTAAATGACTGGCATGAGACTGTTTATGGGTTGTTTAAAATGGAAAGAATTACCTTCTTTAACAGATTTCAATATGACATATTCATTGAGATTTGGGATAAATGGAAACATTATATTTCCTCAAGGAGACCCGATTTTGTTTGAATCTCTGTAATTCTGTATGCCATATTTTTGAACTGCTATGTGTATATATGTGTATGTCTGTATGTATGTAAGTATGTATAGGCGTATATGTATGCATGTAGGTATATGTGTGTATATGTATGTATATGTAAATCACGTGCAGTGTTGCAAGGTTGAACATTGCTATATTATTGACTTACTTCACTCAAACATGATATGAACTATTTAATCTACACTCTCTGCATATCAAGTAGTTTCTACACTATATAGTTACACTTAACTTTAAAGCATAAGGCATTTGTGTTGAATACACGCAAGATGCTTACATAAATCCAAGAGATGGCCATTCTCTTTTTTTCAGTGTGTGACCAGCACTTGGTAACAGTAGGAAGGAAAACTCTCTTTTAACAAGAAGAAACCTCCAGCAGATCCAGAACTGGCTGTATGGTTAGGTTCTTGATTTTATACGCCTGTGGCAACAGGGCTGAAAACATCTCAAATCAAACATAACTTGTTTTCAAGGTGTGCATTACCTACATGTAGATTGAGAACTGCCCCAACAATACCTCATATTTACACAGGGTGAATAATATATAATAGCGCATGCAAATGGTAATTTTTGAAGTGATGAGCTATTACACTTTACTTGTATTGCTTAGGTCTGTGTAATGCACCATTACTTGAAATGAAACTTTGAATCTGTTGCTGTCTGTTAACTGTCTAGACAACTGCCAGTAAGTTGCAATGAAATGTGTTCGTGGTGTGCTTTTTATCAGTCAGCATGCATGACCAGTCCCGGACTGATAATCGGAACACTGAGGTCGTGTCCAAATTCATGGGCTGAATCCTCCTGAGGGCCCGGCCTTCACGGGCTATGTGGGCCGGGTCCTCAGAAGGTCGGGTAGGCCGGATGTAAACCTATGTTTAACCTGAGTAGCGAAAGACAGCGGTGATCTGAAAATGATGTGCCGGGAGTTGTGCCGTTCTCGGCGGCTCTAGTGACCCTCGAGCTCCCGGCTAGCTGTCGAGCTGTTGGGTAACAGACGTCTCTGAAAACGTCGAAGCACTTTTGCAAATATGCAATATCTTGATAAACCGAGCAGATATTTGAAGTTTACACACCCACATTCTCGCCTGAAAATATGTTAAAAGTTTATTATATGACCCAGAAAGAATAATAAGAGTAATTTTAAAACTTAGTAGCGGCCGCCATTGCCGGAAACTGAGTTTGGCTGGGCCGCACTATGAATTCTGGGATATGGTGGGCCACGAAGGACACACCCGACCCATCCTTCAAATTTGGGGAAAAGGAGGACGCATTGGTCAGCCTTCGTCGTGTCGCTGTGACGTAATCGGTCTACAAATGCGTCCCCGGGAGGATGCAGCCCATGAATTTGGACACCCCCAATAATTACAATCGCGGTCTTTGCAAACTACTTTCCTGCCTTGATGGAAAAGAAAATGGATGTCAGACGATTTTTAATTATTATTTTTTTTGAGAAATGAGAGCGGCAATCCTTAAGTTGTGGTGGCTCTGCTTCTGGGTCAACACATAAAGCAGGTAAACAAACTTAAATCCGGTATGTCTTTGAGATTCTATGAACACTGGTAAATGGACTGATTCTTCAGCAGCGCTTTTCTACTCTCCCGGAGTACTCAAAGCGCTCTATACAACATGCCTCATTGCCATCAAACACGACTGTTGGGCAGATTATTCCCAACAGTCGTGTTTTAAAACTCTTAAAAAACAGCTGTTGCATCCGTCTGCGTCTCCCCATTGATCTTCACTGTAGCTCATCATCCCGGAGAGCTCACTGAAAGCTTTCTCCCAGCTGTAACTGGCGCCTTTGTTTTAGCAGCACCAGAACTTTCTGAAAAAGCTCTGAAGCATGTTTGCTTGTATTTAAAAATGTGTGCGGCAGTAGTCGCTTGTTCTGTCATGCAGATACTGCTTTGCTCCCGTATCTGCTTCATAATCCGCTCAGCTGTTCGCACTGTGGGGAAACACTGGGACACAGCAGCATCATGAACTCCAGCTATAGGGAGATTTTTCAGCAGCAAAACAAATAAAGCCAACGCGAAACGATCAGTAAAAAACAAAGACTGCTCTGAGAGTTTGAATTATTAACTGTATTTATTAATGTGTGGTTAAAGAGTATCTTACTCTTTAAGTAGGGGCAGGTCCCGACTTCCTCACCTCTGATTGGATAGAAAGTCTCTCCTACTTACTGATGATTAAGATACTCGCTCACGGGGCGGGACAAGTGTGTCTGAGAGAGGGAGGGCATCTCATGAGACCATCAGTGTTGCCAACGGTCTCTGACAGAAAGTAGCTGAAGTTCCCCAGGGTGTCACACCAAAATAAAAGCAGGGGGGGTAAAGCTCCCAGCCTGAAATGTTGTCCCAGTCCAGGCCTGTGCATGACTGTCTGACTGCTTGTTTTAAGTTTAAAAATTAGTTAATGCTAGCTTTTTCTAAAATATTGAAACAGCAGATGTTAAAAAATAAAACAAAGTACTACTGTATCCCACTAGTATGTGTGAAAATACCCACTGTTGCTGCACCTACGTTTTGTTTTGTGGGATCAAGTAAAATATTTTTGAATTGATTTAATATTGTATTGGGTAGTGTTAGAACATCAGTGCTTAATCATTGTTTTCATAATCATACGTCCCCAATTATTCAGCGGGCCACATAAAGCAACATGGTTCTTTTAAACACCTGGGGTCCAAATTAATTTTGCATATTATATGTCTGGGCTATAATTTGGAGAAATACGGCATGTTCTGTGAAGCATATTACATCTATGAATATGATCTATGAAGCTAATTCCATGAAGCATGAATATTAATTTATGCAATTGCAAATGCCTTTATTTTAGTGAGGTAAGTACACAATCTGTTATTTCTGCATAGCAGACCCTTGTTAAAATCCAGTGGCACCAAGGTATCATACAATAAAATAATCTGATTAATACATAAGTAAAAGAAATTCCTATACATGCCCCTTCCTGATTTCTTATGTTTTAACATGTTTGTTACACTTACATGTTTCCAATTTCAAATGTTAACACAGATGTTCAGAGTAAATACAGATTGTAGTTTTTTAAATGATGATTTCATTTAGTTTGGGGAAACAGCTCCAACTTTACCTCATGTAGAAAAAGTCATTTCCTTCTAAACCTAATAAGTGGTTTTGTCATCTAGCAAGAACTGCAATCAAGCATTTGCAATAACTAATAAAAAAGCACTTGGGACAATTGTGTTGGTGACAGCTTTTGTTATAATATCAATAATATTCATATGAATATGGGATACTGTTACATGTTTGCACAGACTTTTGTGGAATATGGAGACACTCCTGGCATTATATGAGCAAAGTGAGACTCATTTTTTAGGGTTGGTGGAGATGAGTGTGAAGATGCAAACAATCCCTGTCAGTGATGGAGAAGCTTTGATGAAAATATTTGGTAAAAAGTTCACCAGCATGAAGGAAATGAAGTTTCAAACTTTCCTTAGGAGGAGCCCAGCACGCCTGCTTAAAGAAAAGTGAGTGTGGCGATGTGGATGCTTGCAGCGACTGCTGTATAGAGGCCATCCTGCTACACATGAAACACATCAGAGTCATAATTGTTATTTTAGTCACGTGTTTGTTTATTATCCTTATTGTTTTATCTGGGACTGTTTGCAGACATCTCAGAGAGAGGAGACACCAGCATCTGAACAGAGACTCAAACCAGCAACCTGCAGCTCCCTGCTTGGCTGCTCCAGTTTTCTCCTCACTCATGTTGCCCACCAGTGATTTCTAGCTGCCCACCCACACAGCAGGCTAGAATATGCGCTGAGCCTCAGCACCCAGTATTTGGACATGTTTTCTTTATTAAATAATGAACCAGACCCCAAAAGTAAACAGCTGTTATTGCTAGGCAACAGCATTTGGCGATGCAGCACCTGACATTCCTGACCATGTGGGCGGAGCATGCATGAAATGGAATGTTCAGTAGAACTGTGCAACACAAGCACTTAGTTCCAGCATGTTTCATTGTATCCAGACACAGCTAGAGACACATCTACAGCAGCATCTCTGTGCAGGACAAACGACAGTTGACGAAGAAACATCGAAAACTTCACTTCACTCCTCTACAAAACGTTGGTTCCTTTGTTTAAAAGGCCAAAATGAATCGAGGGAGAACGAGAAGAGGATCGGCGAGTGCTTCACCTCACAATTCAGTACAGCTGATTAACCTGCAAGAAGAATTTCAAATGATACAGGCTGAAAATATCAAATTAAAAGAAGAGGCAGAAAAATCAAGAGGAGAAGCTAAAGATTCAAAGTTTGAAACTGATGTAGTATTGCAGGAATTACTGCATGTGGGTCTCAAACTTAAAGGAGAGAAAATGGGAAAACAACAGGCAGAAAACGAGAATGAAAACATGAAGAAAGAACTGTTGGAAGCTCAAAAAGCATTGGAGGAAGAGAAAAGCACAGCACAAGAAGCCAAAAATAAATATCAAACTGCAAAGAAGGAGGCAGGAAATGTGATTCAGGAATTACAGGAGGTGCAGGAAGCTTTTGAAGAGGAAAAAAGGAAAATGCAGTTGGCAACACAAGAAGCTGCAAATGCAATGGCTGAAGCTGAAAAACTAAGGAAGGAATTACTGCATGTGAAGCAACAACTTGAAGAGGAGAAAAAATGTAAGCATGAGGCAGAAAATGAGATTGAAAATTTGAAGAAAGAATTGTTGGAAGTTCAAAAAGTGTTGGAGGAAGAGAAAATTAAAATACAGGAAGCAAAGAAAGAAATGGAAGATACAAAGAGTTACACTGAAAACATGAAGAAGGAACTGATGAAAGTGCAAGAAGAACTTGCAGAAGAGAAAATTGAGGTGAAGGTATTCAAGAAAGAAATGACGGTGACCAAGAAAGACTGCAAAGACGCACTGAAAGAAATGCGAAAGCACAAAAAGGAAGCTAAAGAGCTCCTCAAACACAAAGTGAAACTGGCCAAACAGCAGCTGAAAGACAAATTTAAAGATGCCGAGGAGCAGCTCAACAAAACCTTAAAAGAACTGAAGGCAAAAGAAAAGCAACCCGAGGACAGGAGGGGATTCTGGAGCAGACTGCTGAGAAAGAACTGACTCAGCAGCATCAATAGTTTCTTCCCCCTCTCTCCACCTTTCTTTCACCCCATCCTTCTTCTTGGGACGTTTGCTTGTTTTTTTAAAAACTCTAATCTAAATACATGTACTGAAATACACAAATAAAATTGCCATAACTTGACCTCATGTTGCCTGCTTCTTTTCTTGTGTGTCTGTGGATGTAAAACAGTAACACACTTCCTGCTCTGTGTCTTTAATTGTAAATAAATGCAATATGTTCTCATTTTAAAATGCAGTGCAAAAAACTTCTGCTCTAAATCTTTTTTTTTAGCAAAAAGCTTTTTTGTGCCTGTTGTGGAAGTGTTTCCATTTAAATAAAGCCTGCAGACGAGCGGTGAGCGGTAGCTAACATTCTTTAATCAAACACACAAAGAACAGACAACCAAGCTTGATGAAGTCCCTGCATGATCGCGGGACAGACGGTCAGCAGAGTCTCACTGAGCCCAGCGTGGCTCTCAGTTAAATACCTTCTCCAGGAACAAAAGGCAGTACACAGCTGTTTCACACTTTAAGGTTCACACTTCCTTGCTACCTACCAGAGTCCTCAAAGAGACAAAAGACTCTTCCTGTGGAGTTGTCTGCTTCCCTCAACTTCCTTACTACACCCCCACCATTTGTCTTCAGTATGGGTGTCAGACATGTTAAGTATAACAGACAGACAGACTTCTCAGATAAGAGGAGCAAAGAAAAACTGAAGAACAATATTCACCTAATTTCTACCTTCATTAAAGAGACTCAGAGAAATTTTGAGGTTAGATAAATAACTTGTAACCAGGTACATATCTGAAAATTTCCTTTGTGTAATGTATTTTCTTATTTTTGTTGCATGAAGAATCTGTGTATGTGGACACTCACTATTTGCCCTCTTTTTCAGGTCCTCACGTGTGTCCTTTACAAGCAGAGACTCACTGATAGACGACTCTGTTACCAGTTCTAGGGCTGACGCACCCACCCACGTCCCCACCCCCAGTGTATCCCTTATAGGTATGCAAGTTTCTAAATGAAATAAATAGGGATGGGTATCGTTTAGGTTTTATCCGATACCGGTGCCAAATCGGTACTTTTGAAACGGTGCCGGTGCTTAAACGGTGCTCGAACCGGTGCTTAAAGAATGGAGAACAAACTTTGTCCAAAAACCTCTCATGTTCAGCTGTTTTGTTTTTTTTTGTAAAAAGATAACAATGTTAGCCTTTTCTGCAGCTATGTGGCATATATGGTATCACTCTTGGCTGGAAGCAGTGCTTAAACAATGGAAAAAACACAAACTTTGTCCAAAAACCTCTCATGTTTAACTGTTTTCCACTTTTTCTTTGGTCATTTTAGCCTTTTTGGCCAGGGTGAAGGGAGTATCTGCCATCAAACAAGAGGACAGCCGCATGTAGCTATGATGATGTTTGCTAGTTCACCTTACATGCATTAATGTAATAACGTGGTTAGCCTACTCAACGTAAATTACACTCGAACAACATTAAGCGACTCACACAGAGAAGAACGGCTGCTGCTGCATCATCATCCTCATCATTTCTGCTACACTGGCAGGGCTAGGGGCCAGGACTCTATTCTTCGGGTTTTTGGGGGATGTTGCTCCGGGTCCGATAACTGGCAACCCACCCAACGTGCACAGTGTGAGGTCTCGCAGCAAGCTATCAAATACGGCGCATTTCTCGGCTTTTAAAAAAAACGCTATGCGTCGCCAGGTGTTTCATCACATTCGAGGTGTTACCTCCTTTGACAGTATCACAGTATCAGCTTAAAGCACTTGTTGCAGGCTGCTGAGTTTGCATATTTTGCTGTGAAGTACAGCCAGACTTTTGACCGCTTCGCCTTGGACATTTTTAATCTGTAGCTCTGCTCTAACTGAACGTACGTACCTGGCCCCGCCTACTATCCTGGGAAACGTAAAATGATTGGCTAGAATCTAAAGTGTATCACAGCTCAGGAAAAAAAAGCACCGAAATAAAGCACTGAAATGTGCGCTGCTTTTCGGTCTGGTTACTACCGTTTATGTCAGAACCGGTGCCATCATGGCACCGGACACCGGTACCCATCCCTAGAAATAAATCACATTGACCTTAAAAATGTGGTTAATCTTAACCAAAGTGTTACGGCCGAGAGGGCCAGGCTGTGGGTGTGGACTCAAATGCAGACACAGAGAGAGGCAAACGGGCGTGAACACAGTGCTTTATTTACAAGTGCCTAGTGAACTTACAAAACAGGAAACTATGAATGCTATGAACTGTGAACTGTGAGGCCAAACTGTGAACATGAAACTCTGAGTGCTATGGCTAGGTGCTAGATTTCACGGATGGATCCGGGGAATGGAAAAAAGGGGCAGCGGCTTGGATGGAGGTACGCAGTCAGCGTTGCAGGTTTAAAGTGTCATGCGAGGAGGGGGTGTCCAGGGGGTTCCGGGTGAGGAGTGTCCAGAGAGGATCCAGAATATGCTTGGAGTGAGGGACTTGGCAGGGAGGCAGGCAGGTGTAGTCCGATGATGGAAAGGAAGAAACCAGATGACAGAACCAGCGTCCAGGCGGAGATGTGAGTAGTTTGGGAAACGCGACTGCCAGGTGGGTCATGAGTTAGCAGAAGATCTGGCAGAGGTCTGTTGTGAATGCTGGTCTTATATGCTGGTGACTTGATTGGAACCAGGTGTGGAAGCTGATTGGAGTCTCTGCCTGAAGGTGGAGCCCAGCGGAGTGGAAAAACCCTGTACTCACCCGGACCATGACACAAAGCCCTCAGTTATGGGAAAATGAACTGGAAATGCAAGTTGTGCAACTTCACAACCACAAAAAGATTAGACCTGCTGAAACACGTCAGGCTAATACATGGGCATTTTGGTCGAGTCCACTCCATACCCTGCCTTCATGCAGACTGCCCTTGCACTGTCAAGACATGGGGTGCATTAAGGACACAATTGTCAAGGCATCATTCACAGTCATCCCAGCCAGGCAACATCCTTTCATTCACGTGCATTGTCTGTAATTCATGCTCTTTCGACAGTGAGAGGCAGTTTTTTGAACATCTTGGTGGCCATCTAAAAAAGTTTGAAACTGTGCCATGTGATTTTGAGGATTGTGATTATAAGGTTAACAAATACACAACATTCCACAGCCACAAGAGTAGAAAACACAACCCACATTCCTTGGAAGATTTCAAGACTAATGTTCTTCATCAATACCAAAAGAACCCGGATGAAGAATGTGACATTGTTGACGATGACAATGAATGTGGCTCAGTCCTTGAGGAGGATGAGGACACAATTATTACTAAGAAAGTGGGGCTACTCCTCCTGAAAATGGAGAGCATTTTCAATGTCTCCAATTCATGCATTGACAAACTAGTAGAGGAACTTCATTTCCTTACAGCATCTGCATCTGGTCCCATCATTAAAGAAATAATTCTGAGCACTTTGAGAAAACATGGCTGTACATTGAAAGACTCAGTGATTTCAGAACTGGTCAAAGACCTTTGCCGGCTAAGCCCTGTCTGTGCTGCTTTAAGAGTGGAAGGGCCTTTAAGCAGTCAGTTCAGGAGAGAGCAATTTAGAAAGGAGCATCTCTCATTGACTGAACCTGTTGAGTACATACTTGATAGTACAGATAATAAAACATTTCAGTATATATCAATCCTCCCATTATTATCTCAACTTGTGGACAACAGACACATTCAAAACACAATATTACAAAACAAAAGGCCATCTTATGTCTCTTCGGAATACAAATCATTTAATGATGGATCTTTGCTAAGAGAAAACAGCTTTTTATGTGAAGACGAACTTAAACTCCCACTCTGTCACGGGTTGCTCTGAGGATCCACTCGCAGGACTCCGGAGTGTGTTGTAACAGAGACAGTTTATTCACAAATATCTTCACCAAGTGTATTTACAGGCAGTGCGAGGACAGTGCTATATACAAGATGTGCGAGGACGGGTTCCAGGGCTCCAGGGAAAACAAGGGGATCACACACACGCTCACGCCAACCTCTCTCCGCTAGTGACCAGCCACCTCATACACGCTCCACACGGGGAAACACGGGGACGGGTCCGGGGAATCTAGAACAGAGAGACAAGTGTTACTTTCTGAGGCGGAAGTGTGGGAAACTAGGGCTCGACGTGTACTGACAGGAGTCTTCACAACAATCCAGCGTTGAACAGCTGATCTCCTCCTTCTGATATACCAGCTGGTCTGATGAGGCCCAGGTGTGCATGATCCGGGAGGGCGTGGGCCGAGGGCGTGAACCCGCCATGAGTTCCGCCCCGGCAAAACAGGGGAGGGGGAGAGAGATTGCTGATCAGTGCCTTGCCGACCCCGCAGGTCGTGACACACTCATCCTTTATATAGATGACTTTGAGATATGCAACCCTCTGGGAGCATCCCGCAAGAAGCATAAAGTCACAGCTGTGTATTGGGTGTTTGCAGACATACCTGCCGCATTGAAATCGACACTGAATTCCATCTACTTAACCATTTTATGCAAGGCAAATGATGTCAACCAGTTTGGCTATGCAAAAGTTTTGGACCCACTGCTCAAAGATTTGAAGTCCTTTGAAAATAATGGTATTTTTGTTTCAAGTCTGGGCAAAGTGGTCAAGGGTCGCTGACAATCTTGGCGCTCACTCAATAGGCGGGTTTGTTGAAAGCTTTTCAGCTTCACATTTCTGTCGCTTTTGCATTGGCGAAAGGTCACAGATCCAGGAGCATGAAGTAGGAGAAGGACTGTTTCCTCTACGGACTAAGTCCAACTATGCCATCCATGTCAAAGCAGCACTGTCTGAGCTTGCAAAAGCTCACCACTGTGGAGTTAAAAGACAAGTGTCCAATCTCAGACAGACTCAGTCACTTTCATGCTTCATCAGGTTATCCCCCAGATGCTTTGCATGATTTGCTTGAAGGGATTATACCTGTTGAAATTTCACTCTGTCTTGATGGAAGACAGAGTAATCAGGAAGAAATACATATCTCTTGAGCAGCTCAACCGTTCCATCCGTTGCTTTCCTTACAAATGGAGTGACAAAACAAACTGTCCACAACCCATTGCCCCAAATTTCACAGCGTGAAAAAGTGTAGGAGGTAATGCACACGAAAACTGGTGTTTGTTGAGAATGATACCACTCATGATTGGTGACAAAGTACCAGAAGATTAGCCTGCTTGGGAGGTTTTGTTGACCCTGAAAGATGTTGTTGAGCTTGTCATGGCTCCTCTCCACACAGATCACACAATAGGATACATGCAAAGTAAGATCTCAGAACACCGTTACAGATATTTAGAAGTGTTCCCAGAGGAGAAACTGAGACCAAAACATCACTTTCTCGAGCACTATCCTTTGCTTACAACTGTTTACGGGCCACTTGTACATTTCTGGACTATGCGATTTGAAGCCAAACATCGATTCATTAAAAGGATTGTGAGGCAGACTGGGTGTAGAAACATCCTCATGACAATGGCAAGAAAACACCAATCGATGATTGCGTATCATACCCACGATTACAACCACCAAAGGCCAACACTGTCAGTGCTGGCCTTTGGTGTGAAGACGAACTTAAACTCCCACTCATCCTTTATATAGATGACTTTGAGGGTTAAGTATGTGATGCATACTCAACTCTCCCCTATTCTATTGCCCTTATTTCCCTCTTCTTAAAATGACAATCAAAAATTATTTATTCAAAATTCTACTGAACTAAATCTCTGCTTTTATTTCTCTGGCAGAAGATAATGAAGGAAATATATGCATGTAAGCTTATCAACTATTAATAACCTGTCTCAATTTCTTTTCTTTCTGTCTCTACAGCTGAGGAAACACAAACCAAACAACAATGGCAGTCCAGTTAAGAGTCGTTTTAGAAGAACACAGCATTCATAAGTTGACACTTCCAACAGGAATTCCTAATACAGTGGATGGGGATACACGGGGAATTTGGACTGTTATACCAAGACAAAGACTTTGACAATCAGTTTTTCAGTGTCATCTCAACTGCTGACTTGTATGACAAGGCCACTGAGCCAGTAATCACCCTTGACTTACAACCAGTATGTGAATCAGGATCATCGTCTGCATTGAACTCTTCGACTTCAGTGAGCACCCATCCTGCAAGTACTACTGAAACGGACATCTGCCCTGCCAGTCATGATGCACTCTCACAGGTGTCCGACTGCGCATCGTCAAGGTCCAGTGACACCATCATTCTCCCTGATTCATGTCGCCCTGCTGCGTGGCCAGTGCCATTTCAAGTACCGGAGTTTTCCCGAGACATACAACTAATCCTCGCTGAGGCAAACAACTCATATCGCAACACTGGAAGACCTTTCATGGATGCCAGTGTTAAATCAGCAACAATGCAAGACCTTGCAAAAGTAATTTTTTCGTACACTGCTTACCCAACCAATCAGCAGATCCTCTCAGTGGCTGAAGCCTTGGTTTTAAAGTTTGCGTGTCTTAAGGAGCCAGGATCATTTGCCGGCTTATATGGCTGGCAGCAGCGCATAAAAAACAAGATGCACAATTACCGTGCCAAGCTAAGATCTCGAAAATTTTCTTACCCGGAAATTGAAATTAATGCCTTAAAAAGGAAGCATCCAGCTGATGCAGTGCCATCAAAGAATGTAAAAAAGCCCAAAAAAGCAGAGGTTAATTATCTCCCTCCGCATCCTACTGGAGAAACCCAAGAGACACTGGAGAAAGAGAGGCTGGAATTAATTTATGAAATAACAAAGAAAAACAACGCAAAGATAATTGCAGAAAAAATTAATAAAACGTTCTCTAGCCGAAGACTTGGAGTGGTCAGCCTCTGCCCCTCTGTGGGTGAGTTAAAAGAAAGGTGGCCAGCATTATTCACTGAGGCTCAGGTGAGTATGTGAGATAACTATTCCTATCCACCAAAAAACAAATGTCAACAAATTGAAATGTCATTTTTTTTGTCCCCTTACTTCTTAGCTCATCGAAGAGTTCAGACGCATCACCACAGTTTCTTTGGTGGAGACATTCATGCTGAAATGAGTACACACCAGGTCTTTTGCAGCTTGTGGATGCCAAAGGAGGAGCTGTTGGTTCTGAGATAAGACCTCTGCTGGACACTTTGAATGACGTATGTTATTTGACTTTTTTCACAAATATGTAATTATGGAGGGCTGCAGTGGGTAGCAAGAAGGTCCTGGGTTCAAATCCCGGCCCAGGGTCTTTATGCATGGAGTTTGCATGTTCTCCCTGTGCATGTGTGGGTTCCCCCGGGTACTCCAGCTTCCTCCCACAGTCAGAGAGCATGGCTGTCAGGTTAATTGGTCTCTCCAAATTGTCCTTAGGTTTGAGTGTGTGCGTGCATGGTTGTTTATCCTGTCTGTCTCTATGTTTCCTTGTGATTGGCTGTCCAGGGTGTACCCAGCCTCTCACCTGTTGAAAGCTGGAGAGAGGCATCAGCCACGTTTTCGTTTTTAAGTAATTCAGTCTTAATGTAAGTAAATCACTCGACTTAGTCTTTTCACTAAATTGTATCTCCCTACAGACACAGAGCATCGAGAAGAAAAGGGATCTCCTTATCTGCTGCCTCATTAGCTACCTCGGGGAAAGACAAGAAGATCTTTTTCATGACTGCCAGGTTTGTCATATTGATAACAGATTACTTATTAACTCAAGGGATCCTAATGTTCTTCTCTCCTGTCCTCCCCTATCCCCTATCCCCTGTTCTCCCCTTCTCCATTCATCTTCTGTCCACTCCCCTCTATAGATCAACTGAAATATATTGAAAAAGCATCTTAAATAAAATAAAACATGTGTATGCTTTTTGTTTCTTTCTTTTTAACACGTAGGAATGTGAGGATTACACAGACAATATGATGAAGGTGATCGTGATCCACAACATCATGGCTGAGGAGGATCCATCAGATGTGTCCGTTGTGATTGAGGGAAACCAAGTGATGGAGGGATGTGGAAGCTGAACAAAGGCATGTGTACTGCTGATGGGACTGATATATGCCCTCAACCTCGAATATCCGAAGGAGCTGAAGAACACATCTGACACTTTTCAAAAACTGCTTTTGGAACTTGACGGGGCCAAACTACTGAACAACAAAAATAAGCTTATGCAATGCACACACCTTTCCCCTCTTGTTCCCAGAGGACATAGCTTGATGGAGCTGTAATTTTTCTTCTGACAGCAAGCACAGAAACTATTGCATGTTGGTGTTAGTGTTCTGTTCTATCTATCCATATGTTTGATAACGTACATGCACAGAAACAACCTTGTAGAGTTTCTGTGCTTTTGGCTTTTAAAATGGACTGAGTGGCCTTTGAAAGTGTTGTCTGCATTAGCTGTTGTGTTGCACTTTATTCTGTATTTTGAGATGAGGAACCATTTGAATATCTTTTTTGGGGAGGTACATTTTACCTTATATGAATAGGTAATGTTTATCAACTGATAATAAATAAATTTTATTACTAATTATCAGGTATTACCAACTAGCAAACAAGAGATAATTTGACCTAATTTCAATGAGTAAGTAGCTGTTGAATGTATGCATAAATATGGGGTAAATTTTACCCAATTTAATTAAGTATTTCATAGCTTTTTATTGAAGTTATTTTATACACAATATATTGAACTAAATCTACCCCAAAAAGTCAATGCAAACTGTTACCTCAGATTTATTGGGTAGATTCTATAGATGACTTCTTACAGTGAAGCAGTCAGACAGTTTTTGTTTGTTTTTGGCAGTAACTCAAACACCGATTGGTTCTAATTACACTGACAAAGCAAAATGATCCCTCTTTATATATTGGTACTCTACATATTATGTTAGACATGTACAAATGCAGTGAAGTTAATGTGTGTGAGTTGGCTGAAATGTTTGCCACTTCATACTGAGTGCTCCCTAAACATTTCTAAACACTATAGTAGGCCTTTAAAGGCTAAACCATGATGTAATAGCCAGAAAATTACCCTTTTTTGGGGAAAATTGAGTGTTTATTGAACCATTTATTGAATAAAACAAATAGGTAAAAAAAATCATATCATTTAATTTTTGAGGGGTTTAATTTTTTTTGTTCAATTTCTTTCCTTTTTGGTGGGGGTATCACATCGCTGATGCAGGAGTCTGAAATCTCGAAAATATTTCAAATATGATGCACTTGGCTTTAAAGAACCAGATGTCCAACCTTTGCTTAATTGACAGTCTGGTTGACTGTCTAAAAAGCCTCTCTACTGCTTAATAGACTGCTTGGCTAAACGGTGGCTATTTGTCTGACCCAAATAAGCATCTATTTGACTGGCACAGTGGATGACTGACTGAATGGCCTGTTTTTGACTGACAAGCTGAGTAACCGACTCGAGCAGTTCACCGAGGTCCTACACCAGCGGCCACCTCACCCTCCTGTGAATTTTAACAGCACTGTGATGCTTGGCTTTTCTCTCCAGGATACCTGGACCAAACCCAGTAAGCAGGTTATAATCTTGCTTCATAGCTGTTTCATGTAATTATACATTCTGAAAGAGGTCATGTCTACTTCTAGGTGCAGCTCGCAGCAGTTCTGTTGTACCCAGTCTGTGTGCATGATTTAAAACTTTTGTTGTAAAGCAGTGTTTTGCGTGTTTTCCTCATATAATTGTGCATCTTTGTCTATATGAGTGCAGTGTGTGTTGCTTTTTAGGAGTTTTAAGAGGTTGCTGACCGGGACTTTTTAGCCGGAGCCTTAAAACCCAGCGCCAGTCCAGAGGAAGGAGCGGAAATGCACTCTGGGAAGTGAACCGATCGAGATCAACAAAACACAAAGTTGGTCTTTGTGCATGTGGCTGCTAGCACAGCGAGGGGGCCTGAGTACATTGACATCACAGAGCTGAGATCAAACACTCTAAAAACCAGAAGTGATAAAGAACCGCGAGCGAAAGATAAAACCTTTAACACGAGCTAAATGCCAGACTTCCTCTGTGGCATTTGGAAATGGGATATTTTTGATTTCTCTTTTCATTCTTCAAATGAATCCAAAATTAACTTAAAAAAAACCACACAAAACAATTTCAAGTATCAACAAAAATAATATTTTATGTGTTTATTCTCTTTTGCACACACCCTCTTTCACCAAAACCTGTCAGATTGACAGGTTGTTGTTAATTCTGTATTTCAGTAAGTGCTTTTCTTATGTTTAAAACACGCATAAGCCAACCGGTGGATAAGATCTACTGGCTGGAACTGAAACAAGCACTTTTCTCTTCCTCCGTGTTCCCTTCAGTACCCGGAAACACCCACAATTTGCGAGAAAGAAACTTCTCTCAAGTTTTCTCAGCAGCTGAATTTGAGATGATGTTGAAATGTTAATGCCTGCATTCCTCAGGCTATCTGGAAGCTGAAGGGACTGATATTAAAATAATGTGGCCACTCAGCCACATGTTCACAACCATATGTGCGCAAGAACTGAAAACATGTGTAATGTAATACAATGTAAACCCAGGAGCAGATTTAACTTGGGGTTAGCAGGATTTACACACTACAAGGTTGCTGAGTCATTGAAGCTGAATGTTTTTTAAGCACAAAAGTGTCTAATAAAGTCAGAGAATGACACAATATATACTTTTGTACATTTTTAATACTTTTTAAGAATTTTTGGGAATTAAGATTATGCCATGCGCATTCCTGGCCAGCCAGGTCCACTTATAAAAATGTAAAAAACAAAACCAAACCAAGAGCTAGGAATGCAGAATAAAATATAAAAATATCTGTTACACATGCACACATACAATATTTACAGTCATATCAACATATTCACTCTATGGCGAATATAAAAGCTTGAGGGGCAGATGCATGTTCTGCATACAGAAGCTGTTGTGGCAATTACTGTGCATTGACTTGCATGGCTGTTAAATTGTACATTAAAAAGAGGAGAATAGCAAGGGTGTTTTCAGTATTATTTACAACATTATATACAAAAATATGTAATATCCATGTTAAGTGTGTATATTAACACTATAACCAGACAGAATATTTGGAGACCCCAACCAGACGTATCAGAAAACCGAAACGAATAATAATTTCTGTGCCAGTGATGAATGACTCTCAAAGTATTGTGTCTTTATGTAAACTCTACGATTCTCTGATGTTAATTCAAAATTGTATCATTATTTAAAATTCCTTTCTGTGCATGTTAAACTGACAATATGACTTCAGCATTGTGATAAACTGATACATTTATGCCATGAGGAACCCACTTTGCATATTTGAAGGACTCTGTATTTAAGATTTGTAGACAGTATGTGTAATAACATATATATGTTTTGGATTTTCTTTTGTCATTTTATACTTCATTATCTTATATTATGTTAATATGGCCAATTTGTTCCTCCATAGACACACCTAGGACTGACTAAATTGAAACAGTGTTTTACCTTCCTTTTTTCTATATAGATGTGATGCGTGCGCTTTTTAAATTAGTCAGCAAACACAGCTGATTTTAGTCTTTTTAAAATGTCATGAAGCTGCTGGAAAGGTAATAAATCTGATGCTTTAAACACAGCTTTGAAAGCTAAAAGCAGCTTGTCGTGGTATCATGTCTATGGTCAGCTCAAGATGTTCAGGGAAAGATATGAGACAGAAGACATCATTTGCCAAACATCCTTTGCTACATTATTACTGGACAGTGATTCAGTCATGGCCAAAGATAGAAGCAAAGCCTTGAGTTACACTTTTAGTGACAGTATCAGTAACACTGATGTGCTCACTGTAGGAATGTACATAATTATAGGTTGTAAATTGATAATGAGTAGGTTTGCTGGATTTGAAGTGGATGAAGCTGGATTTGAGGGTACTTTGTCTTTTGAGTGGTTTTCAGATGACTGCAAACACTCTGAAGGCTTTTCCTCCTGTGGGGTTTGTTAGGCTGGAAGAGGAAAAGCAAAAAGGACACGTTACATGAAAAGCATGGACCTTTAAAACAAAACATCTCTCTACATGCCAATCAAATACGCACAATAAAATTCCACGCTTGCATGAGATGTTACCTTTCCGAGGTGATGCCATTCTGATAGCTGCCGCTATAATGCCTCTTCTTGTCCACTGGCATCACATCAAGGTAACCTCCTGACTCGTTCTTGATCACTCCAGCGTGAATGGCCGCTCTGCAGATACTCGACTTCTGGATGGGCCAAGACAATGAGTCGTTAGGCAGAAAAGCACCTCTAACCTATCAGCATTATACTGTGGCACTCTGTGTGTTCACATTATCAAATGCAGCTGCTTGTGTTGTTAAAAACTGAGCAGAGGTTTGAATTGCAACAGTAATTAAGGCTGCATTAACTTCAGGCCTTACAGATGCAATGCATTTGATATCTGAGTGTGAAGTCTTCTGGTTTATCTTATAAGTTAAGTAACAAATTACTATTGTTACCCAAAGTGAGGACAATAATGCAAAAACTTACATCTGAGTAGTATTTTGTCCCAATAACTCGTGCTTGGCTCTCACGCAAACAGTTCCTAGGACAATACAACCTGGGAAAAGCCAGAGCTAAGGTAAGGTCAAAGAGCCCGTTGTTTCCAGACAAAACTTGACTAATCAGCTCAAATTTAAACCAGTTTTTGAAAAGAAAAGAAAAGAGGAAGAAAACTATAAATGATAAAGTACGCACCAGTTGTTAAGACAGAAATTCAAAGATGCACAAAAATGTATGTATACAGACAGTAGTGACACCACTTTTACCTTTGGTGGTCATAAAGGTCATAGCTGTAATCAACACACGTTACCTGGGACAGTGTCGTACAGGTTTCTTGAAAGGACAGAAAAGCGCCACAGTGGTATCACATCTTACTGCCTTGACTGGGAAAAAAAAACAGCTGATGAAGCACAGCAAAACAAATATGCTACAGTATTTCTGTGGCTATGAGAAATGAACTTCTTACCAGGCACAGACTCAACTTTAAAAGAATTTGCACTTCTGTTTTTCCTGTAAAGTTGACAAAAATGGCAGTAAGCCTGATGTCTTATAGCCATCCATCACAATTAAACAGCCAAAGTATGAAGCTTAATAAATAGACATAAATACAGAGGCCGAGTCATACCCAATGGATTGAATACCATTCTTGTATGACTTGGTGAAATGTTGTTTTCTGCCCAGTCTGGTCACATCGATCCATCCTCCATCATTGTCAATAACACCAAAGTGTAGCGCAGCTCCACACACACTGGATTGCTGGATCAATCACGCAAAGATTGGTTTATACAAAATAATAATAAATGAAAGAATACATCGAGTGCTGTTACTTGTGAGTTTTTACCATATCATAGTATCCAGTCCCAACTACTTTTCCAGGCCTTTCAAGGCAACCGGGTGGGCACTCATATCTATGGACAGAAACCACAGTAAAGTGAAGATCATAGTGGTACTGAAGCCAAGTCTGTTTCTACTAATCATCTGTGTTAATGATAATAAGTTCATCTATACACATCATCTTCTACCTGTTACAGGTTGTTCCCTTGCACTGATCCCTCAGCTTGGTCTCACAGTCCACCTGTTGGCCTTAAGTACACAAACTCATCAGTATTAATATTGTATTCATATCTGTTACTCAGGGAGCTATAGTAATAGGAGTTCATCCTTACACATCTGCTCTGTGCTGACAACCATGTCTCTTTCCAGGTTGTCACTGGGCGAGGTGCTTGGTGCCTGGGCCCTGGGTCGGGGCTCTCCGTCTCTTACTGGTTCTGGTTCGGGTTCAATGTAATTGGTCTCCTCAATCTCAGGAGCCGGACGCCTGTCAACACCTCCGTCTGAAAACACAGTCCGTTGCAGTTATTCAATTTTTAGGAGCTGAATAAATTTTTCTGTGCACTTTTCTGATTGTATTAGTAGTAGTAGGATGTCCTAGGATGCTAAAGGCGTGTGCTGCTGAACTTGAGGAGCCGCTACAACGAGTCTTCAATCTCAGTCTGCGACTGGGGAGAGTGCCCGCCCTATGGAAGACATCTTCCCAAAAGGAACCGGCCCGATGAGCTGAATGACTTCCAACCGGTGGCACTGACGTCGCATCTTATGAAGATTCTAGAGCGGCTCTTCCTCAACCTCCTCCGACCACAGGTACAACATGCCCAGGACAGGAAAAGGCACGGTCAGGATCCTGTTTCTTGACTTTTCCAGTGCCTTTAATACCATCTGGCCCTGTCTGCTCCAGGAGAATCTAAACAGGATGCAGGTGGACCCCTGCCTGGTCGCTTGGATCTCCGACTACCTCACCGACAGACCACAGTACGTCAGGCTGAAGGACATCACGTCTGACACAGTGGTCAGCAGCACAGGAGCACCACAGGGAACTGTGCTGTCCCCTCTTCTCTTCACCCTGTACACCTCTGACTTCTGCTACAACTCTGAATTATGCCACATTCAGAAGTTTGCAGACGACACGGCCATCATGGGGTGTATCTGGGATGATCAGGAAGAGGAGTACAGAAGTCTGGTGAGGAACTTTGTCGCATGGAGTCACACAAACCACCTGCAACTCAACACCTCAAAGACTAAGGAACTGGTTGTGGATTTCGGGGGGTCCAGAGAAGGTCCACTGCCGGTTCAGATAGAGGGGGAGGAGGTGGAGGTGGTCAACAAGTACAAGTACCTCGGGCTGTGGGTGGACAATAAACTGGACTGGTCATGCAACACAGAGCACCTGTATAAAAAAGCCCAAAGCCGACTGTACTTCCTCAGGAGGCTGAGGTCTTTTAACATCTGCAGGAAGCTCCTGAGGATGTTTTACCAGTCGGTGGTTGCTGGAGTACTTTTCTATGCTGTGGTGTGCTGGGGGAGCAGCACAGCAAAGAGGGACTCATCCAGGCTGGAGAAACTGATCAGGAGGGCTAGCTCTGTGGTCGGCATGAAGCTGGACACTCTGGTGACAGTGGCAGAGAAAAGGACATTAAAGAAACTGATGGACATTATGAACAATGCTGGGCATCCTCTGCACACGGCCATTAACAACCAGAAGAGTCTGTTCAGTGACAGGTTGCTTCTCCCAAAGACAAGAACTAACAGACTTAAAAACTCCTTTGTCCCACACGCCATCAGACTGTTTAACTCCTCTCTAGAGGGGAGAGGGAGGGGAAACAGGAGGACAAAGGAGGGGGGAACAACTAAGCTGTAGTGCCTCTGCACCTCACTGTACAATACTTTTTGTTCACATCCAACGGTGCAATAGACTCACAATACTTGAAATGTGCAATTCCCTTGTATTCTTATTCCCATTTATTCTATTTATCCCTTTTGTATGCTCTATATTTATATATGTGTGTATATATGGTATATTTCTGCTCACATTCTGTAACTTCTGTCGGTGCTGTGCTATTGGAAACCGAATTTCCCGGAGGAACCCACCCGAGGGATTAATAAAGTTTTATCTAATCTCTAATCTACCTATCTAGTTCTTCTTGATTTAACTGTGCAAACATACATTGGCTCAGTATAAATGGTCAAAATCATGGGAAACCTCCACAGTGATATAAATGACTAAAATACAATAAAGATAATAATAAACATGTGAATAACACATGAGTTATGTACAAAAATAAATAGGCAATAACCCACGTTTATAGCAGAGGTTGTCCCTGCATCCCCCACCATAGCTCGCTGGACAAGCAGAGCAGGGAGTCCCATATTTGTATGGAGCATGACCCCACCAGTTGCCTCTGGAAAAACAAACAAACAAGAAAACAAACAAAAGAAATGATAATACTGTTTTTTTTTATCACAGTTGTAACCTGCCAGGAAGTGCAGAACCTTTTGTTGTATATTTCTTAGCTTTTCTTCCATGTAAAGAAATTAAAATATGTACGCAGTAGGAACAAAAATCTAATAAAGTAACTGCATGCCTTCTGGCCTTTGTAAATTTCTGTTATTGCTTAATCATTTTTGTGATTGCTGATGACAGACCTGTGTCGTGAGCGACTCACTCATTAAAAATGATGATGTTTACCTCTGACTCCTCTCTTCTTTCACTGAAGCAGCATGGAAACATTTTCTAATGTGTTCATGTCCTGGGTGAAAACTTACGGCGGGGAGTAGTTGCAGACCAGATAGACTGCTTTGGCCCAGATCATTCCCCACACATTCATGTTGTAACACACGTTGATGGCACAGCCAATGCGATTACTGGTCGCCCACACCAACTAAACAAAAAACAAAACACACACACAAAAACAGACGATGTGAACAGAGTTGTATCATGTAACAGAAAAGGCAGTGGTAATTATGGGTTGTAGTACGCATTCACAGTTATATAATGTCATATTTTACTCAGTTTTGTGAGTAGTTATCAATAAATATTCATTTTAAAGCAAATAAACAACCTAGTTGCACAAATTTTCTTGGTTAAATTTAGCTCATTCCTCAAATTGTAATTGCAATTAAATAGAAGAACTTTTGATATCCCAGATATTTATATACCAGTAAATATGATTTTGTTAAATAAAAGAAACATATGATCACTAGTGACTGTATAACTTCTAAGACAATTACCTGAGTATAATGAGTACAAACAGGTCCCGAACACCTGAATGGACAGTGTGGGTTGCACTCCTGGGCGTAGGGATAGCTATAATACCTCACCTCATCATACCAGGCCTGGACATGGTAGGTTGGGGGCCGGTCCCTGATGTGATAGAAAAAGTGTTAAAAGTATAATAGATGGATGAAGCTACTGTCACATCATCCACTCCTGAAGTCCATTCTGAACTTGAGATGAAAGATTTCTTGGTTTGACATTGGGGGTCTGACTGAAACCACCTGATTGGCTTAAAGCTGGTCAATCCCAAGTCATTAGCTAACGAACATCCTCCTGTCTTAAATAAAATTTACAGAGGTTTACAAACAGATTTCAATTTTTACTCATTATGACACAAAATAAATGACTGAATAAACTGAGTAGGAAATTGTTTACAGATGTCAAGACAGAACTGACTCTACTTTACCACTTTTTAGCACTGGAGGGTTAAGATGTGAGCTGTTAAACTGCATTTAAAAGTGTACATTTAACTTTAAATACACTGTATTGGAGACAAAGATGCGTTAGTTCAGAGCTGTCAAACATGTGACACAGAAAGGACAGAATATTTTAATTGCTACACTTCCCTGCACGCACCTGCCCCAGTGTGCTCCGAGGTTTTGGCCTATTTGTGTCAGCATGTGACTCGGTCCATGTTCCCATCTGCAGGTGTGAGCCCAGTGCTCTGCACTTCTCTCCAACTCGTAATCCCATACCTGAGGAGCACACGCATTTTTCACCACAAAGATTTCAAGAAACACACACACACACACACACACACACACACACACACACACACACACACACACACACACACACACACACACACACACACAGGTTGTTGGATAAAAACGTTACTGCATTTGAAAAAAATGTACTTAGAAGTTTTCCTTTTAAAGTTAGGGCCGCTAATATTTTATTGCTATTATGATTTGAAAGAAATAACGTAATATGTGTTTCATCTGACCACAGAGGTTTTCCATTTCCTGCAGCCTAATTTACATGGATTTACATTTTGGGGGGGATTTGATTTGTTCTGGGTTTATAGTCTCCTGTTAGTGGTTTGATTTTAAAGTCTCTGTATTTATGACTTTTTGTTATTTCATGCCTTTCGCCCCTTGTTTTGTTGATGACATGTTTCTAAGTTCCCTTTTGTGTTCCCTTCTCTTCCTCCAGTCTTGTCTCTGTGTCCGTCTTTAGTGTTTGTCAAGTTTGCACGTTTAATTCTGTCTCAGAGTTAATTGTATTTCCTGTTTTATTTTGATAGTCTCTTGTCTGCCTTCCCCTCTCTTGTTAGTCCTGATTTGTTTCTGCTGTTTCCCACCCGTTTCGTCTCAACTTTTATTGTCCTGATTCTACTCTTGCATTCTGGCTGTATGTTTCCCTGATTCATGTTTTCTAGTTATCTGTGTCCCTGGTCCTGCTCTGCAGTCAGGAATACTATGTAGCTTTGCACGTAAGAGCAGTAAAGCTGCTTTTTTAATTCATTCCTGCCTTCCAAGTCTTGCATTTGGGTGGACACACTGCTTGCCACACAGCAGTTTCATGACATAATTAGTTACACAATGTTCTCCAGCAGTTTTCTTAAGTACCACTTACATTTTCCAGCCTTTTCTTGACCTGTCCCACTTTTTGGAGATATGTTGCTGTTATCAAATTAAAAATGATCAAATACTTCTTTCTTCGGTTCAACCATTTGATATGTTTTCTATGCTCAATTGTGAATAAAATATGGCTTTATGACATTTGTAAATCATTGCATTAAATGATTTACACTTTCCAAAAGGGCCCATTTTTTGAGATTTGAGGCTGCCATAAAAAAAAAGATCTAAAATTAACCACACAAACTTCATGTGAAGTGTTATTTCATTTCACCTCAAACATTGACCTGGTCTTTACTTGAAAGCACTGTGGCTGTATGCATGCCTCTTGCAAATTTGACACCATATGGTCAAAACGAGGCCTATACACTCTCTAACACACACAGACACACACATGAGAGACCACCACATCAACTGACAGCTTTGTGCTACTATTCAGTGCAGTTGTTTCAGCTTGTTTCCAGTAAGTTCTGGCCTCATAAAACAATCTGAGAGTTAGAAAAAGCAAAGACCCCCCCAAAAAAGAAAGTAACTAACAAACACAGGAGCACAGAGACTTTTTGTTTTAAGGACTGATGCCATCTTTTCCAGAGAAGCTTAAGAAAATCAGCTGAAAATACCTGAAACTTACTCCCATACCTCTTATTTTAAAGAGAGCAGACTGGGGGCTGCGCAATTTTAATGTCGCGGCAAAGTTAATTTACTGTTGACTCTGTTGGGGAGGGAGAAGAATAGGTGCAGTGTGCAGTCTGCTGGCATACTGTTTAGTTGCATTAGAGCTATCGCGCGTCAAAACTAATAGGATAATGTTTAAGTGTTGAGTTGTAACTGCTTTGACCACCATAATACGTTCCATATGTTTAGACTAAGGCTAACACACTGTTGCACACTGTAGTGCTAGTTGTTGTTCATGCCTGAGTGGAAAAGTGATATTTGGACTGGAGATTTTTGGCCACAGTCCAGCTTTGGCTGATAGATATACAACATAGAGAATTCTTCAATATTACCTGTGTGGCATCGTTTTCAAAGTTTTCTTAACATGATGCTGTAAATGTTAGAATTCTCATGTATTTTCAGTTCAAATTAAGTATTCATATTGTATTCATACAATATTAAAACTCCATGTTGAGAGCATGTTGCAGTAATGTGTGATAAGACATGATATGGAATAATGCACAAAAGTCGTTAGCCACCTCGTTTTGTTTTTTTAACTAGAAAATGAGAGATAGATGCAGCACCATCTATCCACCCAGCCAACCAGCAGAGAAGCCCACACTTCCCTAACCTGGCCACCTCCTGCAGATATAATGGGGGTGGAGGGGTGGGAAACCTAATCGTTTGCAAGCCAGCTGACAAATATAATCTCTCCATGTCCTGAGTAGGCCCCGGGGATAAACCCAGTGATTTATTGAAATGTGCAAAAACAAATAAAAATACAATATATAAGGCAAGAATCTTCATTTGACTGGCTTTTCAGAATTTTACAAACTTGAAAAATAAATATTAGGTTTGCCCTTTTATTCTTTAACACAGCTTCAAAGCTCTTCTTGTAATTCCTTCAAATAGTTTTTGGAATAGTTTACTAGGCTTGAAGGAGGTTATAAAGCTCTTCTTTGAAGGTTGTCTACCTTTTGTTCCGTCAAAATGATCCCACAATGCTTCATTTAGTTTAATTTGATGATTTAAGAGAGAGCAACACATGGTGTGCTCAGATACTGTTGTATCTTGATCTCAAACTTGTACATGCTTTAATGTTTCCCTTCATACTCTTTGCACTATTTGAACTATCCTTCTGTCCCCATTAAGGAGCTTTTCTCTTGTTTATCACTTCTTGTAAGGAGGACCAATATTGTTGAGTTTTGTAGATGAAACTTCTTTGTTCCATACACGTGTGTGGAACAGCACAGGCACGCAGCTCTGATAGACAAGCTTTATACTGCAAGGATTTTAGAAAAATAGAGCATTGTTTCAGTGAGGTGTAAGGGTTCCACGACTTTTTTCATCTGTACCATTAATGTAACAGCAGAATGCAGTCTGCACGTATTTGGCTGCCAGTGCCACATTGTTGTCTTCTCACAGCCACAGTGCACAGATGGAAATAAGGTACTTAGATCATTTAAACCTAAAAAATAAATACTTTTATTTAATGGTTAACAAACACATAACACTGAATCAGACAAGCTGTAGGAGGTCTGGGAAATTTTGACTATCAGGCACTTCTGCCCTGCATTGATCTTAGACATCAACAACGCACAAATCTCAACCTTTTCTGTTTTCTGCTGCAGAGAGTAATGGTCTGTGTCGCTTCATTATTCTCCCCATTTGTTATTTTCCCCCCTTGATTATCCAGCAGAGGAGAAGATAGACTGCTGGCCTTTGGAGAAAGGTCACCGTAAAAATGAGCAGTCTTCTTTTGCATTCCAAAGAGCATTAAGCTTCTCAGCTACAGCCCCATTTCCAGACATTGGCCAGCACCACCTCTGCAACAGAGTGCAAGTGCAAGATCTGCATTCTTACAGCAGTACATTTGGGAGAAAGAATACTGCTGCAGAGAATATTACTGAAGAAGAAAACAAAAATAGATCCTTTTCTATTTAAAGGTATGCGTAGCAGTATGCTTGTTATACAACCTACTATATAAAGTCTCTTTGATTGGGGGAACGTTTAGGAAGTTTCAAAAAAGCACCAAAATCCTGCAGTTGAAAAACTAAATACTTGGCTTTCATCAGTCCTCTTTCTTACAACGACATCACCACAAGTAACAATATCCACTGCTAAAGAAACATTGGATTAGTCCACGTAAAACATTCACTGTATCGCCAAAAGTTTCCTTTCACTCATCACATTCACTGAATTCAGATATTCCAGTCACTCTCTAAGTGGTAGGCCAACTAAAAGACACAGAGCAGGTCCAGTGGATGTTGAGGCACAGCGTGCAGGGGTCACCAACGTTCTGCAGTCAATCGCCACAGGCCTCCAAACTTAACGTGGCCTTCAGATTAACTCACCAACAGTGCACGGAGAGCTTCATGGAATGGGTCACCATGACCAAGTAGCAGCGTCCAAGCCTGACATGACCAAGCACAATACAAAGTGTTTGATGCAGTGATGTAAAGCATGTCGCTACTGGACTGTAGAGCAGTGGAAGCTTGTTCTCTGGAGTGGCAAAACATGCTCTTCCATTTGGCAATTTGATGGATGAGTCTCAGTTTGGCGGTTGCTAGGAGACAATACTTGGCTAAGCGAGCTGAGTCAAGTGGAGAGTTTGGTGGACAGGGATTATGGTGTGGGGTTGTTTTTCAGAAGGTGGGCTCACCTCCTTAAAGAAACTCTTAATGCTTCAGCGTACCAAGACGTTTTGCTCCTAGCTTCATGGGAACAGCTTGGGGATGACCCTGTCCTGTTCCAACATGACTGCACACCAGTGCACAAAACAAGGTCCATAAAGACATGGAGGAGTGGGCTTGGTGTGGAAGAACCTGACTGGCCTGCACAGAATTTTGACCTCAACACCTTTGAGATGAAGCCTTCCAAGAAGATTTGAAGCATTTATAGCTGCAAAGGGTGGGCCGACATGATATTAAACCCTAACCTTAACCCTTCGAAAGCGTGTGAAGACGGATGACTAAATACTTTTGGCAAAATAGTGTACACTGGCACCACCGTGCACTATGAGATATGCGAAGGCTCAAATAAAAACTAATACTGGCTTGGGATTGCGTGAGGTGCGATGAAAGAAAGAGGAGGTGATGAGTTTGTGAGACAGAGTGGAGGATGCTAAAGAAAAGCCTGAGAGAGAACTTGTGAGGCTGACGATCAAGTGAGTAGGACTGAGAAAAAGACTCAGCAAGAGGAGAAATGGAGGGATAGAGCAAGGAGAGGCTCAGTAGGAAGAGGAGGGAGGGAGGGCAGGATAGTTGAGGTAGAGGGCAGGAAAACACTGCGGGGGTGAGAGCTGGACCTGGGCCAGGGTCAGCAAGGGCGGGCAAACAGGAGACAGGAGGTGGAGCAAGCCAGACGGTGGCTTTGGCCTGCAAAGCTCGTTTTCTCTCTTTCATTCCCTAATCTGATGTCTTTAGCTGGCAGAGTCAGGAAAGTGCCTTTTTATGAAAAACACTTTAGTGTAACTAGAAAGAATAGCTGGAAAGAGACCTTGCTTCTAATCTATTCTATAAAGATGCATCATTTATACGGTGTGCTACTTGTAAATACAGACTATATGTAACTTAAGCAAGCTTGCTTAGTGATGTCCATCCACAGACTAACTGTACAGGTGCATCACACATACCCACATACCTGCAAATCTGTACAAGAATATCACTCAACAAAACTGATGCACAGAATTCTAGAAGTGGATGTTAGTAAAAGTAATCCATATCATTTGTCAGAGACTTATGGGAAAGACAAAGAAAACTTATAGACTATGAAGACCAAAAACACTTCGACTCGGTATCACGGCAAAACGTATAATAGACATGCCAATCCACTGTGTCCATTTCACACTTTGCTTCTTCAAAATGTGAAATATACATGCATGCAGAAATTGCATTACCAGCAGGGAGAGATAAAATATTTAAAGCCACAAAGTTGGTACTGAGTAACAAATGTATGAGTCCTTACTATAAAGCTGGGAGGCTAACATATATTATATACATATAAATGTAAATGATGATTATTTTCGTGTTGGCTTGAAATAAAATATCTCCCCCTGCTGTTACTGCAACTTCTGCATTCATTTCATGTTTTGGAGAGCCAAAGCATGAAATCTACATGGTGGACTGGTGCGTCTATTACATGCCATCATATCAGGTTGAACAGTTATGTTGTACAGTTAAGTGATTAAAACTAGCTGAAAGCTGACCTTTCAGACAAGTAGGAAGCTATCTGAAAGGTCAACAAAGCCTTAATACTTAACAGATAGAGATAATCACCACTACAGCCCTCTGCATTTAATCATTAGGTGTTATTAATCTCTGCCTCTCTTCCACAGAGGGTCTTCGTCCTGTCTTCTCTCAACCGGTCGCAGCAGATGGCTGCGCCTCCTGAGCCTGGTTCTGCTGGAGGTTTCTTCCTGTTAAACAGGAGTTTTTCCTTCCCACTGTCGCCAAAGTGCTTGCTCATAGGGGCTCATTGTTAGGGTTTTTTCTGTATGCATTATTGCAGGGTCTACCTTACAATAAAAAGAGCCTTGAGGCAACTGTTGTTGGGATTTAAATAAAATTGAACTGAACCACTGCACTTATCAAGAAGGTAAGAAATAAATCTACATAGACTATCAAGCTATAAACGTAAGCTATAGAGCTATGGAGTTTTTAGCTTCAGAAAAGCAACAATGAAAAGTTTAATTGCAGTCTACCTTAATGTCCTGTCATACATCACACAGCATATTGACACATTTACAAATCCAAAACGTAACCACATTTCTTTCATTAGCGATTACTGTAAGGAGGGACAGCATGCTTGTTATCAGTACTAAATTTAATCACGACCCCATATTCATGATAGAGTTCTAACTTCAAAGTGTAATTAATATTAGTACTATTTATCCTTTTAAGCAGTAGAAAGAACTGTTAAATATTCCACAGTGCACTTGGCCTACAGATAGCTGTGTGCTCGGTGCTCACCATGTACTCCATGTTGGAAGCAGGAGGGTAGACCTGACCCCGCAGTTTGTTGTGCAGGTCCAGGATGAGGTGCATGTCTCCCTCGCTGATGGCCCTCCTCCCTCTAGGCTTGGCCCTCCACCACTCCTCATCTTTGTTTGTATACTTGTTCAGGATGGACTCGAGCCGGCTGGAGTTGGTGAGGGCCAGGGCCTGGATGGTCGTGTTCAGGCAAAGGAACAAGATCGCTACTCTCAGCAAGCCAGGGAAAACAATAGACCTCCTCATGATGGGGAAAACACTGATGCTGCGAGGAATACTGCAGGACAGACAGTGCAGGTTATTAGCCTGCCTCAGACTGTGAGAGCAAAGCCTGAGGGCTCAATCAAAATGTTTGTTTTAGCTCTTATATCACAGCTCCTATTAATAACATTCCTTTACTTATTAATGGGATTGCCATTACTAAAAAGCTACAGTACTACTGCATGTGCTAATATACCCAAAAGAAAAAAATATTAACTGTTTATTTAGATAACATATTTTAACATAAGAAGAGAAGTACTAAAGAATAATAAACACATATTCTCTAGGTATTCTCTGCCATGGGAATATAAATAAAAAGTGTTTTTTTTTAAATAGCTAAGTGTAGTGCCAGTGTACCTCTAAATTGCGCCAACCTTTCTCCCAGGTGTAATATTCCTAGAGTTAAGCCGTCTGTCGTTCACTGGATAATGACAGTTTTCCAATCCAAGGAGCCTTTAAATCCATCCATCACACGGACTGAGCGCAAGCAGTCCGGTCTACAGCTCTGCAACATCCACTCAGGACAGAGAGCTCACAAGTGTGTTCAGCTACCTGTTGGATACCGTTAGCAGCGGGCTGCACCGGACTGCTGCGCATTTTGCGCTTATATGCCAAATTTGCTCTTAGCAACGTGCAACGCAACGGACCACGCCTCTGCGCACCCACTCGCTCACACTCACACAGACCCTCACTTGCACATCCACACGCCGGCAGGGGCGTGCTGGAACTCCAGGAACGATCTATTTGAGGAGGCACCTGATCGTATCAGCAGTGACGTGAAGGTGACACGAAGGACGTTAGGAGAACGGCCCACTCACATGTTATGCACATTTTGAAACTGTATCGATGAAAAACAATAATTATCATGTGGTAAAAGTGTGCTGTGAGGCATTTAAGGATTTTCAGTCATGGCTTCCTATATAAGAAGATACCGACCATCCTTTGTATCTGTGTCCAGCAAAGAAAAACAGATGCTGATTATGTGCACTCTGCATAAACTTTGAATTGAGCGGTGTTTGAGCGGGAGGCTTCACTGCTATGTTTAAGAACGGCATCGGCAGTAGCAGCCAGCAGGGTGGCCTCTATTCCCCTGCGACACGACCATAAAAGCACTGATTCATCTGCCTGAACACACACACTAGAACAGCTGTGAACGTTTGTGCGCTGCGTATGTGTGCGCGCGCTTCCTTTAAGCAGACATTCTCTGTTCCCGATGTTCATCATTTGATAAATTATTATAATTTTTAAAATGTGGCAATAATGAGGCAACAAAGGCCACGCCTCCTTCGTTGATAGACGGGTAAAATGATGCTAATTATTTAGGCATTTAGCTTGAAATATGGTACCCGCACTGCAACTAGAAGACCCAGGATCCACTATTTTTGTATCTCTTTTTTATATTACGTGCTACATGATATGCTGCAACACATGTCGATGCAACATGAGGACTGTAGTTGGTTTATTTAAAATTGCCCACATGCCAGGCCAAGGTAAATAGGATCTAATGACTTTTCTGTTTATTGGCCATCATTCTCACAAGTCTACATCTGAAGTTGTTACCATAAAATGATTCATTTCTTATTATACAAACACTATATATCGTGTAAACAGGGCTTTGACTTCAGTTAAATCCAGCCAAAAATAAACATGACATCACTACAAAGGTTTGTATCAACAAGTGTACAGTTTAAGTTTCGCTGAGATTTCAGGCATTTTGTTATCCTCTGCTTGTATCTGCTGCCCCCTCCTGGATATAGCGGAGCGTTTAAGACCTGAAAAAGATCCAGAGATCTCGAACAGCTGACTTATTTTAACAGTGATAATAATTTTTGCACATCAGGTCATCTCACATATAAAACACGCACATTAAGCTCATAGCTCTTGTGCACATATATCTATTTAATACTTATATTTTTTGTCCCCATTTATTTATTCATGTTATTTGTATTTATCTATTTGTACATCTGTGTGTGGACAGCAGAAAAAGAATTAGCTTGTACAGAGAAATGCTTTTCTTTGTACACATGACAATAAACGCTTTGAATCTTGAATTTTGAAAAGCCTCTGTTACAGTATGTAGTGACTTATTGAGAACTTCAAGTTTCTTGCCATTAGGCAATGGCAGTATAAACAAACTCCTTATATGGTTCTTGTGAAGTAACTCTCCAAGCAGCTCTCTTTGGCCCTATACTAAAGATTCAGAGAACGAGAGAACATTGATGCAACCTGAATTTACAAGATTTTGGATGATACATTTTTTGTAATTTTGCCTCTACACCAGTTACTGTTGTGGGTTTTAAATCAAATAATCAACATGTGATTGAAGTGCAGATTTTCAGCTTTACTTTGAGGGATTTGGCAAAAGTATTGCATTGACTGTTTCAGTAGTTGATCCATTTTTAAACACAGCCCCACATTTTGAGCTGCTCAAAAGTAATTGAACAAACTAATATGACTGTAAATATTAGGATTCTTTTAAACACTTTGATGGAAATCCTTTGCAGTTAATGACCGCCTGAAATCTAGAACGCATGGGCAGCACTACTTGCTTTGTTTCCTTACTGCTAAGCCTTTCTGCATCCAGTTGCTTTGCTTTGGGTCATTATCTGATAGTAGAAAAAACTATCATAGATAAATTGTTACTTTGTACACCTCACTAATGACAACAAGTTTTACTTTTTGTATATAAATAGTATACATAATGAATTAACACACTGAAATTTTGATTTATTTTTTTTGTAGTTTTGCTGCTGTGGTTCAGTCTTAATGGATGCAAGCTCAACTACATGCGAGCTAAGAACTGCACATCCTGTTATTGAGATTTACACTATGTCGAACTTCCAGTAAATTTTACTTCCAGTAAAGCCACACTAAAAGCAAACCATCCCTTTGTTAGACCCCCCCCCCCTCCAAAAAAAAAAAAAAAAAAAGGTTTTCTACAAAATGTGCAGCCATTTAATTTGTTTATTCTTTTTGGTGATGGTCTGTGGGATCTGCTGGATAGCCATGTGAGTGAGGACAGTCACAGTGGAAGTACAGAGATACATGATACATCCTTTAATTCCCTGGACAGAGGATCCACTCCAGGACAACTAATGGCTTTTAAAGACCATATGCCCGCACCTCTACCAACTTGCAGTGCAGTTTCTATGCACTCCAGCCTCTTCAGTTTCATGCAAGAGGATTCTCTCTGAGCCAGGAGACATGACCTACAAGAAGAGAAACAGACACGGCCCTCGATGTTGGCACAGTGGAACAACTTCTCTTCTTAAATAAAAAACAAACAGGATAACCTTAAATGCATAATGGTTTATGTCATAAGTTCATAAGAACTTCTTACCTGTTTATAATCAGTTCTACCCCCAGGTCAAAAACATATGGAAATTTGGCCAATATATTATTTATAAACATGTAACTGGACAGTTTGACACAGGTATGAGTATGTGGAGGGAGGACCTCACAGCACAAGCAAGTTTGATCAATAAATCAAGTTTATTAAACACATGCAGGAGCAGGAGACGCTCAACCTGGAAATCAGTGACCTGAAATCCCAGCTCTGCTCCAACAAGGCCCTCCATGATTTGAAGGTTGAGTCCTTAACCAAGAGCTGAAAGAGGCCAAAGCGTCCTACCTTAAAATCACACAGGAGCCAAAAGAACAAAATTCCACTGATGCAAATGAATTGCAAACATCTGAGCCTCTGAAAGAAAAAGTAACTGGAGAACAGATGAAGATGGAAAAAGAGGACTCGCTGCCATCCACTGCAATGTCTCTGCAGGAGCCTCTGAAAGAAAAAGACACCAGGCAACAAGAAAAAGAAGAAAAAGAGGAGCCGCCTGCATTGTCTGTGCAGGAATCTTTGCAAAGTCTACGAGACAAACAGAAAATGCTCACTGTGAAGGTGGCTGAACTCGAAACTGAGGTTAAGAGCCTGCCAGAGATTCCGCCAAGTAAGAAGAAGAAGAAGAAGAAGCGGAACTGGCTGCTTCGGCTTTTCAACTAATCGGTCTCAACATCATGTTGATGTTTCCGCAGGAGGGACACTACTTTTTCCTCACTTGAACTTACTTTGTGTTCCTCCACCTCGGTTCCATCTTAATCCTCTCCTCTCCCCCATCTCCCTCTCTTTAACTCCTAACACCTCTCCCATATCGCTCCCCTCTCTCCTTCTCTCTCTCTCTTTTTCAGCCTCACCCCCCAACCAGTCCCGGCAGTTAACTGCTCCCTCTTTAGCCTGGTTCTGCCATAGGTTTCTTCCTTTAAAGGGAGTTTCTCCTATCCCAGAGGAGATTGTTAGGGTTTTCTCTCCTCTATCTCTTTCCTCCTTTCCATCCCCCTTTTACCTATTTTTTCTTCTTCTTTACCCCTTTCTTTACAACCACCATTTCCTCCATCATCTCCCTAACCTGAACACAGGTTAAGCAGATGGAGTGGAACAATAAATACAATTGGCTACATTTTACATGTGACAGATCGGTGTCTTCATTCAAGAAAAAGTTGTCTTAAGTATAAAAAGAAGAAATGGGTAATAGCTGCATGTGTGTTTATGTGTGTGCATAATCTGTAAAAAAACCCAATTCTTTGATCTTCGGGCTGAAGGAAGAACAACACTCGGTGTTTAATGCTCAATCAACTATCACTTTAATCAATACAATTTTCTTTATTCCATACAACACTTTGAGCATTACAAACGTCCGGACGGGACACAAACTCTTTATAGCCTCGGCCCCCACAAAAGTCACAAACATTCACATTCTTCAGGCTTCCTGTTTTTTCTCCTCCTGTGTGAAATGAGGCAGTATGTTCTTTTCTCTTTACAATCAGAAAAGCAAGGCCATGATTCTATGCAAACAGTATTTCTTTATAAATCAGCAATATAAGGTATCATAAAACATAAAACAGTGTAATTCATTCGCAATAATAAATCAGCAGTATAGTGTAATACAAATCAGTGTGCTAATTTCACAACTTCTAAATCAGAAGTATAATGCAAGATGCTTGGAGAAGGGAGATCCAAGAGGACATAGATGAAAATGACTGGAACCAGGCTTGCTTAAAATCACAAAAACAAACAATAAACACACACTTTAAACTACTGCAATATAAATGGCTCATGAGAACCTATATAACACCTGTCAAGCTTCATCATATGTCCGATGATTTTCCAGACATCTGTACTAAATGTTTAGTTGAAAAAGAAACTCTTCTTCATTGTCTGGAATGTCCTAAAATCCAGGAATTTTGGAAAGACATGATCAAATGTCTGTCTGAAGTGTTTAAGGTAAAAATCCCTTTAAAAGGTAAACTCTGTGTACTTGGAATATACCCAAGGGAATTTAAGCAATCGGAAAAAAGAAAATTACTGGACTATGGATTACTTCAAGCCAGAAGAGCCATTGCGCTATGTTGGAAGAGTATGGATGCTCCCTCCATGGGACTCTGGAAGAAGGAAATTGCAGACTTTCTAGGCCAGGAAAGACTAACATATATTGCCAAGGGCAAACAATGGGACTTTGTGAATATGTGGAAGCCATATATGGATATTTTAGGGAGTGGAGGTGAAGGACGTTTATGAAAAAGAAGGAAAAGAAGAAGGGAAGGAAGGGAGAATCTTGTTTATCCTAATTCCTTGTATTTTTGTATTACTGTGAAAACTATGCCAATTTCTACATTTGAATATGATGTAGGCAGGTTTGATGTATGGATGGGTGAGCGAATGTGAGGGTGTTCAAATATTTGTTTGTATTGTACAACAGAAGATTTCAGTAAAAATATATTGGGGGGGGGGGGGGGGGGGGGGGGGGGAAGAAGTATAATGCAACATAAAACAGAGATCAACAACCACTGTCTCTCAAAACTAGGTGCCTGCTGATTCCTCTCTATCCCCAGCCTCCCTATTTCAAGTCCTTGCTGCCCACTTCTTCACACTCTGTGTTCTCCTTGAAGGAATTCAATAAAACAAGAAGAGAAACAAAAACATAAAAACTATATTTCTCTCCCTTCCCAGGTCAGGAATCAGGATGAGGAAGAAATTAGGTCAGATCAGTGCAGGTTTCCGCACTGCTCACATAAATAAATATATGTATAATATCTATCTATCTAGATAGATATAAAGATGCAACATATGAATTCAGCTAACTGCAATAATTTCATGAGTAAAGCTGCTGAGATGATTTAATTGCACTTTTAGTAAGTGTTGAACTTTCTTTGCAATTTCTGTTTTTAGAATCAATAGCCCACATTCTGATTTATTTATTATTATTTTTGCAAGTTGCTGATTTCACACAGATCCACTGCTGAAACGTGCCTTTGAGTTTTTCATCATTTAACAAGAACAGTCTCAGGCAATAATTAGGCTTAATTTATGCGACAGTACATAAATGCAAGCGACAGCACAAAATGACTTTCATGTATCTAAATCCAACCCGTTCTCACTCCCGACGCGTAAAATACTGACGATTTGTCACGTCCCTTAACTTCCCATGCTGACGGTAAAGCTACCCTTCCACGTTTCTATGAGACACTGTGGGTTGTCAATTCATTCCAATATGAACCCGCTCGCGGCGATAGGAGATGCTTCGAGCAGAGGCTCCAGCCATCCATTTACTCCAATAATAACCCCGTCAATGCGAAACATGACGCTGTGAAGTACAATCTAACTGGAGAACCGGGGACCCTCTCCCCCGACGTGTTTTTCTCCCTAATTTACAATTTTTTTAAATTGGTTTGGTACTATTTTCATAACTAAAGTGTGCATTTTCAAATCTCTCAGTACAAAACTCACATTTGATCACATTTGTAACACCACTAGTCATTCTTTCAAATCTGATGTCATGATTTCATTGTATTTGCACATATTTTCATTCCACTTAATCATTGTTGCAGAACACATGATCATTGTGATATATTCTGAGAACATTTGCTTTAATCACCCAAACAAAACAGTAAGATCTTTTTTCAACTTAGTACTTTTACCAATCATTTCATTCAGGAGCAAATAATACAAGGTAAGCGTTTCAAATTGTCCTTGGTGATGAATGAGTGTAACTGACCTGTAAAACTTTACACAGCAAATATTACACTTATGTTCAGGCATAACAAAAAAAAAAAAAAAAAAAAAAAAAGGAAAGCTGACATTGTCCCACACAACAACACAGACGATGTCTTCTCCCTGACAGGCCTGCTCCAGTTCATTTAAAAAACAAACAAACAAAAAAAACAACAACTATCAGGTGTTCAGTGTTGTATGACCCTGGAACTGGTCTACAGCCTACCACACCATCTTCAGATATAGCTGCACCCATTGAGATGTTTCCCCCACGTTGTCCAGGGACTTGGATGGTAGCCCTTTGTCCAATAAGGTTACGTCCTCTGTGTCTAGTTTTTGCCAGATTGAAACCGGCCTCATCAACAAAAATATACTTGTGATGATTCACAGCGGCGTCCAGCTCCACCACCCTCTAAAATGATAATTTAGTTTTTTTGTTTTTTTACAACTAATAGTTGTCAGTACTGTTACAGTAATTGCATGCCAGTTTAGTGTTGTACCTGAATATATTCTGAACGCAGTTGTTTCACCCGGACATTGTTCCTCTCAAAAGGAACCAAGTAAATTTGTTTCATGGAAACCTGGTGCTTCTTCAAAAGCCGGGCAATCGTTGGAAGGCTAATTGATGGCACATTGGCAAAGGTGTCATTGCTGTTCTCAATAGCCTGTTTGATTTCAGACAGCCGTATGTCATTCCTTGCCCTGACCATTTCCACCACAGCCAACTCCTGCTGGTCAGTCAAAACACGTGGGTGACCACCATCAGGTTGTCTCCTGTTAATTCTGAGGACAATCATATACTGTCTATATTGAAGTATTACAAATTACATTACTGTAAACTGACAATTACATGTTGTTCATCTATACAATAGAGTACTATATTTTAGAAGTGAAGTTGCTATAGCAGACATACCGGTTTTCTTGGCGAAAAGTTCTGATGATAGAGCTGACAGTTGACCTTTTTAAATTAGGCTGTACCAACCTGGCAGCCTCAGCCATGGTAAAGCCTCTGTTAACCACATGGTCAACAATGATGGCCCGGACTTCATTAGAGATGATGGTGCATTGTCTTCTGCCTACATTTCTCTGAAGACCACCTCTCTGTCGAGGAGCACCACCACCTCTTCGATGAAGGTTTCCTCTCCCTACGAGTCTATCCTGCTCCATATTTGAACAGTGCAAAGTCTCAAACACAGTTCTACTTATATGGTAACTAATTGTGATCATCAGGGGGAAACAATTAGCAATTAGTATTTCTAGATTGAAAGATCTTGCAGCAATGTGTAACTTACAAATGACCAGACAACAGTCAGTCAAGTTGAAAATCCATGGACATAATGAATGATTCATTGATTAAACATTAAGATCAGTTGAATTAAATGATAGAAAAATGTATTAAACTGAATAATAAGAGATGCAAATCAAAAATTTGATAGTGATAACATTATGAAAGGCAGTAACTGTGAACAAAACATTTATTTAGATGAAACACTTATTTTGTGTAGTGAAAAGGATATTTTGTCATAATGTGTATTGTACTGACACAATTGAAAATATGCTGAAATGTTTGAAAAACGTGCACTTTTGATGATCTGTTGTGATATAAGTACTAAGAGTTTTGAAAATGTACCAATTGCTTGTGAAAGCTGCGCCAAACCAATTAAAAATAAAGAAATTGCAATAATTTATTCAGATTTATTATAAATAATTCTAATTACACATCTTGCTTCAATATTTGTATCTTGTGTCACTACCAATACATTTTATTTTAATTGTATATGTAACCCAACCAGTGCAGGGGCCTCCCTACACCCCAGACTCTGCGTTGTGTAAGTTTGTGTTGGATTGGGGTGCACAGTAGAGAGACCAGTCGGACACAGGCGTTCAATTTGTGGCTCGGACCGTGCCGTTTATTCAGATGCTGGGGCAAACACCACTCCAACTCTGCTGCTGGCCCTTTGCAAATCACAGTAAACACTGAACCAAGATGGCGCCCGCGCGAACGAGAAATCTGAACTACGGTGTCCTGCAGAGGACAAATAGTCAAAATTGCTTAGATCTACCATACATATGCAGCTCAACAGTGACACCTTGTGACTTATTCCAGTCACTGCCTTACATATACATTGATTAATGACCTGCAGAATCTCCTTATCATATTAAGTGATTCATAATGGTCACTTTATGCTTTCTCCATTTTGAAAGTGAAGACATCCTTGCATTACATACTTTAGGTTTATTTTCTGCAGGCAGGTTTCTGAGAGAGAACAGGCAGATTTACACTATAACATGCAGCGTTCTATAGATGCATGCATAATAAAATGAAAAATTACATGTATGTACATTTATGATAAAGTAGATAAAACACATTTATGTCGGCCTTGGCTCATTAGTTCTTGTCTTTAAATGAAGTTTGTGTGTGTTTCAGGTCCTGCACTCTCAAAGACTGAATGAACCAGCATTGCAGCCATGGGTCACTGTGAGCATCACAGAGAAGGTTTAAGCCGCCCACTGCAGCTGCATGGCCGGAGTCGCAGAGACCTGCACCCATGTCCCTGCTCTTCTGTTTAATGTAGAAGCAACAGTGTTGATCTGTGGCACAAGGACTGTTACAGATGAACCTGCATACTGGGTTTTGCTGGGTAATATGACCAAGATACAGCCAGAGGTTGGCCATAAGACAGACTTCTCCTCTTCAGCTGCCCCAAAAAAGGCTCTTGATCCAAACAAAAACAGACCATCCGTATTGAAAGGTAAAAGGAGCCGTCCTCAAAAAAGAAAACTCCCAGCTGCTACTGTGGAGGAGTCGTCACTGCTATAATGCCATCATGTTTTATCTAGGGGTCTAGATTTATACCTGTAGTGCACTGCCGTGTAAATAATTTGCATTTAATGAATATGTACTGACTGAGTCCCGCTGTTCAAAAGTTGAATAAAGAAACAAACTAATTTTTGCCTTTTTTTATTTTATTAAAACCACTTTATAGAACATCACATCTGTTACAATGTAGAATCCATGTCATTTATAGTTTACAAATGACAAAATGTTTACACAAAATCATGACAGTGTTTACATGATATCACCCACTACTAACGTTACTTTATTTACTGTATCTTTTGGGGAAAAAAATACCGCTATTTATACAGCAAAATACTTAAGAATATTTAACAGGAGCAAGTTTAATTTTTCCCTGGTGTTACTACCACACTGTTCAACAAACCTTCACCATCTTATCCAGAAGGGTCACCTCTTCACCCTCACATGGAAGAAGTAATCTGATTGGCATGGTGGTTTGTTTGAAGCAGGTCCCTTGTGTAGCGCTGGAACTCAGTCACGATTTCATCCATTTCATAGGCTGGTTTTCTGCAATAATGCCAAATAATTAGCAACTCTAGAAATAGAAGGTAGTTCTGCAAAATCACTCAGTAGGATGTTTGTTCTAATTTGCTATGACCTCGGAGTGCATCGAAAATGAAACTAATAGGCTATAAAGAGTGATATGAACTAGAGCAGGGAGATATGGCCAAAAATATTTATCACGATATATATTTGAAAATTTGCGATAACGATATAACTGATGATATAATTGATGCGAGACAAAATACAACTCCACAACTTTACTAGCGCAAAAAAACACCATCCATTTATTTTCACTTAAGCAAGAAGCTGGTTTTATGGGGGAGGCTAGTGGATGAACAGAGGTTGGTGAGTCTAAGGCTGGCGGATCTACGGGCAGAGCTAAAGATGGTGACAACGCTGCAGCCTGGGCTAGTAAAGCTGGTGCCTGAGCAGGGGACAGGTCAGCTAGCCTAACTAGGGATAATCCTAGTGCATGAAAGGCAGGATCAGGAGGTGGATGAAGTGGTGGAGTGACAGGTGGAGAGGCTAGCTCTTCCGAGCCTCTAGCGAGGTCAGGCTGGGTTCCGGCTGCCCTCAGCCTGGGTGCTGGGACAGGCACGGGAGGTGGCTGGACACCAGTCACCCCCACCCGAGAAACAGGAACTGGTGTGGAGACAGACTGGGTCACAGCTGCTCTCGTCCTGGGAGCTGGCACAGGATGGGGTGCTACACGGACAGGCTGAGCCTTAGCTGCCTTCACCTGAGAAGGTGAAACAGGTGAAGGGGAAGGCCGAATCTGGGCCACCGTGCTGGCAGGAAATGGCTGAGCGATGGGTGAGGAAATAATGAGGGAATGGGAGAAACTATCAGGTTTAGCGGGGATAATGCCTTTAGCAGTGGCTTGTGATGGTGGAATAGTCTCTTTGGAGGCAGGATGGTGAGTATTAATTGGGTAGTCCAGAATATAATCATAGTACACAGTCTTTGGCTTAGGTGGGCGGTCAATAGTCTCTGGATTATGGCGAGGTGAAAGAAAAAAGCCAGTTTCGCTCACCACCGGATGCTGCTGCTCCGAACAGGAAACGCGGTGGCGGCGTGAACCTCGCCTACTCTTATGGTGTGTTCACACCGAACGCGATGGACGCGAAAACAAAAGCCCCAAACGCCCCTAATTTGACGCGTGCACATTCGCACCTCTACGCATGTCCAAGAAAAATCCAAAAAAATCCCCAAAATATGATATTTTAACACGCGTGAACCGGAAATGTGGGAGGGATGTGGGAGGACGTTTTGCCAGACCGGTATCTTTGCAAGATGGCAGCTGTCGAGCTAGCGCTTGAAGAGAGAGTCTCCCTTCTCTATTTACTGTGGAGAGCAGAGTAGCGGCGTAAAGGACATCCTCGCCGTACCTGGGTCCATCAGGTCCTCCAGAGGTGTGAGCAGTTTGGTGAGTTTCACCACTTGCTCCAGGAGCTGCGCCTGGATTACAGCCGATTCCAGCGCTATCACCGTCATTCACTCGGCCAGTTTGAGGACCTGCTGTCCCGCGTCGGTCCCAGAATCGCCCACCTAGACACCAATTACAGGCGCTCAATCCCACCTGCAGAGCGCCTGTCCATCTGCCTGAGGTTAGTAAAAGTGTTTAATACGGTAGTCCTTTACTGATACCTGTGCTAATATATGCTAAACCATCCATTTATACACTGCTAACATGGATGTGCTATGCTAACAGTGAATGCTGTCGGTGTTTACTGAAAGCAAACTGTGGTACAGAGACGACTATTTATAATATTTCTAGTGATACTCAGAAGGTCTCATCAAGCCCCAATTTAATTCGATTTATGCTGTTATCAGTGTTTGCGATTGATTGATTGAATCTTTATTTTGAACATGTTGAAAAAGTATAAAAAAAAAAATAGAATTAAAAGAGACAAATGAACAAAGCAAACAAAAGGAAAACGAGCAACCACAACTCCAAATAACGTCCATGTTCAAAAAGGAGCAGGAAGAAGCATAAGCTTATTTAATCCCACCCCTTTTCCACTATCTAGTATCAATACACTACATACACTACATACATACACTACATACATACACTACACACACACACACACACTACACACACACACACACACACACATACATACATACATACATAAGACAAGAACACCCTATCAAATCTCTACCTTTTCCCTGTACCCTGTAAAAACCATATCCTTAAACCGCTTTTTAATGTCACAGTACGGCTGTGTGCAGGCAAGAGTAGGACCCAAACGCAAACTCACAGAGTCAAAAGTTAAACTCAAAAAACACAGCTTTATTGCTGGCGTGGAGTGGGACACGAAAAACAACACAAAATAAACTAAACTGGGAAAAACTAAAGCACAAGGAGCCACAGGGAAAAATCACACAGCTATGATGGAGGACGCAACACTGACAAAGAGAAACATGGGGCTTAAATACACTGAGGGATAACGAGGGGGAATGAGCCACAGGAGGAGAGCACAGCTGAGAGTAATTAAGCAGGACGAGGCAAGGGAAGCAAAACTAGAAACATTAACATAGAACAGAATGTGAAAGTAAAACAGGAAACACACTGACGGAACTCAAGACATGTGGACTTAACAGACTGGGGGAGACAGAACATAGGGATCTGAAACATGGAACAGAAAGGCACAGTAGATCAACATGAACATAACAACGCCACAGGGGAAGAGTAAAACTGAACACGATGAACACAGAAACACCAGACCTCTTCACAATAAAACAGGAAACTTAATGAGACGTAGACATGACAACCCAAACTTCACAATGTAAGACACAGACATGAAACACATGAAAAGCAGGGGAGATTTACCATAGTTGGAAACACGAGGGGGAAATAATAAGAACTAGAAACACTTAAGCATGATAACAAATGAACTTAGGAACCTGAAGGGCTTACATAAACTAAAACATCAAAATGAACTAAAACTCAAAACACTGGGTCATAAGACCCAGGATCGTGACATTTAAACTGCGCCATGCTTGGACATTGCTTCATATCTTTACTTAGTCTGTTCCACAGCTTCACTCCACACACAGAGATGCAAAAACTTTTTAATGTTGTACGGATACGAGGATGTTTTAAATTTAATTCCCCCCTCAAATTGTATCCCCGTTCCCTTTTAGAAAACATTTTTAGAATATTGTCAGGAAGCAGGTTATTTATTGCTTTATATATAATTTGTGCTGTGAGAAAATGAACCAGATCTGTGAATTTTAGAATTTTTGATTTTAAGAATAGTGGATTTGTATGATCTCTGTAACCAGTTTTATGGATTATCCTTATGGCCCTTTTTTGTAATATAAAGATTGATGATAGCGAACATTTGTAAGTATTGCCCCAAACCTCTGCACAGTAATTCAAATACGGTGCAATCAGGGAACAATAGATAATGTGGAGTGATTTGTGGTCCAGAATGTGTTTTACTTTACTCAAGATTGAGACACTTCTTGAAATTTTGTTATGTATATGATTTATATGAGACTTCCAGTTTAATTTATCATCTATAATCACACCAAGAAACTTATGTTCAAGTACTCTTTCAATTTCCACACCATCTACATGAATCTGCACTTGTGCATTTCTAAGGGAATTCCCAAATAAGATAATTTTAGTTTTACTTAGATTTAGCGATAGTTTGTTCCTGTTAAACCATTTTTTAATTTTGCACATTTCTGAAGTAATTGTATCCAGCAGCTCCTTTAGATTCCCCCCAGAACAAAAAATATTTGTGTCATCTGCAAATAATACTAATTTTAATATATCAGATGCCTTACAAATATCATTTATATAAATAATAAATAATTTTGGACCCAGTACAGAGCCTTGTGGAACACCACAAGCAATGTCCAAGCATGATGAGGAATGGACACCCAGCTTCACAAATTGTTTCCGGTCACTTAAATAATTTTTCACCCATTGCAGTACAACCCCCCTAATCCCATACCGTTCCAGTTTATTAATTAATATGTCATGATTGATTGTGTCGAATGCTTTCTTGAGATCCAGAAATACTCCAGCTGCATACTGTTTCTGATCTATAGCATTCGTAATCTCCTCAATTGATTCGATTAATGCCAGAGATGTTGATCTTTTTGATCTGAATCCATATTGACTGTCAGAGAGTAATTTATATTTATCTAAGAATTTGTCTAATCGTTTATTAAACAGGTTTTCTAGGATTTTGGAGAATTGTGGTAGTAAAGAAACAGGCCTGTAATTTGTGAAGTGGCGTCTATCCCCGGTTTTATACAGCGGCACAACTTTAGCTATTTTCATTTTGTTTGGCACTTTTCCCGTCTGAAATGATAAGTTGCAAATATATGTTAGAGGTCCTACAAGTCCTTCAATGACCTTCTTGACGATTTTCATGTCAATATCATTACAATCAGTGGATGTTTTATATTTACACATGTGTACAATGTCAATTATTTCTTTTTCCTCCACTGATGTGAGGAACATTGAGTTAGGGTTCCTATCAATCAGGTTTTCACTACATTCTACTGATGGCAGTGACTCAGGAATTTGTTCTGCCAGTTTTGGTCCAATATTTACAAAATAATGATTAAAGCTGTTGACCTTATCAGCAGTGTTTTCCATAATATTGCCATTATCGATAAAGTATTGTGGATAACTTTGTTGTCCAGAATTATTTTTAATGATACCGTTTAAAATATCCCATATTCCTTTCATATTATGTTTATTGTTGTTCAATATTTTACTATAATACTCCTTTCTACATACACGTATAATATTGGTCAACTTATTTTTGTATTTTTTATATTTATTTTCAGCTTCTTTTGTTCTTTGTTTTAGGTATTCCCTATAGAGTGTATTTTTCTTTTTACATGCATTTTGTAAACCCTTAGTGAGCCATGGTCTATCTGAATATTTGTGCTTTCTGTTGTATTTTATTGTTGGACAGTTTTTATCGTACAACTCCATGAATATTCTTAAAAATATGCCATATGCAATATCAATATCAGCTTCTTTGTACACATTGTCCCAGTCCTGATTTAATAGATCGTTCTTAAATGCATTCATAGTTTCTTCTGTCCTTACACGTCTGTATCTCAGTTGTTCTTCATGCTGATTTTTCTTATAATTAGTGTCATAAACTGCAAAAACTGGTAGGTGATCACTGATGTCATTAATTAATATTCCGCTCACAATGTTGTTTTCCATATTGTTAGTGAAAATATTGTCAAGTAAGGTGGCACAATGTGGTGTAATTCTGCTAGGCCTGGTTATTTTAGGATGTAAACTCAAACTGTAGATAGTGTTTAGGAATTCGTCGGTCATTTTATGTTTTTTTGGATTCAACAGGTCAATATTAAAATCACCACAGATAAACATAACTTTTTGATTTGTTTTAGAGAATATTTCCTCTATGAAGTCATTAAATACTTGAATACTAGAGCCAGGTGTTCTATATATACAGCTAATTATTACATTTTTTTCTTTTTCCTTATAAATTTCAATTGTTATACATTCTAGTAAATTATCAATTACAGTTGTCATACTTTCTACCACCTTGTAGTTTAGGTTTTTATCCACATACACAGCTACTCCCCCTCCACTCTTGTTCCTTCTATTTACAAAATTCACTTCATATCCCTCCAGTCCAAAGTCCATTCCTTTCTCCGCATTGATCCATGTTTCAGAAATGGCAATAATTCCAAATGGATTTGTCAACTCATTTAGATATTCCTTTATATTGTTGAAGTTGGCATACAGACTTCTGCTATTAAAATGGATTATTGATAATTTATTTTCCGTGTTGATGGTGTGCTTAAACTGTTCATCAGTGAAGTAGCAGCAGTTACAGCTGATGTTGTAGAAGAAATTATTTTCCGGGTCTATATCCTTTTCTAAGTCTAGAACATTATGGTCTGTGTATCGAAATGTTCTCAGTTCCAGATTATCATAAAGAGAATTCCAATGAGTTATGTTGATATTGTTGCCGGATGCAGATGAAGTTCTTTTGGACTGTGCCATGTGTTGTGTTGTGTGTCACGTCACATGTGTATTCATACCTCCAGAGTAAGTTGACCTCAGTATTTGTCCAGCTCTTCCATATTTCTGATGACCAACACTTTGGCTTGTTCCGGTGTTCCATTGAGTTTAATGAATACTTTGCAGTTGGTGGTCCATGTATTTTGAATTTTTCCCTGTTTCTTCAAGTAACGTGCTTTCCTGGCAATGTCCGCATTTCTTTTTATCAGATGTTCGTTCATGAAGACATCGGATCCTTTCAGTTTCCTTCCTTGTTTTAACAGTGCTGTTTTCTGTTTTCTGTTTGCAAATCTCACAATGATGGCTGGTTTGTCACTGTCATTTTTTCGGGGTAGAGGGTGGCAAGCCTCAATGTTGTTATAATCCACTTCCACACCTTTGGACCGTAGAAAGGTAACCACTTGATGCTCCGTGGAGTTGACATCTTCCTCTCCTGGCCCTCCTACATTGTCAGTGGCGACCGCCCGGGCGTATGACCGGGGTTTGATGCGAAGCCCCGTGATGATAACATCGTTCATCCGGGTGTACTGCTCCAAATCCGCCACTCTGTTCTCCAGGTACGCCAGCCGCCGATCCTTCTCGGCGTTCTGGATGCGGAGAGCCTTAACTTCCTCGACCAGGTCCAGGATGGCTTTCTGCTGCAGTTTGACAGTAGAAATCTCCTCTGTCATAAACTCCAGCGACTTCTTAATATCGTCTCCTTCCTCGGCTGACAGAACTTTTTTCGGGCCCATGCTGAGAGACGCTCTCGTAGCTTTGCCGTGACGACCGGCTAGCTATGATAGCATGGCTGTGGTGTCACATCAATGTATGCGCTCGGTGTTTGCTGATATCAAACTGTAGCATTAGGACCACTGAGTTAACCTTTGTAGTGATACTCACTCCTTTTTATTTAGACCTGGTTTGATTCTGGGATAGTTGAATATTTGTATATAATCCCTGCAGCTGTCAGACTCTATAGCAGGGGTCACCAGCCTTTATTAAAACAGAGTTAGATAAAACTGTGAACAGTTTGGTTCATCTCTAGTTACATGGTTCTATCTTGATAAGCTGTCTTATCACAGATTAATTTTTCAAAAATATTAATGATTTAAGCAAGGAAAGGGCTACATGTCAACACACGACTCTTTATTTCTATTAATGTCTCACTTCATTCCTACCTGATTGACATGTTTAGAAATTGTGAGTGATTGGCTCACTGTAGTTGTGAAAGTTGCTACCAATCAAATTATGATATGTTAAAGTTAAAGTAAAACACAACTGTTTTAGATATTATCTAATATACATTTTGTAATTATCCTTATAATTACAAAATGTTTTGTGTAAGATTCATGTTTTGTAATTTAAATCTGACATCACAAAAGTATTTTGGAATTTGAATAATGTATTTTGTAACTGCAGTACACATAATACTGATTTTGAACAATTTTGTCCAGGTTCCTTGTCACCGCGGACTCCTTCAGCACCAAGCGTTCAGTTACAGAGTCGGTGTGTCAGATCACCCCCCAGGCAGCGACGGCCATCTGGGACTGTCTAGTGGACGACTTCATGGCTGCGCCTTCACCTGGAGACTGGCGGTCCATCACAGAGGGATTCCAGGAGCGCTGGAACTTCCCTCTGTGCTGTGCAGCTCTGGATGGGAAGCACGTCCAGACAAAGGCACCCCATATATCATATAGGAGACACACACATTGATATACACTAAATATTCATTTCATTTCTTTTTTGTGGTGCCCAAATTTATGCACCTGCTTGATTTTGTTTAAACAATTATTGCACACTTTCTGTAAATCCAGTAAACTTCTTTTCACTTCTCAAATATCACTGTGTGTGTCTCCTGTATGATATTTAACTGACCTTTTTTATTGTAACAACCAACGATTTATACAGGAAAATGATGTCTATTAACAAGGTTGCCCAAACTTTTGCGTGTCGCGGTGCAGGTGTGTATTTCCGAATGAGGCTCATAGTTATGGGTGTTTTTGTGCTGTTTTTTTCTATTGGACGTGATGGTTATCAAAACCAAACATGATAAAATTGACAAGCGCAGGAGATTTGTCAATCAGGCTGCAGAATGCAATGCTGTCCGGTGCAAAAAAAAAGAAAAAAAAAAAAAAGAGGCAGTGACGGATGAACAGCGGGACCACTGTGTGCTGTTTATTAATAAACAATAAAATATATTCTTAAATGACAACATGCCTAAAAGCAGAACGGTATTTGTACGTCAGTGGGAAAATAGCGGTGGCTTGCTAGCTTTTGTGCGGCTTCCCCGGGTCAGTAAAAACTTTAGAGAAAACTTAAGAAAAATGAATGAACTTACCAGGTTGCCCGATCTCTTCACATATCTTCCTCCAAGCTCGTCCTTTATATTCCTGTCTCGGTCCAGAAAGCAGCTGGTGTCGTACGGCTCCGGGTTGTTTGCTACGGCATTGATTAGCCTTCCTTCTATTGAAGAATAAAGGGCTTTGGCTGGATCTGCCCCTTTGAACTAGGTAACAGCCACGTCACCAGGCTCCTGATTGGTTGTCGCGGCGCGATTTGACGCTGGAGTTCAGATTTTTCCAACTCGAGCGGTGGACGCGAAACGCGCGTATGCACAAAATGCAACACATAAACTCACGCGCGTGGTTTTTTTCGCGAGTCAAACGCCTGAAACGCGCTACACTCACGCGCGTTTCAGGCGTTTTCGCGACGCAAATCTGCTTCCGAATTTTCGCGGGAGCCGCAATCGCGGGTCAGCGTGCCTTTCCATTGACTTTACATGTAAGCCTGACGCTCTGCCTGCCTCTATCGCGTTCGGTGTGAACACACCGTTACATGTGAACACACCGTTACATGTGAACACACCGTTACGGTGTGTTCACATGTAGTAGCAGGCGCGGCGAGCGACGGAGCCTCCATCGAGGCGAGATGGGAGGCAGATTTGCGGCGCCCTGGCGACGTGGAAAGTGGGATGAATGAGGCGGGCGGTGGGTGAGCGAGGAGCGGAGCGGCGAGAGAGGGAGCGGCCGAAGCCCGGTGAGAGACACCCACTCTCTGAGGCGAATACTCCGGTGCAGGTGAGGCAGCAGATGGGAAAACGCCATTTGAACTGAAGAAGCTTCTCGGATGAGAGGTGGTCTTCAATAACTTAAAGAAGTCCAGACGCTTTTCTTTGCAAGCTCGTTTGAATAATCTGACTAATGACACAAGCTGACATTAATGTAGATGGGCTCAGCAGGTAACACAGCCCTTTGTGTGGTATAGATGGCTTCAGAGAAAGGACAGGCCCTGGTGTGCTTTAGATGGCTTAGTCAGAAGCACAGGCCTTGGTGAAATGTACATGGCCTCATCCGGCAGCATGGGCCCTGGTGTAACGTTGGTGGCCTCCGTCAGCAGGACAGACCCTGGTGTCGTGAAGATGGCCTCACCCAGCAGCACAGACCCTGGTGAGGCTCTGTTTACTATTTGCTGGAAGCCCAGGTCCTGGTGTAATTAAAATGGCCTCAGCAAGCAGGAAAGTCCCTGGTGTAATGTAGATAACCTCAACCAGGAGCACAGACAGTGGTTAGCTTTAGATGACCTCATCCAGCAGCACAGGCCCTGGTTAAATGTGGATGGCCTCATCCAGCGTGCAGTAAAGGCTCTGGTGTGGTGTAGATTGCCTCAGCCAGCAGCCCAGGTCCTGGTGTACTGAAGATGGCCTAAGCATGCAGCACAAGCCCCCTGGTAAAGTAGCCCCCATCACTGGCTGGTGATGTCAGCAACATCACCAGCCAGTGTAGAGGAGAGGAGGCTTGACGACATCACCAGCCAGGGCAGAGGAGAGTGGTTTCCTGACATCAGGGTAAAGGAAAATTTGCTTGCTGAACTCATCAGCCAGGCCAGAACCGAAATCACCAGCCAGGGCAGAGGAGAGTAAATTACTGACATCACAAGCTACGACAGAGGAGAGTTGATGGCTTACATCTCTAACCAGGGCAGAGAGGAGGAGGCTTGCTGACATCACCAAATAGGGCAGAGGAGAGTGGCTTGCTGACCAGTCAGGAGGAACTGAAAACATCAGAAAGGGCAGAGGAAAGTGGCTTGCTTACATTACCTGTGAGACTAGCGCTGAAATCACCGGCTAAACATGCCTCTACTGCTCTGATTGCGTAGGGGCTCAGAGAAAACTATAGATGGTAACAGATGACTAATATGTGACATCGTCTACCAGCATCACTTTGCAGTCATCCTATAGACTACCATTTTAGTAGCTTAGAGACATTCCCTCGTACCACCATTCTGCAATTCAGTTCAGTTTAGTTCAGTTCAATTTTATTTCTATTTCGCCATATCACTACCGCAGTTGCCTCGAGAGTCTTTATTTTGTAAGGTAAAGACTACAACAATCTGCAGGCTCCTCTTTACTTCACATTCCACCTCTATAGGACTACGAACGTGTGTAAATGTTGGCTAGATAGCACTTACTTAGAAAAAAACATTTTTAAAAAGTGCTTGGGCAGATTGTATAAAGTGCTTTGTGAAGAGAAAAGGGTTTACAAGAGCCAGTACATTAATCACCTGAGTGCACAGTGAATCTACCTCCGGTGCTCCTGGCCTTACTTCTCTTCAACCTGGCTTCATCCACATACATTATATCTACCTTCCTTCTCTCCTTCATATCAACCAGCTCTCATAGTCTCCACTTTTAAAATCCCTAGTCTCACCTCCAAAGTCCATGTCTCACTGCTTCTGAACCACCTTTCCCTTCTTTGTTTTATTTTGGCGAGCAGTAGCACAGTTTCCTCCAGGACATTTTTGGCCAGCAGCACTGGAGGGTAGCCATTGTTAACCCATGCCCTGAACTATCTGCTATGGACATGTCATTCTAGATAATTCATGTTTAATATAGCAAAGATTTTATGCCAGATACTCTTCCTGATGCAACACCCGTGGCTTGGTTAAATGTGAATCAGAAATTGCATACACCTAATGATAATCAAATGTGCATCACAACTACTAAAAATCTGCTCATTCAAGTTTCAAGCAAATATTTATCCAAGCCTTTTTATGTTTTATAATCAAAACCACACGCAGGTGTGCTTGTTTGAAACTATTTACTCACACTCATAGTAGCATTGTGTGGGCCACACCTTATTTTGCCTGCAGTCCTTTAAATGCAGTACACTGACTAGCACAGTGTTTGTATGTCTTAGGTTGTATGAACTTAGAACTAAGTAACCGTATTGTTTGTTTATCCAGTTTATATTCTCGCTAAGAAAAAGTGAAGCTGGAAATATGTTTCTGAGGATGTCTCATCTGACTGCTTTTTAATTTATAGTGGGATGCAACCAAGTTACTTTGAAACATATTTCAGCAGTTGACTCTGATTTGTACGGATATGAATTTCCTAAAGCTGTCAGGTAAGAGACATTGCTTTCCAAATACATGTTTATTAGATATGTTGGACTTTAAGATTTTTGTTTTTGAAATATGCAGTTTCACTTGAAGAGTTTGTCATGTTAGCTGCAGAGATATACACTCTGTTCAGAAAGTATTTTTAGTGAAAATACCATGTGTAGCTGTCATATACATACATATACATATATACATCTCTCTCTCTCTCTCTCTCTCTCTCTATATATATATATATGTGTGTGTGTGTGTATATATATATATATGTATATATATATATATGTATTAGGGGTGCAACAATACACAAAATTCATGGTTCAGTTCGGTTCGATACTTTGGTGTCACGGTTTGATATTCTTTCAATACAAAAAAAAGTTCATGCCATTTATTAAAATTATAAATATATATTTTAACTCAGAAGTACAGTTTTTAAATTTAATGTTGCTGAAACAACAAAATAATAAATCTAAGATCGAGAAATCACTCATCTTTGGAAAAGAGAGTTTATTACAGAGAAATGGCTCTTTCTAAAATAAAAGCTATACTATCTTCTGGGCTATATTCTCAGCAGCATATTAAACATATCAGGTCCCCACAAGGAGAATCAGGTGCTAACGGCTGTCTAAATGACTCGGGTAAAGTTTGTAACATGCGTGCTTGTTGTTTTTGTCTGCTTCCACTTGTCTTTGCACCAGGATGATGTCGGCGTAAATGTGCAGTCATATTCGTTGTGTTCCCACTAGTGCTGTCAGCGTTAATCTCGTTAAAATGACATTAACGCCATAACGTGGCAAATCTCCGTTAACGAGTTACCGCGGATTGCCCCGTGTGTGGGGCTGGACGGCGTCAACACGTTAACGAGCTAACTGCGCTAACGCACTAGTTCCCACCAATTGAGCATTGCGTGGCACATCCAACATACTGTTTTACTTTTGTCCATGACGCGCTTACCTTCAGGGTCATACTTCACATGAACACCAACATAGTTCCAAACGCCAGATCTGAATGAGGGTGGGGGAGGTTCAGTTTCGGGTAGCGTTGAGGCAGTAGCCATGTTGCAACGAGCTTAGCTTCTGTCTTGCTAGCTTGCGCTGCGCTCAGTGGATCTGCGCTCAACGGTGCAGCCTAGGCGGAGTAGTCGAACGCAGATCCACTGAGCGCTCAACACAAAATTTTGTATTGTTCGATACATATATGTACCGAACCGAAAGCACTGTATCGAACGGTTCAATATCGATACGAGTATTGTTGCACCCCTAATAAATATATATATATATCTATATCTACACACACACACACACACACACACACACACACACACACACACACACAGTTTCAGTCAGTTATATGTACAATCTTTACTTATTTTAAAGTTGAAGCTTTGTGGAGGGAATGGAAAAACGAAAGCCCTCCAGGGATCATCTTCCATATTGTGATTTCAGACAGGGACTTTGGTGAAACAGCTAGCACGGACAAACCAAAGCGGAGCTCAGAATTTAGTGAAAGAAAACTGGCACCAGCTGACTTCAGTGGCATCTACAGCAATGGTGAGAACACAGATTCGTACAGGTCTGGTCTTTATCATCACAGGAAGAGCAAGTGAAGATTCCAGTTAGCAACATTTTAATAAATAAATGATGGGTGGTGCTGTCACTTGGTGTTGGCTCTCTCTGCTGTACAGTCTCATTTACTCTTTCTGTTACTGAAGGAAATTGCCGTCCCGGGTTTCCTCCGTGGCGTGAGCGATAAGCAGAGTTCTGTCCTTTCCTTCTAAGATTCCTAATTATTTAAAGTAACACTCAGGTATGCCATTCAGCGTGTTAGTACGAGCTCGGGAGCAGCTTGGGAGAACAAGAAAACAGAGACTGCTTTAGGTTGCCTTCCCAATCGACTCAAAGGTTTATTTAGTACATAACAGCTTATATAGAGGAAAAAAAGGTTCGTGTGTCAGCTTTCCCAGTTCAAACCGGTACAGACCAAATAAGGAAACGTCTTCCTGCCTTGTGAGCCAAGAAGTATCCTGTGTGTAGTTTATCAGTTCAGCTACAATTTATGATCATCCCAGCAAAATACACTCCTAGACATAAAATACAGAGTTCTTTCATTAGTGAATTCTGAAACGAACCACCTAGCCTTTAACGAGCCTTTTCCAGGAGATAAAGAAAAAGGGAGGATGGGAGTAAAGAAGTGGTCTCATCTCTGTGGTGTTTTCGACCTTCTGGTACCAGCCTGTGAGTCCTACACATTAATTCTTGGGTCAGAGAGAAAGAGAAAAACAACTAGTATATGGGCCTTATTGAGTAACAGTTTTCCTGTATAAAACAATCTTCTGTAAATGCTAACCGTGGTATCAAAATATCATAACAGTTACATCTCACAGTGGTGTAGCCCATTTAATAAAAATGTTTAGATAATGTCCTATTACACAAATCTGGCCAAATTTATTAAATCCCCTGCAAAATAATTGTCCATGGTTGAGACCAGAAGGCAGAGTTGCAGTCTTACACGCCTCTCTGCAGCTTCTCTCCTCCTGTTATACTCCCAAAACCCCATTCCTATAAAGACTGTGTTTGACCACTTAAAAACAAACCAAATATCATCAAACGTTTATTTCAACATTAAAGAAATAACAAAGAAAGTAGAATATGATTTAATAATTCATCAATATATTGATTTATTCTGCATTACAGAAACCTGGTTACAGCAGAAGGATTATATTATTTGACATGAATCAACACCCCAAGTCATACTAACTGTTAGAATCCTCGAAGTGCAGGCAGAGGAGGAAAAGTGTAAACAACTTTATTAATCAATCATAAAGACCCAGACATATGGAGAGAAATTTACCTCAAAAGTGTTATGAATTCATACAATATGAACATAAACAAAGATTTATCAATCTGTACTGTGATTTGTGTGTAATTTTTGAGGACTCGCATATGCATGCTCAAATCCACGCACAAATACACAGATATGTGACAACATGTTTGACCACAACTATAATAAATAGTGATCATTTACACACAAATGATTAAGTTCTGCTTTACTTCAGGAGGCCCAGATACCCCAGGTTTACACTGGGACAGGAACACGGCCTACATTTGTGTATCTGTGTGAAGTTGACAGTGTGATATTTCTCTCAAAACCCCACATGGACATTCGCTGTGATCTGTGTGTTCTGTGAAGTTTTTATTTATCATTCACCTGGTCCTTATACAGAGTTTCTGTCTAATTTCTCAAACTTATATTGTACTGATGTAGTGGATTCAGTGATTTAGTACATCTATGTAGATACTGAAAATGACATCCTCAACATGGCATTTAATCTATTACTACTCAACTGGCTCTCTTAAAATGTTAAAGAACCCACTTACTACTTTAGCACTTACATCACCACGGACTGCCATTTGGCTTTTTCTACCTTTAAAACCCGGAGAGCAGCCAAATGGCTTTTAGCTAAGCTTTAGCTTCAGCCAAGTGGAAGCTAAATTGGCTAGTCATTCATATGTATATTAGGTTGTTAGCTGGGAATTCTGGAGGGAGGGGAGTGGGGGTGTGTGGATGAGGGGGTGGTGGAGCTGCTAAAAGCTGTGAACTTCCTTTTGTGTTTCATCTTGATGCATTCTCAATCATCCAGGGAAATAAATCTCCAAAAGTCACCAACTTGGAGTGTTTCAGTTTGCCGTCTTAGGGAGAAATCAACACACACACAAATTTCTATAATAGTAAGTGAAACCTTTCTGCCATTTCATTGTTTATGGCTTAGTTACTTAGTGTTTTATGAACGGCCATAAGGGAGGTTTTTATCATTAGGAAAAGCTGTAAAACTTGTAAAAATACAGTCAAAAGTCCAAAGTTTCTGTTGGTGCTTATTTGTGGTGAGCAGCAGATCAAACAAGTTAACAATTATAAACGGCTTCAAACACACATTCAGGCCTGTGAGACTCATTTAGACACTCAGACAATGAGCCATGGCTCAGTCTGAAACCTGAAGCCTTTTGTCCTCCACGGTGGAAAATGGCTGAAGATAAAAATGGGTATCACTTTAGCCAGCTCCTAATTTGATAAATTCTGCACTTAGGTTTGCAGTCTCCAACGTCATTGAAATTCGTTTCTTTACTTTTTCCCAACACGCTTCCATTTAAATCTGACTCCCCCGTCTCTCTGTGTAGCTGTCTTCAAAATGTCTGCCCCCCTTTCTTTTACATAATGGTATGATCCCATCTATATTTGTATTGGCCACATGGTGTGCCCATCAAAATAAAGTCCGGCTCCTGTCTGCATGAATATGGCTCCCAAATACCAATAAAAATCATATTTTGCATGTGTTGGGTTGTATGGAAGCCCCAAACGCAATTTCATTGTTCTTGACAATGACAATAAAATAAATACTATATAATTGTGGAAATTTTTCCATTTAAATAAAGCCTGCAGACGAGCGGTGAGCGGTAGCTAACATTCTTTGATCCAAACACACAAAGAACAGACAACCAAGCTTGATGAAGTCCCTGCATGACCGCGGGACAGACGGTCAGCAGAGTCTCACTGAGCCCAGCGTGGCTCTCAGTTAAATACCTTCTTCAGGAACAAAAGGCAGTACACAGCTGTTTCACACCTTAAGGTTCACACTCCCTTGCTACCTACCAGAGTCCTCAAAGAGACAAAAGACTGGTCCTCTGGAGTTCCTGTTTCCCCCAACATCCTTACTACACCCCCTACCATTTGTCTTACGTATGAGTGTCAGACATGTTAAAATCCAGTGGCACCAAGGCATTACAATAACATGATTAATACATAAGTGAAAGAAATTCCTATACAATCGGTTGGTTACAAGTATAGCGCTTCAACATGCAACAAGAAGAAATGGGAGTGAGACAAAATATTTTCTGAGCATGTAATTTATTGAAAACAACATTTATACTTAAACTACAGCTTTTTGTTTATGATTTGTTGTTCAGTTATTAACTCATGTGCTGTAACAGTCTACACTACCTTCGACTGCACCGGCTACAGGGCCTGTCTAGCTACAGATATTTCAAGGGCACGCAGCTGGGTCTCCAATTCAGTGATCCTGGCCTCCAGAGCTGCCATCTTGTCTCAGAGTGATGCTAAAAAAATATTTTGTGCATTTATTATGTCTAAGCTGGAAGATTGTAATTCATTATCAGCATGTCCTAGTAACTCCCTGAAAAAAGTCTTCAATTTAACCAAACTGCTTCAGCAAGAGTACTGACAGGGACTAGAAGGAGGAAGCATATATTATTTCCATATTAACTTTACAAGGTATTGAATAATCAAACCCCATATCGCCCTAATAGAGCACTTGCTTTTTAGACAGCTGGTTTACTTGTTGTTCCTAGGATATTTAAAAGTGTAATGGGAGGCAGATCCTCCGGCTTTCAAGCCCCACTTCTGTGGAATCAGTTCCTAATTTGGATTCGTGAGACAGACACCCTCTCTACTTTAAGATTAGGATTAAAAACTTTCCTTTTTCAGGCGGCCCTGAGCCAGCACTTAGTTATGCTGGGATAGGCCTAATATACTGGGGGCTTCCCACAACTTGTCCACAAAGATGGACTGTTGTTGTGATTGGGAATTATATAAATAAAATTGAATTAAACTGAATTTAATTGATGTCTGACTATTTTCTATAGAATATTTAATCAATTTCTTTTTCTAATGACCACATTCCATTAACCAAGACTTTTCATACCTATAGTGGTGCTAAGGCATCAAATTGTTTGATTGGAAACACTGGCTTTGGTGCATGCTTCATCTTACAAGTAACAAATAGTATTTTAGGCACCTGACATTTATGAAAGGATTGTGTGTGTGTGTGTGTGTGTGTGTGTGTGTGTGTGTGTGTGTGTGTGTGTGTGTGTGTGTGTGTGTGTGTGTGTGTGTGTGTGTGTGTCTGTGCGCAGACCTGCTCCCAGCTTCAGGCGGTGAGGAGATGACCAGAGGATTTCTGCAGGAACTGGTTGGCATCTTGTTGGGTTTTATCTGCAAGTCTAATCAGAGGAGCTCTAAGGTACTGTTTCTATTATTACTTTAAACAGTTGTACTTCAAAGTAGCTTTCTCTGTACGTGATTCAGAATACAGCAGTACCCCTATTCACAAGTGCTTGCCAGATCAGGCACATGATTAATTTGCCAAACTTTTTTTTGTTTCTTTTGTCAAATACTCTTCCTGGTGCAACCCTAAAGGGATTGTGTCTTCTCCTGGAATACAACTCGTGATCTTTCCCTTGATAGACTAATATGTAAACTAGGGCCGAACAGTTTTAGAAATGATCTAATTATGATTTCAATTCAATTCATGATATTCTTCAAATTAAGCTTCAGCACAAAATTCACAATGTACAGTAAGATTTACAAACATCACAGAAGATGACATCATACCATCAGAGCATTAAAAGCTATTAATATGATGTAAGGATGAAAACTAAAGGTAAGAAGTGCTTTCAAATGTATTTATTAACAAGAAACATGCATGTGCATTCTTACTCTACATTTTTCAGCTCTGTTACTACTTTTTCTTTACACTCTGCATATAGCTGTGGGATGGCAACCTGGCTGAAGTAGATGCGGGAGGGTATCATATATCTTCTGTCCAACATGCAAAGGAGGTTTTTAAATCTGTATTTAGTGACCGTGTTAACAAACACCATGTCCCTGACAATGTAATATGTTATGGCATTTGTTATGGCCTGATATCTTTTGCTGCTCTCATCAAACAGAGTTCAGCTGTCAAAAGATGCAGTAATTATAGACTGTTTGGTACAATGAACCTGAGCGCCACTTTCACTAGACTTTTCAGCAGACTTTTTTGTCATGCACTCCTCATGCAAATGCCTGTGGTGATTTTTCAAGTGTCAGTATAAGTTGGTTATGTTTCCGCTACATGTTGCAACTTTAATGCAACAGGTGTTGCACAGTACCCGTTTCTGGTGCACATCTGCAGCCTCAAACCCGCAATACTCCCAAATGACCAACATGCTGGTTTTTGAGAGGCCAAACGGACTGCAACTTAAAAAAAAAACACCAGCAATAAGAAAAACGCTGAAAAAGCACACAGAACACAATGGAAATGGGAAAAATTACAACAGAAATAAGAAAAAACTGATTTCCAAAAGCACAAGGGAAGTGTTTCTGGGAGATAATAACCTGATGGACCTGTTCCAGGAACCCAAAACATGATAGGTGTGTTTTATCATGATTCATATAATACTGATGACCAAAATATGCTAAGAATTGCGATGGGAGACACTTAAGAGAAGTGGAGGATCTATCGGTTTTGTGAGGAAAGAAAAGATGAGAGGTAAGTGTGTTAGCCTAACTATTAGCCTAAAAATCTGTCATCAGTATTATAGGAATCATTATAAAGCACACCTACCATGTTTTGGGTTCCTGCAACTGGTCCGCCGGGTTATTGTCTCCCAGAAACACTTCCCTTGTGCTTTTGGAAATCTGTTTTTTCCTATTCCTATTTCCGTTGTCGTTTTTCCTATTTCCATTGTGTTCTGTGTGCTTTTGCAGCGTTTTTCTTATTGCTGGTGTTTTCTTAAGTTGCAGTCCATTTGGCCTCTCAGGGCCACCGTAGAAATCTCCTAACTGCGCTTCTGGTTCGGCTGAAGCCATCATCACATGTCCAGATTTCAAAGCGTAAGGGGCCGGCTAGTTTTGATTGGTTAGCGTGACCTGTCCAGTAGCATGCCACTTCTGATTGGTGAGCTTGGCAGGATGGTAGAGAGATGACATGTGTGTGTTTAAAAAAAAAAAACATAAAAAAACTACAGATCCTGGGTCAGTTAGGAGTGCTACAAAAAAACGCAGCTTTGGCGATCACTTTGTCTGAAATCGCAATTTTGATCAGAAAACGATAAATCGTTCAGCCTTAGTGTAAACCATTAGTGTCCTAATATTCTTCTTAGTAGTGTATTGCCAGTCTGGAGTCCACTGTGACAACTTTCCAGCAGTGTGTTTGACTGTAAAACATGGACTTTCTGTTTTGCACACTCCTGTTGTCACAAAGTCTGTGAGGAGGTGGAGTCAGGAAGCCAGCAAGGCTCTGCATAACTCCTGACTGGGACACGCTCTGTGATCCAAATGGTGAATATGTCAACAGCATCACAGACTGCATAATTAACCTATATGCATTTCTGTGGGGATCTTCCCAACTAGAACTGTACACTGTTTTCCCAGTAACAAGCACTGGATCAACATTACTTAATTGCCTTTTTCTCACCATTTTTGTAGCAACACACTACAACTACACTACACACTACAACAAACCTGTAGGAATTAGTAGAACCAGCTTTCAAGGCTTAATCAACCTCCACTACTGCAGAACAGCTTTAAATTGTTGACTCATGTGGTGTTCACTGAAAAAGGCCTTTTTGTATAATTCTGAAATGTACATTCTTTTTTGGTTTTGGGTAACCTTACCTTTTTTTAAACCTCTGGCAGTTCATCACTTACCTTTGTACCATTTCAAGCTATTCATTGGACTTGAACCCTAACCCTAACTTCAAATCACTTTGTCTATTTGTAATATATGTAAAGCACATGTATGCTGTTAATCCTGTTTTTTCACTTCTACCTACTGGCAAAAAATGTAATTCTTAATAAAATGATAGAGGAATGAGTCCCCATATTAAAATCCCAGCGAAACTGACATGATTGAAAATGTTTTTATGTATGTGTAGGATTTAAAATGTGTATGATTTTAAAATGTAAAAAATAGTATCTACCATGTAGGTGCTGGACTTCCATCATCCTCATCAGCTAAAGGAGGGACTGGAGGGCTTCAGTCTTGACCTGCCAGTACAACCAGAAACTCTGGAGCAGTTACTAGTGGACTGTAGAGACACCCTCAAATATGGTGTTAGTACAGGTATGGGAAGTACTAAAATATGTTTATCGTGTCAGGTCTGAGTTCTTACCTACAGATGTGTGTTTCTTTTGCAACTTAAAAAACAAAGAAGTTCTGTTCCACTCAACAATGGAGGATTTGTCTCTATGCAAATTACGTTACCTGGATCACTTGAGATTCAGATGTGCTCAGTGTGCCATGCAATCTGCTGAAGTGCTTGTTACACCCCGGCCTAGGCAACCGGAGTGCAACACGAAAAAAAGTAAAAATAAAGAAAAAAAAACACACAAAAAAACCCCACTAACGCTCACCACCAAAATCCCAAAACGAAAGTATCGACAAATCTATTTACAGCTATTTACAACAAACTATTTATTTACAACAAAACACCAAACTATTTACAACACGGGGTAGATCACGACCATGACACACTGAAACACAGGGTTTAAATACATAGAGGGAGCAATCAGGAAAATGGACAACAGGAGGGAAACACAGCTGGGGCAAATTAGAACTGACGAGACAGGGAAACGTAAACTGAAAACACTAAGATAACACAGACTTTCAAAGTAAAACAGGAAACACATAACAGTCACGCCAAAAACAACACACCGACAACACCAAAACGTAACATGCTTTTGCAGGTCCTTGTTATTAATACTTAATTGTTTATGTATTTATTTTGAAAAATATAATTGGTTTTTAGCACACTAAACAGCAGTGAATAAGCCTAGTTTTGTCCAAGTGCTCCAGCGAATGTAGAACCAAGTCATGGTTCTACATTGTGACTCAAAACCTAACTTCTTTATGCAGTCTACATTTTCCTAATGAACCTTGGCTGCAAATATTTGCTTTCCCCACTGATTAGTACAAAGAACTTTTTCTAAAACATTTGATGGCAGGAAGTGCGTTGGAAAATATATTACTTGTACTTTCTGACCTTGTTCTCTGTCATTTGTGGAAAATGCAAGGAACAATTTGTTTTTCAGTGTCTTATGGAGTAGTTTGTGGCATAGCAGCATTATAAATTAACCACAAGCTAAAAGAAAAAACATTTATAAAAAAAACTTTATTTTCCAACACTGCCCTTACCTTTAATATTTCAGCTGCCATCACTTTATCAGTGTAAACAGAAGGAGTAATAAAATACTTAATAATATTCACCACTGATGCTGCTTCTATGGCTAAGGAAAATTTCACCATGAGATTTCCTCTTCCAATCAGCACCGTTATCTGCAGTCCTGTGTATGATAGTGACATTGAGTTTTTAAGATCTCACCAGACTAGACTGAAAATGTTTTTGCTTGATTGAAACTCTCTTTATTAGCGAAGCATTCCTGGTCCAAGTTCTCCCGTGTTTTTCGTATACAGCAGATAAAGTAATTATTGAGCATGTCACAAGTTTTCTAAGAAAATATATTCCCACTGCCTCGAAATTCTGACCAGATGTGGGTAACGAGCCAGGGGGGCACGTTTGTCAACAACAAAGTCGTCAATCCTAAATTTGAAATCCAGGTTCAATTTTTCTTCTAATGGAGATGATATGTTTTAACTGAAGAGACTTGCAAGGAGACATGAGTGGAGAAGATCCAGTAAAAGAAAATTGTGTCTGTAACCCTTGGATCAAAAATGGTCCCTAGGTGAATGGCAAACAAGCATATGGGAATCCCGAGGACACCACTACACCACTCTAATCAACCTTATGCATTTTATCTATGCTGTCTAAAAAATTGCCACTGCATTATTCATCGGGAAACTGAATTTACTTTACCCAACCCACTCACCAAGAGCCAAACATTTAAAAGTCAGAGGCACCTTCGTGGCATGCTGGCAAGTCAGCCACTCCAAACCCAATGCAATCAAGCACACATGCACGCACGCGCACACCCAAGCACAGCTGCCGAAATACTGTAAAATGATGCATGCACCAAAGTTACTCTTTTTATGCCAGTGTTTCCAAACAAACAATCTGATGCCTTAAGAGCACCACTATAGGTATAAAAAGTATTGGTTAACAGAATGTGGGTTGTTAGAAAGAAATTGATTAAATATTCTTTAGACAATAGTCAGACATCAAATACATTCAGTTTCATTCAGTTTTATTTATATAGCCCCAAATCACAACAACACTTGCCTCAAGGTGCGTTATACTGTAAGGTGAAGAGCCTAAAAGAATACAGGGAAAACCTCAACAATCATGTGACCCCTCTGAGCACGTCCTTTGGTGACAGTGGGAAGGAAAAAACCCTTTTAACCGGAACTGCTGGTGGAACAAGGCTTCCCTGTTACAGGGAATAATGAAGGACATTTCTGTTACTGTACATCTTTAATCACATTCTTTGTTGTCTTTATTTTATTGGAGATGTATAAATGCACACAAGAAATGTCAAACCTTAGTAGTAAAGTATTATGTATTATTTTATAACACACACACACATGCACTCATAAGCATAAAAACACATATATAAACCCCAAACAGAAAAAACCCACACTATAAAACTATATATACACTAATTCTTCTTTACTTATGTTTTTCAGGTCATCCACGTTTTTTCAATCAGCTCTCTTCAGGTTTGGATGTGATTGGTGTGGCTGGCGAGTGGTTGACCTCAACAGCCAACACGAACATGTAAGATCTCAAAAAAGTCACATTATACAAAAGTTATACATTGATTTGCATGTCATTGAGAAAAAATATTGAGGGAAATAAGTATTTGATCTCCAATCAAAACATGACTTAGTACTTGGTGGAGAAACCCTTGTTGGGAAGCACAGTAGAATACATCTCAGAAAATCCTTTAGGCTTCTTGGCTGCCTAATGGACAGATTTTCTATCCGGTCGTTAAGTCTGACGTCACTAGCCGTGTCGGGGCCTAAACTCCGCTGCAGGTCTATATATCAAACGATCACTATGGCATTACTGAGAGTTGAAAAACTGTCTAAAGTCTTTCATCTTTAATAAAAGGATCAGCGTTCTGCTCTACCAGGTGTAACAATTGAGTTTAACATCCAGGCATCCATGAAAACGGAATTTATGACATTTAACGGAGTTAGAAGTTAGCAGGAAGTTAGCTCGCTAGCTTCCATCTAAATACAATATAGCATGTCCTGACTGCAGGGTTTTGGAAACAAATTCAAACGTACAGCTCTGTTATCACTTCCAGCATAAATGAAGACAGAAAACTAAACAGCAGTGACGTTTGTAGGGTTACTGAAGTTGGGCTAGCTGGTATATAATGATGTGCTACGTGACCGCTAGCGACACAGCTATGTTAGCATAATATAAACAAGCTAACTTTTTTCCACTCGATAAAAGTTAACGTGAGTGTTCTAGGTGGTCAGGAACAAATGTAATCGCATAGCAGGATGCTGTAAAAGGACCAAACTTCAGCCAGGAGAACAACTGAGATAATCCATCCACAATACGAAGTTAGTCATTCATATACTGCTGCATGGGCTGGGCTGTAGTTACATCCTAAGGTTTTAAAAACTGAGCCTAAATAAATGATTAGCGGTAATAAAAGCCGAGGGAGGTCAACAGTGATCACTGACTGTTTTACTAATAATACTAAGAATAATACTAAGTGCAATAATCCTTTCAGTCATCGTTGTATTTTTACTCAGTTGTATATAGTATTTGTATTCTATTTTTATCTTATTGTATATTTATTTTATTTTATTCTACTGTATATAGTATTTTATTTTATTCTATTCTGTACAGTTGTGTACTGTATTTATTCTTATTGTATTCTAATTTTTGCCTCATAACTTTTGCACTGTCCACTTCCTGCTGTGACAAAACAAATTTCCCACGTGTGGGACTAATAAAGGTTATCTTATCTTATCTTTTAGGGGCTTTTGGAGATTAAATAGAAGAAAATACAAAACATTAAACATGTTAACAACACAAAAGCCATATTAAACGCAGACTACTTTAGGCCCGGAAGTAGGATTCGTCGCGTCATCACTTAACGACCGGATAGAACTAAGGTGTGTTGTGCGAGTGTTTTAGTGTGAGTGGGTTTATCTATTGCTTTGTTCTTGTACAACGCTTTGGGAAAACTTTTTAAAGTTTTTAAATGTGCTATATAAATAAATTGGATTTGGATTTGGAACTTGTTAAATGTAGAAAGCTGTCTATAAAATCAGTTTGTTCCATTCCAACCTGGGCAATTCTAAAAAATTGTGAAGGAACATCAGTGACAAGCTTATAAACCTGCACAAGGCTGGAATTTGTTATAAGACCATCAGTGAAAAGCTTGGTGAGAAGGTGGAAATGGAGGAAATATAAAATTACCTTTGAACTTTGCTTGTTAATGATCTGAAGGCAGCTGGAACCACGCTCACCAAGAACACTATTGGTGACACACTAAGCTGTAATGGATTGAAATCTTGCTGCAACTGCAAGGTCCTCCTGCTCTTGAATAATCAAGACCCTTCTTATCTTAAAGACCTCATAGTGCGACGAATCCTACTTCCGGGTCTAAAGTAGTCTGCGTTTAATATGGCTTTTGTGTTGTTAACATGTTTAATGTTATGTATTTTCTTCTATTTGATCTCAAAAAGCTCCTAAAACAGTCAGTGATCACTGTTGACCTCCCTCGGCTTTTATTACCGCTAATCATTTATTTAAGCTCAGTTTTTAAAACCTTAGGATGTAACTACAGCCCAGCCCATGCAGCAGTATATGAATGACTAACCTCGTATTGTGGATGGATTATCTCAGTTGTTCTCCTGGCTGAAGTTTGGTCCTTTTACAGCATCCTGCTATGCGATTACATTTGTTCCTGACCACCGAGAACACTCACGTTAACTTTTATCCAGTGGAAAAAAAGTTAGCTTGTTTATATTATGCTAACATAGCTGTGTCGCTAGCGGTCACGTAGCACATCATTATATACCAGGTAGCTCAACTTCAGTAACCCTACAAACGTCACTGCTGTTTAGTTTTCTGTCTTCATTTATGCTGGAAGTGATAACAGAGCTGTACGTTTTAATTTGTTTCCAAAGCCCCGCAGTCAGGACATGCTATATTGTATTTAGATGGAAGCTAGCGAGCTAACTCCCTGCTAACTTCTAACTCCGTTAAATGTCATAAATTCCGTTTTCATGGATGCCTGAATGTTAAACTCAATTGTTACACCTGGTAGAGCAGAACGCTGATCATTTTATTAAAGATGAAAGACTTTAGACAGTTTTTCAACTCTCAGTAATGCCATAGTGATCGTTTGATATATGGACCTGCAGCGGAGTTTAGGCCCAGACACGGCTAGTGACGTCAGACTGAACAACCGGATAGGAGCCAGAGCCTCCAGCTTTCAGGCCCCTCCTCTGTGATTTGAATTTTTAATTCATTAAATAAATATGGACAATCATTTCAACCAGGAAAAAGAACTGTTTAAAGAAATAATTGAAATTACCATTACACCGATGCCGATGAGTGTGTGTAAACCAGGGGTAGGCAACCTTTCTGATGACGAGTGCCATTTAGAATTTCTTCAGAAGTCAGTGTGCCATATGATTGCATTAGCAATCAATTTTAGAACGCTCTATATTAACAGTTACAAACTATATAGAAAAACTTTATAGAATTATATTTGTGCACAGATGTTGGCAGCTATCAGCGAATAGTTATCAGCTATTTTGAAACAAAAAAAGACTTTTTATCCATAACAGCAAATGAACTGTACAACAGAAAATGCAAATGCTATTTACGGTCTCCTCACAACAATAATTAAGAAAAATAAACTGGGCCAATATGGCATGGTTGTTAATACAGAGACACACATGTTAATGTGATCTCTGGTCTCCCACTCAGAGACACAGGTCTCCGAGTGTCCAGCATTCAGACAGCGACCTGAGGACTCATGTGAGAGAAAATCTGCTCACACAGACATGTAGAGCCAAACACTGTCAATAAGGCCTCTGCAATGTTCTGAAGACAGTTAACTTTGTCAGGTAGTGATGTCCAGCAGGTGAAAATGCAGCTCCATGAACACGCACAGCTATGGATTCCAGCTGCATGCTTCAATGTTATATGTATGATTTCTATACATTTTACGTCAGATAAAAACTTTGGTTGTAAGCTTCAGATAATTATTTAATAAAAGCGAGACATTTTAAATGAGAATAAGAAAGTGTTTCTTTGTGCCCCCCTTTTCCTGTTAATGCCCTACCTGGCCCCCTGGCAAAACTTTGCTAGACCCGCCCCTGCACAGTTACCAGCTGTCAGCTGCTTAGAAAAGGATCCTGGTGTTATTTGTCTCTCAGAAACAGTTCATAACTTCCCTTCAACTCATTCATGTCACCTAAAAGGTAAACCTGTTTCTCCATCACCTGTTCAGCTCTGATGATTCAGTAAGGACATCTCCTGGTTTCATCTTCATGTTTCCCTCTCACCACATATCCAAACCGACATCATGACCAGCAGCTTTACAGCTGTGGCTCCAGCAGACATCAGCTGATACTAGAAAGTAATATTAAATAAATTCTAACAACAGCTGATCAAGCTTAAACGTGCTGCTGTTGTTTAGCGCGACATCCGCTGGTTTCCTCTTTCTGGAGCAAAGTGGGCGATAAATAAACAAGAGAGAAAAGCCGATCAGCTGATCATTGATCAGTTTCATGATTAAAGTAGCAACAGGAGAGAGAGGGAGAGAGAATGAGAGAAGAAGAGGCAGCTGTGCAGCGTAAACACAGAGTAACTCCAGCTTTGTGTCTTTTTCCATTCTAGCTGAAGTTCGGGACAAACTGTTCTTTTTCAGCTCAACACCAAACGCGTAATATTTTCGCTCAATACGAGACGATTCCATCTTTTTACGGGACGGTTGGCAACTCTACTAACTAACCTTATGAATAAAATAAATTTCACTATCAGTAACATCATAGCACCCACCCAGCTGTATAGAAACTCCATCATGCTAGCTAGCACGCAGCACGAGTTATTGTAACTGACTGTAAAAAGTCAGCACAACGAAAACAAACTCCACCTAAACTTGGTTTATATCTGACCCAGATAGACTGCAGGTCATAACTTCTTACCTGAAGTTCAGTTCACCTGACACTCGGACCTGCAGCTGCCTCGGGGCTCTCCTCCTGCCTCCCCTTTCTCTCATCCACCTGCTGGCCTCCACCACTTGCTAATGTTACTGAATCTGAGGAAGCACCGCCATAGCCACCACCAAACAACTGAGTTATTTTTACACACTGACCAGCATCTGGCCAATCCACCACCTTTCATTGTTTATACCATTACAAAGAAAAAAAAAAGTCACCGGGCCACCGAGCAAATGCCCGGTATGCCCGATGGCCAGTCCAGCTATGGTCGTGCCATCAGTTAACCCTTCGCGTGCCAGCTGTGGCATGCGTGCCTAGGGTTGCCGACCCCTGGTGTAAACTTACATATTAATGTATGTATAGTCCAAAAAAATGGATGAACACTTTGAAAATGCATACTCTTGCCACAGAAGGCATATGAGGCATTGTTGTGCACCATGAGGAACCCAGGACCCACTGCACCAGCGTAGGCTCTGACAATCCAAGGATTTCTTTCTGATACCTAATGGCAGTCAGGGTGCTGTTGTATTCATGTATCCACCTTGAGGAATCACCAGTAAAACACTTCTTTCTTCAATTATTATTTATTAAGACATAGACATAGAATGATTAAATATTATCATGTGCATGAATCTCTTTTGTTCAGAAAACCACAGGCTGTAAACCAGTTAGCGGAGTTCATAGAGTTTTATATGAGAATGTGCAACTATCTAAAACTGGCTGGGAGATGCTGCTTGTTTTACAGGCTTTATTTGTAATAGAATTACATTTCTATGTAATTCTAGAATGTACATTTCTTTACCAGGTTCACATATGAAGTTTCGCCTGTTTTCCTCCTCATTGAGGAGGCTCTGCTGAAAAAAATGCGAAGCATTGTGGGGTGGGCTGATGATGAGGGTGACGGACTCTTCTGTCCAGGTAAAAAAAAGATATGACAAAAATCTGCTTCAAGTAGTTAAAAGTAAACACCTTTAGATATGGATAACTGACTAATTAAAGAAAAAACCTGAACCTTTGACCTCTATGAATGATAAAGCTATTTTTTTTTATATATTATGGTCATTTTATGCACTAAGGAGAATTTTTACTGCCATGGATTTTGTCAAAATGCATGCACACCATGATTTACACTCTTTACAAATCAGTACAAAATTGATTTGACTTTGAGTTTAGATTGAGTAAATTGAGTTTAGAGTATCAGTAGTTAAAGAAAGGTATACAATGGACTAACTTTCTACTTGCATTCTATTTTCTATAGGAGGCACGATATCCAATCTGTACAGCATCCTCTTGGCCAGGTATCACTTCTACCCAGAGGTGAAGACCAGAGGGATGGGAGCTCTGCCTCGGCTGGCCATGTTCACGTCAGAACATGTAATCATAACTCGCACACTCTCTCAATCTATGGGCGTAAGCCCTGCAGCTCCACATGAAAGTGGCATTATTTTGACTTCTTGCATTGTTTCTGGTCTAACATGTCTGATGTTCATTTTTGCGTTTAATAAGACCTCCAAAAGAAGTTACAGTACTTCAGTCCAATTACAATCCAAGTTTCAAGCCACCCCACCCCCCATTTCTTTGTATTTTGCTAGGAAAGTTGTAAATAGGTTCAGTGAAGCATGTGCAAACATAAAGGGAAATATATATGTAAAATGATATAAGAAAAACCAGAGTTTCTACAATTCTAAAAACTAAAAAAGAATATCACTATTTTTTACGAGTACCTTTATTCTTCAGCACAGCCTGAACAGGAAGGCATTCTTCAGATGTCTTTAAGTAGTCTTCAGAAATCCATTCAAAGGTCTACTTTTAATATTCTCCGTCTTTTGTTCTGTTCTCTGTCAAGATGATCCCAAACTGCTTCAAAAATAAGATCAGGGTTATTGGGAAGCCTGCTCATCACTGATAGTCTTCCCATTGTGTGTTTCCAGAGTATTCTGTTACCATTTGAGATTATTGTTATGTTAAACATGCAGACTGGCTGTCAAGAAGGTGGCTTCTTGGTTCATCTGCTGAACTAGGTGCCCTGTTTAGGCTTGAATGGTACATATGCCAGCATCAAGTGGTGTGATGCACTAGCTAAAACTTTGAAAAACTCTCAGAAAGCTGAGCTGCTCAAGATGAGCTCTTTTAAGAATTTCAGGAAAGTTTGGTTCTTTGGAAGCAAAGTGAAAATACATAACTAGGCCAATGAAAAAGAAGGGTGGCACTGGCTCAAAACCTTTGCACTGTGCTGTTTATGGTTGGCTGTTTTTGTCAGTGCAATATCCTAAAATGGCTTGTGTGCAGCACGAGTGAAACACAATTACAGAATAATAAATATAAACGAGCACCTGCAAATGCCTTAATGGAATCACTATGAGCACTTCTTTCAGTTGAATCAAGGGGTTAAGTCTTTTTCTTGATATTGAAGTGAGACAAATACAGATGAAAGGCTGTCTCTCCTTCTATTCAGAGTCATTATTCAATAAAGAAATCTGCAGCTGTGCTGGGCATAGGCACTGAGAATGTGGTTGTGGTGAAATGTGATGAAAGGTGAGTAAGGTGCATGCTAACCACACCTGACATTAACCCGGCCTAATCAAACATGTTTGCTCACCTGTCCCAGTTTGTCTGTATTCATTTATATGTTTTGCTAAAATTGTTCCAATAGGAGAAGATATTTGATATTATGTTTCATAGATATTAAAAAACAAAAGACAATAAAAATATTTTTATAGTGATGTGTGTCATACATTATATTACATAATTTCCTCTGATTCTGATCCACTATATTACAATATATTGCATATATTTGGCATAAATTGATTTGATTTTCATGTGTTATAGATTAATGAAAGGGAATAGCACATTTCTATTTACTGAACATGTATACACTTTTTGTTTAAGAGGGAAAATTATTCCTGCAGCACTTGAGACTTCCATTGCCACAGCTAAAGAAAAGGTATGAATGAAAGGTTTTTTAAAAAATACATCAGTAAAAACAATCCTTGTCAGTACAAATCCCTGCCTCTCTCTAGGGTTTGGTTCCTTTCTATGTGAACGCCACAGCAGGAACTACTGTGTATGGAGCCTTTGATCCCCTTAATGCCATTGCAGACATCTGCGACACACACACACTCTGGATGCACGTTGATGTAAGTGCTCTCTACACCTCTCCCTGCTTTCACACAGAGGACATTATTTACAGTGTAACCTTTGACCTACACCAAAATGTTTTCCTAAAATCAAATGGATTACAGTGCGCATACTTGCTTTTTGTTTTCAGTATCATGTTTGGACTATGTAAATAATTTATGCACCTACTTCAGGAGTAATACAATATACACTCAAACCAGTCTCTCTTTGTGCATAATTGTATATTATTACATTTGAGTTGAGTCTTTCATGCACCAGTTTTATTTTCCGTTTTGTGTGTTTGAGAAAAGAGAATCTGAAATCTAAAATCAGGAAGTACAGATTGCCGAGTGTTGTGTGCACACCACTAGCATCATGCAAATAAATTTGATGTTGTGCAAGTTTTGAAATTACTGCTACTTATAACATTTAAAGTACTTTTTGAGACAGTTTAATTAAATTTTATTTACATAGCCCCAATTCACAACAACATTTATCTGATAAAGCATCCAAATGCGACTTAGAGTCACATTTGACTCATATTCATCTTGCCATAACCAATTTTGTAAGGAAGACTGAATCAATATGTTGATCATTTACTAACAAGGACCTAATATTTGGTAGTCCACAGTCCTGTAATTTACTCTTCCTGCTCCCAAATCTAAATAGTCAATTTTTAAGGGGTGTGTAATAAATTCTAGAAACACATTTGTAGAAACATAGATGGTCTATCTAAAGTGCCTGTATTCTTTGATTCTGTCCCTCCAGGCAGCTTGGGGTGGAGGCCTGCTGATGTCAGACAGACACAGAATGAAATTGGAGGGCATTGAACGGTAACTATCCAAATATTCCCAGTCAGTTCACACAGCATATTTCCACTGGAACAGCACTATTAAGAGCCAACAAGCAATTTGAGAGCCAGCTCAACAATAAAGCAAAGCAAGGTTTCAAATGACACTGAACATAATGATTAGTTGAACTGAAAAGAAAATAACATACCCACCATCCAGCTTGACCACAGGAAGCATTTATGTTATATTGCATCGTGTTAGTACAGAACGTTTGAAGTGCATCATTTTTTTTATTATCTAACACACAATGAAACCCCTCCTTTATTAAATGTCCTGCCAGATGGAAAAGCCATCTGTGTTTATCACTGAGCCTCTCTTTGAGGCCCTCCCAAAATTTAATTGAAGGTAAACTCAGTGTGTGTGCATTGCACAAACTGAGAAAAGAAATTTACTGGTAAAGGTAATGTTGTGTATCTAATGTCAAACTTCAAAATAAAAAAAAAGATATTAGCAGATTCAACAAGCTTGTGACAATTTACATCCTATTGCAAGATCTTCTTCATATGTTTTTCACATGTATCCACAAGCAAACACATCTTTTCCAATGCCTCCCGGGGCCAGGGGTGAAAGGGAGAACATCTGGTTTAATTGGCTGTACCACCAAATCTGTTATTTAAATATAGACATGTGTGGTATCCATAGAAACGTCAGAATCTCTGTGCAGGAAGTGTACTTCGATACCAGTTTACAAAAAATCTTTATTTTCTCTCTCTATTGTAAGGTCGACCCACTATTCTGCCTTTTTTGTTTGCTTATTACACACCAGTCTACCGTTGTGTATAGTATTTTTGGCCACTTGTTTTCTTTTCCCCCAAAAAATGACCTCTGACAAGAAAGCCTAATTTTTGCTATTGAATACCAGATTGCTTCACCGCAGCAGCATTGATCTTTGCACAGGTAATGTCCATATGTTGATTCATTGTTTTCTTCAGTTTTTGATCTACAGTAGCATATTTTCAAGGGAGCTATATGCTATAAAAAGACCAGGCCAAGAAAAATTCCTATATATTTTTCTGTTTTATCCAGTGGCATCTGCTCTGATGCGCACACCTATGGTTAAGTCTCACAAGTACCAAGATGGTTTTGGCACCAAGATGGTTTACACACAGTTTGTAATTGAAGAGAACTAGTCAATTATTTTTGGGCAGTTGCAGCTGTGGGGAAAAGATCTCAGAAGAAAAAACAACAACAAACAAACAAAAACAACATCAAATTACAGTAACAACAACCTTGAGTAGAGGCCTATTCCAAGAGACATTCACAACACAAACACAAACTCTAAGTTGATTAACTCATAGATCGGCAACTCTGAGATTTCTGTTCCAGAAGACCTGATCAGAACTCAGTCAACTCATTGAATTAGTTCACTGAGTTTGTCCATGCAGAGCACATGTGCGAATACACAAAGAAAGCCATCATCAGTGGAGCTCACATACCATGGGTATGGGACAAATAAGCCATTCTAAATGGATCCAGAACAGATCTGGATTGGATGATGGAATGAAATGACAGAGTTGAATTAGAGTCAGCTTAGCCTCATCCAGAATCGGTTTTAGATCTGTCCTGTTGTGCAAGTGGACCCAGACACAGACCCAGTTTGCTGATCCATTATGGAGTCTGATACGTTCGGGTAGTTCTGGTCCTGAGTTACTGGTACCTGGGTAGATTCACTGAAACTGCTTTACGTTACCTCATTTACTGGTTAAGTTAACCATTTTTCTGGAACAGAAAACCAGTTGTTAGTTTAACCTGCTTGGAATACAGCTCAGGTTGGTTGGGCCACTAAGTCCTGATCAAGAATGCACACCTCCACCTGCTGCATAGTACATGGGAACAGACATGACGGAGAGGAAAAATAAAAATATGAATATGATATGAACCATACACATTGCAGTATAATACTAAAAATTACTACCCTTGTGAGTTTTATATCTACCACAACTATGTGCCGCATATTTTTGTTTTCTTTTGTGTTTGTTTTTTGTTTCATTTTCAGAGCATGTTCAGTGACATGGAATCCACACAAGATGATGGGTGTCCCTCTGCAGTGCTCTGCCATACTGGTCAAGAAAAGAGTAAGAGATTTGCTTTAATCTGGAGTCAAGACTGCTATTGTCAGTCTGTATTTTCCTCTGTTTACCACTTTAATGAAGCAGATGTGTGGGCTTCAGTTTTTCTGAGACAGTTTGATTAATTGCTATAAAATGTTGTTAGAACATTAAGAAATAGGTATGTTTGTGGTGTTTTATACAATTTTTAGTTTTTTGTTAACTACTGTAGTAAGTAGCATATTGTAAATAATTTTTGAAACTATTTGAAAACTGTTTCAAAATAAATTATGCATCAGATTAAGTACACACACATGATTTATGTGCATGGTTATGTAAAATTAGGTGTCCACTTTCCGTTTTTGAGCTTTTGACGATTTTTCCCTAACCTTAAAATTTGAGGAGGTTCAAAACTTTGAGTTTTTGCTGCAACACTATACTTGTCTTGTTAATTGTCTTATAACAAGTGTACATGACATGGGCTATAATATATTGGATTGTGACTCAAGAACAAAGAACCGCTCTGCTGTTAATATCTTTGAGCCTACAGGGGCCTATTAGATTTCTAACCCTGCCCACCTAGAATGCCGAGTATATTCCTAAACTTTGAATAACATGGCGAATTCCCTGGTCCTCCAGGCAGGTCAAAAATCTGGCCACTTGTAGACTGAAAAATTGTTTCAGTAGATGTAGGTACATTTGATAACAGGTGCAGCTCAGGTTCACAGTAAAACAGAGCTACACTAGAGCATAAACTCAGCTTCAGGACCAATATCTCTTCCTTTGTGTATAAGGAGGAACAGAAATACACTGCCAGAGTCCCACAAAATGACTTCCAGCAGGCTTTTTATGCATGTTTCTAAACAAACTGTCAGACTTCACGAGGGTGTGGGCCCAAAAACTTGGGCAGTACACTAAGGAAAACAATGGTTGAGGATGTTTGGGCAAGACCAAAATCATTGTGACTGTGTGCAATCAACTTGCAATCTCTTCATCCATGCTCAATCATACAGGAAATTACTAAAAAGTTGATTCTGTTCATCTGGAAGTTGCATTTTCAGTGGGAGAAATTTTTTTTTTTTTATCCAAGAGAGCACTTAATGCACAGCTAACTGCAGTTTTTCCTAACCTTATAAATAGTACATTTGTACAGAGAGTGCAGAATTATTAGGCAAATGAGTATTTTGTCCACATCATCCTCTTCATGCATGTTGTCTTGCTCCAAGCTGTATAGGCTCGAAAGCCTACTACCAATTAAGCATATTAGGTGATGTGCATCTCTGTAATGAGAAGGGGTGTGGTCTAATGACATCAACACCCTATATCAGGTGTGCATAATTATTAGGCAACGTCCTTTCTTTTGGCAAAATGGGTCAACAGAAGGACTTGACAGGCTCAGAAAAGTCAAAAATAGTGAGATATCTTGCAGAGGGATGCAGCAGTCTCAAAATTGCAAAGCTTCTGAAGCGTGATCATCGAACAATCAAGCGTTTCATTCAAAATAGTCAACAGGGTCGCAAGAAGCGTGTGGAAAAACCAAGGCGCAAAATAACTGCCCATGAACTGAGAAAAGTCAAGCGTGCAGCTGCCAAGATGCCACTTGCAACCAGTTTGGCCATATTTCAGAGCTGCAACATCACTGGAGTGCCCAAAAGCACAAGGTGTGCAATACTCAGAGACATGGCCAAGGTAAGAAAGGCTGAAAGACGACCACCACTGAACAAGACACACAAGCTGAAACGTCAAGACTGGGCCAAGAAATATCTCAAGACTGGTTTTTCTAAGGTTTTATGGACTGATGAAATGAGAGTGAGTCTTGATGGGCCAGATGGATGGGCCCGTGGCTGGATTGGTAAAGGGCAGAGAGCTCCAGTCCGACTCAGACGCCAGCAAGGTGGAGGTGGAGTACTGGTTTGGGCTGGTATCATCAAAGATGAGCTTGTGGGGCCTTTTCGGGTTGAGGATGGAGTCAAGCTCAACTCCCAGTCCTACTGCCAGTTTCTGGAAGACACCTTCTTCAAGCAGTGGTACAGGAAGAAGTCTGCATCCTTCAAGAAAAACATGATGTTCATGCAGGACAATGCTCCATCACACGCGTCCAAGTACTCCACAGCGTGGCTGGCAAGAAAGGGTATAAAAGAAGAAAAACTAATGACATGGCCTCCTTGTTCACCTGATCTGAACCCCATTGAGAACCTGTGGTCCATCATCAAATGTGAGATTTACAAGGAGGGAAAACAGTACACCTCTCTGAACAGTGTCTGGGAGGCTGTGGTTGCTGCTGCACGCAATGTTGATGGTGAACAGATCAAAACACTGACAGGATCCATGGATGGCAGGCTTTTGAGTGTCCTTGCAAAGAAAGGTGGCTATATTGGTCGCTGATTTGTTTTTGTTTTGTTTTTGAATGTCAGAAATGTATATTTGTGAATGTGGAGATGTTATATTGGTTTCACTGGTAAAAATAAATAATTGAAATGGGTATATATTTGTTTTTTGTTAAGTTGCCTAATAATTCTGCACAGTAATAGTCACCTGCACACACAGATATCCCCCTAAAATAGCTAAAACTAAAAACAAACTAAAAACTACTTCCAAAAACATTCAGCTTTGATATTAATGAGTTTTTTGGGTTCATTGAGAACATGGTTGTTGTTCAATAATAAAATTATTCCTCAAAAATACAACTTGCCTAATAATTCTGCACTCCCTGTATTCCTTACTGTTGGGGTGAAGGGAGCACCATGCATCGCAAAGGCCAAAGTCACTCATATACTCCTTTGATTATATTTGCGGACTGCCAATTACGCTGAGTTCCTGTTGTGTTGAGCCTATCCATTTCTTCATTTAGTCCAAGGCTGAGGTCGCCTCCAAGAACCAGTGTGGCATCTAAGTGTTCAGAGAGTGCTCTGAAAAAACCGTGAAAGAATGAGGGATCATCAACATTTGGACCATATACACTTGCAATACATAGCTTTTTATCACGTATAGATAGTTTAATGATTAAGAATCTGCCCTCTGGATCTATAACTGTATCGAGTACTGTGAAATTAATATTTTTATGTATTAAAATTGCTACTCCCCTTTGTCTAGAATTATAACAAGCTGAGAACATGTTAGGAAACTCAAGTGTTTTAAGTTCTTTTAAACCTCTAAGAGGTCTGTGGGTCTCTTGTAAAAGGACAACATCTGCCTGTAGTTTTTTAAATATTTTTAACCTCTTTTCTCTGGAGCCAGCTCCATTTAGTTTCCATGTAACATACCTTAGCGCGCCCATAGATGTCTGTGTATAACTAGGGGTGTGTCGCTTAGACAGGTGGAGAGAATACATCACTTGTTCGTAAATAAAGAGAAGAAGAGAGAGAAAGAATGTGTGGCGAGATGCTCCCTGAGTCTGACTATGTGTGTGCATATTTACTAATATGAGTAGGCTTGGCTTAAGTGTGTGTATCCTATACGACTGTGTGCGCTGTCTGACTGATGTAAATGTGCTGCTGTTGAGCGCATGATTGTGCATGATCGTGCTGTGCGTATGTGTCAAAATAAAGGATGTTGTTTGTGGATGTGTGTGGAAGTGTGGAAGCAGGTGATCGAAGCAGTGAAAGAAATTAAGAAAGAAACCAAGGACAAGGGTGAGCAGCATAAAAACAAGAGGGGGAAAAAACGAGAAGAAAAAAATTCTGCTATGATATCACACTTAAGATGCAATTTGATATTGGTAAGTTAAACAGATGTTAATGCAAGTTTGTGTGAGTGGATAGGAGAAGAGTGTAGCGGATTCTTATCTGGTGTGAAGTTAATACACAGGATCTCTTTGGGGAACTGGTCGTTTACGCTGAAGTCCGTTCTTTTTAATTCCCTGCCGCGACTTTTCACCTGTTCCTTTTGTTTGAAGTGGCTGAATTTGGCCACAATAGGACGTGGTCTCCCGGCCGCTGACCGCATGGGGCCGATGCAATGCACTCCATCAAATACAATATTCTTTACGGTGTCCTCTGGCAGCTTCAGGTGGGTTTTGATTAAGCTTTTTACTGTAGTCTCCGAGTCTTCTCCAGCAGCTTCTGGAATACCAGAAAATACCAGATTATCACGCATGCTACGAGCTTGTAGATCAATAACTGTTTCTTTTATTTTTTTATTTTCTCTATTTGGCTGAGTAACATTGTCTGTGAGACATTTCACCGACTCCCTTAGCGTTGCATTTTCAGCAGCGAGCGTTTCCACCTGCTGCTGGCTGAACTCCAGGGATTCTCGCAAGGATTTAAATTCTCGGTGAAGAATCTCCACCAAGGACAGCCTCGCATCGAAACTGGACAATCGTTGGTCGATTGACTCCAGTATGTCGGCAATATCTTTGCCGGTTGGGGATGTTGTGCCGGGGGAATCTGCCGGGTGACATCTTTTCGACGACGGCATCTCAGATTTGGCCAGGGAAGATGCACTCTGCGCCTTCTTCATTACGAGATCCTGGAAGCACTGATCAATGTAATCTTGGAGAGCCTCTAAACTCCAGGGTGTTGGAGATGATTTAGACAAATGTTGTTAGTTATAAGACAATTGATAAGTGTATTTGGTAAAACTGAAACTTAAAGGAATTTGTTCAATTCTAAACTACCATTCGCTTTAATTTTCCGCCAAAATCTCCGGCGTCTGACGTCAGTTACAACATGAGTCGCTTACCTTGCCCGTCACTTCCGTCACTTACCTGCCCACATTGGCTCTTGGCTGTTGTTTAGCGCGACCTCCGCTGGTTTCCTCTTTCTGGCGCAAAGTGGGCAATAACCAAGCAAGAGAGAAAAGCAGATCAGCTGATCACTGATCAGTTTCATGATTGAAGTAGCAACAGGTAGCTAATAATGGTCAGCTCCCCAAATTACAGTTTATTTAATAATTAAACTGTGTTTACAAACATACACATACCCTAAACTCTAAATAGAAAATGCAAACAAAAGCTATCACAAACTGTACTTTTTTTATTTACACAAATACAATAACCTTAAATATTTAACAGTAATAACAATATATCACACCTCAAATTGGTAGTCAAGATTCTAAATCACTGAGCAAAGGCCAGGAAATGTACCAATATATTTTGATTTCATGGCCATCTAAAGAAATGAATAAGTAAATTCAAGCAAGCAATAACACCTCTGAAAAACAGGTATCCAGTGATAATTAGTGTTACTAGCCTCCTGGACAAATGACTAGTTTCCAAGACAAAGCTGCCACTAGTGCTAAAAATGGTAAATGGCCTGTATTTGTGTAGCGCTTTACTAGTCCCTAAGGACTCCAAAGCACTTTACACATCCAGTCATCCACACACTGGTGATGGCAGCTACATTGTAGCCACAGCCACCCTGGGGCGCACTGACAGAGGAGAGGCTGCAGGACACTGGCGCCACCGGGCCCTCTGACCACCACCAGTAAGCAACAGGTGAAGTGTCTTGCCCAAGGACACAACGACCGACACTGTCCAAGCCGGGGCTCAAACCGGCAATCTTCCGATTACAAGGCAAACTTCCAACTCTTGAGCCACGATCGCCCTGTAAACCAGACAAAGGCCTAGTGCAGGCTAATGCCAGTTGCCTATTCAAACAAAAAATGTGATGAATGCAGTCTAACTGTATGCAAATGCAATTTATAGGAAACATAGCTCAGAGCTGAGACCTTAGCAAGCTTCTGGTAGGCAGGCAGGTAGTCAGGATGTAGTGGCCCATCTGTGTAGTTTCCGCTTTAGTTTGTATGAATGATTTCTGCCTCTTTCATCTTCAGGGTCTCTTACAGGAGTGTAATAAGTTGGGGGCCCAGTACCTTTTTCAGACGGACAAACCATACGATGTGAGCTATGACACTGGAGATAAAAGCATCCAGTGTGGCCGACACGTTGATGTGTTTAAACTCTGGCTGATGTGGAAGGCAAAGGTATATTTTAAAGTACAACTAAAACCGCAATGTTGGTGTGGGTGTGTGTGCGATAGTGTCAGTAACATAACCTCTCTAACATAACCTTTAAGCATATCAAACATTTAGTAAACAAGAGTAAAATTATTGAAATACAATAGAATATCGTGAATTATTTTTTGTAGTAATTTGTTTTTTGCAAATGGTTTCAATTCCCTCCCTAAACAAAACCAGGTTATGAGATGTCTTTATGCCCTTTTAACAATAACTATTTGTCTCTCTCACTATGTCCACTATTTAATATGTGAGGGCTCAGACGGCTTTGGATCTCAAGTCAACAAATGTCTGGAGAATGCTGAGTATCTCTATGATCAGCTGCAGAAAAGGACAGAATTTGAACTAGTCTTCAAAAACAAAGTGAGTGTGCTCTTCACAGATATTTTTCCAGAAATATTGATTCTTTGATAGTACTATATGCCAAACCAATTTTCTGTTCAGTTTGCACTGCAACATGACCTTATGTTGGAGACTGGGTGTACGTGGTACATGGCCATTTAAAATGATGAATGTTTCTTTTATGTAAGTTGAGTTCAGATATTATATTAGAGGTGACAAAGAAGGTTGGACTAAACCTCCACTTTATAACAGTATCTACTGTTACTTTAGCAAAATACTTTTCCTGTCCAGAACACATCATACCAAAAATGCTGGAATGATCGCGAATTCAACATCAAATTTAAAATAATCCTAATGTTGTGTTTGCACAGTATCATGGTTGCCAAACCACTCCATGTCTACAGGTGAAAGATTAATTTCACATCACTCAGAGATCAGAGATCCCACACAACAGGTACCAGATGGTCCTGGAAAAGTTTGTGGCGGGGCTCTCCAAGGGGACAGCATGGTGGGTTTGATGCCACCAGCCAGCAAGCTTGGAGGCAGCCATTACACTGATGGAGGACAACCTCGCTGGGCGGCCAGAGAAGGCGGAGGGTCACGGCCAGCCGGTCCCTGCTCTGAGGACGATGCCACACCTCCTTGTGTTGTGGTTCTTGTGTCGCGGTTCCTCACCCCACGGATAAAAGGAGGGACGCGAGAAAACTCAGAGATCCGCGTACAATTATGCTTCTATACCACCTACTTTTTGAGTTACACGACGTTTTGTAACACCAAAAAACTGCGTTTTTCACCTCTCACCGCGATCTAATTCTGACTGCTCATGACTCTGTTTTCTAGGCCCCCATTCCCATTCCAGGTGGCGCAATTGGTAATGACACGGGTCTGCAGCCCAAAGGTCATGGGTTCAATTCCACCTTGTTCAACATTTTTTTTCACTATAAATTAATACACTATCACAGTCCTGTAATTACAAGTACACAGCCTGATGAAGCAGACAGAAGCAGCACCTCTGATTGGTGGACTGAAATTGAGCACAAATCTCAGCCTCTTCTGCTGTTTTTATCAGAATTTTCAGCTTTTTCACCTTTTTTCAGTTACGTGAGAACCAGTTTGGCTCAATGAGTAGCTGAAAAATTTCAGCCTCTTCTGCTCTTTCAGAAGAATTTTAGCTTTTTCACCTCTTTTAAGCACAATTTTAGCTCTTTAACTTGTTTCTAGCATACAGTTCTGCTTCTTCACCTCTTTTCACAACAATTCAGCTTCTTGGGCCCCCTGCATATTTTTTCTCTCGTCATATCTTTTGTTGGGACAAGAACTGCTTTGGCTCAGTGAGATGAGCAGCTGCTGTGAGATCTGTTGGTGCAGGTTTGAATCCTACTTGTGGCTGTTAGCACACTTCTGCTCTGCTTGAATGCACTCTGCTTTACACTTCAACTGTTTAAACTCTTTTGCATGCAAATTTCAGCTTTATCACCTTTTTTTGCAGAATTTTCAGTTTTTCACTACTTTTCAGCACAATCCATCTTCTTCAGCCTTTTTAACACAAATTTTAGCTTCTTTTCAGCAGAATCGTTTGTTTCGTGGTGTCGCAAAATAAACTGTTTACGGCAATATTTTTTCATCGTTTTGATGGTCACTGTAGTGGCTATATTCATTTCTTAAAGTTCTCTCTTTCTCTTATATTTTATATAACCACACTACGGACGGACAAGCGCCTGTTTTTATGTGTTGTGGTTAGCAACAACGACGGTAACAGCATCGCGTGTCCGCTTGTTTATGTTCCACATAAACCTTTCACAATAAAGCTCAAGATCCTGTTGAGACTTTTCAAAATAAACAGAATCACGTGAAAGAGCAGATTATTTACGGATGAGAAGTAAAAAAGAGCCGCCAGGTGCTAAAAAATAAACCTTAGACTCAAACGTTAGAACAGGCTGTTCCCCGCAGCACGCCGTGTAATAAATACTCACAAAGAAAACGGCGGCTGTTACAACTTATGTCTAAAAATGTATCGTTTCATGCATCGGTTAATCCAGCTACATGACACACAGCTGGAAACACTTCCCGCAAGACGAGCTTCCCGAGATTCACAGAATCTACAGAAAATGTTACATTTATGTGATTTATATCGTTATCGGACGATAGAATTCTTATATCGGGATATGAGATTTTGGTCATATCACACAGCCCTACGTGAGAACCAGTTTGGCTCAATGAGTAGCTGAAAACTTTCAGCCTCTTCTGCTCTTTCAGAAGAATTTCAGCTTTTTCACCTCTTTTCAGCACAATTTTCAGGTTTCTTATCTTTTTTTTTCTGAACGTTCAGCATTTTTTTTACCTCTTTTCAGCACCATTTAGCTTCTTCTTTACAGTGAACATTTTTTCTCTCATCATATCTTTGTTTGAGACCAGAGCTGGTTTGGCTCAATGGGAAGAGCAACCGCTGTAAGATCTAGTGGCACAGGTTCGAATCGAACATGTGACATTTGCTGCACATCTTCCGTACTTGCATGTACTCTGCTTTATTGACACTGCATAGTGTACCCTTTCACATACAGCCATCTTCAGCGAGCACTTCAGCTTCTAAATCTCATTTCAGCACATAATTCTGTTTTATCAGTTGTTTTGCTGAATAGGACCACATTATCAGTGTGATCACCAGTTTTGCTTGCCAGGCTGAGCCATGTTTTAGCTCAGTGAGATGAGCAGCCGTTCTCGGAGCAGGAGGCCCGGGTTCGATTCCCGCTTATGACAAAAAAAATTTCAGTTAACAGTTCAACCGTTTACACTCTTCTCCACTCAAATTTCAGCTTTATCACTTCTTTTTAGCAGAATTTTCACTTTTTCACTACTTTTCAGCACAAATTCTAGCTTCTTCAGCTGTTTTTAGCACAAACTTCAGCTTCTTTACCTCTTTTCAGCAGAAATTCTGCTGATTCACGTCTTTTCAGCAGAATTTTTTACCTTGTTGGTCTGTTTTCAGCGGAATTTTCAGTTTCTTCATCTATTTTCAGCAGAATGTTCAGCTTTTTCACCTGTTTTCAGCACAAAACAGCCTCTTCTGCTCTTTTCAGCAGAATTTTCAGTTTCTTTACCTCTTTTCTGCACAATTTTGTTTCTTCATCTATTTTCATCAGAAAGTTCAAAAATTTCACCTCTTTTCAGTGGAATTTTCAGCTTTTTCACCTGTTATCAGCACAAATCTCAACCTCTTCTGCCCTTTTCAATAGAATTTTTAGCATCTTCACCTCTTTTTCAGGACAATTTTCAGTTTCATCTCTTTTTAGTCACCTGAGAACCAATTTGGCTCAGTGAGATGAGCAGCCGCCTTAAGACCATATAGCGCAGGTTGAAATCCTACCTCTGGCTCTGGCTGCACATCTTCCCTGCTTTCTTGACACTCTTCAGTGTAGTCTTTCAAATAAAGGAGTTTTCAGCAGAGTTCAGCTTCTACACAGTGTTTTGAGCAGATAGTTCTCCTTCGGCTTTTTTCAGATTCCACTACACGGCATTCACACTGCATTTTCGCAGGAAATGCAGCTTTTTCTAGTTTTTGTTTGTTTGTTTGTTTGTTTTTTACAGCGCATCATGTTCTGCGTCCTGATTGGCTATAGATTGTCAATCAATCTTGTGCCGTGTATCTTGTACAGTACAGAATGCGTTCAGCTTGTCAAATTTACATAAATCTTCGATCGCTAGCAGTGTGACTGAAGTGCTGTAAATTTGTAGGTTTTCTCCACAACAAACACAACAATGTCGATGAAACGTTTTGCACCGTCAAAGGCAGCCGCGGGTGCCTTTGGCTTCACTCTATAATACTGGACTTATTTTTCTACGAAGGTTTGGACTGTGAGAGTGTTTAAACATGAAAACAAAAGTGTGAAAACGTTCATGCTTGTCTGAGAAAAGTTTATAAAGTTTGTAGTGAGGACTTTTACAGCCTTAAAACATCTATAATAATTGTAAAAAAAAAGAAAAAAAAAGAAAAAACATAAAATAAAGTTGATTTCACCTATCGCGGGTTATTTTTAGAACGTAACTCCCGCGATAAACGGGGGACCACTGTATTGCTTAATGTTCAAGATGTGTTAAAAAGAAAAAACAAACAAAAAAGACTCATAACAGCAAGTGTGAGTGTGTGCATTGGGATTCTAGCAATTATAACAAAATACAGACATTTAAACCTGTCAACAAACTGCTGCTCAGTGTGCCGTAAACATGTAACTGCAAACATTACCACCGGATGGGTGGATGGATAATTGACCAACCAGAAACAGCTCTTTAATATTGCTTTTGCTAATTACCTTATGAAAACTAGTGCAGTGTGCTTTAATTTTGTACGGTAAATAAAGAAATGTATCAAACTAAAATTAAAAAGAATTTAAAGAAAATTGTGCAAGAAATATTTCAGCAGTGACAAATTGTTGGCTGGTTAGCTGAACGGTGATAACAACAAAACATAAAAATTAAGCACACCTAGCACGCAGCAGCACAGATTGTTTAGAGACAAATGTGTGACATGGACAGAATTCCACAGTGCTCTGTAATGCGGCAGTAATAAGCAAAGTGACAACCCATCTGAACCTGAACCAGGTCTAACTTACATGTAACCAGGAACTGTTGTAGGACATACATGTTTTGGTTTGTTTGTTTTACCTTTAACTAGTTTAACTAGTATCTAACTAGTTAGATATTATTTGTTTTTGTTTTTTTTCTTCTCTTTTTCTCTTTACTTTATTTAGCTCTTTGGTTTCTCATCTTTTGAAATGAACAAACATGGTCTGTCCCCTTTCCTCCTTCAAACAGCCAGAGCACAGTAATGTGTGTTTCTGGTACATCCCTCCCAGTCTGAGAAGCTTGCCACCTGGACCTGACAGAGATAGAAGACTCCATCAGGTCAGTGCACATCATTACAGTGGTTAAGTTCTGGTTAAGCTTTGTGTTATTGTTGTAGTAGATATTTCTTGGTTTATTTCTTTGATTATTTTCTTATTTTTATCCTTAGGTTTCTGATTTAGCTTTGGTACCTTTTAAAAGTAAGGCTATTATTATTAGTGACTGTTATGATTAGGCGGTTGTCGTCTTTGTGTTAGATATTTGTGTCATGTTACTTCCTGTGTTATTTTGATAACGATTTGTCTTTTTAGTCTGCATCTGGGACCTCTTCTGTCTCAGTTTCTTCATGTGTTCATACTACCAATGATGATCTTTAATATATTTCTCTGCAGGTTGCTCCTCGGATCAAAGGCAGGATGATGGAAAAGGGCTCTGTTCTGATTGGCTATCAACCGTTGGGAACCAAAGTCAATTTCTTCAGGTGTGTGTTTTCCAATCCTGCCACTCAACAAGAGGACATCGACTTTCTGCTGGATGAGATTTGCCAGCTGGGTGCTGACCTTTAAAATGTTTAAGTTAACAGGTTTTTGATATTTATACAAGCATAAAGTAATTTTAGTTTTCCATTAGCCTACATAATATGCATTGAAGTAAAGCCTGATGATAGTGTAGAAGCTTAAGGAAACTTTCTTGATTTATATTCCAGCTTTCCACAGATTTAATAATTCAGTATTGACTGTTATTGTCATTTTCTACTATGGATTTTTTTGTCTAATCAACAGGCCCTTTAACTTTCAGAAACCATCTGAAATAACCAAATGATCAAATGATCTTCATTGTTCTCAACATTTTTTATGTATTGTTATGATGTGTAAGAAACAATAGTGGAAGATGTGTTCTGTCGAGAGAGGCAGTCCCCTGGCTTACCTCTCATTACATCTGAGACAGCGTAAAAGGACAACATTCAGGACTTGACATTTATATTAAAAATTATACGGAGTGCATAAGAATAGTCTATCTACATGTGGTTTTGTTATCTTAAATAAATCATCTTTATTCTTAATCAAAGACATGAATTAAAATATAAGTCTGATAAATCCGGGGTGGCTGTAACTCAGGTGGCAGAGCAGGTCAGCCACTAACCAGAAGGTTGGTGGTTCGATCCCAGGTTCCAGTTTGCATGCCAAATATCCTTGGGCAAGATACTAACCCCTTGTTGTTTTCTGATGCATCCATCGGAGTGTGAATGCATATGAATGTTAGATAGAGCACTTAAGAGCTTAGAAGAAGTGCTTGTGTGATTGGGTGAATGAATTAGTTGTATGAAGCGTGTAGAAAAGCGTTATATAAGAACCAGTCCATTTACCATTAATGAGTTGAGTAATGAAAACGTTTCTAATTTGTGGATTTTGTATGCATAGATGTGATCCGGTTTCAACAGACAGATTAGTCTCTGTGTGTGTCTGTGTTGCCAGCCCATCATTATACATAATTCTGAAAAAGAGAAAGGGTATTAAGTGTTGTAACTGTGTGTGTGTGTGGACAAGAAGGATGGGAGGAGTGAGTAAGTGAGAAGCACTGAGCAGCAAAAGAACGTCTGGCTATGAACGGCATGTCTTATTAAAAGAAATTGCATTATTTTGTGATTGACAAACAGCGTTTGAAGAGAAAATGTTTTCCTATATATGTGAATTAAAAGCAGTTATGTTTAAATGAATGTTCATGTGAGAATGAGCTAACGATAAATTAAGTAAGATTGCATAATTAATGTAACATGAAGCATATTCATATGTGACTGAGTGTTCATATGTAGTGCAGCTTTCTATGTTAAGAATAACACAGAAAATAAGAAAATGTAATAAATTGATTTTAAAGTTAAAGATTTCAAACTTTAACTGTGTTAAATCAAGTATGTGTTAACGTTAGAGAGAGGATGATAAGGTGTGGCTGGACGTTGGGTGATTAAATGTTAACAATGGTGATTGGATGTCACCGTGGGTGAGACCAGATGTCATCTCATAAGATGCAACATACAGTAAGAAAGGGAGGAGAAAGGATGACCGGGTATAAAAGTGTTGTGCAGAAGAGATAAGTTGTTCTTCCCTTTGTCTTCTGTGGGATGAGCAGTACAGAAGATTGGATCTCAGAAATTCACAGTTGGATAACCCAACAGAGATATGAGAGGGATGTACCACTGCCCCAACTTTTAAATTGGTTTTGTATTGCTCCGGTTTTTCTATGCTTACTTTTGTGTTGTTAGATTATAAAATCAAGAGGATTTCCACTAAGCATGGAGCACTAGATAAGCACATCCTCAGGCTTGGTGTTCTCTCTCCAACCTTTCTCCTCACAAAGATCAGAACAAAGCGAGCATTAGATCAGAGTAGGTTAATTGAATAAACATAAGTGATTTGATTCTCTTTTTATCATTATTTGATTCTGCTTTCCTTTGCTCCTGCTAAATTCATTTAATAAAACATGCAATTAAAAAGTCTCAATTGTGGACATTCCCTTTTTCGCCCTTTGTGAAAAAGGAAAGGTAGAAATCTGAGTATTAATCTACATTAGTACAAATAGCTCTTACACATTACCCCAGCCTTTAAAAGTAACAGACCCTTGGAGCTTAGTTTAGCAAGCCGCTAAGCTAAGCCCAGTTATAGTTCAAGAGCACTGACCTACTAGTTGGGGACCTGCTGTTAACGAGTGTGGCTGGTAGGACCAGGCCTGCAAGTCTAATGAAAGTTCCTGTGTTGTTGTTTTTTTTATATAAATATATATATATATATATATATAGTTATATATACCAGGGAAGGCAGGGTGGACACCTGGGGGCTTTGAGGCAGTTAGTACTGGGTGAATCCCTTCACCCATCAACTCCATCTAAGCCCTGTATTGGCTATTGGTAAGACCCACATGATCAAAGATTCAGATTAGTTAGACAGAGAGCTGATCCACACTTCCTGTGCAGGGGTGCTGGGGTCCCCCAGATCAATACTTCACTGGTTTAAATAGCATGACTACTGATGCATGAAATACATGTCCTAGGTAACACACCTCCTGCTGGAAGAAGGCACACTTGGCCTGCTTTACCTTGAGACCCTCTTTATGCAGCCTCCCCAGCACTACCTCCAACCTTTCCATGTGCTGCTTATCATGGATGTTTTAAAATAACCGGCACACACACCTCGTGAGCAAAGTGAAGTGAATTTAATAAACACATTGCAACGTGGAGAGAAACACTGTAGCCAAACTCCAGGGTGCTCTCTGATGATGGCCGCCTCCCTCACATCTTCTATACACACACAGACACTTTCAAACAAAGAAAATTCCACAACACATCACGTGAGTCTATACCTTCAGCTCAGCTCATCCTGGAAACCTTCTCTTCAGAGACAGAGAACTATGACCTTGTTTTCTGCTTAGCTGTCACCTAGAAATTTACATCCCTGATAAGCAGAAGGAGTCCCACTACCTGCTTAACATCTCCCATGAACTTACAATGGCCCGACTGTTTATGTGTATGTGAGTGATAGAGTATAAGACCAATTTGTGGTGCTATTCTACATACAACTGGTGACAATATGAGTCTACAATTACTAAAGTGATATGGTTAAAATATGTGATCAATATATCAGAAAAGAAATCTTCCACCACATGCTCAACTGTAGAAGAGAAGACCACAATGTCATCCAGATATAGGAGCAGTGACTGACACAGACAGGTCTGCTGCATCAGGAGCATCACTAAGGCCAAAAGGCATGCGTGTCCATTCAAAGAGACAAAAAACAGTTTTTGGATGATCTACCTCAGCAACTGGAACCTGGTTGTAACCACTAGCCAAATCCAATGTGGAAGACCAACATGCGCCTGTAAGAATATCTAAAGACTCCTCAATACGGGGACCAGGAAAGGCATCTTTCCTGGTCTTACAATAGGGCTTTGGAGCGTGGTGTCGCGCCCCCTCCCGCCATGACAGTAGGCCAAACAAAGCACACGGAAGCGTCAGCTATGGTTCGTACATGCTGTGTTGTCGGTTGCAACGTTAGATCACACGATAGGGAAGGCAAGAAGCTGGAAAATGGGCTCTCTTTTCATTGTTTCCCCTCCTGGAGGCAACGGGAGGGATCTCATGTATCCGATATTACTAAACGTCAGGCTTGGATCGCAGCGGTCCTACGAGCAGATATCGAGTTCTCTGCCATCCCCATTTTTTTGTTGGTTTGCTCGCAGCATTTTCTTTCCGGTGAGTTCTAAATAAATTCATATCTCGCTTAATAGGGTTTTAGTGTTATTTTGAATGCACTGAGGTCATAGATCATTAGATAAAACATCCTAATGTGCGATGCTGCAGAACCACGTCATGTTGACAGAGTAGCTTATTATTTGGCATTATTGCAGGCAAACCAGCATATGAAATATGAAACAGAAAAGAAAAGTATGTTTATCTTTTTTTATTCAAGATCTATTCACATGTACTTAGCAAGTGCATACACATGAAATGCAAACTATTTACATGGCAACGCACAGCTGGCAACCTCTGGCTGTATCTTGGTCATATGGTCAACATACAACGTGGAGGCTTAAAAACGGCCAAATCTTGTACCCAACAGTTTGTGAATTAGATGTGCGCCTCCAGGAATTTATAATTTCGAAAATGATTCGCCGTGTATGCGCTGACTCCACAGACAAGGTACATGAAGATATCGGGATAGGACAACTACCGCCGTCTGGGTTTCCACTCCACTGCCTTTTTTCACACGGGTCCACATTACCGATGCACGCTATTTTTTCCAAGTACCGTCTCTTGGCGTCTGGGCGCAATCAGTCGCGATACAGCCCTTTTGATTTTAAGATGGACCGATCCGATATTACGTATCAGTATCGGTCTGATACTGACGTAAATTTCTGGATCGGATATCGGAGAAAAATAAAAAAATGTAATCCGATCCATTAAATATCAAAAAAGCACCTCACAAAACTTGCAACATGGCGTACCTCGGCTCATAACCGTAGCACGTTGCAGCAGTACGTGTCACGTGATAGAGCGGCTGTGTGTATTTGTAGCCTCGCTAGCCTTTGCTAGTGCAATCATATGGCACACTGACTTCTGAGGAAATTTTAAATGGCACTCGCCATCAGAAAGGTTGCCTACCCCTGCCATAGAGCTTGTTCTCAAGAAGGTGTAGGGGATGTACCACCTCACTTCCGGTGACTACTTGGCGGGTGCCTGTTGCTCGGTCAGGCCTGTTCCGGGGCAAAGGGGCCCTCGGGCCTCCGGGCCAGCAGCTCGGTTCACTCTGGCACAGCTGGCTGCCGGCAGAGCCGGCGGGCGCCCCCTCTGGCTTCTGCTGCGTGGCTACTGGGTGACCCCTCATCTGGGGCTCTCCTCAGCTCTTCCCATGAGGGTGGCACGATGCCCCTCCGGTGGTCCTCCTTGGGCTCTCGCACTCTGGGGCCTCTGGATGTCTGGGGCCTGGATCTCCTCCATGCCTGCTTCATGCCCTGGGAGACGGGGCTATGCCTCTCTACACCCTCTAGCAGACCATTACATGGGGAAACCTTTTGAATACAAGCGCGCTGATCCACACAGGTGCACACAGGTGTTCACTGTTCATAGACATAAACTACACCTTTATTGGCTGCTATTTCCAAGCACATTGTGCGCTGTCGGTCCTCCTTGCTGCACAACAACATTGAATGTTTAGTATTTACTGCTGTTTACACTTAGCTAGATTAACGTGATGGTGTCGTGTTTAGTATGTTGCTTTGTTTGTTTTGCTGGTTTTCTCTTTTTCTCTCAACAGCTGATCCAGGAGATTTTTTCCCTCTCTTTTTAAGTTTCCTTTCTCACTGTCCCTCTTCACTCCTGTTTTTCTTTACCTTCATCTGTCTTTCTATGTTTCCTATCCCTCAGTCATGTCTGTCCCATCTGTAACAACTGAAAATAAAATAAACAATAACAACAAAGGTTGATCAAATGGACCAATATGGCAAGACCGTGATGATCCATTTGGCAAAGTAAATCCATTGGGTATCCTTGTTGGTCTTCAGACAATTCTGATGGCTAAAGAACCAAATGGGACAGAAGAAGAAAAGAAAAAAAAAAAGGGTGTAGGAGTTGCCTGACATGGGACAAATTTTCATGGATAGACTTTGAGAAAATCAGGATGTCATCCAAATAAACAAAGAAAATTATTAAGAAAGGCCCAGAGGAAGATCTAAAGACATGGAGGGAGAGTCCAAGTTAACAGAAGGGGAGGCTGATTTCAAACAATGGTGATGACACCAGATAATCCAGCCAAGGTTACTGTTTTTGCTCAAGTCTGTGTTTGGGTTATGGAGGCTTAACCAGGGGTGACCAAGAACCAGAGGAGTGCAAGGTGTCTTTAAAGAGTATCAAAAAAATCTACTTAAAAGTCTGCTACACTCCTGTAACCTTGTTTCGACGTAAAATGTCTATGAACAGCCAGATCAGGGTTCATGCCCTTAAACACTTTTGAATTTGGTGATCAAATTATCAAAAGATTTGGGTCAGTCTTTAACCTTGACACCATATCAGCTCCAGAGCAACTCCACAAAGTAATTTTTGGACTGTCTAATTCATAGATTTTAGTTTACTGCCAGAACACTTGGAAACTAAGATAGACACCGCATTTCTTTCTCAAATCCTCTGTAGGACTGGTGATGTTGTCAAAGGCTTCTCTAGAGGCTGCTGTGGTTCTAGTTGGGGGGGGGGGACGCTCTCTTTTGGTTCTGATCCAGATGACTTTATCATACCTTTTAATTCCACAAGCCAATGAATGATTGCGATTTAACTGGATTAAGATTTAACGTATTAAACAACTATAGATATGATGGATCTTGAATAAAACACTGTATAAAGGAGATCTTTATACAAAGGTCTATAGTTTTGTTTTCTGTAGTGACTGTTTAAATACTTTATATATTTTCCTCTTACTGTTGCTAGCGGCTCCATGAACGAAGCAAAGAGGAGGACATCCTTGCTTGGCCCCACTGAGAAGTGGGAAAATTTGTGAAAGTAAATGAGGGTAACTAGGTTTTGGTTAAGTTTATAGTGCCAGTTAATAAATTGGTGTTAAAAGTAATTTCCAATTAACCCTAACATTTAATGATTGCATCAAGTGTGAATTCCAATTCTGGAGGGGGGGGGGGGGGGGGGGGGGGAGTTCTCACCTTTCTAAGCACCCAATTTCACCGCTGTGAAATTATCACCGACTTGGGGTGAATGTTGTTAAGTAACCATTGTCATTTACCTGAAGAACTGGTTAAGTTTGCTATACCAGTCAGAAACCTGTGCATCCAAAGTAATGTCTGACAAGCAAGATGGCGTAAAACAAAAAACAAAACACTTAAATCATGTTTAATACAAGGCTTTTATTGAAAAGTAAGAAACTTTTTAATGACTCAATTTAAATTAAAAACAAAAACCAAGTGTTGACTTGTGGTGAAGTGTGGTCACTGTCAGTACCGTGGGTACCTTCCACTCCCACCTGAAGGAGGAATAACCAATGCAAACTTCAGTAAGATGTGAAATTGTGGTAAACTGACACAAAACACTTTTCTACTTCTTTTCTTATGCAAAGATGCTTTGTTTTCATTCAAGCACCCCTTTCTTTTTCTAAAGACTTAACCTTCACAATTTCATAAAGTACTTTTATCTATGCCTAAATACTTTCCAACATTCACAACCATGCCGAGGATACTTGGACATGCAGACCAGAGGATCTGGGGATCAAACCATCAACTTCCCGACCTGGTCTACTAACCAGGTCCAACCTTTGTTAGCTTCCAAGATCAGATGCCATCAGCCCACCATTAAGGATATCCAGTTAATGATCTTGTGATATAGAACTGTAGTGAAACGTTATTTTATACACATATTTACCTCAGTTTGAGTTGTGGAGTTACTGCATAATTATTGATAATGTTACTTGATCAGCTAAACAAACCAAAATGACCAATTGGTACTCAATTTTAAAATCAGATCTGCCCCATGTGAGCACAATTTTCCATCCAATGACAAGCCAGGATCATTTAGTGACTCACCTTTCAACTTCCCAGGTCTGCTTCCGTATCCATTGCAGTCTTCCTGCTGGCCGTTATGCTTTTCTGTCAACAAAGAAGTAGTGTTGTCTCTAACTTAATACGAATGACTGGTCTTACATGGCCACTCTTTCATTCAATGGCCCAGATGCATTCGGCTGCAATTTTTCATCAGGTTATTAAAGTACAGTGCGTCAGTTCTAGGTACAGTATACAACAGTGCATTCCCAAATTAAGGAGTCTCATCTGGCCGTCAAATATATAAATCAAAGACTTGAAGCTAAGGCCATCTGAGAATAAAGTTAGCCTTGCACGTGTGCAGCAAACTTGCTCACCATGGGCATGAAGCTACGCAAGTCACTGTAGGACTGAACAAGTTTGCACTAGAAAAATGTGACAGCAAAGATACAGCGAGTCTTTTTTTGGGCAGGCCTTCAGATGACCCATGATTATTTTAATGTGACGCTTGCATCTCATTACCTGGACCTCTGTTTCGCCACTGACCATTCCTCTTTGAATTTTTCTGATTGCAGAATACTTCAGCTTTTCCATCATTTGCCTTTTTCCAGTCTATGGAGATAAATTACAATTAGAGCACTATACCCGCATGAAAGGAAAAAACAATTAAAAAACTAAATAAATCAGACCACCTGGATATTTATGAGGTTTTCTGTTTGATCCCACGCCTCCCTTTAACTCCTCACATAAACACTTTAGACCCTGTAGTTCAGTACACTGGATTGCACAGTCTACTAAATTTCCCTTTGATGGTGTCACTTGAGCCGTCTTCTGGTCAGTTGTTGGCACGCCCAGTTCCACATTTCTCATTTGACCATCTACTTTTTGTGCGCCAGTCGCCACCTCCATTTGTGTGTCATTTTGGAGAGTCATTTGGGAAGTGGATGAGACTTTGTCCTCTGCTGCAGAGTTAATGGGGCAGGTTTCCTTTCTCTCAACTGAGCTTTTCTCCTCTTGCTCATATATAAGAGTTCCCTGGTTTGGGCTTTGGTTAGCCTCAGGATTTGAAGACCCATGGTCATTCATCTCTTCATCACTGGAGGCAGTTAAAATTGTACCCTGCGGGGTAGTAAGTGAAGTTAAAGGATACTTTTCTGAAGGAACTGTGCTTTGGTTTTCTTCAGTTCCTTTTGTTTCAGAGACTTCAGTTTCACACACCATGTCTGGGGTCGTTGGAGGACTTTGCTTCTTAGCTGGGGTACTAAAAGTAAGAACACTTTCTGACACCAGAACAGAGTCCGGAGAAGAAAATCTTGAAGATTGCCTTCTTTCTTTAGCAAATGTACCAATTAGGTCATCTTTTTTGGTTAACCATTTACCATTGTCAGCCCTCTCCATCTCTACAATGACTTCAGGTTCAAATACACCATTCTGCTGTAGCCACTCCTTAGTAGGAATGAAAGGAGCTAGAGACTCTACAGACCAAACTGATTCATTAATATTTCTATTCATCTGACATCTACTTAAAAATGTGTGCTTTGGAGTGGTCTCTGTAGACTCTTCATGCGTCTCACTGCCATTTTCTGTCCCCTCGCGGAGTGCATTTAGTGCCTGCAGAATTTCATCTCCATTAGACAGGCAAGGTCTAACAAGTAGTTCCACAGAATCTGCATCTCTTGTTGACAGTGAAAAGGGTTCTAAAAGAGAAGGAAGTTTGAGGATCTTAAAGATCATTTCACTGTCCTTAGAACTTGAAATAACTTCGGTATCGACATCATCAGCACTGCTAACCACCACTGCATAATTCTTTGGCTTACTTGGACTTTGATAAAAAGCCTTTTCATGCTCCACTTCATTTTCATAACATGGAACCTCAAGATTATTTTGAAGGAGTGTCTCAGCTGCCATTGTCATCGTTTTCTGTGATGCATCACCTCCCCAGCTTAGAATGTCAGGAACAGAGACGCGCCTCTCTTTGACTTCATCCTCTTTTTGAGAAAAGCTACATACTGGCCCCATGCTATCCTGAGAACTCACTGACCACATGTTGCAATGTGCATTTCTGCAAGGAGGGATAAGAGAGGACTCCTGAACAGCACCATCCTTACATCCCTGCATTTCTTGAGTTGCCCTTCTAGATGACTGAACAGTCATCCCTGTAGGATGCACCATGTGACAGTCCTGTATGACTCTGTTTGTGCCAGCCCCTTTGACCTGTTCTTTTGCCTCAGTACTGGCCAACATATAGGTCTCGACCTCAGCTGAGCCTTGTTTTTGGGAACCAGAGCTTAAGGATGAAGGAGAATTTGAGGCAGTTGCACGTCCAGAGTCTGAGCTGAGAATTGGGCACCCCTCATCATAGCCACCTCCACCTCTGTGTATGGGTTCCGTCTGGACCTCAGAATTCACAGTTTCTCTAACAGGGGTAGTATGAGGCAGGCGAATTCTGCGAGTCTGGTTTAAATTTTGAAACGATCCACAAGGAGCATGACTGTGGACTTGGGGATGAAGCAGGCGTCTATAGTCGACTGGTTGTACCTGAGGGTGTGGTACAATGTAAGCTGGAGACTCCAGGTAAGAGGGCGGGGGAAGTGGGGGCATGACCATACCATATCCTTAAAAAGAAAAAGAAAAAATGAGTGAAGGTGATCATTTTGGAATAATATACAGACAGTACCACCTTACAGTTTAATTACTCTACAAGATATAAACATGTTACTGCTCTGTATGTGATGATAGGAGCTGCAGAGCCATTTCACACATGTTAGAAAGACTGAATCTTGCATGCATACATGTAGAGCGGGCAAGGGGTACAGTATGGGCTCCAATTGTGGTCATAAATAATTTGTACTTTTAAATCAAATGCGCATTTGTGAACTGAGTTTTGTAACCTTGTAAACCAAAATATCTGAAAATTTTATGTTTGTGCATCTGTAGATGAGAATATTTGTGTGTGTAAAAATATTTACATAAGTTAAATTTTTTCGTTAAGGTCTAGTTGCACACACAAAGCAAAAAGAAAAATACATGTAAAACTCTGCGCTCAGATTCCCTGGCTGTTTGTTACTCAGCTTACACATACAAAACTTGACCAGATTCCTTTCAGCTGATTGCGATTGACATGACATTGACCAAATTTAACAAGCCAATCAGAGAACAGATGGGTTTGGCTGTTGGAGAGGTGCTTTACTGAGCTTCAGGTCCTGCAAGAATAAATGCCCTTTTACTACTAATGTGCGATACCACCGATTTCCTTTCCGATCCCAAGTAAAATTCAGGGTGGTATCGATGATACTGATCCGATACACTGTACAAAAACTTAATGTTTCATGGTATTTCATGATACAATATGTAATTGTATTATGAAATTGTAATAATATAGCTTCATAATGATTACAGGACATCAGACTACTTGTTCTTATTGCTTAATAATGCAGAATTATCATATAGAAAAAAAAAATCTGAACTTGTGCGCTATTTGAGCATGTTGCCTGCCTGCAGGACTAAAGGACTCCGCGAGAGAAGTCTGTCTCTAGTAGCACCTGTCCCGCTCCTCCTCAACATAATCATTCTGTGATATGATTTACCGTGAGGTGTTTGACGAGGTTAGTGGTGTTGTCACAACACCTCACTGTCTTGCCACATGTATCGCAAACCGTGTCTTGGCTGTTTGTGGAGGTAAAATACGTCCACATATGACTCCGTTTACGCTCAGCCATTGTTGTGAGTGCGCACGCCAGGTAGTGATGTGCCAATCATGACCCAATCGTTCAATACCGCCCCCTGGCTCACAGCTCAGTGGACATTTAGATGAAAGAAATATAAATATATATATATATATATATATATATATATATATATATATATATATATATATATATATATATATATATATATATATATATATATATATATATATATATTAATATGACACATTTGTGGAAAATACTAATAAAATAAAAGTAAAATAAATGTTCCCTTTAGAAATCTTAAATTTTTTTTGCTCTATAAAAATAGTTGTTTTTCAATCACTCATCTTAGCAGTAGGATTTACATGAAAAGAGAAACATTAAGTTTGAGTGAAAATGTACATTTTTTGCACTCTCTGGGCAACTGACTCAGTGACTCAAACCCGATTCATTTTGGTGAGCGACTCATTCAAACTCGATTCAGTAATAAGAATAATATACTATACTTGGCCACTAAGGCCAGGGGCTGCGACACATTTCTACAGCCGTATTTTGCATATGACTATGAAAGGCAGAAAAGGAAGTAGTTCCTTCCAATTTGGACGATCCGAATGATCGTTTCTTTCCACTGTGTTCCTGTTAATGAAAAACTGCAAATTTATCCCAAAGTACTAAAATATCGATATTTTAATATGAGAATCGATTCTAGAACAAATTACTGGTATCAGAAGAATCGATGTTTCAGTATCGATCCGCACACCACTACCTTTTACATGCCAACCCAGCATTTTCAGTTTTGTGGAAAAAGAGTCTTCACTAGTGGGGATAGTTACAAAGCTTTCTTCGTTATGAATTAGCGATAAACAAATTCTGGATACTTGGCGCTTGTTTAGCATTAGCAGGACATGCTGCATCCGCTGTGAAAGGACCTTCATGCTGCGCACACTGACTCACAGCAGTGGTCCCGGGTCAGCCCTGACTTTGTGTTAGACTAATCCTAAAGTACAAATGGTATTTCTAGCCACTGATATAACAAAACTTTACCCTTTCAACAGCTACTGAAAGGCTTGTATGACCCCTATGGGATATTTACAAAGACATCCTCCAGGTTCAAAATGAAGAACAAGATTTGTTCTTGTAACTTTAAACTAGCACGCAAGTGAAGGGACTTTAGCGCAGAGTTTTACACGTAGTTTTTTTGCTTTGCATGTGCAACCAGACCCCCCCCCACACACACACACACACTCTCATCTACAGATACGCAAACATAAAATGCAGATATTTTGGTTTACAAGGTTACAAAACCCAGTTCACAAATACGCATTTGATTTACAAGTACAAATGATTTATGACCACAATTTGAGTCCATAGGCACAGCACCAATTTAACATATTTATAAACTAATGAAAATTCTCAACTTACCCATGCCTAGGAAGCCTGGAAAGGGATTATAAGGCAAGGGCATGGGCCACTGGTATTGGAGGAATGGGGGTAGCGGTGGAGCATGAACATAAAAGAGAGGTCTAGGAAAGACAGGGTGTTGAGGATGAGATGGTCCAGGATCTTGGCTGGTGCTGTGTAGTCCTGGATCTTGCTGTGCAGAGTTTGCAACGTCAGCGTTAACTTGAACGTGTGGGTTCGCTCCACTTGGCCCTTCAGGAGCCAGAGGAGGCGTGTTAACCGCTGCTGCCATGTTCAGTCAACCTACATGGAAGGGGTGTCAGTTATGAATCTATGTTGTATTAATAGGAACAGTTTAAAAAAAAAATTTAAAGGAAAAGACATTTACTACCTGTAAGACAAATCTTAGAGACATTACACACAGGGAATGAAGGTCATTATTCTTCATTCAGCATATGCCATACAGAAACATGACCACATACAAGGAGAGAGTAAATGACCTGGTTTGGAAAGAGAGAAACCTGCGCTGTGGTCTTCAGCCATCATCTCTCAACCCAGTGGGATCTATGACAGATTTGATACAGCCCAAATCCTTACTATGGCACCAAATTTTCATTTAGTTTGAAGCTGTGTGTTTGTAACTCAAAAAACCTGTACACCATTGTCAATTTAACATTTCTGCAAGGAGCAGCATCAGGTTTAAGTGTTCAGAAGGTTAACAGTTCAAGAAATACATTAAGTTGGCTTGACAGTAGTGTTCATACATCAGCTGATTTCTTGAAAAGAAAAAAAAAAAGTGGGCTATAGTGTAAGATTTAGGACCCACCATGGGATGATCAATGAAATGGAACACATTTGCAAAGATAAACAGCATTTTCTATCCAAGCCTAATTAAGAGAATAAATGAGTCAGAAACAGAAAACCAAAAGGACTGAACCTTGAAACCAGCAGATGGAAAAAGCTCATCAGTCATTGTGATACTAGCACCATTCAAAATCCTGCTTTGATACATTTTAAAAAATATATAATAAAATATATATTTATCAATTTTACCTTGTCAAGGACCTGAATGGTTAACTGACAGAGCAAACACAAATGAAATAGAAGTGGGGATGAACACCTGATCTTAAGTAGCTCCTGATTAGACACATGTGTCTACTGTGTGCTGATTTGGAGTTTGCAGCAGGTCTCTAACACTAAGATGTCTTGTTAGACTGACATAAACACTAGATGGAGCCAAACTTCAGACAAATGATGAATCTAATGAGGCTGTTCTGGCAGATATATAGATTTCAGTCTTCTATAAAACATTTGCTACAATTACATCTGCATACTTTTTTGCACTGAAGTATCAGAAAACTAACCTGTGCTCATATAAGCCATTTCATCATACACTAACTTGGTGGCAAAAGCCCAAAGTATGATACTGGGACATCGGTTGCACACAGTCCAAAAGTAGCCACCAAAGTGATATTCTACCCCTTAAAATGATAAAGAAACTATAAATAAATATTGACATGCCAGGAAATCTATTTAAACACTCTTCTGCCATGTTAAGGATCCCATATGTGTTGGATTATGTAATTTTAGATTTTAACCCTTCTTTGTCCTTAACACAGGATTACCACTGCCCCAGAAAATATCCTCTAATGCTGTCCACAGAAGATAAACTCTGAAAAGGTCCATATCTGATCTCAGCAGACATTTACAGAACAATCAAGCTATCTTGTGAGGTTTCTTTTGCTGTTTTATCAGTGTCAATATTGGTACTTCAAACACAAGGAGAAGGAAAAAGCTTGTACTGTCAATGTGACCTTTGAGAAGGTGCATAAGCCAAGACCCCAAGCACATGGACTAGGGCAGAAAAGATTTGTTTAATACTAAATATCTATGATATCTACTTTACTTTCAAAATAGATTCCTATAAGTGATGCACGGATCATTGGTGGTTTAATGTAACATTTCAAACAGAATGTACATCACGTCAGAAAACTGCAAACACAATGACCATCTTTATATATATATATATATATATATATATATATATATATATATATATATATACACATACATATACATACAACACATCATAACCTATTTGCTTTTTTTCAGTCTTATCCCAAGAAACACAAATGCCCAGCGCAACAATAATATTATTTAGTAATATTATTTATTATTTGAATACGGAGCAGGATTACTGGCTGTGTAGATATAAACACAAAAACATCAAATGTGCCTGAGTTCATAAGAATTTCTTGCAGGGTGCCACTGTTCTCACTTTATAAACGTGCCTAGAGTAGTATGTTGATAAAACTCTCATCTTAGAACACCCAGCAGATAAGCAGAGAGGCAGATTATGGATCAGCCTAACTTGCCTCCTGACACCTGATATCAATGTCATAATAGCAAATGGAACTACAAATGCCCTTAAAGACTGTTTTCACAAAAAGCTGCAGAGCTGCAGAGAGGAGGATACAGCATGCATTAATACAGATTCCAGTAACACTTTATAACATGACCTGCAAATAAGGCAACAGTTCTTACGCACATTCTGCAGGCAGCGAGTCAGGTTTTTGCAGGAGACAATGAAACAATCACACTGTAAGACCCACCATTAAGGCTCAACAAGTACAACGTACTTTCTGGAATGCGAGGCGTATTATGCAAGATCTGTGAAACAATGAAACAACTACACTGTTGGACCCACAACTAAGACAAAAGTAGCCTGTAAATTCCATGTAATTTTGTGTAACAATTGAGGTTTTTGAAGGAAGCAATAAAATAATTACACTGTAAGACCACAGGTACCTGTAATTACAGGTAGTTGCTTTTGTACACCAAACAATAGAATAATTGCACTGTAAGTAAAATTAAGTACAGCAACAGTAGTTTTATGTACTGGGTTATTTCATGGTAAATTTCCAGAAAATCAAACAATATTTTCCATCTTACATCTTAAGTACCCTGTACTTTCCAGGGCGCGGGCCATATTATGGAGTGCCTTATCCTTGCCTAACATCCAGGTATTTTATATCAAAGGACACTAAGAAAGGATTTCCTGCACCAAATCCAGCCAACACTGTAGCCTGCATTGCAATTAGGCATGAAATCTAGGCAACTGGCTAAAAAGAGAGCTGCAAAGGATTTACAGGTCACTATTATGGGGGCGATCGTGGCTCAAGAATTGGGAGTTCGCCTTGTAATCGGAAGGTTGCCGGTTTGAGCCCCGGCTTGGACAGTCTCGGTCGTTGTGTCCTTGGGCAAGACACTTCACCTGTTGCCTATTGGTGGCACCAGTGTCCGGCAGCCTCGGCTCTGTCAGTGCCCCCCAGGGTGGCTGTGGCTGCAATGTAGCTGCCATCACCAGGGTGTGATGGGTGGATGACTGGATGTGCAAAGTGCTTTGGGGTCCTTAGGGACTAGAAAAGCGCTTTACAAATACAGGCCATTTACTATTATAACAGATAGAGTTATATACGTACTGACATGTAAAGAGTGTGTTGAGAAGCTGGAAGTGCAACATGTGATGTCAAGTCATGGCTTCATGACAAGAAAGAACACTTCAATGTGATGTATAGAGAAGGTCAAATTCATTTAAAAAAAACTGTATTATGAAGTTACAGTTCTATCTTACTGTCTTTTAAAATATTATGTGCAAATGACATGTCTACACTTTTTCATTTTTAATGGGGACACAGTTACCATAGATCATTAAAGCTATGGCATTAAGGAAACAAAGCCGTAAAAAACTTACAGTGTTAGATATAAGTCTAGTTTTTTTTTTTAAATTATTATTACTATTTTTATTTTTTTGTTTCTTTTTTCCCCCTTTAAGTCTAGTTTTTACATTAATTTTGTAATGCAGCTTCTAAAATTATTGCAGTTTCATATCACTTGCATGTGTATCCCTTGTAAGAAAGAACATTTAAATGACTCTGATCAGGGCATGGTTGTGCTGATATACTTGGATTTTACCACAGTCTCCTTTAGGGTTACTATGAATGGTCCAAAAAAAGAGAAGCTATCCAGTGAGCAGCAGTTCTCTGTGTGAAAATACCTTGTTGGTGTGGATTGCCAAATCTAGAATCTTAAATAATCGCAAACTGATTCTTAAAACATGAAAATAAGTTCACTGTATTCAAATGGCATCCAAGTCTTGATCCAATAGAGCACCCTTTGAATGTGGTGGAATTAGATATTTGCATCATGGATGTGGAGGTGACAAGTCTCCAGCAATTATGTAATACTATTATGTCAATATGGTGAAATTCTCTGAGGAATGTTTTCTTGTTAAAACTATAATGCAAAGAATTAAGGCACTTGAAGGAAAAAGGGGGTCCTAATGAAGTGGCCAGTAAGTGTAGTATTAACGTCTTGTTTGTAAAAACCATTACATTTGTATTTTGTAAAAAAAAAAGATTTTAGCATTGCACATTGTACTTTTGGGTCTCCAAATGGCCCACTGCAGGGAGAGGTGTGGTGCAGCAGAGTCGAGGGGCAGTACCAGGGAGGCTGATGAGCAGCTGCAGCTTATTTGTGGTCATCAGGTCTCTCCCTTTTCAGTGATGCCAGGAGCTAGTGACAGGAGAGTGAAGTCAGGTGGAAAACTGAACAGTCCAAAGGAACATTGGTGCCAAACCGAAAACATTGTGCAAGCGCAATAAAAGAAAAAGAAACATAACAAGAACACTCTGTGGTCTCAGTTGTGTTTAGGGTCACAATTTCTGGTTGTGCAAAAAGCATACAGTCTTTGTAGGTATGACTGCGTCTCTACAGAAGTTCATGTACTCAGTAAAACAGTCTGACAGGTCAACCTGTCTGTCAGTGTCCATACTGTTCTCCCCTGTTTCCAGCAGCACATTCCAGTCGGCTCAATCAAATCAGTCTCTAAGTTCACACTGCAGGCGAAAGCGCATCAAATCCGATTTTGTTGACCCATATCCGATCATGGTATGACAGTGTGAACGGCACAAATCCGATATTTTCAAATCCGATCTGGGTCACTCTTGTATGTGGTACTGAATCCGATACATATCTGATGTTTTAGAAAGCGACTGCTGTTCGAACGGTCATGTCGCATTAAATCCGTCTTTTACGTCACTGACACAAGACAGACGCCAATTATCAGCGCCGGAGAAGACATCGTGAATGCTTCCTGGCCATCCAGTGTAGATGTTAGTCTATCCTTTGAAGCACCGCTTCTCTAAAACAGCAATAAGGATTATTAGGTTATTTACATTATTATGTAAATAACAAAATAACTTAAAGCAAAAATTGGGAAACGTAAAGTCTGAAGTCTTTATACTAAGGGCCATCAGTCAAACAATACTGTTTGCTCTGGGTCTAAACAGAACGTGTTGTGTGTGATGTCTTCTTTTGTGCATGCGGCCACTTTGAGTGATCACACTAGAGCGCGTTTGCTGTCGCATTTTATTTGTAGTGTGAACAAGCAGACAAAAAAATTGGATTTGATCAAAAAATCGGAATTGAGCTTTATGACCTGCAGTGTGAACGTGGCTTTAGAGCCTCTGTAACTTTAGTATCAGAATGTCTCGGCAGACAGGATTTGTAATAAGAGGGAAACATAATTGAAGTCTGCTGATATTGTGAATATGTAGGTTTAGTCTATATCCAGTTTCATGGCGAACTTCACACTGAACTTCAGCTGTTGCCTTGGGTGGAACAGAGTTTTGTTATGATATGATTTGACACACAGTTTATAATCAGTCATTTACAGATATTCCTGATCTCAACTTGTTTAAAGCACAGACAGAGAATCAATTTCTTCCATTCTAACCTTTTCACCACAGTGGGCAAGGCCAAAAAGACAGGGACAAGGGACAAGACTGTAGATCAGTACAAGGCTGGAATGGGCTAGAAGAACAATGGTTATAATGATTATTCAGAAATGTAAAAATGTAAAATGAACACCATTATTTTTATACATAAGTCATTTGTGAGAAAAAACATAATCTGAGCAAAGCATTTCATTTCACGGGTTTGAATTAAATTCAATAACTGCAGCATGTCTGCTTTGCATACACTGCTACAGTTTCAGTTTCGTGGGTAGCTCTTTGCACTTAGAGAAGAATCCTGCTTGGATGAATCAACTGACTTTTCACTGTTTGGAGGTCAGGCACAGCATGAAGAAAGGAAACCGTCCTGTGTGCCCAGCACCTGCAGAAGGTGCTGTAAGAGTTGGGTGCATTGTGTGTCAAGTGAAAGCCAAGGGTAGAAACCCAGGCAGACTGATCCCCTGCTACCAAGGCTGGTGATGGAGACATCGAATGTCACCTCTCTGGTGATGGAGCCTGAGCTAGTGCATGGGGTTTGTTAGGATGCCTGGGTCGTCGACCCAGGGTTTTTGAGTTTACGATATTATTTATACTGTCTAGTTTTTGGTTTCTTTAAGTTCTGTCTTATGGCTTAGGTCTCTGTCTTCTTTAGTTGCTCTGTCTCCCCTATCACCTGCATCCCCTTGTCTAGTTCGCGTCTATGTGTATCCTAAGTTCCTATGTCCCCGTGTTCAGTCAGTGTTTGTGTCTGCCCTGTTCCCACGTCTCTGTTCCCTTTGTAGTGCCTGCATATGAGTCTGTGTCTTTGTTCAGTCTGTGTTATGTGTTTCCTGTTTTACTTTGAAAGTCCATGTCTGATGTTAAGGTGTCTGGTTTTGCTTCCTCTTGTCTCGTTAGGCCTGATTTGCCCCAGCTGTGTTTCCCTCCTGTTACTCATTTCCTGATTGCTCCCTCTGTGTATTTTAGCCCAGTGTTTCTCTGTGTTTGTGTCGCGATCTACCGTTTACCAAGCTGTGTGTTCTGTCAGTCCTCCGGTATTAGTTTATTTTTTTTGATCGTTTCCAGTTATGTTATATTTGAGTTTAACATTAAAACGGTTTTTGAGTTTACATCTGTCTCTGGAGTCTGCACCTTGGGTCCTTTTCCTGTCTGCACACAGCCGCACCTAACAGAAGATCGCGACCAGAACATGGACCCTGCAGACTCTTTAGTTTTTGGATTCGATGCTGAGATGGAGCGGATGATGAGGCTCCTTGACCGCATTGCTCAGGCCAATGATTTGAGGACCATGGCAGTTGGGCTAAGTGCTGTGGATGCCATCATTCGGAGCAACCCTCTGCTTACTCAGTTTTCTATGGACACTGTGCTGGGCAGCTCCATAGCTGCCTGTAGGGAGCAAGTCAGGGCTGGCGAGCTTGCTCTCTCTACCTTCACTTCCACTTCTTCACCGCCGCCCCAGGACAACACACACTCACCACCTGCCTCGTCGCTACCTCAGACTGCCTCTCCTTCCTCACACCAGCCAGGACCTTGTTCGCCTGCCCATTCGCCTGCCTTTTTCCTGGCGGCCATGTGGTCGGATGAGGAGGAGGTCTCCGTATCTCCGCCAGTTTCAGTTCCCTCATCTAGAAGGAAGCGACGCCATCGTCACTCCTCTCCTCTGTCATCCGTCCAGCAATCTGCCTCCGCTGGAGGGTCCGAGGGACTGCTTCAGCCGTCTGTTCCCGCTGGAGGATCCGAGGGGCCCGTTCAGCCACCTGTTTCCGCTGGAGGATCCGAGGGGCCCGTTCAGCCTCCTGTCTCCGCTGGAGGATCCGAGGGGCCCGTTCAGCCTCCTGTCTCCGCTGGAGGATCCGAGGGGCCCGTTCAGCCACCTGTTTCCGCTGGAGGATCCGAGGGGCCCGTTCAGCCACCTGTTTCCGCTGGAGGGTCCGAGGGGCCCGTTCAGCCACCTGTTTCCACTGGAGGGCCCGAGGGGCCCGTTCAGCCACCTGTCTCCGCTGGAGGGCCCGAGGGGCCCGTTCAGCCACCTGTCTCCGCTGGAGGGCCCGAGGGGCCCGTTCAGCCACCTGTCTCCGCTGGAGGGCCCGAGGAGCCCGTTCAGCCACCTGTCTCCGCTGGAGGGTCCGAGGAACCGCTTCAGCCTCCTGTCTCCGCTGGAGGGTCCGAGGGGGCCGTTCAGCCACCACCGGCTCCACCGCCTGGTCCGGCCTCTGCTGCTCCGCCTGGTCCGGCCTCTGCAGCTCCGCCTGGTCCGGCCTCTGCAGCTCCGCCTGGTCCGGCCTCTGCAGCTCCGCCTGGTCCGGCCTCTGCAGCTCCGCCTGGTCCGGCCTCCGAGTGTTCAGCTTCGTCTGCTCCTGAGGTTTCCATGCTGTCTGTTCCTGCTCGTCCTGTCCGGCCTGCTCGTCCTGCACGTCCTGCTCGTCCCGTCCGGCCTGCTCGTCCTGCACGTCCTGCTCGTCCCGTTCGGCCTGCTCGTCCTGCACGTCCTCTCCGGCCGATGACTGGACGTCATTGCTGTCACGGACGGCCCCCTGAACTACGTCGCCGTCGGTGCCTCCCGCCCGGCCGGCCTCCTGAACTACGTCGCCGTCGGTGCCTCCCGCCCGGCCGGCCTCCTGATCTGCTCCGTCGCCACCGGTGCCTCCCGCCTGGCCGGCCTCCTGAACTGTTTTCTGGGCTCTTGGGCCGTCAGCCTCCAGGCCGCCCCCCTGAACTGCCCGGGTTTGGACTATTGTGCTGTCAGCCTCCGGGCCGGCCCCCTGAACTTTTTGTGAACTGTTTTTCCTGGCTGCCTGCGTCTGTCATGAGCCTGTTTTTTGTTCTGTTGCTTTCCGGGCTCCAGTGTTTGCACTTTTTTTTGTTTCTGGCCAATGTGTTTCATTTGTTTCGAGCCCTCCATCCTGTTTCCCCCGCCGCCCACCCTGGTTGGGTTGTTTTTGTTTTTTTGATTTTGATGTTTTGGTTTGGGCTGTCTGGAAGCCAGCCCTTAAGGGGGGGGTACTGTTAGGATGCCTGGGTTGTCGACCCAGGGTTTTTGAGTTTACGATATTATTTATACTGTCTAGTTTTTGGTTTCTTTAAGTTCTGTCTTATGGCTTAGGTCTCTGTCTTCTTTAGTTGCTCTGTCTCCCCTATCACCTGCATCCCCTTGTCTAGTTCGCGTCTATGTGTATCCTAAGTTCCTATGTCCCTGTGTTCAGTCAGTGTTTGTGTCTGCCCTGTTCCCACGTCTCTGTTCCCTTTGTAGTGCCTGCATATGAGTCTGTGTCTTTGTTCAGTCTGTGTTATGTGTTTCCTGTTTTACTTTGAAAGTCCATGTCTGATGTTAAGGTGTCTGGTTTTGCTTCCTCTTGTCTCGTTAGGCCTGATTTGCCCCAGCTGTGTTTCCCTCCTGTTACTCATTTCCTGATTGCTCCCTCTGTGTATTTTAGCCCAGTGTTTCTCTGTGTTTGTGTCGCGATCTACCGTTTACCAAGCTGTGTGTTCTGTCAGTCCTCCGGTATTAGTTTATTTTTTTGATCGTTTCCAGTTATGTTATATTTGAGTTTAACATTAAAACGGTTTTTGAGTTTACATCTGTCTCTGGAGTCTGCACCTTGGGTCCTTTTCCTGTCTGCACACAGCCGCACCTAACAGGGTTGACAGGTACCAGCTAGATATGGACATACCTTTATGCAAGGTTTGGGCTCTGGAACCAGTCTCCTGTAGAGAGGCGGGGCTCTGTGCCTTTGGGTCAGGGAAGGGGCCCTGACTGTTGTCTGTGCTTATGCACCAAATGAAAGTTTGTCCATAACAAACACCCTGTACGACAATGGGTGTCTGTTGGAGTCAAATTATTAAATGTTGTATTTGTGTTACTTAAATTTGTAAGTCTTAGTTCAAACTGTATGATCAAAGACATTCCTTTGTTTCTGACCATCTCCCCAGCCAGTTTGTTGGTGGGGGAGGCTGTAGTGTTTTATTATGAGACATCCTATGTGAAGGTTCTGTTTTCTTGCTTAGTAAACTTCCTGCCTTTATGACCCTTTTGACAAGATACTTGCAAGATGGCAGCCTCCACAAGCGGGGTATTTTGGCTTCATTTTTGCACAATGGTAGGAGGCGGTGCCACGTCGTCCATCTTTTGTACAGTCAATGGCACAGACAAACACATTGACAAAAACATTACAGCAAATGAAGTCAGCAGCTCTTGGTTTCAGCTGGGAAACGTGAAACACATGATGAACTCTGATGTTCTGAGGCTACTTTAAGCCAGCAGACAGGATTAATCATGATATTTATCTCAAACAGACCAATGAAACTGGGAGCAGGTTTCTTCAGACTCACACTCAGAGGGCAATGGTATATTCCTACCAGATGATCAGATACTCTGACCTGAGCGTTATGATAGTGCAGGGGTCTGATGGCAATCAGTCGGCCATTTGTTCTCATGTCTTTAACAGAGTCTCTTGGGTGGAGCTTCAGAGAGGGAGGTAACGATGAAGACGATGGTGCATGGAGGGAACTGAGCGCTCACCTTCAGCTGTGGGGCAGAGTGGAGGTTAATAACAGAGTGAAGATTCAAAGGGGGAGAGTCCAGTGGCTGAAGAGCTCACAGAGCTGTGTGCATACTCCACCATTTATTTATTTAATGATGTCAGCGGTGAGCAGGACTTCTGAGTGGTCAGGTTTAGGCAGAGCCCTGAGTGAAGCTTGATGAAACTTCTGCAGGAAATCTGAACCCAACACCGCAACCTTCCATGCCTTCAAGTCACTGTGTCTCCACCCAACGCGTAGTTAAGTTTGTCAGGAGGTGCATGTCAGGTCACGTGGAAGGTTACGGTGTAAGTTACTCGTATATCATGTTTAACCTTAGTAGCATAAAGACCCCGGGGGGGTTGAAAACGATGTGCCGGGAGTCTGCTGTTCTCGCTGATACTCTACCTCCCGGTCTGCTATGGAGCTGGTGGGTAACCGACTTTTCCGAAAACGTCGTAGCACATTTGGAAACATATATCTTTATAAATCGAGCAGATATTTGAAGCTTACACAGCTACATTCTCGCTTGAAAATAACTTAAAAGTTTATTTTGTGACCCAGAAAGAGTAATATTTAAAAGTTTTTAGCCGCACTCGTCCGCCATTGCCGCGTTTGAGTTTTGGACGAAATGCATTCTGGATGACGTCATTCAGCGACTTCTAGCGACTTTTAGGACAGCCAGTAGCGATTTTCCTTATTGAGGAGTTGGCAACACTGGTCCGGTATCATACCTGTGTCCAAATTCAGGAACCGCATCCTCCTGTGCCCGCATTTGTAGGATGATTACGTTACAGCGACACAACGAAGACTTTCCATATTCAAAGACTCGTTCTTCATTTCCACAGATTTGAAGGATGGGTCGCTTTGTGGCCCAATCTATCCCAGAGTTCATAGCACGTCCCTGCTCAGTTTTCAACAATGGCGGCAGCTAGTTAGTTTTAATATTACTCTTATTAATCTTATTACTCTTATTATACCCACCGCTGTCTTTCGCTACTGAGGTTAAACATGATATGTAAGTCACTTAGATAACTTAAAAATGTTATTGTTTGGCTTTTTTCAGTATTTTATTTATTCCCGAGTAAATCGGTTTGGCTGAGATTAAAGTTATAATTTTTACACAGCTAAATAAACGTCAAGCAGACAACTGATTAACAGAAGTGTGAGATGCTCGAGAATATACACCGCTGTCCTGTTATATTTTAGATAGCAAGGAGCAGACAGCTACGTTTATTAAACTCCACCAAAACAATATGCAAGTTAAATTAAATTTTAATAAACTATCATCTTGTCTTTATTTTTTAGTTAGCACATACCTTAGATACCTAAAGCTGTAAGCTAATGATAGTTATATAAGAACAGATGCATGCTGGTGTAAAAAGCTGTACATTTTATGTCCAATGGACGCATGACCTGATTAGTCGACTAATAGCAAAAATACTTGGTGACTAGTCAACTATCAAAATAATCGTTTGTGGCAGCCCTAGTCAGAATACATCATGGTCACATAAATCCTGAGCAGAGCAAAGTGGCCTACTTAGCTAAACTGCTCACTTTGTAGAAAGCAATGGAAAACACTATTAGCATTAGCTGCTACCCGCTATTTAACTTCATTAACTTCTCCCATCGTTATAACACAAGAGAAAAGGGTATTAGCATTAGCTACTAATGCTTATTCACCTCAAATTAGCATTATATTGTTCATATTGTTAAAAAGTAAGGAAAAACATTGTTAGCATTAGCAGATAATGCTAATTCACGTCAAATTAGCATTATCTAATAACAGCAGCCTACTTAGCATTAGCTGCTCACATTGTTATAAAGCAAGAAAATATGGTATTAGCATTAGCTGCCAGTGCTTATTCACATAAAATTAGCATTAGCCAATATTGGCAGCCTATTTAGCATTAATAATAATGGATTGGATTTATATAGCGCTTTTCAAGACACCCAAAGCGCTTTACAATACCACTATTCATTCACTCTCACATTCATACACTGGTGGAGGCAGCTACAGTTGTAGCCACAGCTGCCCTGGGGCAGACTGACAGAAGCGAGGCTGCCATATCGCGCCATCGGCCCCTCTGGCCAACACCAGTAGGCAAGTAGGGTAAAGTGTCTTGCCCAAGGACACAACGACCAGGACAGAGCAGATCGTTACATGGAGAAACCTTTGGAATACAAGCATGCTGATCCACACAGGTATGCACACAGGTGTACACACGGGTGTTCACAGACGCGGACTACACCTTTCTTGGCTGCTGCCTCAAAGCACATTGTGCGCTGTCGATCTTGCGTGCTGCACAATAGCGTTTATTATTTAGTATCTACTGTTATCTACTGCTAGCTAGTTTATTGTGATGGTGCTGTTTTTTTTATTATGTTGCTCTTTGTTGTTTGCTTTCTCTTCTGTTTTTTTTCTCCATACAGGTGATCCAGGTGTTTTTTTTGTTTTTCTTTTTTGTTTTTTTCTTTCTTCCCCCCCTTCTCACCGTCTCTTCTCCCCTTTGGTTTTCTTTCTCTCCCTCTCTTTCTTTCATTCTTTCTCCCTGTCCTATCCCCCAGTCATGTCTGTTCCATTTGTAGCAACTGAAAATAAAATAAATTCATAATTATAATAAAGGTCAATCAAATGGACCAATATGACAAGGCCATGATGATCCACTTGGTAAAATAAATCCGCTTGGCATCTTTCTTGGCCTTAAGACAACAATTCTGATGGCTAAAGATCCAAACGGGACACAAAAAAAGGAAAGAAAAAAAAAAAAAGAGAATTAGCCGCTCTTGGCAGCCTACTTAGCATTAACTCCTCACATCGTTATAATGTAAGGGAAAAGAGTGCTAGCATTAGCTACTGATATTGTTAAAAAGGAAGGGAAAACATTTTTAGCATTAGCGGATAATGCTTATTCACCTAAAATTAGTGTTAGTCAATACTGGCAGCCTATTTATGATTAACTTCTCACATCATTATAACGCAAGAGAAAAGGGTATTAGCGTTAGCTACTGATGCTTATTTACATCAAATTAGCATTAGCTAATAAGGGCAGCCTACTTAGAATTAGCTCCTCACATCATTATAACACAGGAGAAAAGGGTATTAGCATTAGCTGCTAACATTAGCCTACTTGGCACTAGCTGCTCACATTGTTATAAGGAAAGGGAAAACAGTATTAGCATTAGCTATTAACAAGCATTCACCCCTAATTAGAATTAGCCGCTCTTGGCAGCCTACTTAGCATTAACTCCTCACATCGTTATATTGCAAGGGAAAAGAGTGTTAGCATTAGCTACTGATATTGTTAAAAAGGAAGGGAAAACATTTTTAGCATTAGCAGATAATTCTAATTCACATCAAATTAGCATTTGCTGCCAATGCCTATTCGCCTAAGAATTAGCATTAGCGACTAATGGAAGTCTGCTTAGCTTTAACTCCTCATTAATATAATGCTAATTCACATCAAATTAGCATTAGCTGCTAGTAACAGCCTACTTGGCACTAGCTGCTCACTTTGTTATAAGGAAAGGGAAAACAGTATTTATTCATCCCTAATGAGAATTTGCCGCTAATGGCAGCCTACTTATCGTCAACTCCTCACCCATCATTGTAACACAATGGAAAAGAGTATCAGCATTAACTACATTTGGTGATAAAGCAATATGAGCAAGTATCATTATTAGCATTGGCTAAGTTAATGCCTTAGCATTAAATCCTCACATAATGCAAGGGAAAAGGTTATAAGCGTTAGCTATTCACATAGTTAAAGAAGAAGGGTAAACGTTGTTAGCATTAGCAGATACTGCTAATTCACATAAAATTAGTAATAGCTGCAAACTACGCTAATCAGAGCAGTTAACACTGCTACGGCCTCACAGAGCTGTTCCACAGTAACTGTAGCCCTGACAATACTTCAAATAAAGCCTAGAGTTAAACTGAGAGTGATTGTTGTTGGACAAAATATGTTTTGCTGCTAATCATCCACAGCAAAAAAAAGACACTTTTTATCCATAACAGCAAATGAACCGTACAACAGAAAATGCAAATGCTATCTACAATGATAAGAAAAATAAACTGGGCCAATATGGCATGTTTGTTAATACAGATATACACATGTTAATGTGATCTCTGGTCTCCCACTCAGAGACACAGGTCTCAGTGTCGAGCATTCAAACGGCTACCTGAGGACACTCTTCACGTGAGAGAAAATCTGCTCACACAGATATGTAGAACTAAAAACTGTCAATAAGGCCTCTGCAATGTTCTGAAGACAGTTAAACTTGTCAGGTAGTGATGTCCAGCAGGTGAAAATGCAGCTCCATCAAGCTCCTCTGTGTCCAGCCAGTTAAGGCGAGACAAATCCAGCTGCTCATTAAAGCTTTCTGGTTTGACTGGGACAAAAAAATCAGCCCACCAGGTATTATTGGAAAAGCCATAAAGCCTTTGAATGAAAACGCTGTTGTGACAGTGATGAACAGTGTGTTGTTTGTATATGTAAGATTTCTATACATTTTATATCAGATAAAAACTTTGGTTGTAAGATTCAGATAATTATTAAAAGCTAGACATTTTAAATGAGAATAAGAAAGTATTTCTTTGTGCCCCCCTTTCCCTGTTAATGCCCTACCTGCCCCCAGGTAACCTTTGCTAGATCTGCACAGTTACCAGCTGTCAGCTACACAGAAAGGATCCTGGTGTTATTTGTCTCTCAGAAACAGTTCATAACTTCCCTTCAACTCATTCATGTCACCTAAAAGGTAAACCTGTTTCTCCATCACCTGTTCAGCTCTGATGATTCAGTAAGGACATCTCCTCGTTTCATCTTCATGTTTCCCTCTCAGCAGATAACCAAACCGACATCATGACCAGCAGCTTTTACAGCTGTGGCTCCAACAAACATCAGTTGATACTAGAAATTAATATTAAATACATTCAACAGCTGATCAAGCTTAAACGTGCTGCTGTTGTTTATCCGCTGGTTTCCTCTGAATCTGTGAATGGATTAGCTCCATCTTATCTCTCTTTAACAAAAATAATCCAAGTAGAGTCCTCAGGTCTGCAGATAAGTACTGTAGCTTCTGACCAGAACTAGACACAGAGGTGAGCTTTATCGATCGCTGCAGCCAAACTCTGGAACAGTTGCCCTTCACATCAGGTCTTCACCAACACTCGACATTTTTAAAACCCGGTTGGAAACACATTTGTATTCTGTAGCTTTTAATTCTGACGAGTCTTTCATAGGAATTACTGTGTATGTTTCCTATTCTATCTCTACTATGTGCAGCACTTTGGCTCAACCTGTTTTTAAATGTGCTGATAAATAAATGTAGATTTCTTTGAATAAAACAGTGGAGCCGAGCTTTGAGCCATCCTCAGTGTGTAACAGTGTGTGTATGAGAGCCATGTAATGTCCATGTGTGCATGCTGACTGTGCTGCTCTGACCCCCCTCCTCCTTTCAGGGTGGAGCCTGCTGGAGTACGATGGTTGAGACCAGGTCTGAGGAAGTGTAAGTGTGTTTTTAATGGGATTCATGAAAACAAAGCAGCACACATTCAACCATCTTCATCATGTCAGGAGTCATCATCAAAGTGTCAATCAATTAACAGATGATGGATCAATAACTGCAGCTGGATTGTGTTTGTTCTCTCCACCAGATTCCTGTCAACTCACAATCAACACAAACACAGTGAACACAGAGCTCCAACTGTCTGACAACAACAGGAAGGTAACACACGTGGAGGAGGTTCAGTCATATCCTGATCATCCAGACAGATTCGATTACTGGTCTCAGCTGCTGTGTAGAAATGGTCTGACTGGTCGCTGTTACTGGGAGATCGAGTGGAGAGGAGACATTTTTATATCAGTGAGTTACAGAAGCATCAGAAGGAAAGGAAACAGTTATGACTGTGTGTTTGGATACAATGATCAGTCCTGGAGTCTGTACTGCTCTGATTATGGTCCTGTTTGTGTCAGGCACAATAAGATAAAAACATTCATCTCCTTCTCCTCCTCCTCCTCCTCTGTCTCTAACAGAGTAGCAGTGTATGTGGACTGTCCTGCTGGCACTCTGTCCTTCTACAGAGTCTCCTCTGACACTCTGATCCACCTCCACACCTTCAACATCACATTCACTCAAACTCTTTATCCTGGGTTTTGGTTCTGGTCTGGTTCTTCAGTGTCCCTGTGCTGAGTGGAGTGTAAAGAGTGTCTCCTGTTAGAGAAACACTCTGACTGTTGAACAGATAGTTCAGTCTGTACATGTCTGTCTCTTTCACTCACAAACACGTTTTCAGATTCATGGATTCAATCAGTTGATGTTTGAAACTCTTCTAAATGATTCCTTGTAAGCCTCTTCCTCTTCAGTCACAAACAAACAGGAAGTGATGTCACATGTGTTCCTGTCCACACAGCAGAATGAGTCTATTGCTGACAATCAGTGATGTACAAACAGAGTGAGCATTTCTGAGTAGAATAATAAACTGAGTAGTTCACTGAATGAACAATGGACTGTGAGCTCAGTTCCTTCATCATTAGTATGGATTATATATGTATATGTATTATATTAGTATCATATATATCAGGCGCTGCTGCTGCTGGTTTCAGTCATTGTGCAAATGTGCTGTTTGTAAGGTTGTAAAGCTGCAGTCAGCTGAGACTGAAGAAGTCACCTGATCAGTGAGCAAACGTTTCTGAAAACGTCCAGATGAACAGAATCAACCTTTTGGGATCAGCCAGCAATGCAGCATCATTGTTGTTCAGCTTCAGAGGTTTGCAGGAATGAACTGATGACCAGAAACAGCTGCAAAGTCCAAGAAAATACCAGCTGGAGTTCAGCTGCATTTGAAGAAGTCAAAGAAAAGTAACGATGGCAAAGGGCGATGTTTTCTTCCAAAGAACTGAAAACATGGTCGACGCCTCATTAGAAGAATAATCTGGACATTTGTGAGGAACTCTAACCAAGAAAGCAAAACAAGAAAGCAACGTCAAACAGATCCAACAGACAGTTTCCATGACTGGAAGTGTTCAGTGTAAAAATGCTACATTGCATTATTGCATCCTCTCACCACAGGAGGCGCTGTTGGCACCACTGATTGCTGATCAGCTGTTCTCTGATGATCTGATTGATACTGTGAATAACGGGACTCACTGAACTCTGTGACACAGTGAAGATTACAGAGTTTAACTTCAACATCTGACTGACGTAACACACACAGAAGGATGAACCAGTGAGGCACAGAACACAGTTACTGGAGATACTGGATCAGCTCCATGTGAACCTCTGATGGAGAAGCTGCTGACCCAGAGAAACATCAGGACATGACAGGTAGCTGCACTTATCTAACAACATGTAGCAGAGCTGATCTATGTTAGAGGATCTATCACAGCAGCTGAAGCCAAAGTCCAACACTGGATACCAGCTGAGCCTGTGCTGAGTGTAGTGTTACAGGAAAAGGGCAGAAACACTGAAACTGGTAGCTCACAGTGATGCTGATTGGGGCACAGAGCTGAATGATGCAGCATCAGGACACTGTTTCAGTCTGACTGACAGAGAAACCTGTAGCTGTATCTACATGTGAGACAGAGGCTACACAAGCAGGTTTCTATGTTTCACGGTGACTGAGATCCTCAGTGGGGGTGGACATGCTCCTGTACAGACCTCTGAGGAGAACCAAGGTGCAGTCAAAGAGTCCAGTCTGTCCTCACAGATGTGAACATGTGCTTTCATCAGGTCTGCTAGTCAGCTAGCAGGCTCACATCAGAATCACTGTTCCTGAAAAACACAGTCTGTGTGACATCATCAGTCAGCTGATCGTCCCAGATCTGAATGGTTTCTGTCTCTACTGAGGAAGTCAGAGAATATCACTGAGGTGTGGATCAGGTCTGAGTGACCTGTGGAGGGACAGGTTTAAACAGTCCACAGGTCTCACGTCCTGCTCAGACTGGTAGCTACGGTGGCCCCTAGAGACAAAGCACGTAAAAAATCCAAAAGACTTGCAAACTCCAAAACACTTGCAAAATCCAAAACACATGCAAATTCCAAAACACAACGGAAGTGCTCCAGGACGCTAGGGGCAGTGTTGAGCTTTTGTTACCTAGTAACTACACAAGCCAGGAAGTACCAATGACCGGATTTGGGGTCTGAAGCCTTAAAGGCCGCATTTTAAGGCCGATTACGTCACAGCGACACGACGAAGGCTGTCCCAATTCAAAGGCTGCTCGAAATGCAGCCCTCAAATGCGTCCTTAATTTCCCTGAATTTTAAGGATGGGTCGGTGTAGCCTTCATGGCCCAACATATCCCAGATTTCATAGCGCAGCGGTGGTGTGGATAATTTTGCCGAAAAAAAGCAAGAGTAAACTTTCAGAAGTAAGTACTGAATTTAATGTCACTTATTTATGCACAAATGTTTTTATAATGAAGAACATTAAAACATTACTGTTGGCCACATGTCGGGAAAGTTATGTGACACTAGAAAGTGCATTTTCTGAAGAAACTGCAGTGTGAATGCTTGAATCTGAATGTATGCACTGAAATGAATTAATTGCTGAATTTTGAGTTAAAAATATTGAATGAGATAAAAAAAAAAGTCCGAATTTAACCTGAAAACAAAAGTGCTGAACTGCTAAAAGCTGAAGGTTACACAGAAGAAGAAGTTGGAAAAAAGCTGAAAATGTTTTAATTGTAAATTAGAAAACCCTAAGAAATGAGAAGAGAACATTTAGAGTCAGAAAACATCTGAATGAATATTAAAAGTTCATATTCTTTGAATCACTGAATGACTAAAATGTGATCCCTCTGCTTGGATCCACACAGTTTAAAAAATTTAAAAGTCTGAGCTTTGAAAGACAAGGTGTTGGAAAGAGAACAACAATGGTGACGTTTTGAGGGTAAAATGATGGCTTTAACACTGTGGACACAGCAGCAGTTGAAAGAGAAGTGTTTAAGATGAATCTTGGCAGAGTGAGAGAGAGAGCTTGTTAAGCAGGCAGGTGTGAGCCTGGTTGCTATAGTGACCGCACCCAATGGCTCCATACACACGTACACAGACATGCGCCTCACTTTTGCTGCTTAAAATGAACAGAAACGTCAGCCCTAAACAAATCGCTCCCAAATGAAAAGTATAGGTCGTATTGACAAAATTCTTTAACCGTGAGCGGCAGCAATGTCCAGTCTACCTAATTCTCAGTTTTCATGCCTGTGGAGTTTATTATATGGACGTGGTGACAGTGTAAAGACACCATGCTCTTCTGATTTTCAAACGAACCTTCTGAGCCATTTTAACATTAGAGTCTATGGAAGAGTTGGAGGGAGGAGGCTGTGCATTGGTGACATTTATGAAAGAACCATAACACCTAGTACAATAGTAAACACATTGGATGAAAGAGGACAGCCATGGCTACGTTTTGAGGGTAAAATCATACCTGTAGAGCAAACGCTGCGGCCACAGCAGCAGTTTTAAAAAAGATTTTAAGATTAATTTTTTTGCTCCTCTCACTCTAGCAGTTGAGCTGCCTCACTCTAGCCCCAACATTCCGTCCCATACACACCCATTATAAACTCTGAAACGGGTGAAAAAACATCATGAAACTTAAACTGGAACTGAAGAAAAAGTATAATAGATATTGAAAAGATAAATACAAGTTGAATAGTTGAATGTCTTGTCTTCGTTTTAAAGTTTGAATGGTGGCTCTATGTGAACGTATGTTGAAGTAGTAAGAGTTTAAAAATGAGTAAGTTGAATGAGAATTTGAAGGGTCTCCCCATTGAAATACATGGGAAATTTTTGTTGAATAAAGTTGAATAAAATTAAAAATATAAATGTTAAAAATGAGAAAAATAGAAGCAGTCATGTCCAAAAGAATAGGAATCTAATGGTGTTTGAATGGTTTTTCTAAGTTGAACGGTTTTGAAGGAGTAGGCTTTCAAAAAACGTACGGAATAGATAATAATAAAATACTAGAATAATAACTAGAAAGTGCATTTTCTGAAGAAACTGCAGTGTGAATGCTTGAATCTGAATGTATGCATTGAAATGAAATAATTACTGAATTTAAGTTAAAAATTTTGAATGAGATAAAAAAAAAAAACCCCGAATTTAACCTGAAAACAAAAGTGCTGAACTGCTAAAAGCTGAAGGTTACACAGAAGAAGAAGTTGGAAAAAAGCTGAAAATGTTTTAATTGTAAATTAGAAAACCCTAAGAAATGAGAAAAGAACATTTAGAGTCAGAAAACATCTGAATGAATATTAAAAGGTCATATTCTTTGAATCACTGAATGACTCAAATGTGATCCCTCCACTTTGATCCACACAGTTTAAAAAGTTTAAATGTTTGAGCTTTGAAAGACACGGTGTTGGAAAGAGAACAATAATGGCGACAATTTGAGGGTAAAATGATGGCTGTGACACTGTGGACACAGCAGCAGTTGAAAGAGAAGTGCTTAAGATGAATCTTGGTACAGTGGCAGGCAGAGCTTGTTAAGCAGGCAGGTGTGAGCCTGGTTGCTATAGTGACTGCACCCAATGGCTCCATACACACGTACACAGACATGCACCTCACTTTTGCTGCTTAAAATGAACAGAAAAGTCAGGCCGAAACAAATCGCTCCCAAATGAAAAGTAAAAGTCGTATTGACAAAATTCTTTCACCGTGAGCGACAGCAATGTCTAGTCTACCTAATTCTCAGTTTTCATGCCTGTGGAGCTTATTATATGGACGTGGTGACAGTGGAAAGACACCATGCTCTTCTGATTTTCAAACGAACCTTCTGAGCCATTTTAACATTAGAGTCTATGGAAGAGTTGGAGGGAGGAGGCTGTGCATTGGTGACATTTATGAAAGAACCATAACACCTAGGACAATAGTAAACACATTGGATGAAAGAGGACAGCCATGGCTACGTTTTGAGGGTAAAATCATACCTGTAGAGCAAACGCTGTGGACACAGCAGCAGTTTTAAAAAAGATTTTAAGATTAATTTTTTTGCTCCTCTCACTCTAGCAGTTGAGCTGTCTCACTCTAGCCCCAACATTCCGTCCCATACACACCCATTATAAACTCTGAAACGGCTGAAAAAACATCATGAAACTTAAACTGGAACTGAAGAAAAAGTATAATAGATATTGAAAAGATAAATACAAGTTGAATAGTTGAATGTCTTGTCTTCGTTTTAAAGTTTGAATGGTGGCTCTATGTCAATGTATGTGGAAGTAGTAAGAGTTTAAAAATGAGTAAGTTGAATGAGAATTTGAAGGGTCTCCCCATTGAAATACATTATAAATTTTTGTTGAATAAAGTTGAATAAAATTAAAAATATAAATGTTAAAAATGAGAAAAATAGAAGCAGTCATGTCCAAAAGAATAGGAATCTAACGGTGTTTGAATGGTTTTTCTAAGTTGAATGGTTTTGAAGTAGTAGGATTACAAAAAACGTACGGAATAGATAATAATAATAAAATGGAATAATAATAAAGATTCGAATAACAATACTGTGAATGCTTTTCAAGCATTCACACTAACTAGAAAAATTTGCATTTCCTGCGAAAATGCAGTGTGGATGCTTAAAGCTGAAGCTGTATGCAAAAAGTAGCTGAAAAAGCTGAAAAGTTGCAGAAATTGTAAAAACTTTGCAAAAGCAAAAGAAGTTTGCTAAAATGGAATAACTTAGCAGAACTGCAATATCTTAGAGGAAACATAATACTTGGCAGAAATAGCATAGCAGAATTTAGCAGAAATATTGTAACTTACCAGAAACATGATAACTTCTCAAAAATACAAGAATTTAGGAGAAATAGTATAAGATAACAGAAAGAATATATTTAGCCAAAAATACTTAAACATTACAGAAACACTATGATTTAGAAAAATAGTACAACAGAGCAGAAATATTGTGATTTACCAGAGACACTGTGATGAACTATGAATATTGTAATTTTAAATTGAGACTATGTTTTAGCACAAATATTATAATTTGGCAGAAATACTATAATTTAGCAGAAATACTATATTAAGCACAAATCCTATAAAAAGCAGAAATGGTATGATTAAGCACAAATACTACATTTAGTAGAAATACTTTGTTTTAGCACAAATCCCATAAAAAGCAGAAATACTGTACTATGATTTAGTAGAAAAACTATAATTAATCAGAAATACTAAATTTAGCAGAAATACTATATTAAGCACAAATACTATAAAAAGCAGAAATAGTATGATTAAGCATAAATACTACATTTAGCAGAAATACTATATTAAGCACAAATCCTATAAAAGCAGAAATAGTATATTAAGCACAAATCTTATAAAATAGCAGAAATAGTATGATTTAGCACAATAGTAATAAGTTAAACAGAAAAATTGGAAAAGCAAAATGGACAGCTGAAAAAATGCTGAACATGCTGAGGGTCCCTCAAATATACTTGTTAAATGACAAAAATCTGCAAAAAAATTTATTACAGCCACACAATCACAAATATGTACACATGAGGAAACACACATGCACAGAGAGACCCACACACAAGATCCAATTCAGTCAACCAGTCTAAATATATTGAATTTAAATCTTAGAATGAGATCATCCCATTAAAAGCCTTTTTCTCTCTCTCTCTCTCTCTCTCTCTCTGTCACACACACACACACACACACACACACACACACACACACACACACACACACACACACACACACACACACACAGGGAGAGAGAAGTAAGTTTCTAGGTCAGCCTGGGAGCTGCTGAATTTGAATCCACCAATCAGAGAGGCTGTGCACTTTTCCCCACCAAAACAGGTGCATCTGTTTACACACGCAGCAGCACAGAGAGACACAGGATTTTTGCAGTCTATTTCTCATAGTGACGACTCCCCTCAAACAAATGACCGTAATTTCCTAACCGTAGGGGCTAGAACGGTCATTCTTACACCGTTTTGTTCAGAAGAGATGGGGGAATCTTCAAGTGTTGACAATTTAATATTAAAATATGAATTTTTAGAGATATATGACATGGATGACTTGTTGACTTAGAAGCCACGAATTCCCCAATATGCAAATTTGAATGCCTGAGACCACATATGTGATTGGCTGGCTGGGAAGCCGTGCAGGCCCTGATTTGTGGATTTGAATTCCTCAGCCCTTAGATATGATTGGCTGGCTTAGAAGCCACGAAGGCCCCAATATGCAAATTTGAATGCCTCAGGACACTTATTTGATTGGCTGGGAAACTGTGCAGGCCCTGATTTGAAAATTTGAATGTCTCAGTCCTCACAGAGGATTGGCTGCCTGGGGACCTGGCAGAAATATATAGAAATACTATTATTAAGCATAAATACTACATTTAGTAGAAATACTATGTTTTAGCACAAATACTATAAAAAGAAGAAAAACTATAATTTAGCAGAAATACTATATTAAGCACAAATCCTATAAAAAGCAGAAATACTATAATTTAGAACAAATAGTATAAAAAGCAGAAATACTATAATTTAGCAGAAATACTATGTTAGGCACAAATCCTATAAAAAGCAGAAATACTATAATTTAGCAGAAATACTATGTTAGGCACAAATCCTATAAAAAGCAGAAATACTATAATTTAGCAGAAATACTATATTAGGCATAAATCCTATGAAAAGCAGAAATAGTATGATTTAGCAGAAATACTGTATTTAGCACAAGTACCGAAAAGTACCAGAAATACTATGATTTAGCAGAATAGTAATAACTTATTGAAACACAAATGCACAGAGGGACACACAAACACAGGCTCTAATCCAGTCAACCAGTCTAACTATGTTCAATTTAAATCCTACAATGACATGCTGCCAAATAAGGGCAGGGTCCTCTCTCTCCCACTAAACACACACACACACACACACACACACACACACACACACACACACACACACACACACAGAGGGAGAGAGGACTAAGTTTCTAGGTCAGCCTGGGAGCTGCTGAATTTGAATCCACCAATCAGAGAGCCTGTTTACGTTTTCCCGCCAAAACAGGTGCATCTTTTTACACACGCAGCACAGAGACATAGACCTGCTTCTTTCAGTTTATTTCACATAGTGAGGATTCCCCTCAAACAAATGACCATAATTTCCTAACCATAGGGGCTAGAGCAGTCATTCTTACACCGTTTTGTTCAGAAGAGATGGGGGAATCTTCAAGTGTTGACAATTTATCATTAAAATATGAATTTTTAGAGATATATGACATGGATGACTTGTTGACTTAGAAGCCACGAATTCCCCAATATGCAAATTTGAATACCTGGAGCCCACATACATGATTGGCTGGCTGGGAAGCTGTGCAGGCCCTGATTTGTGGATTTGAATTCCTCAGCCCTCAGATATGATTGGCTGGCTTAGAAGCCATGAAGGCCCCAATATGCAAATTTGAATGCCTCAGGACACATATATGATTGGCTGGGAAACCGTGCAGGCCCTGATTTGAAAATTTGAATGTCTAAGTCCTCACAGAGGATTGGCTGCCTGGGGACCTGGCAGAAATATATAGAAATATATAGAAATACTATGATTAAGCATAAATACTACATTTAGTAGAAATACTATGTTTTAGCACAAATACTATAAAAAGCAGAAATACTATAATTTAGCAGAAATACTATATTAAGCACAAATCCTATAAAAAGCAGAAATAGGATGATTAAGCATAAACACTACATTTAGTAGAAATATTATGTTTGAGCAAAAATCCTATAAAAAGCAGAAATACTATATTAGGCACAAATCCCATAAAAAGCAGAAATAGTATGATTAAGCATAAATACTACATTTAGTAGAAATACTATGTTTTAGCACAAATAGTATAAAAAGCAGAAATACTGTAATTTAGCAGAAATACTATATTAGGCACAAATCTTATAAAATAGCAGAAATAGTATGATTTAGCACAATAGTAATCAGTTAAACAGAAAAATTGGAAAAGCAAAATGGACAGCTGAAAAAATGCTGAACATGCTGAGGGTCCCTCAAATATACTTGTTAAATGAAAAAATCAGCAAAAAAATGCACAGGGAGAGAGAAGTAAGTTTCTAGGTCAGCCTGGGAGCTGCTGAATTTGAATCCACCAATCAGAGAGCCTGTGTACTTTTTCCCGCCAAAACATGTGCCTCTTTTTACACACGCAGCACAGAGAGGCACAGGATTATTGCAGCCTATTTCTCATAGTGAGGACTCCCCTCAAACAAATGACCATAATTTCCAAACCGTAGGGGCTAGAGCGGTCATTCTTACACCGTTTTGTTCAGAAGAGATGGGGGAATCTTCCAGTGTTTACAATTTATCATTAAAATATGAATTATTAAAGATATTTGACTTGTAATGCACCATAACTGAGTAGAGCGAAGCAAAAACTGCCTTGACTTGCCCTCAAACAACGCTTTCTAACTCGAAATCTATTTGGAGTATCGATATCATTCTTTCACCGTAAGAGACAGCAGGCTTTGGTGAACAATCATGGAAATTTTCAGGTCTCTGTGGAAATCCAACAAAAAGTTATGACGAGAGAAAAAAATGGTTCATTTCCACAGTTTGAAATCTGAAGAAATCTGAGCGAAGGACGAATTTCCTACCCTCAAACAAGTCCAACTCATTTCAGAACGGTAATAGGTGAGAAAGAAATTCTTGAATTGTGAGCGTCAGGGGTGTCTGAAGATATTCGGGGACAAGCCTCATGTCTTAACTTTGCTTCGTTAAGGAGATATGACGATTCGAATATGCCTCTCATTACAGAAATCCAGCGGTGATTTTGAACAAGCTCTCCATTCACTTTATATGGAGAGTTTTCTGACCTTGTGTTAGTCTGAGGAGATTTGCGAAAATTCTATAAATCCCACAACAATGATAGTGACATTTCCTGAAAGCCAGCAAAAATACCTACGTTTTGATGTATAATTTGTGGAAGTTGAGTGAAAATTGAGCAAGTAGCAAACAGTTGTTCGGACATGAAGAGAAGACTGCAAAACCTTCAGTGACACACTGGAAGCCAAGAGCATAGCAACCATAACAACGCATGTATTTTGTGAAAAATCACAATTTTGCAACTCAAAACTTTAAGAGGCATAAAAGTAAAACAGTAGAAGATTTGAAAAAGCTGAATCATACCTGAATAGCCCAATAATTTGTGAACATTTTAAAATTTGAATGGTTGTTCTAGGTGAAAATATGAGGAAGTAGTTAAGTTTCAAAAACAAGCAAAATTTAGCAGAATTGCAGAAGTTTCCCATTCATTTCAATGGGACAAATTAAAGGAAAAAAGCTTAATATTTTAAAAAGTATAATAGTTAAAAATAGCAAAAATCGTAGCAGGAATTAGCAAAAATAGCAGAATAGTTTAAAATTTGAACGGTGAAAATCGGCTGAAAATTGTGGAAGTAGTTTAACGGCGAAAAGTGTACGGAAGCAACTAGAATAATAACTAGAAAAATTTGCATTTCCTGCGAAAATGCAGTGTGGATGCTTTAAAGCTGAAGCTGTATGCAAAAAGTAGCTGAAAAAGCTGAAAAGTTGCAGAAATTGTAAAAACTTTGCAGAAGCAAAAGAAGTTTGCAAAAATGGAATAACTTAGCAGAACTGCAATATCTTAGAGGAAACATAATACTTGGCAGAGATACAATAGCATAGCAGAATTTAGCAGAAATATTGTAACTTACCAGAAACATGATAACTTCTCAAAAATACAAGAATTTAGGAGAAATAGTATAAGATAACAGAAAGAATATATTTAGCCAAAAATACTTAAACATTACAGAAACACTATGATTTAGAAAAATAGTACAACAGAGCAGAAATATTGTGATTTACCAGAGACACTGTGATGAACTATGAATATTGTAATTTTAAATTAAGACTATGTTTTAGCACAAATATTATAATTTGGCAGAAATACTATAATTTAGCAGAAATACTATATTAAGCACAAATCCTATAAAAAGCAGAAATGGTATGATTAAGCATAAATACTACATTTAGTAGGAATACTTTGTTTTAGCACAAATCCCATAAAAAGCAGAAATACTGTACTATGATTTAGTAGAAAAACTATAATTAATCAGAAATACTAAATTTAGCAGAAATACTATATTAAGCACAAATCCTATGAAAAGCAGAAATAATATGATTAAGCATAAATACTACATTTAGCAGAAATACTATATTAAGCACAAATCTTATAAAAAGCAGAAATACTATATTAAGCACAAATCCTATAAAAGCAGAAATAGTATATTAAGCACAAATCTTATAAAATAGCAGAAATAGTATGATTTAGCACAATAGTAAAAAGTTAAACAGAAAAATTGGAAAAGCAAAATGGACAGCTGAAAAAATGCTGAACATGCTGAGGGTCCCTCAAATATACTTATTAAATGACAAAAATCTGAAAAAAAATTTATGACAGCCACACAATTACAAATATGTACACATGAGGAAACACACATGCACAGAGAGACACACACACAAGATCCAATTCAGTCAACCAGTCTAACTATATTCAATTTAAATCCTACAATGACATGCTGCCAAATAAGGGCAGGGTACTCTCTCTCCCACTAAACACACACACACACACACACACACACACACACACACACACACACACACACACACACACACACACACACAGAGGGAGAGAGCTGCCGAATTTAAATCCACCAATCAGAGTGGCTGTTTACGTTTTCCCGCCAAAACAGGTGCATCTTTTTACACACGCAGCACAGAGAGGCACAGGATTATTGCAGTCTATTTCTCATAGTGAGGACTCCCCTCAAACAAATGACCATAATTTCCTAACTGTAGGGGCTAGAGCGGTCATTCTTACACCGTTTTGTTCAGAAGTGATTGGGGAATCTTCCAGTGTTGACAATTTATCATTCAAATATGAATTTTTAGAGATATATGACATGGATGACTTATTGACTTAGAAGCCACGAATTCCCCAATATGCAAATTTGAATGGCTGAGGCCACATATATGATTGGCTGGCTGGGAAGCCATGCAGGCCCTGATTTGTGGATTTGAATTCCTCAGCCCTCAGATATGATTGGCTGGCTTAGAAGCCATGATGGCCCCAATATGCAAATTTGAATGCCTCAGGACACTTATATGATTGGCTGGGAAGCCGTGCAGGCCCTGATTTGAAAATTTGAATGTCTCAGTCCTCACAGAGGATTGGCTGCCTGGGGACCTGGCAGATATATATATAGAAATACTATGATTAAGCATAAATACTACATTTAGTAGAAATACTATGTTTTAGCAAAAATACTATAAAAAGCAGAAATACTATAATTTAGCAGAAATACTATATTAGGCACAAATAGTATAAAAAGCAGAAATACTATATTAGGTACAAATCCTATAAAAAGCAGAAATACTATATTAGGCACAAATAGTATAAAAAGCAGAAATACTATATTAGGCACAAATAGTATAAAAAGCAGAAATACTATAATTTAGCAGAAATACTATGTTAGGCACAAATCCTATAAAAAGAACAAATACTATAATTTAGCAGAAATACTATATTAGGCACAAATCTTATGAAAAGCAGAAATAGTATGATTTAGCAGAAATACTGTATTTAGCACAAGTACCGAAAAGTACCAGAAATACTATGATTTAGCAGAATAGTAATAACTTACAAAATTACAAATATGGAGGCATATTGAAACAGAAATGCACAGAGGGACACACAAACACAGGCTCTAATCCAGTCAACCAGTCTAACTATATTCAATTTAAATCCTACAATGACATGCTGCCAAATAAGGGCAGGGTCCTCTCTCTCCCACTAAACACACACACACACACACACACACACACACACACACACACACACACACACACACACACACACAGACACAGAGGGAGAGAGCTGCCGAATTTAAATCCACCAATCAGAGTGGCTGTTTACGTTTTCCCGCCAAAACAGGTGCATCTTTTTACACACGCAGCACAGAGAGGCACAGGATTATTGCAGCCTATTTCTCATAGTGAGGACTCCCCACAAACAAATGACCATAATTTCCTAACCGTAGGGGCTAGAACGGTCATTCTTACACCGTTTTGTTCAGAAGAGATGGGGGAATCTTCCAGTGTTAACAATTTATCATTAAAATGTGAATTTTTAGAGATATACGACATGGATGACTTGTTGACTTAGAAGCCACGAATTCCCCAATATGCAAATTTGAATGCCTGAGACCACATATATGATTGGCTGCCTGGGAAGCCGTGCAGGCCCTGATTTGTGGATTTGAATTCCTCAGCCCTCAGATATGATTGGCTGGCTTAGAAGCCATGAAGGCCCCAATATGCAAATTTGAATGCCTCAGGACACATATATGATTGGCTGGGAAACCGTGCAGGCCCTGATTTGAAAATTTGAATGTCTAAGTCCTCACAGAGGATTGGCTGCCTGGGGACCTGGCAGAAATATATAGAAATACTATGATTAAGCATAAATACTACATTTAGTAGAAATACTATGTTTTAGCACAAATACTATAAAAAGCAGAAATACTATAATTTAGCAGAAATACTATATTAAGCACAAATCCTATAAAAAGCAGAAATAGGATGATTAAGCATAAACACTACATTTAGTAGAAATACTATGTTTGAGCAAAAATCCTATAAAAAGCAGAAATACTATATTAGGCACAAATCCCATAAAAAGCAGAAATGGTATGATTAAGCATAAATACTACATTTAGTAGAAATACTATGTTTTAGCACAAATAGTATAAAAAGCAGAAATACTGTAATTTAGCAGAAATACTATATTAGGCACAAATCTTATAAAATAGCAGAAATAGTATGATTTAGCACAATAGTAATAAGTTAAACAGAAAAATTGGAAAAGCAAAATGGACAGCTGAAAAAATGCTGAACATGCTGAGGGTCCCTCAAATATACTTGTTAAATGAAAAAAATCAGCAAAAAATTGCACAGGGAGAGAGAAGTAAGTTTCTAGGTCAGCCTGGGAGCTGCTGAATTTGAATCCACCAATCAGAGAGCCTGTGTACTTTTTCCCGCCAAAACAGGTGCCTCTTTTTACACACGCAGCACAGAGAGGCACAGGATTATTGCAGCCTATTTCTCATAGTGAGGACTCCCCTCAAACAAATGACCATAATTTCCAAACCGTAGGGGCTAGAGCGGTCATTCTTACACCGTTTTGTTCAGAAGAGATGGGGGAATCTTCCAGTGTTTACAATTTATCATTAAAATATGAATTATTAAAGATATTTGACTTGTAATGCACCATAACTGAGTAGAGCGAAGCAAAAACTGCCTTGACTTGCCCTCAAACAACGCTTTGTGACTTGAAATCTATTTGGAGTATCGATATCATTCTTTCACCGTAAGAGACAGCAGGCTTTGGTGAACAATCATGGAAATTTTCAGGTCTCTGTGGAAATCCAACAAAAAGTTATGACGAGAGAAAAAAGTGGTTCATTTCCACAGTTTGAAATCTGAAGAAATCTGAGCGAAGGACGAATTTCCTACCCTCAAACAAGTCCAACTCATTTCAGAACGGTAATAGGTGAGAAAGAAATTCTTGAATTGTGAGCGTCAGGGGTGTCTGAAGATATTCGGGGACAAGCCTCATGTCTTAACTTTGCTTCGTTAAGGAGATATGACGATTCGAATATGCCTCTCATTACAGAAATCCAGCGGTGATTTTGAACAAGCTCTCCATTCACTTTATATGGAGAGTTTTCTGACCTTGTGTTAGTCTGAGGAGATTTGCAAAAATTCTATAAATCCCACAACAATGATGGTGACATTTTCTGAAAGCCAGCAAAAATACCTACGTTTTGATGTATAATTTGTGGAAGTTGAGTGAAAATTGAGCAAGTAGCAGGAAGTTGTTCGGACATGAAGTGAAAATTGCAAAACCTTCAGTGGCACACTGGAAGCCAAGAGCATAGCAACCATAACAACACATGTATTTTGTGAAAAATCACAATTTTGCAACTCAAAACTTTAAGAGGCATAAAAGTAAAACAGTAAAAGATTTGAAAAAGCTGAATCATACCTGAATAGCCAAATAATTTGTGAACATTTTAAAATTTGAATGGTTGTTCTAGGTGAAAATATGAGGAAGTAGTTAAGTTTCAAAAACAGGCAAAATTTAGCAGAATTGCAGAAGTTTCCCATTCATTTCAATGGGACAAATTAAAGGAAAAAAGCTTAATATTTTAAAAAGTATAATAGTTAAAAATAGCAAAAATCGTAGCAGGAATTAGCAAAAATAGCTGAATAGTTTAAAGTTTGAACGGTGAAAATAGCACAAAAATTGTGGAAGTAGTTAAACGGCGAAAAGTGTACGGAAGCAACTAGAACTAGAAAAATTTGCATTTCCTGCGAAAATGCAGTGTGGATGCTTAAAGCTGAAGCTGTATGCAAAAAGTAGCTGAAAAAGCTGAAAAGTTGCAGAAATTGTAAAAACTTTGCAGAAGCAAAAGAAGTTTGCTAAAATGGAATAACTTAGCAGAACTGCAATATCTTAGAGGAAACATAATACTTGGCAGAAATACAATAGCATAGCAGAATTTAGCAGAAATATTGTAACTTACCAGAAACATGATAACTTCTCAAAAATACAAGAATTTAGGAGAAATAGTATAAGATAACAGAAAGAATATATTTAGCCAAAAATACTTAAACATTACAGAAACACTATGATTTAGAAAAATAGTACAACAGAGCAGAAATATTGTGATTTACCAGAGACACTGTGATGAACTATGAATATTGTAATTTTAAATTGAGACTATGTTTTAGCACAAATATTATAATTTGGCAGAAATACTATAATTTAGCAGAAATACTATATTAAGCACAAATCCTATAAAAAGCAGAAATGGTATGATTTAGCAGAAATACTGTATTTAGCACAAGTACCGAAAAGTACCAGAAATACTATGATTTAGCAGAATAGTAATAACTTATTGAAACACAAATGCACAGAGGGACACACAAACACAGGCTCTAATCCAGTCAACCAGTTTAACTATGTTCAATTTAAATCCTACAATGACATGCTGTCAAATAAGGGCAGGGTCCTCTCTCTCCCACTAAACACACACACACACACACACACACACACACACACACACACACACACACACACACACACAGGGAGAGAGGACTAAGTTTCTAGGTCAGCCTGGGAGCTGCTGAATTTGAATCCACCAATCAGAGAGGCTGTTTACGTTTTCCCGCCAAAACAGGTGCATCTTTTTACACACGCAGCACAGAGACATAGACCTGCTTCTTTCAGTTTATTTCACATAGTGAGGATTCCCCTCAAACAAATGACCATAATTTCCTAACCATAGGGGCTAGAGCGGTCATTCTTACACCGTTTTGTTCAGAAGAGATGGGGGAATCTTCAAGTGTTGACAATTTATCATTAAAATATGAATTTTTAGAGATATACGACATGGATGACTTGTTGACTTAGAAGCCACGAATTCCCCAATATGCAAATTTGAATACCTGGAGCCCACATACATGATTGGCTGGCTGGGAAGCTGTGCAGGCCCTGATTTGTGGATTTGAATTCCTCAGCCCTCAGATATGATTGGCTGGCTTAGAAGCCATGAAGGCCCCAATATGCAAATTTGAATGCCTCAGGACACATATATGATTGGCTGGGAAGCCGTGCAGGCCCTGATTTGAAAATTTGAATTTCTCAGTCCTCACAGAGGATTGGCTGCCTGGGGACCTGGCAGAAATATATAGAAATACTATGATTAAGCATAAATACTACATTTAGTAGAAATACTATGTTTTAGCACAAATACTATAAAAAGCAGAAATACTATAATTTAGCAGAAATACTATATTAAGCACAAATCCTATAAAAAGCAGAAATAGGATGATTAAGCATAAACACTACATTTAGTAGAAATACTATGTTTGAGCAAAAATCCTATAAAAAGCAGAAATACTATATTAGGCACAAATCCCATAAAAAGCAGAAATAGTATGATTAAGCATAAATACTACATTTAGTAGAAATACTATGTTTTAGCACAAATAGTATAAAAAGCAGAAATATTGTAATTTAGCAGAAATACTATATTAGGCACAAATCTTATAAAATAGCAGAAATAGTATTATTTAGCACAATAGTAATAAGTTAAACAGAAAAATTGGAAAAGCAAAATGGACAGCTGAAAAAATGCTGAACATGCTGAGGGTCCCTCAAATATACTTGTTAAATGAAAAAATCAGCAAAAAAATGCACAGGGAGAGAGAAGTAAGTTTCTAGGTCAGCCTGGGAGCTGCTGAATTTGAATCCACCAATCAGAGAGCCTGTGTACTTTTTCCCGCCAAAACATGTGCCTCTTTTTACACACGCAGCACAGAGAGGCACAGGATTATTGCAGCCTATTTCTCATAGTGAGGACTCCCCTCAAACAAATGACCATAATTTCCAAACCGTAGGGGCTAGAGCGGTCATTCTTACACCGTTTTGTTCAGAAGAGATGGGGGAATCTTCCAGTGTTTACAATTTATCATTAAAATATGAATTATTAAAGATATTTGACTTGTAATGCACCATAACTGAGTAGAGCGAAGCAAAAACTGCCTTGACTTGCCCTCAAACAACGCTTTCTAACTCTAAATCTATTTGGAGTATCGATATCATTCTTTCACCGTAAGAGACAGCAGGCTTTGGTGAACAATCATGGAAATTTTCAGGTCTCTGTGGAAATCCAACAAAAAGTTATGACGAGAGAAAAAAGTGGTTCATTTCCACAGTTTTAAATCTGAAGAAATCTGAGCGAAGGACAAATTTCCTACCCTCAAACAAGTCCAACTCATTTCAGAACGGTAATAGGTGAGAAAGAAATTCTTAAATTGTGAGCGTCAGGGGTGTCTGAAGATATTCGGGGACAAGCCTCATGTCTTAACTTTGCTTCGTTAAGGAGATATGACGATTCGAATATGCCTCTCATTACAGAAATCCAGCGGTGATTTTGAACAAGCTCTCCATTCACTTTATATGGAGAGTTTTCTGACCTTGTGTTAGTCTGAGGAGATTTGCAAAAATTCTATAAATCCCACAACAATGATGGTGACATTTTCTGAAAGCCAGCAAAAATACCTACGTTTTGATGTATAATTTGTGGAAGTTGAGTGAAAATTGAGCAAGTAGCAGGAAGTTGTTCGGACATGAAGTGAAAATTGCAAAACCTTCAGTGGCACACTGGAAGCCAAGAGCATAGCAACCATAACAACACATGTATTTTGTGAAAAATCACAATTTTGCAGCTCAAAACTTTAAGAGGCATAAAAGTAAAACAGTAAAAGATTTGAAAAAGCTGAATCATACCTGAATAGCCCAATAATTTGTGAACATTTTAAAGTTTGAATGGTTGTTCTAGGTGAAAATATGAGGAAGTAGTTAAGTTTCAAAAACAAGCAAATTTTAGCAGAATTGCTGAAGTTTCCCATTCATTTCAATGGGACAAATTAAAGGAAAAAAGTGGAATATTTTAAAAAGTATAATAGTTAAAAATAGCAAAAATCATAGCAGGAAAGAGCAAAAATAGCTGAATAGTTTAAAATTTGAACGGTGAAAATCGGCTGAAAATTGTGGAAGTAGTTTAACGGCGAAAAGTGTACGGAAGCAACTAGAATAATAATAATAATAACTAGAAAAATTTGCATTTCCTGCGAAAATGCAGTGTGGATGCTTTAAAGCTGAAGCTGTATGCAAAAACTAGCTGAAAAAGCTGAAAAGTTGCAGAAATTGTAAAAACTTTGCAGAAGCAAAGGAACTTTGCTAAAATGTAATAACTTAGCAGAACTGCAATATCTTAGAGGAAACATAATACTTGGCAGAAATACAATAGCATAGCAGAACTTAGCAGAAATATTGTAACTTACCAGAAACATGACAACTTCTCAAAAAATACAAGAATTTAGGAGAAATAGTATAAGATAACAGAAAGAATATATTTAGCCAAAAATACTTAAACATTACAGAAACACTATGATTTAGAAAAATAGTACAACATAGCAGAAATACTGTGTTTTACCAGAGACACTGTGATGAACTATGAATATTGTAATTTTAAATTAATACTATGTTTTAGCACAAATACTATAATTTGGCAGAAATACTATCATTTGGCAGAAATACTATGATTCAGCACAAATACTCTGGTTTAGCACAAATATTATAAGATAGCAGAAATACAATTATATAGCAGAAATGCTATATTTAGAAAGAAAAATATAATATAGTAGAAATAGTATGATTTAGCAGAAATACTACAATATAGCATAATAACAATGATTTAGAACAAATACTATGATTGAGCAGAATAGTTATAACTTAAGTGAAAATACTGGAAAACTAAAGTGACAAGCTGAGAAAAAAACAGAACATGCTTAAGCTGTCTCAAAACTAATTATTGTTCAACTGTGGGGAAAAAAAGAAATACAAATAAATAAATACAGAAATGTAAAGAGAGAGACACACACACAGGGTCTATGCCAGTCAAACAATGAGATGCTGCCCTAAAGAGGGTCTTTCTCTCTCTCTCTCTCTCTCTCTCTGCCTCTGTCTCTCACACACACACACACAGGGAGAGAAGCAAGTTTCTAGGTCAGTCAAGCAGCCTGGGAGCTGATAAATTTGAATCCACCAATCAGAGAGGCTGTGTACTTTTCCCGCCAAAACAGGTGCACACACGCAGCACAGAGACAGGATTTTTGTAGTCTATTTCTCATAGTGAGGATTCCCCTCAAACAAATGACCATAATTTCCTAACCGTAGGGGCAAGAACGGTCATTTTTACACAGTTTTGTTGATAAGAGATGGGGGAATCGTCAAGTGTTGACAATTTATCATTAAAATATGAATTTTTTGAGATATATGACATGGATGACGGGTTGGTTTAGAAGCCACGAAGGCCCCAATATGCAAATTTGAATGCCTCAGCCCACATATATGATTGGCTGGCTGGGAAGCCGTGGAGGCCCTGATATGTAAATTTGAATGTCTCAGGCCTCACAGAGGATTGGCTGCCTGGCGACCTGGCAGTAATATATGGAAATAGTATGATTAATCAGAAATACTAAATTTAGCAGAAATACTATATTAAGCACAAATACTATGAAAAGCAGAAATAGTATATTAAGCACAAATCTTATAAAATAGCAGAAATAGTATGATTAAGCATAAATACTACATTTAGCAGAAATACTATATTAAGCACAAATCCTATAAAAGCAGAAATAGTATATTAAGCACAAATCTTATAAAATAGCAGAAATAGTATGATTTAGCACAATAGTAATAAGTTAAACAGAAAAATTGGAAAAGCAAAATGGACAGCTGAAAAAATGCTGAACATGCTGAGGGTCCCTCAAATATACTTGTTAAATGACAAAAATCTGCAAAAAAATTTATTACAGCCACACAATCACAAATATGTACACATGAGGAAACACACATGCACAGAGAGACACACACACAAGATCCAATTCAGTCAACCAGTCTAAATATATTGAATTTAAATCTTAGAATGAGATCATCCCATTAAAAGCCTTTCTCTCTCTCTCTCTCTCTCTCTCTCTCTCTCTCTGTCACACACACACACACACACACACACACACACACACACACACACACACACACACAGGGAGAGAGAAGTAAGTTTCTAGGTCAGCCTGGGAGCTGGTGAATTTGAATCCACCAATCAGAGAGGCTGTGCACTTTTCCCCACCAAAACAGGTGCATCTGTTTACACACGCAGCAGCACAGAGAGACACAGGATTTTTGCAGTCTATTTCTCATAGTGACGACTCCCCTCAAACAAATGACCGTAATTTCCTAACCGTAGGGGCTAGAATGGTCATTCTTACACCGTTTTGTTCAGAAGAGATGGGGGAATCTTCAAGTGTTGACAATTTAATATTAAAATATGAATTTTTAGAGATATATGACATGGATGACTTGTTGACTTAGAAGCCACGAATTCCCCAATATGCAAATTTGAATGCCTGAGACCACATATGTGATTGGCTGGCTGGGAAGCCGTGCAGGCCCTGATTTGTGGATTTGAATTCCTCAGCCCTCAGATATGATTGGCTGGCTTAGAAGCCACGAAGGCCCCAATATGCAAATTTGAATGCCTCAGGACACTTATTTGATTGGCTGGGAAACTGTGCAGGCCCTGATTTGAAAATTTGAATGTCTCAGTCCTCACAGAGGATTGGCTGCCTGGGGACCTGGCAGAAATATATAGAAATACTATGATTAAGCATAAATACTACATTTAGTAGAAATACTATGTTTTAGCACAAATACTATAAAAAGAAGAAAAACTATAATTTAGCAGAAATACTATATTAAGCACAAATCCTATAAAAAGCAGAAATACTATAATTTAGAACAAATAGTATAAAAAGCAGAAATACTATAATTTAGCAGAAATACTATGTTAGGCACAAATCCTATAAAAAGCAGAAATACTATAATTTAGCAGAAATACTATGTTAGGCACAAATCCTATAAAAAGCAGAAATACTATAATTTAGCAGAAATACTATATTAGGCATAAATCCTTTGAAAAGCAGAAATAGTATGATTTAGCAGAAATACTGTATTTAGCACAAGTACCGAAAAGTACCAGAAATACTATGATTTAGCAGAATAGTAATAACTTATTGAAACACAAATGCACAGAGGGACACACAAACACAGGCTCTAATCCAGTCAACCAGTCTAACTATGTTCAATTTAAATCCTACAATGACATGCTGCCAAATAAGGGCAGGGTCCTCTCTCTCCCACTAAACACACACACACACACACACACACACACACACACACACACACACACACACACACACACACACACACAGGGAGAGAGGACTAAGTTTCTAGGTCAGCCTGGGAGCTGCTGAATTTGAATCCACCAATCAGAGAGGCTGTTTACGTTTTCCCGCCAAAACAGGTGCATCTTTTTACACACGCAGCACAGAGACATAGACCTGCTTCTTTCAGTTTATTTCACATAGTGAGGATTCCCCTCAAACAAATGACCATAATTTCCTAACCATAGGGGCTAGAGCGGTCATTCTTACACCGTTTTGTTCAGAAGAGATGGGGGAATCTTCCAGTGTTGACAATTTATCATTAAAATATGAATTTTTAGAGATATATGACATGGATGACTTGTTCACTTAGAAGCCACGAATTCCCCAATATGCAAATTTGAATACCTGGAGCCCACATACATGATTGGCTGGCTGGGAAGCTGTGCAGGCCCTGATTTGTGGATTTGAATTCCTCAGCCCTCAGATATGATTGGCTGGCTTAGAAGCCATGAAGGCCCCAATATGCAAATTTGAATGCCTCAGGACACATATATGATTGGCTGGGAAACCGTGCAGGCCCTGATTTGAAAATTTGAATGTCTAAGTCCTCACAGAGGATTGGCTGCCTGGGGACCTGGCAGAAATATATAGAAATACTATGATTAAGCATAAATACTACATTTAGTAGAAATACTATGTTTTAGCACAAATACTATAAAAAGCAGAAATACTATAATTTAGCAGAAATACTATATTAAGCACAAATCCTATAAAAAGCAGAAATAGGATGATTAAGCATAAACACTACATTTAGTAGAAATATTATGTTTGAGCAAAAATCCTATAAAAAGCAGAAATACTATATTAGGCACAAATCCCATAAAAAGCAGAAATAGTATGATTAAGCATAAATACTACATTTAGTAGAAATACTATGTTTTAGCACAAATAGTATAAAAAGCAGAAATACTGTAATTTAGCAGAAATACTATATTAGGCACAAATCTTATAAAATAGCAGAAATAGTATGATTTAGAACAATAGTAATCAGTTAAACAGAAAAATTGGAAAAGCAAAATGGACAGCTGAAAAAATGCTGAACATGCTGAGGGTCCCTCAAATATACTTGTTAAATGAAAAAATCAGCAAAAAAATGCACAGGGAGAGAGAAGTAAGTTTCTAGGTCAGCCTGGGAGCTGCTGAATTTGAATCCACCAATCAGAGAGCCTGTGTACTTTTTCCCGCCAAAACAGGTGCATCTTTTTACACACGCAGCACAGAGACATAGACCTGCTTCTTTCAGTTTATTTCACATAGTGAGGATTCCCCTCAAACAAATGACCATAATTTCCTAACCATAGGGGCTAGAGCGGTCATTCTTACACCGTTTTGTTCAGAAGAGATGGGGGAATCTTCCAGTGTTGACAATTTATCATTAAAATATGAATTTTTAGAGATATATGACATGGATGACTTGTTCACTTAGAAGCCACGAATTCCCCAATATGCAAATTTGAATACCTGGAGCCCACATACATGATTGGCTGGCTGGGAAGCTGTGCAGGCCCTGATTTGTGGATTTGAATTCCTCAGCCCTCAGATATGATTGGCTGGCTTAGAAGCCATGAAGGCCCCAATATGCAAATTTGAATGCCTCAGGACACATATATGATTGGCTGGGAAACCGTGCAGGCCCTGATTTGAAAATTTGAATGTCTAAGTCCTCACAGAGGATTGGCTGCCTGGGGACCTGGCAGAAATATATAGAAATACTATGATTAAGCATAAATACTACATTTAGTAGAAATACTATGTTTTAGCACAAATACTATAAAAAGCAGAAATACTATAATTTAGCAGAAATACTATATTAAGCACAAATCCTATAAAAAGCAGAAATAGGATGATTAAGCATAAACACTACATTTAGTAGAAATATTATGTTTGAGCAAAAATCCTATAAAAAGCAGAAATACTATATTAGGCACAAATCCCATAAAAAGCAGAAAGAGTATGATTAAGCATAAATACTACATTTAGTAGAAATACTATGTTTTAGCACAAATAGTATAAAAAGCAGAAATACTGTAATTTAGCAGAAATACTATATTAGGCACAAATCTTATAAAATAGCAGAAATAGTATGATTTAGAACAATAGTAATCAGTTAAACAGAAAAATTGGAAAAGCAAAATGGACAGCTGAAAAAATGCTGAACATGCTGAGGGTCCCTCAAATATACTTGTTAAATGAAAAAATCAGCAAAAAAATGCACAGGGAGAGAGAAGTAAGTTTCTAGGTCAGCCTGGGAGCTGCTGAATTTGAATCCACCAATCAGAGAGCCTGTGTACTTTTTCCCGCCAAAACAGGTGCATCTTTTTACACACGCAGCACAGAGACATAGACCTGCTTCTTTCAGTTTATTTCACATAGTGAGGATTCCCCTCAAACAAATGACCATAATTTCCTAACCATAGGGGCTAGAGCGGTCATTCTTACACCGTTTTGTTCAGAAGAGATGGGGGAATCTTCCAGTGTTGACAATTTATCATTAAAATATGAATTTTTAGAGATATATGACATGGATGACTTGTTCACTTAGAAGCCACGAATTCCCCAATATGCAAATTTGAATACCTGGAGCCCACATACATGATTGGCTGGCTGGGAAGCTGTGCAGGCCCTGATTTGTGGATTTGAATTCCTCAGCCCTCAGATATGATTGGCTGGCTTAGAAGCCATGAAGGCCCCAATATGCAAATTTGAATGCCTCAGGACACATATATGATTGGCTGGGAAACCGTGCAGGCCCTGATTTGAAAATTTGAATGTCTAAGTCCTCACAGAGGATTGGCTGCCTGGGGACCTGGCAGAAATATATAGAAATACTATGATTAAGCATAAATACTACATTTAGTAGAAATACTATGTTTTAGCACAAATACTATAAAAAGCAGAAATACTATAATTTAGCAGAAATACTATATTAAGCACAAATCCTATAAAAAGCAGAAATAGGATGATTAAGCATAAACACTACATTTAGTAGAAATATTATGTTTGAGCAAAAATCCTATAAAAAGCAGAAATACTATATTAGGCACAAATCCCATAAAAAGCAGAAATAGTATGATTAAGCATAAATACTACATTTAGTAGAAATACTATGTTTTAGCACAAATAGTATAAAAAGCAGAAATACTGTAATTTAGCAGAAATACTATATTAGGCACAAATCTTATAAAATAGCAGAAATAGTATGATTTAGAACAATAGTAATCAGTTAAACAGAAAAATTGGAAAAGCAAAATGGACAGCTGAAAAAATGCTGAACATGCTGAGGGTCCCTCAAATATACTTGTTAAATGAAAAAATCAGCAAAAAAATGCACAGGGAGAGAGAAGTAAGTTTCTAGGTCAGCCTGGGAGCTGCTGAATTTGAATCCACCAATCAGAGAGCCTGTGTACTTTTTCCCGCCAAAACATGTGCCTCTTTTTACACACGCAGCACAGAGAGGCACAGGATTATTGCAGCCTATTTCTCATAGTGAGGACTCCCCTCAAACAAATGACCATAATTTCCAAACCGTAGGGGCTAGAGCGGTCATTCTTACACCGTTTTGTTCAGAAGAGATGGGGGAATCTTCCAGTGTTTACAATTTATCATTAAAATATGAATTATTAAAGATATTTGACTTCTAATGCACCATAACTGAGTAGAGCGAAGCAAAAACTGCCTTGACTTGCCCTCAAACAACGCTTTGTGACTTGAAATCTATTTGGAGTATCGATATCATTCTTTCACCGTAAGAGACAGCAGGTTTTGGTGAACAATCATGGAAATTTTCAGGTGTCTGTGGAAATCCAACAAAAAGTTATGACGAGAGAAAAAAGTGGTTCATTTCCACAGTTTGAAATCTGAAGAAATCTGAGCGAAGGACGAATTTCCTACCCTCAAACAAGTCCAACTCATTTCAGAACGGTAATAGGTGAGAAAGAAATTCTTGAATTGTGAGCGTCAGGGGTGTCTGAAGATATTCGGGGACAAGCCTCATGTCTTAACTTTGCTTCGTTAAGGAGATATGACGATTCGAATATGCCTCTCATTACAGAAATCCAGCGGTGATTTTGAACAAGCTCTCCATTCACTTTATATGGAGAGTTTTCTGACATTGTGTTGGTCTGAGGAGATTTGCGAAAATTCTATAAATCCCACAACAATGATAGTGACATTTCCTGAAAGCCAGCAAAAATACCTACGTTTTGATGTATAATTTGTGGAAGTTGAGTGAAAATTGAGCAAGTAGCAAACAGTTGTTCGGACATGAAGAGAAGACTGCAAAACCTTCAGTGACACACTGGAAGCAAAGAGCATAGCAACCATAACAACGCATGTATTTTGTGAAAAATCACAATTTTGCAACTCAAAACTTTAAGAGGCATAAAAGTAAAACAGTAGAAGATTTGAAAAAGCTGAATCATACCTGAATAGCCCAATAATTTGTGAACATTTTAAAATTTGAATGGTTGTTCTAGGTGAAAATATGAGGAAGTAGTTAAGTTTCAAAAACAAGCAAATTTTAGCAGAATTGCAGAAGTTTCCCATTCATTTCAATGGGACAAATTAAAGGAAAAAAGCTTAATATTTTAAAAAGTATAATAGTTAAAAATAGCAAAAGTCATAGCAGGAATTAGCAAAAATAGCAGAATAGTTTAAAATTTGAACGGTGAAAATCGGCTGAAAATTGTGGAAGTAGTTTAACGGCGAAAAGTGTACGGAAGCAACTAGAACTAGAAAAATTTGCATTTCCTGCGAAAATGCAGTGTGGATGCTTAAAGCTGAAGCTGTATGCAAAAAGTAGCTGAAAAAGCTGAAAAGTTGCAGAAATTGTAAAAACTTTGCAGAAGCAAAAGAAGTTTGCTAAAATGGAATAACTTAGCAGAACTGCAATATCTTAGAAGAAACATAATACTTGGCAGAAATACAATAGCATAGCAGAATTTAGCAGAAATATTGTAACTTACCAGAAACATGATAACTTCTCAAAAATACAAGAATTTAGGAGAAATAGTATAAGATAACAGAAAGAATATATTTAGCCAAAAATACTTAAACATTACAGAAACACTATGATTTAGAAAAATAGTACAACAGAGCAGAAATATTGTGATTTACCAGAGACACTGTGATGAACTATGAATATTGTAATTTTAAATTAAGACTATGTTTTAGCACAAATATTATAATTTGGCAGAAATACTATAATTTAGCACAAATACTATAAAAAGCAGAAATACTATAATTTAGCAGAAATACTATATTAAGCACAAACCCTATAAAAAGCAGAAATACTGTACTATGATTTGGTAGAAAAAACTATAATGAATCAGAAATACTATATTTGGCAGAAATACGGTATTTGGCACAAATCTTATAAAATAGCAATAACTTAAACAGAAAAATTGGAAAAGCAAAAATGGACAGCTGAAAAAATGATGAACATGCTGAAGGTCCCTCAACTATACTTGTTAAATGAAAAAAATCAGCAAAAAAATCTATAACAGCCACACAATCAGAAATATGTACACATAAGAAAACACACATGCACAGAGAGACACACACACAAGATCCAATTCAGTCAACCAGTCTAAATATATTGAATTTGAATCTTAGAATGAGATCATCCCATTAAAAGCCTTTCTCTCTCTCTCTCTCTCTCTCTCTCTCTGTCACACACACACACACACACACAGGGAGAGAGAAGTAAGTTTCTAGGTCAGCCTGGGAGCTGCTGAATTTGAATCCACCAATCAGACAGAGAGCCTGTGCACTCTTTCCCTCCAAAACAGGTGCATCCTTTTTACACACGCAGCACAGAGAGACACAGGATCATTGCAGTCTATTTCTCATAATGACGACTCCCCTCAAACAAATGACCATAATTTCCTAACCGTAGGAGCTAGAACGGTCATTCTTACACCGTTTTGTTCAGAAGAGATGGGGGAATCTTCAAGTGTTGACAATTTATCATTAAAATATGAATTTTTAGAGATATATGACACGGATGACTTGTTGACTTAGAAGCCACAAATTCCCCAATATGCAAATTTGAATACCTGGAGCCCACATACATGATTGGCTGGCTGGGAAGCTGTGCAGGCCCTGATTTGTGGATTTGAATTCCTCAGCCCTCAGATATGATTGGCTGGCTTAGAAGCCATGAAGTCCCCAATATGCAAATTTGAATGCCTCAGGACACATATATGATTGGCTGGGAAACCGTGCAGGACCTGATTTGAAAATTTGAATGTCTAAGTCCTCACAGAGGATTGGCTGCCTGGGGACCAGGCAGAAATATATAGAAATAGTATGATTAAGCATAAATACTACATTTAGTAGAAATACTATGTTTTAGCACAAATCCTATAAAAAGCAGAAATACTATAATTTAGCAGAAATACCATATTAAGCACAAATCATATAAAAAGCAGAAATACTATATTAAGCACAAATTCTATAAAAAGCAGAAATACTATATTAAGCACAAATCCTATTAAAAGCAGAAATACTATATTAAGCACAAATCTTATGAAATAGCAGAAACAGTATGATTTAGCACAATAGTAATAAGTTAAACAGAAAAATTGGAAAAGCAAAATGGACAGCTGAAAAAATGCTGAACATGCTTAGGGTCCCTCAAATATACTTGTTAAATGAAAAAATCAGCATAAAAATGCACAGGGAGAGAGAAGTAAGTTTCTAGGTCAGCCTGGGAGCTGCTGAATTTGAATCCACCAATCAGAGAGCCTGTGTACTTTTTCCCGCCAAAACAGGTGCATCTTTTTACACACGCAGCAGAGAGAGGCACAGGATTATTGCAGCCTATTTCTCATAGTGAGGACTCCCCTCAAACAAATGACCATAATTTCCTAACCGTAGGGGCTAGAGCGGTCATTCTTACACCGTTTTGTTCAGAAGAGATGGGGGAATCTTCCAGTGTTAACAATTTATCATTAAAATGTGAATTTTTAGAGATATACGACATGGATGACTTGTTGACTTAGAAGCCACGAATTCCCCCAATATGCAAATTTGAATGCCTGAGGCCACATATATGATTGGCTGGGAAGCCGTGCAGGCCCTGATTTGTGGATTTGAATTCCTCAGCCCTCAGATATGATTGGCTGGCTTAGAAGCCATGAAGGCCCCAATATGCAAATTTGAATGCCTCAGGACACATATATGATTGGCTGGGAAGCCGTGCAGACCCTGATTTGAAAATTTGAATTTCTCAGTCCTCACAGAGGATTGGCTGCCTGGGGACCTGGCAGAAATATATAGAAATACTATGATTAAGCATAAATACTACATTTAGTAGAAATACTATGTTTTAGCACAAATACTATAAAAAGCAGAAATACTATAATTTAGCAGAAATACTATATTAAGCACAAATCCTATAAAAAGCAGAAATAGGATGATTAAGCATAAACACTACATTTAGTAGAAATACTATGTTTGAGCAAAAATCCTATAAAAAGCAGAAATACTATATTAGGCACAAATCCCATAAAAAGCAGAAATAGTATGATTAAGCATAAATACTACATTTAGTAGAAATACTATGTTTTAGCACAAATAGTATAAAAAGCAGAAATATTGTAATTTAGCAGAAATACTATATTAGGCACAAATCTTATAAAATAGCAGAAATAGTATTATTTAGCACAATAGTAATAAGTTAAACAGAAAAATTGGAAAAGCAAAATGGACAGCTGAAAAAATGCTGAACATGCTGAGGGTCCCTCAAATATACTTGTTAAATGAAAAAATCAGCAAAAAAATGCACAGGGAGAGAGAAGTAAGTTTCTAGGTCAGCCTGGGAGCTGCTGAATTTGAATCCACCAATCAGAGAGCCTGTGTACTTTTTCCCGCCAAAACATGTGCCTCTTTTTACACACGCAGCAGAGAGAGGCACAGGATTATTGCAGCCTATTTCTCATAGTGAGGACTCCCCTCAAACAAATGACCATAATTTCCAAACCGTAGGGGCTAGAGCGGTCATTCTTACACCGTTTTGTTCAGAAGAGATGGGGGAATCTTCCAGTGTTTACAATTTATCATTAAAATATGAATTATTAAAGATATTTGACTTCTAATGCACCATAACTGAGTAGAGCGAAGCAAAAACTGCCTTGACTTGCCCTCAAACAACGCTTTGTGACTTGAAATCTATTTGGAGTATCGATATCATTCTTTCACCGTAAGAGACAGCAGGCTTTGGTGAACAATCATGGAAATTTTCAGGTCTCTGTGGAAATCCAACAAAAAGTTATGACGAGAGAAAAAAGTGGTTCATTTCCACAGTTTGAAATCTGAAGAAATCTGAGCGAAGGACGAATTTCCTACCCTCAAACAAGTCCAACTCATTTCAGAACGGTAATAGGTGAGAAAGAAATTCTTGAATTGTGAGCGTCAGGGGTGTCTGAAGATATTCGGGGACAAGCCTCATGTCTTAACTTTGCTTCGTTAAGGAGATATGACGATTCGAATATGCCTCTCATTACAGAAATCCAGCGGTGATTTTGAACAAGCTCTCCATTCACTTTATATGGAGAGTTTTCTGACCTTGTGTTAGTCTGAGGAGATTTGCAAAAATTCTATAAATCCCACAACAATGATGGTGACATTTTCTGAAAGCCAGCAAAAATACCTACGTTTTGATGTATAATTTGTGGAAGTTGAGTGAAAATTGAGCAAGTAGCAGGAAGTTGTTCGGACATGAAGTGAAAATTGCAAAACCTTCAGTGGCACACTGGAAGCCAAGAGCATAGCAACCATAACAACACATGTATTTTGTGAAAAATCACAATTTTGCAACTCAAAACTTTAAGAGGCATAAAAGTAAAACAGTAAAAGATTTGAAAAAGCTGAATCATACCTGAATAGCCCAATAATTTGTGAACATTTTAAAGTTTGAATGGTTGTTCTAGGTGAAAATATGAGGAAGTAGTTAAGTTTCAAAAACAAGCAAATTTTAGCAGAATTGCTGAAGTTTCCCATTCATTTCAATGGGACAAATTAAAGGAAAAAAGTGGAATATTTTAAAAAGTATAATAGTTAAAAATAGCAAAAATCATAGCAGGAAAGAGCAAAAATAGCTGAATAGTTTAAAATTTGAACGGTGAAAATCGGCTGAAAATTGTGGAAGTAGTTTAACGGCAAAAAGTGTACGGAAACACCCGGAATAATAATAATAATAAAGAATAAAGAGAAACAGGAACTCTATAGTGTGGATGCTTAAAGCATCCACACAATAATAATAAAGAATAAAGAGAAACAGGAACTCAATAGTGTGGATGCTTAAAGCATCCACACAACTAGAAAAATTTGCATTTCCTGCGAAAATGCAGTGTGGATGCTTAAAGCTGAAGCTGTATGCAAAAAGTAGCTGAAAAAGCTGAAAAGTTGCAGAAATTGTAAAAACTTTGCAGAAGCAAAAGAAGTTTGCTAAAATGGAATAACTTAGCAGAACTGCAATATCTTAGAGGAAACATAATACTTGGCAGAAATACAATAGCATAGCACAATTTAGCAGAAATATTGTAACTTACCAGAAACATGATAACTTCTCAAAAATACAAGAATTTAGGAGAAATAGTATAAGATAACAGAAAGAATATATTTAGCCAAAAATACTTAAACATTACAGAAACACTATGATTTAGAAAAATAGTACAACAGAGCAGAAATATTGTGATTTACCAGAGACACTGTGATGAACTATGAATATTGTAATTTTAAATTGAGACTATGTTTTAGCACAAATATTATAATTTGGCAGAAATACTATAATTTAGCAGAAATACTATATTAAGCACAAATCCTATAAAAAGCAGAAATGGTATGATTAAGCACAAATACTACATTTAGTAGAAATACTTTGTTTTAGCACAAATCCCATAAAAAGCAGAAATACTGTACTATGATTTAGTAGAAAAACTATAATTAATCAGAAATACTAAATTTAGCAGAAATACTATATTAAGCACAAATACTATAAAAAGCAGAAATAGTATGATTAAGCATAAATACTACATTTAGCAGAAATACTATATTAAGCACAAATCCTATAAAAGCAGAAATAGTATATTAAGCACAAATCTTATAAAATAGCAGAAATAGTATGATTTAGCACAATAGCAATAAGTTAAACAGAAAAATTGGAAAAGCAAAATGGACAGCTGAAAAAATGCTGAACATGCTGAGGGTCCCTCAAATATACTTGTTAAATGACAAAAATCTGCAAAAAAATTTATTACAGCCACACAATCACAAATATGTACACATGAGGAAACACACATGCACAGAGAGACCCACACACAAGATCCAATTCAGTCAACCAGTCTAAATATATTGAATTTAAATCTTAGAATGAGATCATCCCATTAAAAGGCTTTCTCTCTCTCTCTCTCTCCCTGTCACACACAGACACACACACACACACACACACAGGGAGAGAGAAGTTTCTAGGTCAGCCTGGGAGCTGCTGAATTTGAATCCACCAATCAGAGAGGCTGTGCACTTTTCCCCACCAAAACAGGTGCATCTGTTTACACACGCAGCAGCACAGAGAGACACAGGATTTTTGCAGTCTATTTCTCATAGTGACGACTCCCCTCAAACAAATGACCGTAATTTCCTAACCGTAGGGGCTAGAACGGTCATTCTTACACCGTTTTGTTCAGAAGAGATGGGGGAATCTTCAAGTGTTGACAATTTAATATTAAAATATGAATTTTTAGAGATATATGACATGGATGACTTGTTGACTTAGAAGCCACGAATTCCCCAATATGCAAATTTGAATGCCTGAGACCACATATGTGATTGGCTGGCTGGGAAGCCGTGCAGGCCCTGATTTGTGGATTTGAATTCCTCAGCCCTCAGATATGATTGGCTGGCTTAGAAGCCACGAAGGCCCCAATATGCAAATTTGAATGCCTCAGGACACTTATTTGATTGGCTGGGAAACTGTGCAGGCCCTGATTTGAAAATTTGAATGTCTCAGTCCTCACAGAGGATTGGCTGCCTGGGGACCTGGCAGAAATATATAGAAATACTATTATTAAGCATAAATACTACATTTAGTAGAAATACTATGTTTTAGCACAAATATTATAAAAAGAAGAAAAACTATAATTTAGCAGAAATACTATATTAAGCACAAATCCTATAAAAAGCAGAAATACTATAATTTAGAACAAATAGTATAAAAAGCAGAAATACTATAATTTAGCAGAAATACTATGTTAGGCACAAATCCTATAAAAAGCAGAAATAGTATGATTTAGCAGAAATACTGTATTTAGCACAAGTACCGGAAAGTACCAGAAATACTATGATTTAGCAGAATAGTAATAACTTATTGAAACACAAATGCACAGAGGGACACACAAACACAGGCTCTAATCCAGTCAACCAGTCTAACTATGTTCAATTTAAATCCTACAATGACATGCTGTCAAATAAGGGCAGGGTCCTCTCTCTCCCACTAAACACACACACACACACACACACACACACACACACACACAGGGAGAGAGAAGTAAGTTTCTAGGTCAGCCTGGGAGCTGCTGAATTTGAATCCACCAATCAGAGAGGCTGTTTACGTTTTCCCGCCAAAACAGGTGCATCTTTTTACACACGCAGCACAGAGACATAGACCTGCTTCTTTCAGTTTATTTCACATAGTGAGGATTCCCCTCAAACAAATGACCATAATTTCCTAACCGTAGGGGCTAGAGCGGTCATTCTTACACCGTTTTGTTCAGAAGAGATGGGGGAATCTTCAAGTGTTGACAATTTATCATTAAAATATGAATTTTTAGAGATATATGACACGGATGACTTGTTGACTTAGAAGCCACGAATTCCCCAATATGCAAATTTGAATACCTGGAGCCCACATACATGATTGGCTGGCTGGGAAGCTGTGCAGGCCCTGATTTGTGGATTTGAATTCCTCAGCCCTCAGATATGATTGGCTGGCTTAGAAGCCATGAAGTCCCCAATATGCAAATTTGAATGCCTCAGGACACATATATGATTGGCTGGGAAACCGTGCAGGACCTGATTTGAAAATTTGAATGTCTAAGTCCTCACAGAGGATTGGCTGCCTGGGGACCAGGCAGAAATATATAGAAATACTATGATTAAGCATAAATACTACATTTAGTAGAAATACTATGTTTTAGCACAAATCCTATAAAAAGCAGAAATACTATAATTTAGCAGAAATACTATATTAAGCACAAATCCTATAAAAAGCAGAAATAGTATGATTAAGCATAAATACTACATTTAGTAGAAATACTATGTTTTAGCACAAATCCTATAAAAAGCAGAAATAGTATATTAAGCACAAATTCTATAAAAAGCAGAAATACTATATTAAGCACAAATCCTATTAAAAGCAGAAATACTATATTAAGCACAAATCTTATGAAATAGCAGAAACAGTATGATTTAGCACAATAGTAATAAGTTAAACAGAAAAATTGGAAAAGCAAAATGGACAGCTGAAAAAATGCTGAACATGCTGAGGGTCCCTCAAATATACTTGTTAAATGAAAAAATCAGCCTAAAAATGCACAGGGAGAGAGAAGTAAGTTTCTAGGTCAGCCTGGGAGCTGCTGAATTTGAATCCACCAATCAGAGAGCCTGTGTACTTTTTCCCGCCAAAACAGGTGCATCTTTTTACACACGCAGCAGAGAGAGGCACAGGATTATTGCAGCCTATTTCTCATAGTGAGGACTCCCCTCAAACAAATGACCATAATTTCCTAACCGTAGGGGCTAGAGCGGTCATTCTTACACCGTTTTGTTCAGAAGAGATGGGGGAATCTTCCAGTGTTAACAATTTATCATTAAAATGTGAATTTTTAGAGATATACGACATGGATGACTTGTTGACTTAGAAGCCACGAATTCCCCCAATATGCAAATTTGAATGCCTGAGGCCACATATATGATTGGCTGCCTGGGAAGCCGTGCAGGCCCTGATTTGTGGATTTGAATTCCTCAGCCCTCAGATATGATTGGCTGGCTTAGAAGCCATGAAGGCCCCAATATGCAAATTTGAATGCCTCAGGACACATATATGATTGGCTGGGAAACCGTGCAGGCCCTGATTTGAAAATTTGAATGTCTAAGTCCTCACAGAGGATTGGCTGCCTGGGGACCTGGCAGAAATATATAGAAATACTATGATTAAGCATAAATACTACATTTAGTAGAAATACTATGTTTTAGCACAAATACTATAAAAAGCAGAAATACTATAATTTAGCAGAAATACTATGTTAGGCACAAATCCTATAAAAAGCAGAAATACTATAATTTAGCAGAAATACTATGTTAGGCACAAATCCTATAAAAAGCAGAAATACTATAATTTAGCAGAAATACTATATTAGGCATAAATCCTATGAAAAGCAGAAATAGTATGATTTAGCAGAAATACTGTATTTAGCACAAGTACCGAAAAGTACCAGAAATACTATGATTTAGCAGAATAGTAATAACTTATTGAAACACAAATGCACAGAGGGACACACAAACACAGGCTCTAATCCAGTCAACCAGTCTAACTATGTTCAATTTAAATCCTACAATGACATGCTGCCAAATAAGGGCAGGGTCCTCTCTCTCCCACTAAACACACACACACACACACACACACACACACACACACACAGGGAGAGAGGACTAAGTTTCTAGGTCAGCCTGGGAGCTGCTGAATTTGAATCCACCAATCAGAGAGGCTGTTTACGTTTTCCCGCCAAAACAGGTGCATTTTTTTACACACGCAGCACAGAGACATAAACCTGCTTCTTTCAGTTTATTTCACATAGTGAGGATTCCCCTCAAACAAATGACCATAATTTCCTAACCATAGGGGCTAGAGCGGTCATTCTTACACCGTTTTGTTCAGAAGAGATGGGGGAATCTTCAAGTGTTGACAATTTATCATTAAAATATGAATTTTTAGAGATATATGACATGGATGACTTGTTGACTTAGAAGCCACGAATTCCCCAATATGCAAATTTGAATACCTGGAGCCCACATACATGATTGGCTGGCTGGGAAGCTGTGCAGGCCCTGATTTGTGGATTTGAATTCCTCAGCCCTCAGATATGATTGGCTGGCTTAGAAGCCATGAAGGCCCCAATATGCAAATTTGAATGCCTCAGGACACATATATGATTGGCTGGGAAGCCGTGCAGGCCCTGATTTGAAAATTTGAATTTCTCAGTCCTCACAGAGGATTGGCTGCCTGGGGACCTGGCAGATATATATATAGAAATACTATGATTAAGCATAAATACTACATTTAGTAGAAATACTACGTTTTAGCACAAATACTATAAAAAGCAGAAATACTATAATTTAGCAGAAATACTATATTAAGCACAAATCCTATAAAAAGCAGAAATACTATATTAGGTACAAATCCTATAAAAAGCAGAAATACTATATTAGGCACAAATCCTATAAAAAGCAGAAATAGTATATTAGGCACAAATAGTATAAAAAGCAGAAATACTATAATTTAGCAGAAATACTATGTTTGGCACAAATCCTATAAAAATAATAAATACTATAATTTAGCAGAAATACTATATTAGGCACAAATCTTATGAAAAGCAGAAATAGTATGATTTAGCAGAAATACTGTATTTAGCACAAGTACCGAAAAGTACCAGAAATACTATGATTTAGCAGAATAGTAATAACTTACAAAATTACAAATATGGAGGCATATTGAAACACAAATGCACAGAGGGACACACAAACACAGGCTCTAATCCAGTCAACCAGTCTAACTATATTCAATTTAAATCCTACAATGACATGCTGCCAAATAAGGGCAGGGTCCTCTCTCTCCCACTAAACACACACACACACACACACACACACACACACACACACACACACACACACACACACACACAGAGGGAGAGAGCTGCCGAATTTAAATCCACCAATCAGAGTGGCTGTTTACGTTTTCCCGCCAAAACAGGTGCATCTTTTTACACACGCAGCAGCACAGAGAGGCACAGGATTATTGTAGCCTATTTCTCACAGTGAGGACTCCCCTCAAACAAATGACCATAATTTCCTAACCGTAGGGGCTAGAGCGGTCATTCTTACACCGTTTTGTTCAGAAGAGATGGGGGAATCTTCCAGTGTTAACAATTTATCATTAAAATGTGAATTTTTAGAGATATACGACATGGATGACTTGTTGACTTAGAAGCCACGAATTCCCCCAATATGCAAATTTGAATGCCTGAGGCCACATATATGATTGGCTGCCTGGGAAGCCGTGCAGGCCCTGATTTGTGGATTTGAATTCCTCAGCCCTCAGATATGATTGGCTGGCTTAGAAGCCATGAAGGCCCCAATATGCAAATTTGAATGCCTCAGGACACATATATGATTGGCTGGGAAGCCGTGCAGGCCCTGATTTGAAAATTTGAATGTCTAAGTCCTCACAGAGGATTGGCTGCCTGGGGACATGGCAGAAATATATAGAAATACTATGATTAAGCATAAATACTACATTTAGTAGAAATACTATGTTTTAGCACAAATACTATAAAAAGCAGAAATACTATAATTTAGCAGAAATACTATATTAAGCACAAATCCTATAAAAAGCAGAAATACTATATTAAGCACAAATTCTATAAAAAGCAGAAATACTATATTAAGCACAAATCCTATTAAAAGCAGAAATAGTATGATTAAGCATAAATACTACATTTAGTAGAAATACTATGTTTTAGCACAAATAGTATAAAAAGCAGAAATACTGTAATTTAGCAGAAATACTATATTAGGCACAAATCTTATAAAATAGCAGAAACAGTATGATTTAGCACAATAGTAATAAGTTAAACAGAAAAATTGGAAAAGCAAAATGGACAGCTGAAAAAATGCTGAACATGCTGAGGGTCCCTCAAATATACTTGTTAAATGACAAAAATCTGCAAAAAAATTTATTACAGCCACACAATCACAAATATGTACACATGAGGAAACACACATGCACAGAGAGACCCACACACAAGATCCAATTCAGTCAACCAGTCTAAATATATTGAATTTAAATCTTAGAATGAGATCATCCCATTAAAAGCCTTTCTCTCTCTCTCTCTCTCTCTCTCTCTCTGTCACACACACACACACACACACACACACACACATACACACACACACACACACACACACACAGGGAGAGAGAAGTAAGTTTCTAGGTCAGCCTGGGAGCTGGTGAATTTGAATCCACCAATCAGAGAGGCTGTGCACTTTTCCCCACCAAAACAGGTGCATCTGTTTACACACGCAGCAGCACAGAGAGACACAGGATTTTTGCAGTCTATTTCTCATAGTGACGACTCCCCTCAAACAAATGACCGTAATTTCCTAACCGTAGGGGCTAGAACGGTCATTCTTACACCGTTTTGTTCAGAAGAGATGGGGGAATCTTCAAGTGTTGACAATTTAATATTAAAATATGAATTTTTAGAGATATATGACATGGATGACTTGTTGACTTAGAAGCCACGAATTCCCCAATATGCAAATTTGAATGCCTGAGACCACATATGTGATTGGCTGGCTGGGAAGCCGTGCAGGCCCTGATTTGTGGATTTGAATTCCTCAGCCCTCAGATATGATTGGCTGGCTTAGAAGCCACGAAGGCCCCAATATGCAAATTTGAATGCCTCAGGACACTTATTTGATTGGCTGGGAAACTGTGCAGGCCCTGATTTGAAAATTTGAATGTCTCAGTCCTCAGAGAGGATTGGCTGCCTGGGGACCTGGCAGAAATATATAGAAATACTATTATTAAGCATAAATACTACATTTAGTAGAAATACTATGTTTTAGCACAAATATTATAAAAAGAAGAAAAACTATAATTTAGCAGAAATACTATATTAAGCACAAATCCTATAAAAAGCAGAAATACTATAATTTAGAACAAATAGTATAAAAAGCAGAAATACTATAATTTAGCAGAAATACTATGTTAGGCACAAATCCTATAAAAAGCAGAAATACTATAATTTAGCAGAAATACTATGTTAGGCACAAATCCTATAAAAAGCAGAAATACTATAATTTAGCAGAAATACTATATTAGGCATAAATCCTATGAAAAGCAGAAATAGTATGATTTAGCAGAAATACTGTATTTAGCACAAGTACCGAAAAGTACCAGAAATACTATGATTTAGCAGAATAGTAATAACTTATTGAAACACAAATGCACAGAGGGACACACAAACACAGGCTCTAATCCAGTCAACCAGTCTAACTATGTTCAATTTAAATCCTACAATGACATGCTGTCAAATAAGGGCAGGGTCCTCTCTCTCCCACTAAACACACACACACACACACACACACACACACACACACACACACACACACACACACACACACACACACACACACACACAGGGAGAGAGAAGTAAGTTTCTAGGTCAGCCTGGGAGCTGCTGAATTTGAATCCACCAATCAGAGAGGCTGTTTACGTTTTCCCGCCAAAACAGGTGCATTTTTTTACACACGCAGCACAGAGACATAGACCTGCTTCTTTCAGTTTATTTCACATAGTGAGGATTCCCCTCAAACAAATGACCGTAATTTCCTAACCATAGGGGCTAGAGCGGTCATTCTTACACCGTTTTGTTCAGAAGAGATGGGGGAATCTTCAAGTGTTGACAATTTATCATTAAAATATGAATTTTTAGAGATATATGACATGGATGACTTGTTGACTTAGAAGCCACGAATTCCCCAATATGCAAATTTGAATACCTGGAGCCCACATACATGATTGGCTGGCTGGGAAGCTGTGCAGGCCCTGATTTGTGGATTTGAATTCCTCAGCCCTCAGATATGATTGGCTGGCTTAGAAGCCATGAAGGCCCCAATATGCAAATTTGAATGCCTCAGGACACATATATGATTGGCTGGGAAGCCGTGCAGGCCCTGATTTGAAAATTTGAATTTCTCAGTCCTCACAGAGGATTGGCTGCCTGGGGACCTGGCAGAAATATATAGAAATACTATGATTAAGCATAAATACTACATTTAGTAGAAATACTATGTTTTAGCACAAATACTATAAAAAGCAGAAATACTATATTAAGCACAAATCCTATAAAAAGCAGAAATAGGATGATTAAGCATAAACACTACATTTAGTAGAAATACTATGTTTTAGCACAAATACTATAAAAAGCAGAAATACTATATTAAGCACAAATCCTATAAAAAGCAGAAATAGGATGATTAAGCATAAACACTACATTTAGTAGAAATACTATGTTTGAGCAAAAATCCTATAAAAAGCAGAAATACTATATTAGGCACAAATCCCATAAAAAGCAGAAATAGTATGATTAAGCATAAATACTACATTTAGTAGAAATACTATGTTTTAGCACAAATATTATAAAAAGAAGAAAAACTATAATTTAGCAGAAATACTATGTTAGGCACAAATCCTATAAAAAGCAGAAATACTATAATTTAGCAGAAATACTATATTAGGCATAAATCCTATGAAAAGCAGAAATAGTATGATTTAGCAGAAATACTGTATTTAGCACAAGTACCGAAAAGTACCAGAAATACTATGATTTAGCAGAATAGTAATAACTTATTGAAACACAAATGCACAGAGGGACACACAAACACAGGCTCTAATCCAGTCAACCAGTCTAACTATGTTCAATTTAAATCCTACAATGACATGCTGTCAAATAAGGGCAGGGTCCTCTCTCTCCCACTAAACAAACACACACACACACACACACACACACACACACACACACACACACACACACACACACACACAGGGAGAGAGGACTAAGTTTCTAGGTCAGCCTGGGAGCTGCTGAATTTGAATCCACCAATCAGAGAGGCTGTTTACGTTTTCCCGCCAAAACAGGTGCATCTTTTTACACACGCAGCACAGAGACATAGACCTGCTTCTTTCAGTTTATTTCACATAGTGAGGATTCCCCTCAAACAAATGACCATAATTTCCTAACCATAGGGGCTAGAGCGGTCATTCTTACACCGTTTTGTTCAGAAGAGATGGGGGAATCTTCAAGTGTTGACAATTTATCATTAAAATATGAATTTTTAGAGATATATGACATGGATGACTTGTTGACTTAGAAGCCACGAATTCCCCAATATGCAAATTTGAATACCTGGAGCCCACATACATGATTGGCTGGCTGGGAAGCTGTGCAGGCCCTGATTTGTGGATTTGAATTCCTCAGCCCTCAGATATGATTGGCTGGCTTAGAAGCCATGAAGGCCCCAATATGCAAATTTGAATGCCTCAGGACACATATATGATTGGCTGGGAAGCCGTGCAGGCCCTAATTTGAAAATTTGAATTTCTCAGTCCTCACAGAGGATTGGCTGCCTGGGGACCTGGCAGATATATATATAGAAATACTATGATTAAGCATAAATACTACATTTAGTAGAAATACTATGTTTTAGCACAAATACTATAAAAAGCAGAAATACTATAATTTAGCAGAAATACTATATTAAGCACAAATCCTATAAAAAGCAGAAATACTATATTAGGTACAAATCCTATAAAAAGCAGAAATACTATATTAGGCACAAATCCTATAAAAAGCAGAAATACTATATTAGGCACAAATAGTATAAAAAGCAGAAATACTATAATTTAGCAGAAATACTATGTTTGGCACAAATCCTATAAAAATAATAAATACTATAATTTAGCAGAAATACTATATTAGGCACAAATCTTATGAAAAGCAGAAATACTATGATTTAGCAGAATAGTAATAACTTACAAAATTACAAATATGGAGGCATATTGAAACACAAATGCACAGAGGGACACACAAACACAGGCTCTAATCCAGTCAACCAGTCTAACTATATTCAATTTAAATCCTACAATGACATGCTGCCAAATAAGGGCAGGGTCCTCTCTCTCCCACTAAAAACACACACACACACACACACACACACACACACACACACACACACAGAGGGAGAGAGCTGCCGAATTTAAATCCACCAATCAGAGTGGCTGTTTACGTTTTCCCGCCAAAACAGGTGCATCTTTTTACACACGCAGCAGCACAGAGAGGCACAGGATTATTGCAGCCTATTTCTCATAGTGAGGACTCCCCTCAAACAAATGACCATAATTTCCTAACCGTAGGGGCTAGAGCGGTCATTCTTACACTGTTTTGTTCAGAAGAGATGGGGGAATCTTCCAGTGTTAACAATTTATCATTAAAATGTGAATTTTTAGAGATATATGACATGGATGACTTGTTGACTTAGAAGCCACGAATTCCCCAATATGCAAATATGAATGCCTGAGACCACATATATGATTGGCTGGCTGGGAAGCCGTGCAGGCCCTGATTTGTGGATTTGAATTCCTCAGCCCTCAGATATGATTGGCTGGCTTAGAAGCCATGAAGGCCCCAATATGCAAATTTGAATGCCTCAGGACACATATATGATTGGCTGGGAAGCCGTGCAGGCCCTGATTTGAAAATTTGAATTTCTCAGTCCTCACAGAGGATTGGCTGCCTGGGGACCTGGCAGAAATATATAGAAATACTATGATTAAGCATAAATACTACATTTAGTAGAAATACTATGTTTTAGCACAAATACTATAAAAAGCAGAAATACTATAATTTAGCAGAAATACTATATTAAGCACAAATCCTATAAAAAGCAGAAATAGGATGATTAAGCATAAACACTACATTTAGTAGAAATACTATGTTTGAGCAAAAATCCTATAAAAAGCAGAAATACTATATTAGGCACAAATCCCATAAAAAGCAGAAATAGTATGATTAAGCATAAATACTACATTTAGTAGAAATACTATGTTTTAGCACAAATAGTATAAAAAGCAGAAATATTGTAATTTAGCAGAAATACTATATTAGGCACAAATCTTATAAAATAGCAGAAATAGTATTATTTAGCACAATAGTAATAAGTTAAACAGAAAAATTGGAAAAGCAAAATGGACAGCTGAAAAAATGCTGAACATGCTGAGGGTCCCTCAAATATACTTGTTAAATGAAAAAATCAGCAAAAAAATGCACAGGGAGAGAGAAGTAAGTTTCTAGGTCAGCCTGGGAGCTGCTGAATTTGAATCCACCAATCAGAGAGCCTGTGTACTTTTTCCCGCCAAAACATGTGCCTCTTTTTACACACGCAGCACAGAGAGGCACAGGATTATTGCAGCCTATTTCTCATAGTGAGGACTCCCCTCAAACAAATGACCATAATTTCCAAACCGTAGGGGCTAGAGCGGTCATTCTTACACCGTTTTGTTCAGAAGAGATGGGGGAATCTTCCAGTGTTTACAATTTATCATTAAAATATGAATTATTAAAGATATTTGACTTCTAATGCACCATAACTGAGTAGAGCGAAGCAAAAACTGCCTTGACTTGCCCTCAAACAACGCTTTGTGACTTGAAATCTATTTGGAGTATCGATATCATTCTTTCACCGTAAGAGACAGCAGGCTTTGGTGAACAATCATGGAAATTTTCAGGTCTCTGTGGAAATCCAACAAAAAGTTATGACGAGAGAAAAAAGTGGTTCATTTCCACAGTTTGAAATCTGAAGAAATCTGAGCGAAGGACGAATTTCCTACCCTCAAACAAGTCCAACTCATTTCAGAACGGTAATAGGTGAGAAAGAAATTCTTGAATTGTGAGCGTCAGGGGTGTCTGAAGATATTCGGGGACAAGCCTCATGTCTTAACTTTGCTTCGTTAAGGAGATATGACGATTCGAATATGCCTCTCATTACAGAAATCCAGCGGTGATTTTGAACAAGCTCTCCATTCACTTTATATGGAGAGTTTTCTGACCTTGTGTTAGTCTGAGGAGATTTGCAAAAATTCTATAAATCCCACAACAATGATGGTGACATTTTCTGAAAGCCAGCAAAAATACCTACGTTTTGATGTATAATTTGTGGAAGTTGAGTGAAAATTGAGCAAGTAGCAGGAAGTTGTTCGGACATGAAGTGAAAATTGCAAAACCTTCAGTGGCACACTGGAAGCCAAGAGCATAGCAACCATAACAACACATGTATTTTGTGAAAAATCACAATTTTGCAACTCAAAACTTTAAGAGGCATAAAAGTAAAACAGTAGAAGATTTGAAAAAGCTGAATCATACCTGAATAGCCCAATAATTTGTGAACATTTTAAAATTTGAATGGTTGTTCTAGGTGAAAATATGAGGAAGTAGTTAAGTTTCAAAAACAAGCAAATTTTAGCAGAATTGCAGAAGTTTCCCATTCATTTCAATGGGACAAATTAAAGGAAAAAAGTGGAATATTTTAAAAAGTATAATAGTTAAAAATAGCAAAAATCGTAGCAGGAAAGAGCAAAAATAGCAGAATAGTTTAAAATTTGAACGGTGAAAATCGGCTGAAAATTGTGGAAGTAGTTTAACGGCGAAAAGTGTACGGAAGCAACTAGAATAATAATAATAACTAGAAAAATTTGCATTTCCTGCGAAAATGCAGTGTGGATGCTTAAAGCTGAAGCTGTATGCAAAAAGTAGCTGAAAAAGCTGAAAAGTTGCAGAAATTGTAAAAACTTTGCAGAAGCAAAAGAAGTTTGCTAAAATGGAATAACTTAGCAGAACTGCCATATCTTAGAGGAAACATAATACTTGGCAGAAATACAATAGCATAGCAGAATTTAGCAGAAATATTGTAACTTACCAGAAACATGATAACTTCTCAAAAATACAAGAATTTAGGAGAAATAGTATAAGATAACAGAAAGAATATATTTAGCCAAAAATACTTAAACATTACAGAAACACTATGATTTAGAAAAATAGTACAACAGAGCAGAAATATTGTGATTTACCAGAGACACTGTGATGAACTATGAATATTGTAATTTTAAATTGAGACTATGTTTTAGCACAAATATTATAATTTGGCAGAAATACTATATTAAGCACAAATCCTATAAAAAGCAGAAATGGTATGATTAAGCACAAATACTACATTTAGTAGAAATACTTTGTTTTAGCACAAATCCCATAAAAAGCAGAAATACTGTACTATGATTTAGTAGAAAAACTATAATTAATCAGAAATACTAAATTTAGCAGAAATACTATATTAAGCAGAAATACTATGAAAAGCAGAAATAGTATGATTAAGCATAAATACTACATTTAGCAGAAATACTATATTAAGCACAAATCCTATAAAAGCAGAAATAGTATATTAAGCACAAATCTTATAAAATAGCAGAAATAGTATGATTTAGCACAATAGTAATAAGTTAAACAGAAAAATTGGAAAAGCAAAATGGACAGCTGAAAAAATGCTGAACATGCTGAGGGTCCCTCAAATATACTTGTTAAATGACAAAAATCTGCAAAAAAATTTATTACAGCCACACAATCACAAATATGTACACATGAGGAAACACACATGCACAGAGAGACCCACACACAAGATCCAATTCAGTCAACCAGTCTAAATATATTGAATTTAAATCTTAGAATGAGATCATCCCATTAAAAGCCTTTCTCTCTCTCTCTCTCTCTCTGTCACACACACACACACACACACACACACACACACACACACACACACACACACACAGGGAGAGAGAAGTAAGTTTCTAGGTCAGCCTGGGAGCTGGTGAATTTGAATCCACCAATCAGAGAGGCTGTGCACTTTTCCCCACCAAAACAGGTGCATCTGTTTACACACGCAGCAGCACAGAGAGACACAGGATTTTTGCAGTCTATTTCTCATAGTGACGACTCCCCTCAAACAAATGACCGTAATTTCCTAACCGTAGGGGCTAGAACGGTCATTCTTACACCGTTTTGTTCAGAAGAGATGGGGGAATCTTCAAGTGTTGACAATTTAATATTAAAATATGAATTTTTAGAGATATATGACATGGATGACTTGTTGACTTAGAAGCCACGAATTCCCCAATATGCAAATTTGAATGCCTGAGACCACATATGTGATTGGCTGGCTGGGAAGCCGTGCAGGCCCTGATTTGTGGATTTGAATTCCTCAGCCCTCAGATATGATTGGCTGGCTTAGAAGCCACGAAGGCCCCAATATGCAAATTTGAATGCCTCAGGACACTTATTTGATTGGCTGGGAAACTGTGCAGGCCCTGATTTGAAAATTTGAATGTCTCAGTCCTCACAGAGGATTGGCTGCCTGGGGACCTGGCAGAAATATATAGAAATACTATTATTAAGCATAAATACTACATTTAGTAGAAATACTATGTTTTAGCACAAATATTATAAAAAGAAGAAAAACTATAATTTAGCAGAAATACTATATTAAGCACAAATCCTATAAAAAGCAGAAATACTATAATTTAGAACAAATAGTATAAAAAGCAGAAATACTATAATTTAGCAGAAATACTATGTTAAGCACAAATCCTATAAAAAGCAGAAATACTATAATTTAGCAGAAATACTATGTTAGGCACAAATCCTATAAAAAGCAGAAATACTATAATTTAGCAGAAATACTATATTAGGCATAAATCCTATGAAAAGCAGAAATAGTATGATTTAGCAGAAATACTGTATTTAGCACAAGTACCGAAAAGTACCAGAAATACTATGATTTAGCAGAATAGTAATAACTTATTGAAACACAAATGCACAGAGGGACACACAAACACAGGCTCTAATCCAGTCAACCAGTCTAACTATATTCAATTTAAATCCTACAATGACATGCTGCCAAATAAGGGCAGGGTCCTCTCTCTCCCACTAAACACACACACACACACACACACACACACACACACACACACACACACACACAGACAGACACAGAGGGAGAGAGCTGCCGAATTTAAATCCACCAATCAGAGTGGCTGTTTACGTTTTCCCGCCAAAACAGGTGCATCTTTTTACACACGCAGCACAGAGAGGCACAGGATTATTGCAGCCTATTTCTCATAGTGAGGACTCCCCACAAACAAATGACCATAATTTCCTAACCGTAGGGGCTAGAACGGTCATTCTTAAACCGTTTTGTTCAGAAGAGATGGGGGAATCTTCCAGTGTTAACAATTTATCATTAAAATGTGAATTTTTAGAGATATACGACATGGATGACTTGTTGACTTAGAAGCCACGAATTCCCCAATATGCAAATTTGAATGCCTGAGGCCACATATATGATTGGCTGCCTGGGAAGCCGTGCAGGCCCTGATTTGTGGATTTGAATTCCTCAGCCCTCAGATATGATTGGCTGGCTTAGAAGCCATGAAGGCCCCAATATGCAAATTTGAATGCCTCAGGACACATATATGATTGGCTGGGAAGCCGTGCAGGCCCTGATTTGAAAATTTGAATTTCTCAGTCCTCACAGAGGATTGGCTGCCTGGGGACCTGGCAGAAATATATAGAAATACTATGATTAAGCATAAATACTACATTTAGTAGAAATACTATGTTTTAGCACAAATACTATAAAAAGCAGAAATACTATAATTTAGCAGAAATACTATATTAGGCACAAATCCCATAAAAAGCAGAAATAGTATGATTAAGCATAAATACTACATTTAGTAGAAATACTATGTTTTAGCACAAATAGTATAAAAAGCAGAAATACTGTAATTTAGCAGAAATACTATATTAGGCACAAATCTTATAAAATAGCAGAAATAGTATGATTTAGCACAATAGTAATAAGTTAAACAGAAAAATTGGAAAAGCAAAATGGACAGCTGAAAAAATGCTGAACATGCTGAGGGTCCCTCAAATATACTTGTTAAATGAAAAAATCAGCAAAAAAATGCACAGGGAGAGCGAAGTAAGTTTCTAGGTCAGCCTGGGAGCTGCTGAATTTGAATCCACCAATCAGAGAGCCTGTGTACTTTTTCCCGCCAAAACATGTGCCTCTTTTTACACACGCAGCACAGAGAGGCACAGGATTATTGCAGCCTATTTCTCATAGTGAGGACTCCCCTCAAACAAATGACCATAATTTCCAAACCGTAGGGGCTAGAGCGGTCATTCTTACACCGTTTTGTTCAGAAGAGATGGGGGAATCTTCCAGTGTTTACAATTTATCATTAAAATATGAATTATTAAAGATATTTGACTTCTAATGCACCATAACTGAGTAGAGCGAAGCAAAAACTGCCTTGACTTGCCCTCAAACAACGCTTTGTGACTTGAAATCTATTTGGAGTATCGATATCATTCTTTCACCGTAAGAGACAGCAGGCTTTGGTGAACAATCATGGAAATTTTCAGGTCTCTGTGGAAATCCAACAAAAAGTTATGACGAGAGAAAAAAGTGGTTCATTTCCACAGTTTGAAATCTGAAGAAATCTGAGCGAAGGACGAATTTCCTACCCTCAAACAAGTCCAACTCATTTCAGAACGGTAATAGGTGAGAAAGAAATTCTTGAATTGTGAGCGTCAGGGGTGTCTGAAGATATTCGGGGACAAGCCTCATGTCTTAACTTTGCTTCGTTAAGGAGATATGACGATTCGAATATGCCTCTCATTACAGAAATCCAGCGGTGATTTTGAACAAGCTCTCCATTCACTTTATATGGAGAGTTTTCTGACCTTGTGTTAGTCTGAGGAGATTTGCAAAAATTCTATAAATCCCACAACAATGATGGTGACATTTTCTGAAAGCCAGCAAAAATACCTACGTTTTGATGTATAATTTGTGGAAGTTGAGTGAAAATTGAGCAAGTAGCAGGAAGTTGTTCGGACATGAAGTGAAAATTGCAAAACCTTCAGTGGCACACTGGAAGCCAAGAGCATAGCAACCATAACAACACATGTATTTTGTGAAAAATCACAATTTTGCAACTCAAAACTTTAAGAGGCATAAAAGTAAAACAGTAGAAGATTTGAAAAAGCTGAATCATACCTGAATAGCCCAATAATTTGTGAACATTTTAAAATTTGAATGGTTGTTCTAGGTGAAAATATGAGGAAGTAGTTAAGTTTCAAAAACAAGCAAATTTTAGCAGAATTGCAGAAGTTTCCCATTCATTTCAATGGGACAAATTAAAGGAAAAAAGCTTAATATTTTAAAAAGTATAATAGTTAAAAATAGCAAAAATCGTAGCAGGAAAGAGCAAAAATAGCAGAATAGTTTAAAATTTGAACGGTGAAAATCGGCTGAAAATTGTGGAAGTAGTTTAACGGCGAAAAGTGTACGGAAGCAACTAGAATAATAATAATAATAACTAGAAAAATTTGCATTTCCTGCGAAAATGCAGTGTGGATGCTTAAAGCTGAAGCTGTATGCAAAAAGTAGCTGAAAAAGCTGAAAAGTTGCAGAAATTGTAAAAACTTTGCAGAAGCAAAAGAAGTTTGCTAAAATGGAATAACTTAGCAGAACTGCAATATCTTAGAGGAAACATAATACTTGGCAGAAATACAATAGCATAGCAGAATTTAGCAGAAATATTGTAACTTACCAGAAACATGATAACTTCTCAAAAATACAAGAATTTAGGAGAAAAAGTATAAGATAACAGAAAGAATATATTTAGCCAAAAATACTTAAACATTACAGAAACACTATGATTTAGAAAAATAGTACAACAGAGCAGAAATATTGTGATTTACCAGAGACACTGTGATGAACTATGAATATTGTAATTTTAAATTGAGACTATGTTTTAGCACAAATATTATAATTTGGCAGAAATACTATAATTTAGCAGAAATACTATATTAAGCACAAATCCTATAAAAAGCAGAAATGGTATGATTAAGCACAAATACTACATTTAGTAGAAATACTTTGTTTTAGCACAAATCCCATAAAAAGCAGAAATACTGTACTATGATTTAGTAGAAAAACTATAATTAATCAGAAATACTAAATTTAGCAGAAATACTATATTAAGCAGAAATACTATGAAAAGCAGAAATAGTATGATTAAGCATAAATACTACATTTAGCAGAAATACTATATTAGGCATAAATCCTATGAAAAGCAGAAATAGTATGATTTAGTAGAAATACTGTATTTAGCACAAGTACCGAAAAGTACCAGAAATACTATGATTTAGCAGAATAGTAATAACTTATTGAAACACAAATGCACAGAGGGACACACAAACACAGGCTCTAATCCAGTCAACCAGTCTAACTATGTTCAATTTAAATCCTACAATGACATGCTGTCAAATAAGGGCAGGGTCCTCTCTCTCCCACTAAACACACACACACACACACACACACACACACACACACACACACACACACACAGGGAGAGAGAAGTAAGTTTCTAGGTCAGCCTGGGAGCTGGTGAATTTGAATCCACCAATCAGAGAGGCTGTGCACTTTTCCCCACCAAAACAGGTGCATCTGTTTACACACGCAGCAGCACAGAGAGACACAGGATTTTTGCAGTCTATTTCTCATAGTGAGGACTCCCCTCAAACAAATGACCGTAATTTCCTAACCGTAGGGGCTAGAACGGTCATTCTTACACCGTTTTGTTCAGAAGAGATGGGGGAATCTTCAAGTGTTGACAATTTAATATTAAAATATGAATTTTTAGAGATATATGACATGGATGACTTGTTGACTTAGAAGCCACGAATTCCCCAATATGCAAATTTGAATGCCTGAGACCACATATGTGATTGGCTGGCTGGGAAGCCGTGCAGGCCCTGATTTGTGGATTTGAATTCCTCAGCCCTTAGATATGATTGGCTGGCTTAGAAGCCACGAAGGCCCCAATATGAAAATTTGAATGCCTCAGGACACTTATTTGATTGGCTGGGAAACTGTGCAGGCCCTGATTTGAAAATTTGAATGTCTCAGTCCTGACAGAGGATTGGCTGCCTGGGGACCTGGCAGAAATATATAGAAATACTATTATTAAGCATAAATACTACATTTAGTAGAAATACTATGTTTTACCACAAATATTATAAAAAGAAGAAAAACTATAATTTAGCAGAAATACTATATTAAGCACAAATCCTATAAAAAGCAGAAATACTATAATTTAGAACAAATAGTATAAAAAGCAGAAATACTATAATTTAGCAGAAATACTATGTTAGGCACAAATCCTATAAAAAGCAGAAATACTATAATTTAGCCGAAATACTATGTTAGGCACAGATCCTATAAAAAGCAGAAATACTATAATTTAGCAGAAATACTATATTAGGCATAAATCCTATGAAAAGCAGAAATAGTATGATTTAGCAGAAATACTGTATTTAGCACAAGTACCGAAAAGTACCAGAAATACTATGATTTAGCAGAATAGTAATAACTTATTGAAACACAAATGCACAGAGGGACACACAAACACAGGCTCTAATCCAGTCAACCAGTCTAACTATGTTCAATTTAAATCCTACAATGACATGCTGTCAAATAAGGGCAGGGTCCTCTCTCTCCCACTAAACACACACACACACACACACACACACACACACAGGGAGAGAGGACTAAGTTTCTAGGTCAGCCTGGGAGCTGCTGAATTTGAATCCACCAATCAGAGAGGCTGTTTACGTTTTCCCGCCAAAACAGGTGCATCTTTTTACACACGCAGCACAGAGACATAGACCTGCTTCTTTCAGTTTATTTCACATAGTGAGGATTCCCCTCAAACAAATGACCATAATTTCCTAACCATAGGGGCTAGAGCGGTCATTCTTACACCGTTTTGTTCAGAAGAGATGGGGGAATCTTCAAGTGTTGACAATTTATCATTAAAATATGAATTTTTAGAGATATATGACATGGATGACTTGTTGACTTAGAAGCCACGAATTCCCCAATATGCAAATTTGAATACCTGGAGCCCACATACATGATTGGCTGGCTGGGAAGCTGTGCAGGCCCTGATTTGTGGATTTGAATTCCTCAGCCCTCAGATATGATTGGCTGGCTTAGAAGCCATGAAGGCCCCAATATGCAAATTTGAATGCCTCAGGACACATATATGATTGGCTGGGAAGCCGTGCAGGCCCTGATTTGAAAATTTGAATTTCTCAGTCCTCACAGAGGATTGGCTGCCTGGGGACCTGGCAGAAATATATAGAAATACTATGATTAAGCATAAATACTACATTTAGTAGAAATACTATGTTTTAGCACAAATACTATAAAAAGCAGAAATACTATAATTTAGCAGAAATACTATATTAAGCACAAATCCTATAAAAAGCAGAAATAGGATGATTAAGCATAAACACTACATTTAGTAGAAATACTATGTTTGAGCAAAAATCCTATAAAAAGCAGAAATACTATATTAGGCACAAATCCCATAAAAAGCAGAAATAGTATGATTAAGCATAAATACTACATTTAGTAGAAATACTATGTTTTAGCACAAATAGTATAAAAAGCAGAAATATTGTAATTTAGCAGAAATACTATATTAGGCACAAATCTTATAAAATAGCAGAAATAGTATTATTTAGCACAATAGTAATAAGTTAAACAGAAAAATTGGAAAAGCAAAATGGACAGCTGAAAAAATGCTGAACATGCTGAGGGTCCCTCAAATATACTTGTTAAATGAAAAAAATCAGCAAAAAAATGCACAGGGAGAGAGAAGTAAGTTTGTAGGTCAGCCTGGGAGCTGCTGAATTTGAATCCACCAATCAGAGAGCCTGTGTACTTTTTCCCGCCAAAACATGTGCCTCTTTTTACACACGCAGCACAGAGAGGCACAGGATTATTGCAGCCTATTTCTCATAGTGAGGACTCCCCTCAAACAAATGACCATAATTTCCAAACCGTAGGGGCTAGAGCGGTCATTCTTACACCGTTTTGTTCAGAAGAGATGGGGGAATCTTCCAGTGTTTACAATTTATCATTAAAATATGAATTATTAAAGATATTTGACTTGTAATGCACCATAACTGAGTAGAGCGAAGCAAAAACTGCCTTGACTTGCCCTCAAACAACGCTTTCTAACTCTAAATCTATTTGGAGTATCGATATCATTCTTTCACCGTAAGAGACAGCAGGCTTTGGTGAACAATCATAGAAATTTTCAGGTCTCTGTGGAAATCCAACAAAAAGTTATGACGAGAGAAAAAAGTGGTTCATTTCCACAGTTTGAAATCTGAAGAAATCTGAGCGACGGACGAATTTCCTACCCTCAAACAAGTCCAACTCATTTCAGAACGGTAATAGGTGAGAAAGAAATTCTTGAATTGTGAGCGTCAGGGGTGTCTGAAGATATTCGGGGACAAGCCTCATGTCTTAACTTTGCTTCGTTAAGGAGATATGACGATTCGAATATGCCTCTCATTACAGAAATCCAGCGGTGATTTTGAACAAGCTCTCCATTCACTTTATATGGAGAGTTTTCTGACCTCGTGTTAGTCTGAGGAGATTTGCAAAAATTCTATAAATCCCACAACAATGATGGTGACATTTTCTGAAAGCCAGCAAAAATACCTACGTTTTGATGTATAATTTGTGGAAGTTGAGTGAAAATTGAGCAAGTAGCAAACAGTTGTTCGGACATGAAGAGAAGACTGCAAAACCTTCAGTGACACACTGGAAGCCAAGAGCATAGCAACCATAACAACGCATGTATTTTGTGAAAAATCACAATTTTGCAACTCAAAACTTTAAGAGGCATAAAAGTAAAACAGTAGAAGATTTGAAAAAGCTGAATCATACCTGAATAGCCCAATAATTTGTGAACATTTTAAAATTTCAATGGTTGTTCTAGGTGAAAATATGAGGAAGTAGTTAAGTTTCAAAAACAAGCAAATTTTAGCAGAATTGCAGAAGTTTCCCATTCATTTCAATGGGACAAATTAAAGGAAAAAAGTGGAATATTTTAAAAAGTATAATAGTTAAAAGTAGCAAAAATCGTAGCAGGAAAGAGCAAAAATAGCAGAATAGTTTAAAATTTGAACGGTGAAAATCGGCTGAAAATTGTGGAAGTAGTTAAACGGCGAAAAGTGTACGGAAGCAACTAGAATAATAATAATAATAACTAGAAAAATTTGCATTTCCTGCGAAAATGCAGTGTGGATGCTTAAAGCTGAAGCTGTATGCAAAAAGTAGCTGAAAAAGCTGAAAAGTTGCAGAAATTGTAAAAACTTTGCAGAAGCAAAAGAAGTTTGCTAAAATGGAATAACTTAGCAGAACTGCAATATCTTAGAGGAAACATAATACTTGGCAGAAATACAATAGCATAGCAGAATTTAGCAGAAATATTGTAACTTACCAGAAACATGATAACTTCTCAAAAATACAAGAATTTAGGAGAAATAGTATAAGATAACAGAAAGAATATATTTAGCCAAAAATACTTAAACATTACAGAAACACTATGATTTAGAAAAATAGTACAACAGAGCAGAAATATTGTGATTTACCAGAGACACTGTGATGAACTATGAATATTGTAATTTTAAATTAAGACTATGTTTTAGCACAAATATTATAATTTGGCAGAAATACTATAATTTAGCAGAAATACTATATTAAGCACAAATACTATGAAAAGCAGAAATAATATGATTAAGCATAAATACTACATTTAGTAGAAATACTATATTAAGCACAAATCTTATAAGAAGCAGAAATACTATATTAAGCACAAATCCTATAAAAGCAGAAATAGTATATTAAGCACAAATCTTATAAAATAGCAGAAATAGTATGATTTAGCACAATAGTAATAAGTTAAACAGAAAAATTGGAAAAGCAAAATGGACAGCTGAAAAAATGATGAACATGCTGAGGGTCCCTCAAATATACTTGTTAAATGACAAAAATCTGCCAAAAAATTTATGACAGCCACACAATTACAAATATGTACACATGAGGAAACACACATGCACAGAGAGACACACACACAAGATCCAATTCAGTCAACCAGTCTAAATATATTGAATTTGAATCTTACAATGAGATCATCCCATTAAAAGGCTTTCTCTCTCTCTCTCTCTCTCTGTCACACACACACACACACACACACACACACACACACACACACACACACACACACACACACACACACACACACACACACACACAGAGGGAGAGAGCTGCTGAATTTGAATCCACCAATCAGAGTGGCTGTGTACTTTTTCCCGCCAAAACAGGTGCTTCTGTTTACACACGCAGCACAGAGAGACACAGGATTATTGCAGTCTATTTCTCATAGTGAGGACTCCCCTCAAACAAATGACCATAATTTCCTAACTGTAGGGGCTAGAGCGGTCATTCTTACACCGTTTTGTTCAGAAGTGATTGGGGAATCTTCAAGTGTTGACAATTTATCATTAAAATATGAATTATTAGAGATATATGACATGGATGACTTATTGACTTAGAAGCCACGAATTCCCCCAATATGCAAATTTGAATGCCTGAGGCCACATATATGATTGGCTGGCTGGGAAGCCGTGCAGGCCCTGATTTGTGGATTTGAATTCCTCAGCCCTCAGATATGATTGGCTGGCTTAGAAGCCATGAAGGCCCCAATATGCAAATTTGAATGCCTCAGGACACATATATGATTGGCTGGGAAACCGTGCAGGCCCTGATTTGAAAATTTGAATGTCTAAGTCCTCACAGAGGATTGGCTGCCTGGGGACCTGGCAGAAATATATAGAAATACTATGATTAAGCATAAATACTACATTTAGTAGAAATACTATGTTTTAGCACAAATACTATAAAAAGCAGAAATACTATAATTTAGCAGAAATACTATATTAAGCACAAATCCTATTAAAAGCAGAAATACTATATTAAGCACAAATCTTATGAAATAGCAGAAACAGTATGATTTAGCACAATAGTAATAAGTTAAACAGAAAAATTGGAAAAGCAAAATGGACAGCTGAAAAAATGCTGAACATGCTGAGGGTCCCTCAAATGTACTTGTTAAATGAAAAAATCAGCATAAAAATGCACAGGGAGAGAGAAGTAAGTTTCTAGGTCAGCCTGGGAGCTGCTGAATTTGAATCCACCAATCAGAGAGCCTGTGTACTTTTTCCCGCCAAAACAGGTGCATCTTTTTACACACGCAGCACAGAGAGGCACAGGATTATTGCAGCCTATTTCTCATAGTGAGGACTCCCCTCAAACAAATGACCATAATTTCCTAACCGTAGGGGCTAGAGCGGTCATTCTTACACCGTTTTGTTCAGAAGAGATGGGGGAATCTTCCAGTGTTAACAATTTATCATTAAAATGTGAATTTTTAGAGATATACGACATGGATGACTTGTTGACTTAGAAGCCACGAATTCCCCCAATATGCAAATTTGAATGCCTGAGGCCACATATATGATTGGCTGCCTGGGAAGCCGTGCAGGCCCTGATTTGTGGATTTGAATTCCTCAGCCCTCAGATATGATTGGCTGGCTTAGAAGCCATGAAGGCCCCAATATGCAAATTTGAATGCCTCAGGACACATATATGATTGGCTGGGAAACCGTGCAGGCCCTGATTTGAAAATTTGAATGTCTAAGTCCTCAGAGAGGATTGGCTGCCTGGGGACCTGGCAGAAATATATAGAAATACTATGATTAAGCATAAATACTACATTTAGTAGAAATACTATGTTTTAGCACAAATACTATAAAAAGCAGAAATACTATAATTTAGCAGAAATACTATATTAAGCACAAATCCTATAAAAAGCAGAAATACTATATTAAGCACAAATTCTATAAAAAGCAGAAATACTATATTAAGCACAAATCCTATAAAAAGCAGAAATACTATATTAGGCACAAATCCTATAAAAAGCAGAAATACTATATTAGGCACAAATAGTATAAAAAGCAGAAATACTATATTAGGCACAAATCTTATAAAAAGAATAAATACTATAATTTAGCAGAAATACTATATTATGCACAAATCTTATGAAAAGCAGAAATAGTATGATTTAGCAGAAATACTGTATTTAGCACAAGTACCGAAAAGTACCAGAAATACTATGATTTAGCAGAATAGTAATAACTTACAAAATTACAAATATGGAGGCATATTGAAACAGAAATGCACAGAGGGACACACAAACACAGGCTCTAATCCAGTCAACCAGTCTAACTATATTCAATTTAAATCCTACAATGACATGCTGCCAAATAAGGGCAGGGTCCTCTCTCTCCCACTAAACACACACACACACACACACACACACACACACAGAGGGAGAGAGCTGCCGAATTTAAATCCACCAATCAGAGTGGCTGTTTACGTTTTCCCGCCAAAACAGGTGCATCTTTTTACACACGCAGCACAGAGAGGCACAGGATTATTGCAGCCTATTTCTCATAGTGAGGACTCCCCACAAACAAATGACCATAATTTCCTAACCGTAGGGGCTAGAACGGTCATTCTTAAACCGTTTTGTTCAGAAGAGATGGGGGAATCTTCCAGTGTTAACAATTTATCATTAAAATGTGAATTTTTAGAGATATACGACATGGATGACTTGTTGACTTAGAAGCCACGAATTCCCCAATATGCAAATTTGAATGCCTGAGGCCACATATATGATTGGCTGCCTGGGAAGCCGTGCAGGCCCTGATTTGTGGATTTGAATTCCTCAGCCCTCAGATATGATTGGCTGGCTTAGAAGCCATGAAGGCCCCAATATGCAAATTTGAATGCCTCAGGACACATATATGATTGGCTGGGAAACCGTGCAGGCCCTGATTTGAAAATTTGAATGTCTAAGTCCTCACAGAGGATTGGCTGCCTGGGGACCTAGCAGAAATATATAGAAATACTGTGATTAAGCATAAATACTACATTTAGTAGAAATACTATGTTTTAGCACAAATACTATAAAAAGCAGAAATACTATAATTTAGCAGAAATACTATATTAAGCACAAATCCTATAAAAAGCAGAAATAGGATGATTAAGCATACACACTACATTTAGTAGAAATATTATGTTTGAGCAAAAATCCTATAAAAAGCAGAAATACTATATTAGGCACAAATCCCATAAAAAGCAGAAATAGTATGATTAAGCATAAATACTACATTTAGTAGAAATACTATGTTTTAGCACAAATAGTATAAAAAGCAGAAATACTGTAATTTAGCAGAAATACTATATTAGGCACAAATCTTATAAAATAGCAGAAATAGTATGATTTAGCACAATAGTAATAAGTTAAACAGAAAAATTGGAAAAGCAAAATGGACAGCTGAAAAAATGCTGAACATGCTGAGGGTCCCTCAAATATACTTGTTAAATGAAAAAATCAGCAAAAAAATGCACAGGGAGAGAGAAGTAAGTTTCTAGGTCAGCCTGGGAGCTGCTGAATTTGAATCCACCAATCAGAGAGCCTGTGTACTTTTTCCCGCCAAAACATGTGCCTCTTTTTACACACGCAGCACAGAGAGGCACAGGATTATTGCAGCCTATTTCTCATAGTGAGGACTCCCCTCAAACAAATGACCATAATTTCCAAACCGTAGGGGCTAGAGCGGTCATTCTTACACCGTTTTGTTCAGAAGAGATGGGGGAATCTTCCAGTGTTTACAATTTATCATTAAAATATGAATTATTAAAGATATTTGACTTCTAATGCACCATAACTGAGTAGAGCGAAGCAAAAACTGCCTTGACTTGCCCTCAAACAACGCTTTGTGACTTGAAATCTATTTGGAGTATCGATATCATTCTTTCACCGTAAGAGACAGCAGGCTTTGGTGAACAATCATGGAAATTTTCAGGTCTCTGTGGAAATCCAACAAAAAGTTATGACGAGAGAAAAAAGTGGTTCATTTCCACAGTTTGAAATCTGAAGAAATCTGAGCGAAGGACGAATTTCCTACCCTCAAACAAGTCCAACTCATTTCAGAACGGTAATAGGTGAGAAAGAAATTCTTGAATTGTGAGCGTCAGGGGTGTCTGAAGATATTCGGGGACAAGCCTCATGTCTTAACTTTGCTTCGTTAAGGAGATATGACGATTCGAATATGCCTCTCATTACAGAAATCCAGCGGTGATTTTGAACAAGCTCTCCATTCACTTTATATGGAGAGTTTTCTGACCTTGTGTTAGTCTGAGGAGATTTGCAAAAATTCTATAAATCCCACAACAATGATGGTGACATTTTCTGAAAGCCAGCAAAAATACCTACGTTTTGATGTATAATTTGTGGAAGTTGAGTGAAAATTGAGCAAGTAGCAGGAAGTTGTTCGGACATGAAGTGAAAATTGCAAAACCTTCAGTGGCACACTGGAAGCCAAGAGCATAGCAACCATAACAACACATGTATTTTGTGAAAAATCACAATTTTGCAACTCAAAACTTTAAGAGGCATAAAAGTAAAACAGTAAAAGATTTGAAAAAGCTGAATCATACCTGAATAGCCCAATAATTTGTGAACATTTTAAAGTTTGAATGGTTGTTCTAGGTGAAAATATGAGGAAGTAGTTAAGTTTCAAAAACAAGCAAAATTTAGCAGAATTTTGGAAGTTTCCCATTCATTTCAATGGGACAAATTAAAGGAAAAAAGTGGAATATTTTAAAAAGTATAATAGTTAAAAATAGCAAAAATCATAGCAGGAAAGAGCAAAAATAGCTGAATAGTTTAAAATTTGAACGGTGAAAATCGGCTGAAAATTGTGGAAGTAGTTTAACGGCGAAAAGTGTACGGAAACACCCGGAATAATAATAATAAAGAATAAAGAGAAACAGGAACTCAATAGTGTGGATGCTTAAAGCATCCACACAATAATAATAATAATAAAGAATAAAGAGAAACAGGAACTCAATAGTGTGGATGCTTAAAGCATCCACACAATAATAAAGAATAAAGAGAAACAGGAACTCAATAGTGTGGATGCTTAAAGCATCCACACAACTAGAAAAATTTGCATTTCCTGCGAAAATGCAGTGTGGATGCTTAAAGCTGAAGCTGCATGCAAAAAGTAGCTGAAAAAGCTGAAAAGTTGCAGAAATTGTAAAAACTTTGCAGAAGCAAAAGAACTTTGCTAAAATGGAATAACTTAGCAGAACTGCAATATCTTAGAGGAAACATAATACTTGGCAGAAATACAATAGCATAGCAGAACTTTGCAGAAATATTGTAACTTACCAGAAACATGATAACTTCTCAAAAATACAAGAACTTGGGAGAAATAGTATAAGATAACAGAAAGAATATATTTAGCCAAAAATACTTAAACATTACAGAAACACTATGATTTAGAAAAATAGTACAACATAGCAGAAATACTGTGATTTACCAGAGACACTGTGATGAACTATGAATATTGTAATTTTAAATTAATACTATGTTTTAGCACAAATACTATAATTTGACAGAAATACTATCATTTGGCAGAAATACTATGATACAGGAGAAGTACTGAGATGTAGTAAAAGTACTTTGATTTAACAGAAATACAATTATGGAGGAGTAATACTTTAAAATGGGAGAAATATTGATACACACACACACATACACAGAGCCTAAAGGGAAGAGTATTTGTGCCATGGAGTGTTAACAAGAATGTGAGGTCCATATTAGAAAAGCTCGTAAAATCACAAAAGTTTGCAGAATTGTAATAAATGATGAATATGAATTACTGGTCTGTGACAGTGTATTAATTTGTAGGGAAAAAAAATGTTGACCAAGGTGGAATCGAACCGGCGACCTTTGGCTTGCAGACCCGTGTCATTACCAACTGCGCCACTGGGAAAAAGAGCAGCCGCTTGGAAAAACAGGGTGATGAGCAGTCAGAATTAGATCGAGGTGAGAGGCGAAAAACGCAGTTTTTTGGAGTTACAAAACGTTGTGTAACTCAAACACTGGGTGGACTAGAAGCATAATCCTTGTACTGGGTGAATCAGCGGACTTTGGTGTACTTTGACTGCGATTTTCATTGCTCTATGTACATCCGTCGCTGAGATATGACGAGAGAGGAAACGAAAGACCTCAGACATGATTGGCTGGCTGGGAAGCCGTGCAGGCCCTGATATGTGATATGAGTCTGAGTCCTCACAGAGGATTGGCTGCCTGGCAGAAATATATAGAAATAGTATGATTAAGCATAAATACTACATTTAGCAGAAATAGTATGATTAAGCACAAATCCTATAAAAAGCAGAAATAGTATATTAAGCACAAATCCTATAAGAAGCAGAAATAGTATATTAAGCACAAATCCTATTAAAAGCAGAAATAGTATATTAAGCACAAATCTTATAAAATAGCAGACATAGTATGAATTAGCAGAATAGTAATACGTTAAACAGAAAAATTGGAAAAGCAAAATGGACAGCTGAAAAAATGCTGAACATGCTGAGGGTCACTTAAATATACTTGTTAAATGAAAAAAATCAGCAAAAAAATATATATAACAGCCACACAATCACAAATATGTACACATGAGGAAGCACACATGCACAGAGAGACACACACACAAGATCCAATTCAGTCAACCAGTCTAAATATATTGAATTTGAATCTTAGAATGAGATCATCCCATTAAAAGCCTCTCTCTCTCTCTCTCTCTCTCTCTCTCTCTGTCTCACACACACACACACACACACACACACACACACACACACACACACACACACACACACACAGGGAGAGAGAAGTAAGTTTCTAGGTCAGCCTGGGAGCTGCTGAATTTGAATCCACCAATCAGAGAGCCTGTGTACTTTTTCCCGCCAAAACAGGTGCATCTTTTTACACACGCGGCACAGAGAGGCACAGGATTATTGCAGTCTATTTCTCATAGTGAGGACTCCCCTCAAACAAATGACCATAATTTCCTAACTGTAGGGGCTAGAGCGGTCATTCTTACACCGTTTTGATCAGAAGAGATGGGGGAATCTTCAAGTGTTGACAATTTATCATGAAAATGTGAATTTTTAGAGATATATGACATGGATGACTTGTTGACTTAGAAGCCATGAAGGCCCCAATATGCAAATTTGAATGACTCAGGACCAATATATGATTGGCTGGGAAGCCGTGCAGGCCCTGATTTGAAAATTTGAATGTCTCAGTCCTCACAGAGGATTGGCTGCCTGGGGACCTGGCAGAAATATATAAAAATAGTATGATTAAGCATAAATCCTATAAAAAGCAGAAATAGTATATTAAGCACAAATCCTATAAAAAGCAGAAATAGTATATTAAGCACAAATCCTATAAAAAGCATAACTAGTATATTAAGCAGAAATCTTATGAAATAGCAGAAATAGTATGATTTAGCACAATAGTAATAACTTAAACAGAAAAATTGGAAAAGCAAAATGGACAGCTGAAAAAATGCTGAACATGCTGAAGGTCCCTCAACTATACTTGTTAAATGAAAAAAATCAGCAAAAAAATCTAAAACAGCCACACAATCACAAATATGTACACATAAGGAAACACACATGCACAGAGAGACACACACACAAGATCAAATTCAGTCACCCAGTCTAAATATATTGAATTTGAATCTTACAATGAGATCATCCCATTAAAAGGCTTTCTCTCTCTCTCTCTCTCTCTCTCTCTCTCTCTCCCTGTCACACACAGACACACACACACACACACACAGGGAGAGAGAAGTAAGTTTCTAGGTCAGCCTGGGAGCTGCTGAATTTGAATCCACCAATCAGAGAGGCTGTGCACTTTTCCCCACCAAAACGGGTGCTTCTGTTTACACACGCAGCACAGAGAGAGACACTGGATTATTGCAGTCTATTTCTCATAGTGACGACTCCCCTCAAACAAATGACCGTAATTTCCTAACCGTAGGGGCTAGAACGGTCATTCTTACACCGTTTTGTTCAGAAGAGATGGGGGAATCTTCAAGTGTTGACAATTTATCATTAAAATATGAATTTTTAGAGATATATGACATGGATGACTTGTTGACTTAGAAGCCACGAATTCCCCAATATGCAAATTTGAATGCCTGAGGCCACATATATGATTGGCTGGCTGGGAAGCTGTGCAGGCCCTGATTTGTGGATTTGAATTCCTCAGCCCTCAGATATGATTGGCTGGCTTAGAAGCCATGAAGGCCCCAATATGCAAATTTGAATGCCTCAGGACACTTATATGATTGGCTGGGAAACCGTGCAGGCCCTGATTTGAAAATTTGAATGTCTCAGTCCTCACAGAGGATTGGCTGCCTGGGGACCTGGCAGAAATATATAGAAATAGTATGATTAAGCATAAATACTACATTTAGTAGAAATACTATGTTTTAGCACAAATACTATAAAAAGCAGAAATACTATAATTTAGCAGAAATACCATATTAAGCACAAATCATATAAAAAGCAGAAATACTATATTAAGCACAAATTCTATAAAAAGCAGAAATACTATATTAAGCACAAATCCTATTAAAAGCAGAAATACTATATTAAGCACAAATCTTATGAAATAGCAGCAACAGTATGATTTAGCACAATAGTAATAAGTTAAACAGAAAAATTGGAAAAGCAAAATGGACAGCTGAAAAAATGCTGAACATGCTGAGGGTCCCTCAAATATACTTGTTAAATGAAAAAATCAGCAAAAAAATGCACAGGGAGAGAGAAGTAAGTTTCTAGGTCAGCCTGGGAGCTGCTGAATTTGAATCCACCAATCAGAGAGCCTGTGTACTTTTTCCCGCCAAAACAGGTGCATCTTTTTACACACGCAGCAGAGAGAGGCACAGGATTATTGCAGCCTATTTCTCATAGTGAGGACTCCCCTCAAACAAATGACCATAATTTCTAAACCGTAGGGGCTAGAGCGGTCATTCTTACACCGTTTTGTTCAGAAGAGATGGGGGAATCTTCCAGTGTTTACAATTTATCATTAAAATATGAATTATTAAAGATATTTGACTTCTAATGCACCATAACTGAGTAGAGCGAAGCAAAAACTGCCTTGACTTGCCCTCAAACAACACTTTCTAACTCGAAATCTATTTGGAGTATCGATATCATTCTTTCACCGTAAGAGACAGCAGGCTTTGGTGAACAATCATGGAAATTTTCAGGTCTCTCTGGAAATCCAACAAAAAGTTATGACGAGAGAAAAAAGTGGTTCATTTCCACAGTTTGAAATCTGAAGAAATCTGAGCGAAGGACGAATTTCCTACCCTCAAACAAGTCCAACTCATTTCAGAACGGTAATAGGTGAGAAAGAAATTCTTGAATTGTGAGCGTCAGGGGTGTCTGAAGATATTCGGGGACAAGCCTCATGTCTTAATTTTGCTTCGTTAAGGAGATATGACGATTCGAATATGCCTCTCATTACAGAAATCCAGCGGTGATTTTGAACAAGCTCTCCATTCACTTTATATGGAGAGTTTTCTGACCTTGTGTTAGTCTGAGGAGATTTGCAAAAATTCTATAAATCCCACAACAATGATGGTGACATTTTCTGAAAGCCAGCAAAAATACCTACGTTTTGATGTATAATTTGTGGAAGTTGAGTGAAAATTGAGCAAGTAGCAGGAAGTTGTTCGGACATGAAGTGAAAATTGCAAAACCTTCAGTGGCACACTGGAAGCCAAGAGCATAGCAACCATAACAACACATGTATTTTGTGAAAAATCACAATTTTGCAACTCAAAACTTTAAGAGGCATAAAAGTAAAACAGTAAAAGATTTGAAAAAGCTGAATCATACCTGAATAGCCCAATAATTTGTGAACATTTTAAAGTTTGAATGGTTGTTCTAGGTGAAAATATGAGGAAGTAGTTAAGTTTCAAAAACAAGCAAATTTTAGCAGAATTGCAGAAGTTTCCCATTCATTTCAATGGGACAAATTAAAGGAAAAAAGCTTAATATTTTAAAAAGTATAATAGTTAAAAATAGCAAAAATCATAGCAGGAATTAGCAAAAATAGCTGAATAGTTTAAAATTTGAACGGTGAAAATCGGCTGAAAATTGTGGAAGTAGTTTAACGGCGAAAAGTGTACGGAAGCAACTAGAATAATAATAATAAAGAATAAAGAGAAACAGGAAAACAATAGTGTGGATGCTTAAAGCATCCACACAATAAAGAATAAAGAGAAACAGGAACTCAATAGTGTGGATGCTTAAAGCATCCACACAACTAGAAAGTGCATTTTCTGAAGAAACTGCAGTGTGAATGCTTGAATCTGAATGTATGCATTGAAATGAAATAATTACTGAATTTAAGTTAAAAATTTTGAATGAGATAAAAAAAAAAAAACGAATTTAACCTGAAAACAAAAGTGCTGAACTGCTAAAAGCTGAAGGTTACACAGAAGAAGAAGTTGGAAAAAAGCTGAAAATGTTTTAATTGTAAATTAGAAAAACCTAAGAAATGAGAAAAGAACATTTAGAGTCAGAAAACATCTGAAAGAATATTAAAAGGTCATATTCTTTGAATCACTGAATGACTAAAATGTGATCCCTCCACTTGGACCCACACAGTTTAAAAAGTTTACATCTCTGAGCTTTGAAAGACAAGATGTTGGAAAAAGAACAACGATGGCGACGTTTTGAGGGTAAAATGATGGCTTTAACACTGTGGACACAGCAGCAGTTGAAAGAGAAGTGTTTAAGATTAATTTTGGCAGAGTGGCAGAGAGAGCTCGTTAAGCAGGCAGGTGTGAGCCTGGTTGCTATAGTGACCGCACCCAATGGCTCCATACACACGGACACAGACATGCACCTCACTTTTGCTGCTTAAAATGAACAGAAAAGTCAGGCCGAAACAAATCGTTCCCAAATGAAAAGTAAAAGTCGTATTGACAAAATTCTTTCACTGTGAGCGACAGCAATGTCTAGTCTACCAAATTCTCAGTTTTCATGTCTGTGGAGTTTATTATATGGACGTGGTGACAGTGGAAAGACACCATGCTCTTCTGATTTTCAAACGAACCTTCTGAGCCATTTTAACATTAGAGTCTATGGAAGAGTTGGAGGGAGGAGGCTGTGCATTGGTGACATTTATGAAAGAACCATAACACCTAGTACAATAGTAAACACATTGGATGAAAGAGGACAGCGATGGCTACATTTTGAGGGTAAAATCATACCTGTAGAGCAAACGCTGCGGACACAGCAGCAGTTTTAAAAAAGATTTTAAGATTAATTTTTTTGCTCCTCTCACTCTAGCAGTTGAGCTGCCTCACTCTAGCCCCAACATTCCGTCCCATACACACCCATTATAAACTCTGAAACGGGTGAAAAAACATCATGAAACTTAAACTGGAACTGAAGAAAAAGTATAATAGATATTGAAAAGATAAATACAAGTTGAATAGTTGAATGTCTTGTCTTCGTTTTAAAGTTTGAATGGTGGCTCTATGTCAATGTATGTGGAAGTAGTAAGAGTTTAAAAATGAGTAAGTTGAATGAGAATTTGAAGGGTCTCCCCATTGAAATACATTATAAATTTTTGTTGAATAAAGTTGAATAAAATTAAAAATATAAATGTTAAAAATGAGAAAAATAGAAGCAGTGTTGTCCAAAAGAATAGGAATCTAACGGTGTTTGAATGGTTTTTCTAAGTTGAACGGTTTTGAAGGAGTAGGATTACAAAAAACGTACGGAATAGATAAAATATAATAATAATAAAGATTAGAAGAACAATACTGTGAATGCTTTTCAAGCATTCACACTAACTAGAAAGTGCATTTTCTGAAGAAACTGCAGTGTGAATGCTTGAATCTGAATGTATGCATTGAAATGAAATAATTACTGAATTTAAGTTAAAAATTTTGAATGAGATAAAAAAAAAAAACCCGAATTTAACCTGAAAACAAAAGTGCTGAACTGCTAAAAGCTGAAGGTTACACAGAAGAAGAAGTTGGAAAAAAGCTGAAAATGTTTTAATTGTAAATTAGAAAAACCTAAGAAATGAGAAAAGAACATTTCGAGTCAGAAAACATCTGAAAGAATATTAAAAGGTCATATTCTTTGAATCACTGAATGACTCAAATGTGATCCCTCCACTTGGACCCACACAGTTTAAAAAGTTTACATCTCTGAGCTTTGAAAGACAAGATGTTGGAAAAAGAAGGGTAAAATGATGGCTTTAACACTGTGGACACAGCAGCAGTTGAAAGAGAAGTGTTTAATATGAATCTTGGCAGAGAGAGAGAGAGCTCGTTAAGCAGGCAGGTGTGAGCCTGGTTGCTATAGTGACTGCACCCAAGGGCTCCATACACACGTACACAGACATGCGCCTCACTTTTGCTGCTTAAAATGAACAGAAAAGTCAGGCCGAAACAAATCGCTCCCAAATGAAAAGTAAAAGTCGTATTGACAAAATTCTTTCACCGTGAGCGACAGCAATGTCTAGTCTACCAAATTCTCAGTTTTCATGCCTGTGGAGCTTATTATATGGACGTGGTGACAGTGGAAAGACACCATGCTCTTCTGATTTTCAAACGAACCTTCTGAGCCATTTTAACATTAGAGTCTATGGAAGAGTTGGAGGGAGGAGGCTGTGCATTGGTGACATTTATGAAAGAACCATAACACCTAGTACAATAGTAAACACATTGGATGAAAGAGGACAGCGATGGCTACGTTTTGAGGGTAAAATCATACCTGTAGAGCAAACGCTGCAGACACAGCAGCAGTTTTAAAAAAGATTTTAAGATTAATTTTTTTGCTCCTCTCACTCTAGCAGTTGAGCTGTCTCACTCTAGCGGCAACATTCCGTCCCATACACACCCATTATAAACTCTGAAACGGGTGAAAAAACATCATGAAACTTAAACTGGAACTGAAGAAAAAGTATAATAGATATTGAAAAGATAAATACAAGTTGAATAGTTGAATGTCTTGTCTTCGTTTTAAAGTTTGAATGGTGGCTCTATGTCAACGTATGTGGAAGTAGTAGGAGTTTAAAAATGAGTAAGTTGAATGAGAATTTGAAGGGTCTCCCCATTGAAATACATGGGAAATTTTTGTTGAATAAAGTTGAATAAAATTAAAAATATAAATGTTAAAAATGAGAAAAGTAGAAGCAGTCATGTCCAAAAGAATAGGAATCTAATGGTGTTTGAATGGTTTTTCTAAGTTGAACGGTTTTGAAGGAGATAGATTACAAAAAACGTACGGAATAGATAATAATAAAATAGAATAAAGATTAGAAGAACAATACTGTGAATGCTTTTCAAGCATTCACACTAATAATAAAGATTAGAAGAACAATACTGTGAATGCTTTTCAAGCATTCACACTAATAATAAAGATTAGAAGAACAATACTGTGAATGCTTTTCAAGCATTCACACTAACTAGAAAGTGCATTTTCTGAAGAAACTGCAGTGTGAATGCTTGAATCTGAATGTATGCACTGAAATGAATTAATTGCTGAATTTTGAGTTAAAACTTTTTTAATGAGATAAAAAAAAAAAAAAAAATTTAACCTGAAAACAAAAGTGCTGAACTGCTAAAAGCTGAAGGTTACACAGAAGAAGAAGTTGGAAAAAAGCTGAAAATGTTTTAATTGTAAATTAGAAAAACCTAAGAAATGAGAAAAGAACATTTAGAGTCAGAAAACATCTGAAAGAATATTAAAAGGTCATATTCTTTGAATCACTGAATGACTAAAATGTGATCCCTCCACTTGGATCCACACAGTTTAAAAAGTTTACATCTCTGAGCTTTGAAAGACAAGATGTTGGAAAAAGAACAACGATGGCGACGTTTTGAGGGTAAAATGATGGCTGTAACACTGTGGACACAGCAGCAGTTGAAAGAGAAGTGTTTAAGATGAATGTTGGCAGAGTGAGAGAGAGAGCTCGTTAAGCAGGCAGGTGTGAGCCTGGTTGCTATAGTGACTGCACCCAAGGGCTCCATACACACGTACACAGACATGCACCTCACTTTTGCTGCTTAAAATGAACAGAAAAGTCAGGCCGAAACAAATCGCTCCCAAATGAAAAGTAAAAGTCGTATTGACAAAATTCTTTCACCATGAGCGACAGCAATGTCTAGTCTACCTAATTCTCAGTTTTCATGTCTGTGGAGCTTATTATATGGACGTGGTGACAGTGGAAAGACACCATGCTCTTCTGATTTTCAAACGAACCTTATGAGCCATTTTAACATTAGAGTCTATGGAAGAGTTGGAGGGAGGAGGCTGTGCATTGGTGACATTTATGAAAGAACCATAACACCTAGTACAATAGTAAACACATTGGATGAAAGAGGACAGCCATGGCTACGTTTTGAGGGTAAAATCATACCTGTAGAGCAAACGCTGTGGACACAGCAGCAGTTTTAAAAAAGATTTTAAGATTAATTTTTTTGCTCCTCTCACTCTAGCAGTTGAGCTGTCTCACTCTAGCGGCAACATTCCGTCCCATACACACCCATTATAAACTCTGAAACGGGTGAAAAAACATCATGAAACTTAAACTGGAACTGAAGAAAAAGTATAATAGATATTGAAAAGATAAATACAAGTTGAATAGTTGAATGTCTTGTCTTCGTTTTAAAGTTTGAATGGTGGCTCTATGTCAATGTATGTGGAAGTAGTAAGAGTTTAAAAATGAGTAAGTTGAATGAGGATTTGAAGGGTCTCCCCATTGAAATACATTATAAATTTTTGTTGAATAAAGTTGAATAAAATTAAAAATATAAATGTTAAAAATGAGAAAAATAGAAGCAATGTTGTCCAAAAGAATAGGAATCTAACGATGTTTGAATGGTTTTTCTAAGTTGAACGGTTTTGAAGGAGTAGGCTTTCAAAAAACGTACGGAATACAGAATAAAATATAACTAGAAAAATTTGCATTTCCTGCGAAAATGCAGTGTGGATGCTTAAAGCTGAAGCTGTATGCAAAAAGTAGCTGAAAAAGCTGAAAAGTTGCAGAAATTGTAAAAACTTTGCAGAAGCAAAAGAAGTTTGCTAAAATGGAATAACTTAGCAGAACTGCAATATCTTAGATATCTGCCATAATACTTGGCAGAAATACAATAGCATAGCAGAATTTAGCAGAAATATTGTAACTTACCAGAAACATGATAACTTCTCAAAAATACAAGAATTTAGGAGAAATAGTATAAGATAACAGAAAGAATATATTTAGCCAAAAATACTTAAACATTACAGAAACACTATGATTTAGAAAAATAGTACAACAGAGCAGAAATATTGTGATTTACCAGAGACACTGTGATGAACTATGAATATTGTAATTTTAAATTAAGACTATGTTTTAGCACAAATATTATAATTTGGCAGAAATACTATAATTTAGCAGAAATACTATATTAAGCACAAATCCCATAAAAAGCAGAAATACTGTACTATGATTTAGTAGAAAAACTATAATTATTCAGAAATACTAAATTTAGCAGAAATACTATATTAAGCACAAATCCTATGAAAAGCAGAAATAGTATGATTAAGCATAAATACTACATTTAGCAGAAATACTATATTAAGCACAAATCCTATAAAAGCAGAAATAGTATATTAAGCACAAATCTTATAAAATAGCAGAAATAGTATGATTTAGCACAATAGTAATAAGTTAAACAGAAAAATTGGAAAAGCAAAATGGACAGCTGAAAAAATGCTGAACATGCTGAGGGTCCCTCAAATATACTTGTTAAATGACAAAAATCTGCAAAAAAATTTATTACAGCCACACAATCACAAATATGTACACATGAGGAAACACACATGCACAGAGAGACCCACACACAAGATCCAATTCAGTCAACCAGTCTAAATATATTGAATTTAAATCTTAGAATGAGATCATCCCATTAAAAGCCTCTCTCTCTCTCTCTCTCTCTCTCTCTCTCTCTCTCTCTGTCACACACACACACACACACACACACACACACACACAGGGAGAGAGAAGTAAGTTTCTAGGTCAGCCTGGGAGCTGGTGAATTTGAATCCACCAATCAGAGAGGCTGTGCACTTTTCCCCACCAAAACAGGTGCATCTGTTTACACACGCAGCAGCACAGAGAGACACAGGATTTTTGCAGTCTATTTCTCATAGTGACGACTCCCCTCAAACAAATGACCGTAATTTCCTAACCGTAGGGGCTAGAACGGTCATTCTTACACCGTTTTGTTCAGAAGAGATGGGGGAATCTTCAAGTGTTGACAATTTAATATTAAAATATGAATTTTTAGAGATATATGACATGGATGACTTGTTGACTTAGAAGCCACGAATTCCCCAATATGCAAATATGAATGCCTGAGACCACATATATGATTGGCTGGCTGGGAAGCCGTGCAGGCCCTGATTTGTGGATTTGAATTCCTCAGCCCTCAGATATGATTGGCTGGCTTAGAAGCCATGAAGGCCCCAATATGCAAATTTGAATGCCTCAGGACACATATATGATTGGCTGGGAAGCCGTGCAGGCCCTGATTTGAAAATTTGAATTTCTCAGTCCTCACAGAGGATTGGCTGCCTGGGGACCTGGCAGAAATATATAGAAATACTATGATTAAGCATAAATACTACATTTAGTAGAAATACTATGTTTTAGCACAAATACTATAAAAAGCAGAAATACTATAATTTAGCAGAAATACTATATTAAGCACAAATCCTATAAAAAGCAGAAATAGGATGATTAAGCATAAACACTACATTTAGTAGAAATACTATGTTTGAGCAAAAATCCTATAAAAAGCAGAAATACTATATTAGGCACAAATCCCATAAAAAGCAGAAATAGTATGATTAAGCATAAATACTACATTTAGTAGAAATACTATGTTTTAGCACAAATAGTATAAAAAGCAGAAATATTGTAATTTAGCAGAAATACTATATTAGGCACAAATCTTATAAAATAGCAGAAATAGTATTATTTAGCACAATAGTAATAAGTTAAACAGAAAAATTGGAAAAGCAAAATGGACAGCTGAAAAAATGCTGAACATGCTGAGGGTCCCTCAAATATACTTGTTAAATGAAAAAATCAGCAAAAAAATGCACAGGGAGAGAGAAGTAAGTTTCTAGGTCAGCCTGGGAGCTGCTGAATTTGAATCCACCAATCAGAGAGCCTGTGTACTTTTTCCCGCCAAAACATGTGCCTCTTTTTACACACGCAGCACAGAGAGGCACAGGATTATTGCAGCCTATTTCTCATAGTGAGGACTCCCATCAAACAAATGACCATAATTTCCAAACCGTAGGGGCTAGAGCGGTCATTCTTACACCGTTTTGTTCAGAAGAGATGGGGGAATCTTCCAGTGTTTACAATTTATCATTAAAATATGAATTATTAACCCTTGGAGATCCCTAAAAAAGACATCCACCTTGATCCCTAATGGACATAAATGTCCATTCCCCAAAAAGTGCAATAAAAATATTATATATTAATATTTTTTTCCACTTTAAATTGGTCAGTCTTTTAAAACTACTTCTCCCTGAAATATTCATATAAAGTTTTAATTATATTTTCGTTGTTTTAACCCTTTAAATCCCAGTTTTACTTCATGAGCGCCCTGTTTTTTTAGCCCCCAAAAACAAAAAAACTCAATATTTAAAAAAAACAACATTTGAAGTAATATTTGATTGCTATTATAAGTAGGCCTTTGGATGGACTAAAGATTGGCACCAAGAGTCATTTCGATCGCCTTTTATTTTTTTTCCAGGAGCGCATTTCATAAAATGCACACTATCGACCACGCCCAAAAAGTGCAATAAAAATATTAAATATTAATTTTTTTTTTCACTTTAAATTGGTCAGTCTTTTAAAACTACTTCTCCCTGAAATATTCATATAAAGTTTTAATTATATTTTCGTTGTTTTAACCCTTTAAATTACAAAAAAACGAAAAAAAAAACTAAAAAACTAAATATTTTCCCAAAAAAACATTTGAAGTAATATTTGATTGTTATTATAATTAGGCCTTTAGATGGACTAAAGATTGGCACCAAGAGTCATTTCGATCGCCTTTTATTTTTTTTTCCAGAACCAGAAAATGGTCTCCAGGCGGCAAATGCTGCTCGTCGAGGCCGAAATGAGTGCATTCTCCCGGGTTAACTCGCGACGATGATCGGGGCATGTTGCGTCGGACTCCTTTTTCCAGCGCACACTTCCGGTACCACGTGACAACAAATACGTCATTTCCTGTTGACTAAAAAAAAAATGCACCCTCTCATGGTCCTAGGGACCGAAAAATGGTCCGCCTGATCAGCGGGCGAAACCGCTGCTGCACGCCGGAAAAGAGGCGTCATTTCCGGCAGGTCTGTCCAAGCAGCCCGCTGTTTTCCAGCAGAGGTCAAATGTGAAGCAAGGGCGCCACCCGGTGGACAAATAAAAAAATTACAACTCTAAGGCCTGTAGTCCAAAACGAAACCTAAGCTGGAGACCTGACTTTCGATTTGACCGTAATTTTTCTGGCGTGAAAAATAGCGTTTATAATGGGTTTCAATGTGGACATTTTTGTCCAAAGGGACTAATGTGGATGGATTGCTGTAACTTAGCCATTTTAGGCTGATTTAATGAATTGACACCACAATTAAAAAAAATAAGTAAAAAAAACATTCTTTGACAAATTTGGCTTTAATCCACTCAACACAGTGAAGATGGTTTAAAACTAAAAATAAAAAAGACAATAAATGTCCTTAGGGATCTCCAAGGGTTAAAGATATTTGACTTGTAATGCACCATAACTGAGTAGAGCGAAGCAAAAACTGCCTTGACTTGCCCTCAAACAACGCTTTCTAACTTGAAATCTATTTGGAGTATCGATATCATTCACCGTAAGAGACAGCAGGCTTTGGTGAACAATCATGGAAATTTTCAGGTCTCTGTGGAAATCCAACAAAAAGTTATGACGAGAGAAAAAAGTGGTTCATTTCCACAGTTTGAAATCTGAAGAAATCTGAGCGAAGGACGAATTTCCTACCCTCAAACAAGTCCAACTCATTTCAGAACGGTAATAGGTGAGAAAGAAATTCTTGAATTGTGAGCGTCAGGGGTGTCTGAAGATATTCGGGGACAAGCCTCATGTCTTAACTTTGCTTCGTTAAGGAGATATGACGATTCGAATATGCCTCTCATTACAGAAATCCAGCGGTGATTTTGAACAAGCTCTCCATTCACTTTATATGGAGAGTTTTCTGACCTTGTGTTAGTCTGAGGAGATTTGCGAAAATTCTATAAATCCCACAACAATGATAGTGACATTTCCTGAAAGCCAGCAAAAATACCTACGTTTTGATGTATAATTTGTGGAAGTTGAGTGAAAATTGAGCAAGTAGCAAACAGTTGTTCCGACATGAAGAGAAGACTGCAAAACCTTCAGTGACACACTGGAAGCCAAGAGCATAGCAACCATAACAACGCATGTATTTTGTGAAAAATCACAATTTTGCAACTCAAAACTTTAAGAGGCATAAAAGTAAAACAGTAGAAGATTTGAAAAAGCTGAATCATACCTGAATAGCCCAATAATTTGTGAACATTTTAAAATTTGAATGGTTGTTCTAGGTGAAAATATGAGGAAGTAGTTAAGTTTCAAAAACAAGCAAAATTTAGCAGAATTGCAGAAGTTTCCCATTCATTTCAATGGGACAAATTAAAGGAAAAAAGCTTAATATTTTAAAAAGTATAATAGTTAAAAATAGCAAAAATCGTAGCAGGAATTAGCAAAAATAGCAGAATAGTTTAAAATTTGAACGGTGAAAATCGGCTGAAAATTGTGGAAGTAGTTTAACGGCGAAAAGTGTACGGAAGCAACTAGAATAACTAGAAAGATTTGCATTTCCTGCGAAAATGCAGTGTGGATGCTTTAAAGCTGAAGCTGTATGCAAAAACTAGCTGAAAAAGCTGAAAAGTTGCAGAAATTGTAAAAACTTTGCAGAAGCAAAGGAACTTTGCTAAAATGGAATAACTTAGCAGAACTGCAATATCTTAGAGGAAACATAATACTTGGCAGAAATACAATAGCATAGCAGAACTTAGCAGAAATATTGTAACTTACCAGAAACATGATAACTTCTCAAAAATACAAGAATTTAGGAGAAATAGTATAAGATAACAGAAAGAATATATTTAGCCAAAAATACTTAAGCATTACAGAAACACTATGATTTAGAAAAATAGTACAACAGAGCAGAAATACTGTGATTTACCAGAGACACTGTGATGAACTATGAATATTGTAATTTTAAATCAATACTATGTTTTAGCACAAATACTATAATTTGACAGAAATACTATATTTAGCGCAAATCTTATAAAATAGCAGAAATAGTATGATTTAGCACAATAGTAATAACTTAAACAGAAAAATTGGAAAAGCAAAATGGACAGCTGAAAAAATGCTGAACATGCTGAGGGTCCCTCAAATATACTTGTTAAATGAAAAAAATTGGCAAAAAAAAATATAACAGCCACACAATCACAAATATGGACACATATGGAAACACACATGCACAGAGAGAGACACACACAAGATCCAATTCAGTCAACCAGTCTAAATATATTGAATTTGAATCTTACAATGAGATCATCCCATAAAAAGGCTTCCTCTCTCTCTCTCTCTCTCTCTCTCTCTCTCTCACACTCACACACACACACACACACACACACACACACACACACAGAGAAGTAAGTTTCTAGCTCAGTCAAGCAGCCTTGGAGCTGCTGAATTTGAATCCACCAATCAGAGAGCCTGTGCACTTTTTCCCGCCAAAACAGGTGCACGCAGCACAGAGAGACACAGGATTTTTGCAGTCTATTTCTCATAATGACGACTCCCCTCAAACAAATGACCATAATTTCCTAACCGTAGGGGCTAGAACGGTCATTCTTACACCGTTTTGTTCAGAAGAGATGGGGGAATCTTAAAGTGTTGACAATTTATCATTACAATATGAATTATTAAAGATAATTGACTTCTAATGCACCATAACTGAGTAGAGCAAAGCAAAAACTGCCTTGACTTGCCCTCAAACAACGCTTTCTAACTCTAAATCTATTTGGAGTATCAATATCATTCTTTCACCGTAAGAGACAGCAGGCTTTGGTGAACAATCATGGAAATTTTCAGGTCTCTGTGGAAATCCATTAAAAAGATATGACGAGAGAAAAAAGTGGTTCATTTCCAGAGTTTGAAATCTGAAGAAATCTGAGCGAAGGACGAATTTCCTACCCTCAAACAAGTCTAACTCATTTCAGAACGGTAATAGGTGAGAAAATAATTCTTGAATTGTGAGCGTCAGGAGTGTCTGAAGATATACTGGGACAAGCCTTATGTCTTAACTTTGCTTCATTGAGGAGATATGACGATTTGAAAATGCCTCTCATTAGAGAAATCCAGCGGTGATTTTGAACAAACTCTCCATTGAGTTTATATGGAGAGTTTTCTGACTTTGTGTTACTCTGAGGAGATTTGCAAAATATCTATGAGTCCCACAACAATGATAGTGACATTTTCTGAAAGCCAGCAAAAATACCTACGTTTTGATGTATAATTTGTGGGGCTTGAGTGGAAATTGAGCGAGTAGCAAGAAGTTGTTTGGACATGAAGAGAAAATTCAAACAGTTTCACTGTCCCCTCTGAGTTAATTGCATAGCAACCATAGCAACGCATGTATTTTCTGAAAAATCACAATTTTGCAACTGAAAACTCAAAGAGGGATAAGATTAAAACGGTAGAAGATCTGAAAAAGCTGAATCATACAGGAATAGCCAAATCATTTGAGAACATTTTAAAGTTTGAATGGAGTTTCTAGGTGAAAGTATGAGGCAGTAGTTAAGTTTCAAAGACAAGAAAGTTTTAGCAGAATTGTGGAAGTTTCCCATTCATTTCAATGGGACAAATTAAAGGAAAAAAGTGTAATATTTTAAAAAGTATAATAGTAATAAACACCAAAAGTCATAGCCGGCATTAGCAGAAAGAGCAGAACAGTTTAGAGTTTGAACGGTGAAAATAGCACAAAAATTGTGGAAGTAGATCCACGGCAAAAAGTGTACGGAAACACCCGGAATAATAATAAAGAAGAAAGAGAAACAGGATCTCAATAGTGTGGATGCCTATTAAGGCATCCACACAACTAGAAAGTGCATTTTCTGAAGAAACTGCAGTGTGAATGCTTGAATCTGAATGTATGCACTGAAATGAATTAATTGCTGAATTTTGAGTTAAAAATATTGAATGAAATTAAAAAAAAACAAAAAAACAAATTTAACCTGAAAACAAAGGTGCTGAACTGCTAAAAGCTGAAGGTTACACAGAAGCAGAAGTTGGAAAAAAGCTGAAAATGTTTTAATTGTAAATTAGAAAAACCTAAGAAATGAGAAAAGAACATTTAGAGTCAGAAAACATCTGAAAGAATATTAAAAGGTCATATTCTTTGAATCACTGAATGACTAAAATGTGATCCCTTCACTTGGACCCACACAGTTTAAAAAGTTTACATCTCTGAGCTTTGAAAGACAAGATGTTGGAAAAAGAACAACGATGGCGACGTTTTGAGGGTAAAATGATGGCTGTAACACTGTGGACACAGCAGCAGTTGAAAGAGAAGTGCTTAAGTTGAATCTTGGCAGAGTGGCAGGCAGAGCTCGTTAAGCAGGCAGGTGTGAGCCTGGTTGCTATAGTGACCGCACCCAATGGCTCCATACACACGTACACAGACATGCACCTCACTTTTGCTGCTTAAAATGAACAGAAAAGTCAGGCCGAAACAAATCGCTCCCAAATGAAAAGTAAAAGTCGTATTGACGAAATTCTTTCACCGTGAGCGACAGCAATGTCTAGTCTACCAAATTCTCAGTTTTCATGTCTGTGGAGCTTATTATATGGACGTGGTGACAGTGTAAAGACACCATGCTCTTCTGATTTTCAAACGAACCTTCTGAGCAAGTTTAACATTAGAGTCTATGGAAGAGTTGGAGGGAGGAGGCTGTGCATTGGTGGCATTTATGAAAAAACCATAACACCTAGTACAATAGTAAACACATTGGATGAAAGAGGACAGCGATGGATACGTTTTGAGGGTAAAATCATACCTGTAGAGCAAACGCTGCGGACACAGCAGCAGTTTTAAAAAAGATTTTAAGATTAATTTTTTTGCTCCTCTCACTCTAGCAGTTGAGCTGCCTCACTCTAGCCCCAACATTCCGTCCCATACACACCCATTATAAACTCTGAAACGGGTGAAAAAACATCATGAAACTTAAACTGGAACTGAAGAAAAAGTATAATAGATATTGAAAAGATAAATACAAGTTCAATAGTTGAATGTCTTGTCTTCGTTTTAAAGTTTGAATGGTGGCTCTATGTCAATGTATGTGGAAGTAGTAAGAGTTTAAAAATGAGTAAGTTGAATGAGAATTTGAAGGGTTTCCCCATTGAAATACATTATAAATTTTTGTTGAATAAAGTTGAATAAAATTAAAAATATAAATGTTAAAAATATGAAAAATAGAAGCAGTGTTGTCCAAAAGAATAGGAATCTAACGGTGTTTGAATGGTTTTTCTAAGTTGAACGGTTTTGAAGGAGTAGGATTACAAAAAACGTACGGAATACAGAATAAAATATAATAACTAGAAAGTGCATTTTCTGAAGAAACTGCAGTGTGAATGCTTGAATCTGAATGTATGCACTGAAATGAATTAATTGCTGAATTTTGAGTTAAAAATATTGAATGAGATTAAAAAAAACAAAAAAAAAACGAATTTAACCTGAAAACAAAGGTGCTGAACTGCTAAAAGCTGAACGTTACACAGAAGAAGAAGTTGGAAAAAAACTGAAAATGTTTTAAATGTAAATTAGAAAACCCTAAGAAATGAGAAAAGAACATTTAGAGTCAGAAAACATCTGAATGAATATTAAAAGGTCATATTCTTTGAATCACTGAATGACTAAAATCTGATCCCTCTGCTTGGATCCACACAGTTTAAAAAATGTAAAAGTCTGAGCTTTGAAAAACAGTGTTGGAAAGAGAACAACGATGGCTACGTTTTGAGGGTAAAATGATGGCTTTAACACTGTGGACACAGCAGCAGTTGAAAGAGAAGTGTTTAAGATGAATCTTGGCAGAGTGGCAGGCAGAGCTCGTTAAGCAGGCAGGTGTGAGCCTGGTTGCTATAGTGACTGCACCCAATGGCTCCATACACACGACACAGACATGCGCCTCACTTTTGCTGCTTAAAATGAACAGAAAAGTCAGGCCCAAACAAATCGCTCCCAAGTGAAAAGTATAGGTCGTATTGACGAAATTCTTTCACCGTGAGCGACAGCAGCTTCTAGTCTACTGAATTCTCAGTTTTCATGCCTGTGGAGTTTATTATATGGACGTGGTGACAGTGGAAAGACACCATGCTCTTCTGATTTTCAAACCAACCTTCTGAGCCAATTTAACATTAGAGTCTATGGAAGAGTTGGAGGGAGGAGGCTGTGCATTGGTGACATTTATGAAAGAACCATAACACCTAGTACAATAGTAAACACATTGGATGAAAGAGGACAGCCATGGCTACGTTTTGAGGGTAAAATCATACCTGTAGAGCAAACGCTGCGGACACAGCAGCAGTTTTAAAAAAGATTTTAAGATTAATTTTTTTGCTCCTCTCACTCTAGCAGTTGAGCTCTCTCACTCTAGCCCCAACATTCCGTCCCATACACACCCATTATAAGCTCTGAAACGGGTGAAAAAACATCATGAAACTTAAACTGGAACTGAAGAAAAAGTATAATAGATATTGAAAAGATAAATACAAGTTGAATAGTTGAATGTCTTGTCTTCGTTTTAAAGTTTGAATGGTGGCTCTATGTCAATGTATGTGGAAGTAGTAAGAGTTTAAAAATGAGTAAGTTGAATGAGGATTTGAAGGGTCTCCCCATTGAAATACATTATAAATTTTTGTTGAATAAAGTTGAATAAAATTAAAAATATAAATGTTAAAAATATGAAAAATAGAAGCAGTGTTGTCCAAAAGAATAGGAATCTAACGGTGTTTGAATGGTTTTTCTAAGTTGAACGGTTTTGAAGGAGTAGGATTACAAAAAACGTACGGAATACAGAATAAAATATAATAATAATAAAGATTAGAAGAACAATACTGTGAATGTTTTTTAAGCATTCACACTAATAATAAAGATTAGAATAACAATACTGTGAATGCTTTTCAAGCATTCACACTAACTAGAAAAATTTGCATTTCCTGCGAAAATGCAGTGTGGATGCTTAAAGCTGAAGCTGTATGCAAAAAGTAGCTGAAAAAGCTGAAAAGTTGCAGAAATTGTAAAAACTTTGCAGAAGCAAAAGAAGTTTGCTAAAATGGAATAACTTAGCAGAACTGCAATATCTTAGAGGAAACATAATACTTGGCAGAGATACAATAGCATAGCAGAATTTAGCAGAAATATTGTAACTTACCAGAAACATGATAACTTCTCAAAAATACAAGAATTTAGGAGAAATAGTATAAGATAACAGAAAGAATATATTTAGCCAAAAATACTTAAACATTACAGAAACACTATGATTTAGAAAAATAGTACAACAGAGCAGAAATATTGTGATTTACCAGAGACACTGTGATGAACTATGAATATTGTAATTTTAAATTAAGACTATGTTTTAGCACAAATATTATAATTTGGCAGAAATACTATAATTTAGCAGAAATACTATATTAAGCACAAATCCTATAAAAAGCAGAAATGGTATGATTAAGCATAAATACTACATTTAGTAGAAATACTTTGTTTTAGCACAAATCCCATAAAAAGCAGAAATACTGTACTATGATTTAGTAGAAAAACTATAATTAATCAGAAATACTAAATTTAGCAGAAATACTATATTAAGCACAAATCCTATGAAAAGCAGAAATAATATGATTAAGCATAAATACTACATTTAGCAGAAATACTATATTAAGCACAAATCCTATAAAAGCAGAAATAGTATATTAAGCACAAATCTTATAAAATAGCAGAAATAGTATGATTTAGCACAATAGTAATAAGTTAAACAGAAAAATTGGAAAAGCAAAATGGACAGCTGAAAAAATGCTGAACATGCTGAGGGTCCCTCAAATATACTTGTTAAATGACAAAAATCTGCAAAAAAATTTATTACAGCCACACAATCACAAATATGTACACATGAGGAAACACACATGCACAGAGAGACCCACACACAAGATCCAATTCAGTCAACCAGTCTAAATATATTGAATTTAAATCTTAGAATGAGATCATCCCATTAAAAGCCTTTCTCTCTCTCTCTCTCTCTCTCTCTGTCACACACACACACACACACACACACACACACACACACACACACACACACACACACAGGGAGAGAGAAGTAAGTTTCTAGGTCAGCCTGGGAGCTGGTGAATTTGAATCCACCAATCAGAGAGGCTGTGCACTTTTCCCCACCAAAACAGGTGCATCTGTTTACACACGCAGCAGCACAGAGAGACACAGGATTTTTGCAGTCTATTTCTCATAGTGACGACTCCCCTCAAACAAATGACCGTAATTTCCTAACCGTAGGGGCTAGAACGGTCATTCTTACACCGTTTTGTTCAGAAGAGATGGGGGAATCTTCAAGTGTTGACAATTTAATATTAAAATATGAATTTTTAGAGATATATGACATGGATGACTTGTTGACTTAGAAGCCACGAATTCCCCAATATGCAAATTTGAATGCCTGAGACCACATATGTGATTGGCTGGCTGGGAAGCCGTGCAGGCCCTGATTTGTGGATTTGAATTCCTCAGCCCTCAGATATGATTGGCTGGCTTAGAAGCCACGAAGGCCCCAATATGCAAATTTGAATGCCTCAGGACACTTATTTGATTGGCTGGGAAACTGTGCAGGCCCTGATTTGAAAATTTGAATGTCTCAGTCCTCACAGAGGATTGGCTGCCTGGGGACCTGGCAGAAATATATAGAAATACTATTATTAAGCATAAATACTACATTTAGTAGAAATACTATGTTTTAGCACAAATATTATAAAAAGAAGAAAAACTATAATTTAGCAGAAATACTATATTAAGCACAAATCCTATAAAAAGCAGAAATACTATAATTTAGAACAAATAGTATAAAAAGCAGAAATACTATAATTTAGCAGAAATACTATGTTAGGCACAAATCCTATAAAAAGTAGAAATACTATAATTTAGCAGAAATACTATGTTAGGCACAAATCCTATGAAAAGCAGAAATAGTATGATTTAGCAGAAATACTGTATTTAGCACAAGTACCGAAAAGTACCAGAAATACTATGATTTAGCAGAATAGTACTAACTTATTGAAACACAAATGCACAGAGGGACACACAAACACAGGCTCTAATCCAGTCAACCAGTCTAACTATGTTCAATTTAAATCCTACAATGACATGCTGTCAAATAAGGGCAGGGTCCTCTCTCTCCCACTAAACACACACACACACACACACACACACACACACACACACACACACACAGGGAGAGAGGACTAAGTTTCTAGGTCAGCCTGGGAGCTGCTGAATTTGAATCCACCAATCAGAGAGGCTGTTTACGTTTTCCCGCCAAAACAGGTGCATCTTTTTACACACGCAGCACAGAGACATAGACCTGCTTCTTTCAGTTTATTTCACATAGTGAGGATTCCCCTCAAACAAATGACCATAATTTCCTAACCATAGGGGCTAGAGCGGTCATTCTTACACCGTTTTGTTCAGAAGAGATGGGGGAATCTTCAAGTGTTGACAATTTATCATTAAAATATGAATTTTTAGAGATATATGACATGGATGACTTGTTGACTTAGAAGCCACGAATTCCCCAATATGCAAATTTGAATACCTGGAGCCCACATACATGATTGGCTGGCTGGGAAGCTGTGCAGGCCCTGATTTGTGGATTTGAATTCCTCAGCCCTCAGATATGATTGGCTGGCTTAGAAGCCATGAAGGCCCCAATATGCAAATTTGAATGCCTCAGGACACATATATGATTGGCTGGGAAGCCGTGCAGGCCCTGATTTGAAAATTTGAATTTCTCAGTCCTCACAGAGGATTGGCTGCCTGGGGACCTGGCAGAAATATATAGAAATACTATGATTAAGCATAAATACTACATTTAGTAGAAATACTATGTTTTAGCACAAATACTATAAAAAGCAGAAATACTATAATTTAGCAGAAATACTATATTAAGCACAAATCCTATAAAAAGCAGAAATACTATGATTAAGCATAAACACTACATTTAGTAGAAATACTATGTTTGAGCAAAAATCCTATAAAAAGCAGAAATACTATATTAGGCACAAATCCCATAAAAAGCAGAAATAGTATGATTAAGCATAAATACTACATTTAGTAGAAATACTATGTTTTAGCACAAATAGTATAAAAAGCAGAAATATTGTAATTTAGCAGAAATACTATATTAGGCACAAATCTTATAAAATAGCAGAAATAGTATGATTTAGCACAATAGTAATAAGTTAAACAGAAAAATTGGAAAAGCAAAATGGACAGCTGAAAAAATGCTGAACATGCTGAGGGTCCCTCAAATATACTTGTTAAATGAAAAAATCAGCAAAAAAATGCACAGGGAGAGAGAAGTAAGTTTCTAGGTCAGCCTGGGAGCTGCTGAATTTGAATCCACCAATCAGAGAGCCTGTGTACTTTTTCCCGCCAAAACATGTGCCTCTTTTTACACACGCAGCACAGAGAGGCACAGGATTATTGCAGCCTATTTCTCATAGTGAGGACTCCCCTCAAACAAATGACCATAATTTCCAAACCGTAGGGGCTAGAGCGGTCATTCTTACACCGTTTTGTTCAGAAGAGATGGGGGAATCTTCCAGTGTTTACAATTTATCATTAAAATATGAATTATTAAAGATATTTGACTTCTAATGCACCATAACTGAGTAGAGCGAAGCAAAAACTGCCTTGACTTGCCCTCAAACAACGCTTTGTAACTCGAAATCTATTTGGAGTATCGATATCATTCTTTCACCGTAAGAGACAGCAGGCTTTGGTGAACAGTCATGGAAATTTTCAGGTCTCTGTGGAAATCCAAAAAAAAGTTATGACGAGAGAAAAAAGTGGTTCATTTCCAGAGTTTTAAATCTGAAGAAATCTGAGCGAAGGACGAATTTCCTACCCTCAAACAAGTCCAACTCATTTCAGAACGGTAATAGGTGAGAAAGAAATTCTTGAATTGTGAGCGTCAGGGGTGTCTGAAGATATTCGGGGACAAGCCTCATGTCTTAAAGTCGCTTCGTTAAGGAGATATGACGATTCGAATATGCCTCTCATTACAGAAATCCAGCGATGATTTTGAACAAGCTCTCCATTGACTTTATATGGAGAGTTTTGAGACCTTGTGTTGGTCTGAGGAGATTTGCAAAAATTCTATAAATCCCACAACAATGATAGTGACATTTTCTGAAAGCCAGCAAAAATACCTACGTTTTGATGTATAATTTGTGGAAGTTGAGTGAAAATTGAGCAAGTAGCAAGAAGTTGTTCGGACATGAAGTGAAAATTGCAAAACCTTCAGTGTCACACTGGAAGCCAAGAGCATAGCAACCATAACAACGCATGTATTTTGTGAAAAATCACAATTTTGCAACTCAAAACTTTAAGAGGCATAAAAGTAAAACAGTAAAAGATTTCAAAAAGCTGAATCATACCTGAATAGCCCAATAATTTATGAACATTTTAAAGTTTGAATGGTTGTTCTAGGTGAAAATATGAGGAAGTAGTTAAGTTTCAAAAACAAGCAAATTTTAGCAGAATTGCAGAAGTTTCCCATTCATTTCAATGGGACAAATTAAAGGAAAAAAGTGGAATATTTTAAAAAGTATAATAGTTAAAAATAGCAAAAATCGTAGCAAGAAAGAGCAAAAATAGCAGAATAGTTTAAAATTTGAACGGTGAAAATCGGCTGAAAATTGTGGAAGTAGTTAAGTGCCAAAAAGTGTACGGAAGCAACTAGAATAATAATAATAATAATAACTAGAAAAATTTGCATTTCCTGCGAAAATGCAGTGTGGATGCTTAAAGCTGAAGCTGTATGCAAAAACTAGCTGAAAAAGCTGAAAAGTTGCAGAAATTGTAAAAACTTTGCAGAAGCAAAAGAAGTTTGCTAAAATGTAATAACTTAGCAGAACTGCAATATCTTAGAGGAAACATAATACTTGGCAGAAATACAATAGCATAGCAGAATTTAGCAGAAATATTGTAACTTACCAGAAACATGATAACTTCTCAAAAATACAAGAATTTAGGAGAAATAGTATAAGATAACAGAAAGAATATATTTAGCCAAAAATACTTAAACATTACAGAAACACTATGATTTAGAAAAATAGTACAACAGAGCAGAAATATTGTGATTTACCAGAGACACTGTGATGAACTATGAATATTGTAATTTTAAATTAAGACTATGTTTTAGCACAAATATTATAATTTGGCAGAAATACTATAATTTAGCAGAAATACTATATTAAGCACAAATCCTATAAAAAGCAGAAATGGTATGATTAAGCATAAATACTACATTTAGTAGAAATACTTTGTTTTAGCACAAATCCCATAAAAAGCAGAAATACTGTACTATGATTTAGTAGAAAAACTATAATTAATCAGAAATACTAAATTTAGCAGAAATACTATATTAAGCACAAATCCTATGAAAAGCAGAAATAATATGATTAAGCATAAATACTACATTTAGCAGAAATACTATATTAAGCACAAATCTTATAAAAAGCAGAAATACTATATTAAGCACAAATCCTATAAAAGCAGAAATAGTATATTAAGCACAAATCTTATAAAATAGCAGAAATAGTATGATTTAGCACAATAGTAATAAGTTAAACAGAAAAATTGGAAAAGCAAAATGGACAGCTGAAAAAATGCTGAACATGCTGAGGGTCCCTCAAATATACTTGTTAAATGACAAAAATCTGAAAAAAAATTTATGACAGCCACACAATTACAAATATGTACACATGAGGAAACACACATGCACAGAGAGACACACACACAAGATCCAATTCAGTCAACCAGTCTAACTATATTCAATTTAAATCCTACAATGACATGCTGCCAAATAAGGGCAGGGTCCTCTCTCTCCCACTAAACACACACACACACACACACACACACACAGACACACACACACACACACACACACACAGACAGACACAGAGGGAGAGAGCTGCCGAATTTAAATCCACCAATCAGAGTGGCTGTTTACGTTTTCCCGCCAAAACAGGTGCATCTTTTTACACACGCAGCACAGAGAGGCACAGGATTATTGCAGCCTATTTCTCATAGTGAGGACTCCCCACAAACAAATGACCATAATTTCCTAACCGTAGGGGCTAGAACGGTCATTCTTAAACCGTTTTGTTCAGAAGAGATGGGGGAATCTTCCAGTGTTAAGAATTTATCATTAAAATGTGAATTTTTAGAGATATACGACATGGATGACTTGTTGACTTAGAAGCCACGAATTCCCCAATATGCAAATTTGAATGCCTGAGGCCACATATATGATTGGCTGCCTGGGAAGCCGTGCAGGCCCTGATTTGTGGATTTGAATTCCTCAGCCCTCAGATATGATTGGCTGGCTTAGAAGCCATGAAGGCCCCAATATGCAAATTTGAATGCCTCAGGACACATATATGATTGGCTGGGAAACCGTGCAGGCCCTGATTTGAAAATTTGAATGTCTAAGTCCTCACAGAGGATTGGCTGCCTGGGGACCTGGCAGAAATATATAGAAATACTATGATTAAGCATAAATACTACATTTAGTAGAAATACTATGTTTTAGCACAAATACTATAAAAAGCAGAAATACTATAATTTAGCAGAAATACTATATTAAGCAGAAATACTATATTAGGCACAAATCCTATAAAAAGCAGAAATAGTATGATTAAGCATAAATACTACATTTAGTAGAAATACTATGTTTTAGCACAAATAGTATAAAAAGCAGAAATATTATAATTTAGCACAAATAGTATAAAAAGCAGAAATATTATAATTTAGCACAAATAGTATAAAAAGCAGAAATACTACATTTAGTAGAAATACTATGTTTTAGCACAAATAGTATAATAAAGCAGAAATACTATAATTTTATCAGAAATACTGTATTTAGCACAAGTACCAGAAATACTATGATTTAGCAGAATAGCAATAACTTACAAAATTACAAATATGGAGGCACATTGAAACAGAAATGCAGAGAGGGACACACAAACACAGGCTCTAATCCAGTCAATCAGTCTAACTATATTCAATTTAAATCCTACAATGACATGCTGCCAAATAAGGGTAGGGTTCTCTCTCTCCCACTAAACACACACACACAGAGGGAGAGAGCTGCCGAATTTAAATCCACCAATCAGAGTGGCTGTTTACGTTTTCCCGCCAAAAAAGGTGCATCTTTTTACACACGCAGCAGAGAGAGGCACAGGATTATTGCAGTCTATTTCTCATAGTGACGACTCCCCTCAAACAAATGACCATAATTTCCTAACCGTAGGGGCTAGAACGGTCATTCTTACACCGTTTTGTTCAGAAGACATGGGGGAATCTTCCAGTGTTTACAATTTATCATTAAAATATGAATTATTAAAGATATTTGACTTCTAATGCACCATAACTGAGTAGAGCGAAGCAAAAACTGCCTTGACTTGCCCTCAAACAACGCTTTGTAACTTGAAATCTGTTTGGAGTATCAATATCATTCTTTCACCGTAAGAGACAGCAGGCTTTGGTGAACAATCATGGAAATTTTCAGGTCTCTGTGGAAATCCAACAAAAAGTTATGACGAGAGAAAAAAGTGGTTCATTTCCACAGTTTGAAATCTGAAGAAATCTGAGCGAAGGACGAATTTCCTACCCTCAAACAAGTCCAACTCATTTCAGAACGGTAATAGGTGAGAAAGAAATTCTTGAATTGTGAGCGTCAGGGGTGTCTGAAGATATTCGGGGACAAGCCTCATGTCTTAAAGTCGCTTCGTTAAGGAGATATGACGATTCGAATATGCCTCTCATTACAAAAATCCAGCGATGATTTTGAACAAGCTCTCCATTGACTTTATATGGAGAGTTTTGAGACCTTGTGTTGGTCTGAGGAGATTTGCAAAAATTCTATAAATCCCACAACAATGATAGTGACATTTCCTGAAAGCCAGCAAAAATACCTACGTTTTGATGTATAATTTGTGGAAGTTGAGTGAAAATTGAGCAAGTAGCAAGAAGTTGTTCGGACATGAAGTGAAAATTGCAAAACCTTCAGTGGCACACTGGAAGCCAAGAGCATAGCAACCATAACAACGCATGTATTTTGTGAAAAATCACAATTTTGCAACTGAAAACTTTAAGAGGCATAAAAGTAAAACAGTAAAACATTTGAAAAAGCTGAATCATACCTGAATAGCCCAATAATTTGTGAACATTTTAAAGTTTGAATGGTTGTTCTAGGTGAAAATATGAGGAAGTAGTTAAGTTTCAAAAACAAGCAAATTTTAGCAGAATTGCAGAAGTTTCCCATTCATTTCAATGGGACAAATTAAAGGAAAAAAGCTTAATATTTTAAAAAGTATAATAGTTAAAAATAGCAAAAATCGTAGCGTAAATTAGCAGAAATAGCAGAATAGTTTAAAATTTGAACGGTGAAAATCGGCTGAAAATTGTGGAAGTAGTTAAGTGCCAAAAAGTGTACGGAAGCAACTAGAATAATAATAATAACTAGAAAAATTTGCATTTCCTGCGAAAATGCAGTGTGGATGCTTAAAGCTGAAGCTGTATGCAAAAAGTAGCTGAAAAAGCTGAAAAGTTGCAGAAATTGTAAAAACTTTGCAGAAGCAAAAGAAGTTTGCTAAAATGGAATAACTTAGCAGAACTGCAATATCTTAGAGGAAACATAATACTTGGCAGAGATACAATAGCATAGCAGAATTTAGCAGAAATATTGTAACTTACCAGAAACATGATAACTTCTCAAAAATACAAGAATTTAGGAGAAATAGTATAAGATAACAGAAAGAATATATTTAGCCAAAAATACTTAAACATTACAGAAACACTATGATTTAGAAAAATAGTACAACAGAGCAGAAATATTGTGATTTACCAGAGACACTGTGATGAACTATGAATATTGTAATTTTAAATTAAGACTATGTTTTAGCACAAATATTATAATTTGGCAGAAATACTATAATTTAGCAGAAATACTATATTAAGCACAAATCCTATAAAAAGCAGAAATGGTATGATTAAGCATAAATACTACATTTAGTAGAAATACTTTGTTTTAGCACAAATCCCATAAAAAGCAGAAATACTGTACTATGATTTAGTAGAAAAACTATAATTAATCAGAAATACTAAATTTAGCAGAAATACTATATTAAGCACAAATCCTATGAAAAGCAGAAATAATATGATTAAGCATAAATACTACATTTAGCAGAAATACTATATTAAGCACAAATCCTATAAAAGCAGAAATAGTATATTAAGCACAAATCTTATAAAATAGCAGAAATAGTATGATTTAGCACAATAGTAATAAGTTAAACAGAAAAATTGGAAAAGCAAAATGGACAGCTGAAAAAATGCTGAACATGCTGAGGGTCCCTCAAATATACTTGTTAAATGACAAAAATCTGCAAAAAAATTTATTACAGCCACACAATCACAAATATGTACACATGAGGAAACACACATGCACAGAGAGACCCACACACAAGATCCAATTCAGTCAACCAGTCTAAATATATTGAATTTAAATCTTAGAATGAGATCATCCCATTAAAAGCCTTTCTCTCTCTCTCTCTCTCTCTCTCTGTCACACACACACACACACACACACACACACACACACACACACACACACACACAGGGAGAGAGAAGTAAGTTTCTAGGTCAGCCTGGGAGCTGGTGAATTTGAATCCACCAATCAGAGAGGCTGTGCACTTTTCCCCACCAAAACAGGTGCATCTGTTTACACACGCAGCAGCACAGAGAGACACAGGATTTTTGCAGTCTATTTCTCATAGTGACGACTCCCCTCAAACAAATGACCGTAATTTCCTAACCGTTGGGGCTAGAACGGTCATTCTTACACCGTTTTGTTCAGAAGAGATGGGGGAATCTTCAAGTGTTGACAATTTAATATTAAAATATGAATTTTTAGAGATATATGACATGGATGACTTGTTGACTTAGAAGCCACGAATTCCCCAATATGCAAATTTGAATGCCTGAGACCACATATGTGATTGGCTGGCTGGGAAGCCGTGCAGGCCCTGATTTGTGGATTTGAATTCCTCAGCCCTCAGATATGATTGGCTGGCTTAGAAGCCACGAAGGCCCCAATATGCAAATTTGAATGCCTCAGGACACTTATTTGATTGGCTGGGAAACTGTGCAGGCCCTGATTTGAAAATTTGAATGTCTCAGTCCTCACAGAGGATTGGCTGCCTGGGGACCTGGCAGAAATATATAGAAATACTATTATTAAGCATAAATACTACATTTAGTAGAAATACTATGTTTTAGCACAAATATTATAAAAAGAAGAAAAACTATAATTTAGCAGAAATACTATATTAAGCACAAATCCTATAAAAAGCAGAAATACTATAATTTAGAACAAATAGTATAAAAAGCAGAAATACTATAATTTAGCAGAAATACTATGTTAGGCACAAATCCTATAAAAAGTAGAAATACTATAATTTAGCAGAAATACTATGTTAGGCACAAATCCTATGAAAAGCAGAAATAGTATGATTTAGCAGAAATACTGTATTTAGCACAAGTACCGAAAAGTACCAGAAATACTATGATTTAGCAGAATAGTACTAACTTATTGAAACACAAATGCACAGAGGGACACACAAACACAGGCTCTAATCCAGTCAACCAGTCTAACTATGTTCAATTTAAATCCTACAATGACATGCTGTCAAATAAGGGCAGGGTCCTCTCTCTCCCACTAAACACACACACACACACACACACACACACACACACACACACACACACAGGGAGAGAGGACTAAGTTTCTAGGTCAGCCTGGGAGCTGCTGAATTTGAATCCACCAATCAGAGAGGCTGTTTACGTTTTCCCGCCAAAACAGGTGCATCTTTTTACACACGCAGCACAGAGACATAGACCTGCTTCTTTCAGTTTATTTCACATAGTGAGGATTCCCCTCAAACAAATGACCATAATTTCCTAACCATAGGGGCTAGAGCGGTCATTCTTACACCGTTTTGTTCAGAAGAGATGGGGGAATCTTCAAGTGTTGACAATTTATCATTAAAATATGAATTTTTAGAGATATATGACATGGATGACTTGTTGACTTAGAAGCCACGAATTCCCCAATATGCAAATTTGAATACCTGGAGCCCACATACATGATTGGCTGGCTGGGAAGCTGTGCAGGCCCTGATTTGTGGATTTGAATTCCTCAGCCCTCAGATATGATTGGCTGGCTTAGAAGCCATGAAGGCCCCAATATGCAAATTTGAATGCCTCAGGACACATATATGATTGGCTGGGAAGCCGTGCAGGCCCTGATTTGAAAATTTGAATTTCTCAGTCCTCACAGAGGATTGGCTGCCTGGGGACCTGGCAGAAATATATAGAAATACTATGATTAAGCATAAATACTACATTTAGTAGAAATACTATGTTTTAGCACAAATACTATAAAAAGCAGAAATACTATAATTTAGCAGAAATACTATATTAAGCACAAATCCTATAAAAAGCAGAAATACTATGATTAAGCATAAACACTACATTTAGTAGAAATACTATGTTTGAGCAAAAATCCTATAAAAAGCAGAAATACTATATTAGGCACAAATCCCATAAAAAGCAGAAATAGTATGATTAAGCATAAATACTACATTTAGTAGAAATACTATGTTTTAGCACAAATAGTATAAAAAGCAGAAATATTGTAATTTAGCAGAAATACTATATTAGGCACAAATCTTATAAAATAGCAGAAATAGTATGATTTAGCACAATAGTAATAAGTTAAACAGAAAAATTGGAAAAGCAAAATGGACAGCTGAAAAAATGCTGAACATGCTGAGGGTCCCTCAAATATACTTGTTAAATGAAAAAATCAGCAAAAAAATGCACAGGGAGAGAGAAGTAAGTTTCTAGGTCAGCCTGGGAGCTGCTGAATTTGAATCCACCAATCAGAGAGCCTGTGTACTTTTTCCCGCCAAAACATGTGCCTCTTTTTACACACGCAGCACAGAGAGGCACAGGATTATTGCAGCCTATTTCTCATAGTGAGGACTCCCCTCAAACAAATGACCATAATTTCCAAACCGTAGGGGCTAGAGCGGTCATTCTTACACCGTTTTGTTCAGAAGAGATGGGGGAATCTTCCAGTGTTTACAATTTATCATTAAAATATGAATTATTAAAGATATTTGACTTCTAATGCACCATAACTGAGTAGAGCGAAGCAAAAACTGCCTTGACTTGCCCTCAAACAACGCTTTGTAACTCGAAATCTATTTGGAGTATCGATATCATTCTTTCACCGTAAGAGACAGCAGGCTTTGGTGAACAGTCATGGAAATTTTCAGGTCTCTGTGGAAATCCAAAAAAAAGTTATGACGAGAGAAAAAAGTGGTTCATTTCCAGAGTTTTAAATCTGAAGAAATCTGAGCGAAGGACGAATTTCCTACCCTCAAACAAGTCCAACTCATTTCAGAACGGTAATAGGTGAGAAAGAAATTCTTGAATTGTGAGCGTCAGGGGTGTCTGAAGATATTCGGGGACAAGCCTCATGTCTTAAAGTCGCTTCGTTAAGGAGATATGACGATTCGAATATGCCTCTCATTACAGAAATCCAGCGATGATTTTGAACAAGCTCTCCATTGACTTTATATGAGACCTTGTGTTGGTCTGAGGAGATTTGCAAAAATTCTATAAATCCCACAACAATGATAGTGACATTTTCTGAAAGCCAGCAAAAATACCTACGTTTTGATGTATAATTTGTGGAAGTTGAGTGAAAATTGAGCAAGTAGCAAGAAGTTGTTCGGACATGAAGTGAAAATTGCAAAACCTTCAGTGTCACACTGGAAGCCAAGAGCATAGCAACCATAACAACGCATGTATTTTGTGAAAAATCACAATTTTGCAACTCAAAACTTTAAGAGGCATAAAAGTAAAACAGTAAAAGATTTCAAAAAGCTGAATCATACCTGAATAGCCCAATAATTTATGAACATTTTAAAGTTTGAATGGTTGTTCTAGGTGAAAATATGAGGAAGTAGTTAAGTTTCAAAAACAAGCAAATTTTAGCAGAATTGCAGAAGTTTCCCATTCATTTCAATGGGACAAATTAAAGGAAAAAAGTGGAATATTTTAAAAAGTATAATAGTTAAAAATAGCAAAAATCGTAGCAAGAAAGAGCAAAAATAGCAGAATAGTTTAAAATTTGAACGGTGAAAATCGGCTGAAAATTGTGGAAGTAGTTAAGTGCCAAAAAGTGTACGGAAGCAACTAGAATAATAATAATAATAATAACTAGAAAAATTTGCATTTCCTGCGAAAATGCAGTGTGGATGCTTAAAGCTGAAGCTGTATGCAAAAACTAGCTGAAAAAGCTGAAAAGTTGCAGAAATTGTAAAAACTTTGCAGAAGCAAAAGAAGTTTGCTAAAATGTAATAACTTAGCAGAACTGCAATATCTTAGAGGAAACATAATACTTGGCAGAAATACAATAGCATAGCAGAATTTAGCAGAAATATTGTAACTTACCAGAAACATGATAACTTCTCAAAAATACAAGAATTTAGGAGAAATAGTATAAGATAACAGAAAGAATATATTTAGCCAAAAATACTTAAACATTACAGAAACACTATGATTTAGAAAAATAGTACAACAGAGCAGAAATATTGTGATTTACCAGAGACACTGTGATGAACTATGAATATTGTAATTTTAAATTAAGACTATGTTTTAGCACAAATATTATAATTTGGCAGAAATACTATAATTTAGCAGAAATACTATATTAAGCACAAATCCTATAAAAAGCAGAAATGGTATGATTAAGCATAAATACTACATTTAGTAGAAATACTTTGTTTTAGCACAAATCCCATAAAAAGCAGAAATACTGTACTATGATTTAGTAGAAAAACTATAATTAATCAGAAATACTAAATTTAGCAGAAATACTATATTAAGCACAAATCCTATGAAAAGCAGAAATAATATGATTAAGCATAAATACTACATTTAGCAGAAATACTATATTAAGCACAAATCTTATAAAAAGCAGAAATACTATATTAAGCACAAATCCTATAAAAGCAGAAATAGTATATTAAGCACAAATCTTATAAAATAGCAGAAATAGTATGATTTAGCACAATAGTAATAAGTTAAACAGAAAAATTGGAAAAGCAAAATGGACAGCTGAAAAAATGCTGAACATGCTGAGGGTCCCTCAAATATACTTGTTAAATGACAAAAATCTGAAAAAAAATTTATGACAGCCACACAATTACAAATATGTACACATGAGGAAACACACATGCACAGAGAGACACACACACAAGATCCAATTCAGTCAACCAGTCTAACTATATTCAATTTAAATCCTACAATGACATGCTGCCAAATAAGGGCAGGGTCCTCTCTCTCCCACTAAACACACACACACACACACACACACACACAGACACACACACACACACACACACACACAGACAGACACAGAGGGAGAGAGCTGCCGAATTTAAATCCACCAATCAGAGTGGCTGTTTACGTTTTCCCGCCAAAACAGGTGCATCTTTTTACACACGCAGCACAGAGAGGCACAGGATTATTGCAGCCTATTTCTCATAGTGAGGACTCCCCACAAACAAATGACCATAATTTCCTAACCGTAGGGGCTAGAACGGTCATTCTTAAACCGTTTTGTTCAGAAGAGATGGGGGAATCTTCCAGTGTTAAGAATTTATCATTAAAATGTGAATTTTTAGAGATATACGACATGGATGACTTGTTGACTTAGAAGCCACGAATTCCCCAATATGCAAATTTGAATGCCTGAGGCCACATATATGATTGGCTGCCTGGGAAGCCGTGCAGGCCCTGATTTGTGGATTTGAATTCCTCAGCCCTCAGATATGATTGGCTGGCTTAGAAGCCATGAAGGCCCCAATATGCAAATTTGAATGCCTCAGGACACATATATGATTGGCTGGGAAACCGTGCAGGCCCTGATTTGAAAATTTGAATGTCTAAGTCCTCACAGAGGATTGGCTGCCTGGGGACCTGGCAGAAATATATAGAAATACTATGATTAAGCATAAATACTACATTTAGTAGAAATACTATGTTTTAGCACAAATACTATAAAAAGCAGAAATACTATAATTTAGCAGAAATACTATATTAAGCAGAAATACTATATTAGGCACAAATCCTATAAAAAGCAGAAATAGTATGATTAAGCATAAATACTACATTTAGTAGAAATACTATGTTTTAGCACAAATAGTATAAAAAGCAGAAATATTATAATTTAGCACAAATAGTATAAAAAGCAGAAATATTATAATTTAGCACAAATAGTATAAAAAGCAGAAATACTACATTTAGTAGAAATACTATGTTTTAGCACAAATAGTATAATAAAGCAGAAATACTATAATTTTATCAGAAATACTGTATTTAGCACAAGTACCAGAAATACTATGATTTAGCAGAATAGCAATAACTTACAAAATTACAAATATGGAGGCACATTGAAACAGAAATGCAGAGAGGGACACACAAACACAGGCTCTAATCCAGTCAATCAGTCTAACTATATTCAATTTAAATCCTACAATGACATGCTGCCAAATAAGGGTAGGGTTCTCTCTCTCCCACTAAACACACACACACAGAGGGAGAGAGCTGCCGAATTTAAATCCACCAATCAGAGTGGCTGTTTACGTTTTCCCGCCAAAAAAGGTGCATCTTTTTACACACGCAGCAGAGAGAGGCACAGGATTATTGCAGTCTATTTCTCATAGTGACGACTCCCCTCAAACAAATGACCATAATTTCCTAACCGTAGGGGCTAGAACGGTCATTCTTACACCGTTTTGTTCAGAAGACATGGGGGAATCTTCCAGTGTTTACAATTTATCATTAAAATATGAATTATTAAAGATATTTGACTTCTAATGCACCATAACTGAGTAGAGCGAAGCAAAAACTGCCTTGACTTGCCCTCAAACAACGCTTTGTAACTTGAAATCTGTTTGGAGTATCAATATCATTCTTTCACCGTAAGAGACAGCAGGCTTTGGTGAACAATCATGGAAATTTTCAGGTCTCTGTGGAAATCCAACAAAAAGTTATGACGAGAGAAAAAAGTGGTTCATTTCCACAGTTTGAAATCTGAAGAAATCTGAGCGAAGGACGAATTTCCTACCCTCAAACAAGTCCAACTCATTTCAGAACGGTAATAGGTGAGAAAGAAATTCTTGAATTGTGAGCGTCAGGGGTGTCTGAAGATATTCGGGGACAAGCCTCATGTCTTAAAGTCGCTTCGTTAAGGAGATATGACGATTCGAATATGCCTCTCATTACAAAAATCCAGCGATGATTTTGAACAAGCTCTCCATTGACTTTATATGGAGAGTTTTGAGACCTTGTGTTGGTCTGAGGAGATTTGCAAAAATTCTATAAATCCCACAACAATGATAGTGACATTTCCTGAAAGCCAGCAAAAATACCTACGTTTTGATGTATAATTTGTGGAAGTTGAGTGAAAATTGAGCAAGTAGCAAGAAGTTGTTCGGACATGAAGTGAAAATTGCAAAACCTTCAGTGGCACACTGGAAGCCAAGAGCATAGCAACCATAACAACGCATGTATTTTGTGAAAAATCACAATTTTGCAACTGAAAACTTTAAGAGGCATAAAAGTAAAACAGTAAAACATTTGAAAAAGCTGAATCATACCTGAATAGCCCAATAATTTGTGAACATTTTAAAGTTTGAATGGTTGTTCTAGGTGAAAATATGAGGAAGTAGTTAAGTTTCAAAAACAAGCAAATTTTAGCAGAATTGCAGAAGTTTCCCATTCATTTCAATGGGACAAATTAAAGGAAAAAAGCTTAATATTTTAAAAAGTATAATAGTTAAAAATAGCAAAAATCGTAGCGTAAATTAGCAGAAATAGCAGAATAGTTTAAAATTTGAACGGTGAAAATCGGCTGAAAATTGTGGAAGTAGTTAAGTGCCAAAAAGTGTACGGAAGCAACTAGAATAATAATAATAATAATAAAGAATAAAGAGAAACAGGAACTCAATAGTGTGGATGCTTAAAGCATCCACACAATAATAAAGAATAAAGAGAAACAGGAACTCAATAGTGTGGATGCTTAAAGCATCCACACAATAATAATAATAATAATAATAAAGAATAAAGAGAAACAGGAACTCAATAGTGTGGATGCTTAAAGCATCCACACAATAATAATAAAGAATAAAGAGAAACAGGAACTCAATAGTGTGGATGCTTAAAGCATCCACACAATAATAAAGTATAAAGAATAAAGAGAAACAGGAACTCAATAGTGTGGATGCTTAAAGCATCCACACAATAATAATAAAGAATAAAGAGAAACAGGAACTCAATAGTGTGGATGCTTAAAGCATCCACACAATAATAATAAAAATAAAGAATAAAGAGAAACAGGAACTCAATAGTGTGGATGCTTAAAGCATCCACACAATAAAGAATAAAGAGAAACAGGAACTCAATAGTGTGGATGCTTAAAGCATCCACACAATAAAGAATAAAGAGAAACAGGAACTCTTTATTGTGTGGATGCTTAAAGCATCCACACAATAAAGATTACAACAACAGTACTGTGAATGCTTTTCAAGCATTCACACTAATAAAGATTAGAAGAACAATACTGTGAATGCTTTTCAAGCATTCACACTAATAATAAAGATTAGAAGAACAATACTGTGAATGCTTGAAAAGCATTCACACTAATAATAATAAAGATTAGAAGAACAATACTGTGAATGCTTTTCAAGCATTCACACTAATTAGCGATGTTTGTACTAACTTGGTTTTAAAGCCTTTACTTCAAAATATTCGCCGTTCAATAGTTGACTTTAATCTTACAGAGAATGTGATGATTTTATGGATAATTAAAGTCAGTCATATATCCACAAACACAACAAGCTGAAAGTCAGTGATGCTGCTCGGTTTGCAGTCCTGAATATCACGGCACAAGCAGGATTCACTGCACTGTTAATGTTAGCTATGTTACATTGCTGCCTCTGTTCGGTGGTGTCGAGCCAAACGGACTTTAACGTGTGTTTGAACGAGCTGACGGTTCACTCGTTAAGCTGAAAGAAAGATGCTTTAATCACAGCAGTCACACATGTGTCCACTGTACCATCTGGGACTCTTCTTGATTCGTAATAACACAAACACTAAATCCTGCTTCTCTGGTGCTGTTTTGTAGCAGTGTATACACCTGAGACTGTCACCTGTCTGTCTGTCCTGCACTCTCTCTCTGTTTCTTTCTCTCTGATTGTGTAATAAAAGTATGAACATGTGTTTATAAGTTACACTTGTGTTTGAATCCTGCAGCTTATCACACATTTGATTTCCATGTGTGACAACTGCAAATGTCCAGAGTGAGGACAGACTGAGGGACCCACTGCTGCACATCATCTGTGAGGCTTTGCAGCCCTGATGATCCACCAGGACAAACTCAGCAGTGTGTGAGGAAGAGGAGGAGGAAGAGCCAGCAGCAGCTGACAGATGGAGAGAATAGACAGACTGTTCCCTGTTTGTGAAGGACTGCTAGGAAAGTTTAACATAACTGTCTGTCCTGAATCAGTCTTATTAGGTAATGTTCAAATAATGTGATCATCCCAGTGTTTCCAGTGTGGGAGAAAGTACTCAGGGCCTTCAAGCTACACACTATGAAAGGCAGCAACAAGTTTAATATTCAGAAACCTAAAGTATGTATCAGCAGCAGAATGGACCTAAAAATAAATGTTTGTTTCAGTTCTATGAAGCTTTGAGGATTTTGGATCAGTAGCACTGCTGTGTTTGTTGCATCATATTGCTGTAACTGTTTATATGCTTTATATATTCTGAGCTAAGTTGATCTATAGTGTTACATCATATTCTATAAGGATGTTATGTGTTTGTATACTTTCTGCCCAGTTTGACCCATTTAGCAGAAGTCAGCCTCTTTAAGGCTCTGATATCTATTCTGTATGACTTAAAGCAGTTATGACATGGTCTGATTTTCTCACCCAGTAAAGGAATATTTCATATATCAGTCTACTCTTCATTTTATCAGAAACAGTTATCACAGCTCGTACATTTTCTTTTAATAAATATATGTAAGCAATGAGCCACATTTAGTAATGCCAACATACTGAAGGAACAACATTTGTCTCTTATATATGATACACCTATATATGCACTGTCAAAGATACTTGTCTTTGAGTGAAGATTTAAGGTGATAAGACATGTAAATAACTGCAATTTGAACCTGTACTGAGGCTCAGTATTTGACACAGAGTTCATGTTCACGGCTGTAATAGCTAATAATGATTAATATAATAACTATAATATTGGTCATATTATATTTACATTACCAAAGTGATATGACTTTAGTCTCATGAACAACATCAGCTAATTCTTATTTACTAACTAATCTTAAATGACTGTTCAGCACAGAAATGAAGCCCAAAAATCATGTTTTACTGTCCTGTGGTCTCAGCCTCAGATACTTATCACATCACACAAAGCTCTTGTAGAAACAAACAAACAAATGAACAAAATATGTTCTCCCTCATTTCTGTCAAACAAAGTTGTATGACACGCTTCCAGCGGTTAGTATCATGGTTGCTAGGCAACCTGGGAAGCGCGACGGAGACTAGACCGTCCCATACAGACAAACTTGCCGTTTATTTTGCAAATCGAGCTCAACACTGCCCCTAGCGTCCTGGAGCACTTCCGTTGTGTTTTGGAGTTTGCAAGTGTTTTGGAGTTTGTACGTGCTTTGTCTCTAGGGGCCACCGTAGGTAGTAGATACCTCGTATTGTTCCAGATGAGCTGACATCACAGTTCCCAGCAGCACAGCTGTGTGATACAATGAATCTCAGTTATTGATCCAACACACAGTAAATACAAAGATCAGGATTTATGATAGTAATCATTATGAGTCTGAACACATGATCACTGAATGTTAGTCTCCACAATAATAAGCTAACACAACCAAACACAGCTTTCAGCTCTTATTTGAAACTGGCTTATTTAGAGAGCTGTGATGTGAGCGTGCCTGGCTCTGAGGCACGTGGGTCAGCCTCTGTTGTTTAGAAGTGTTACAGACTGTGAATGACACAGACCTGTCAGTTTTCCATGTTTGTCTGTAACACAGCTCAGGGGCTCCATGCTGAACGCATTCATCCAGTGTTATTGATCCAGTACTAATACCAACAATGGGATCAATACTACAATACACAATCACATGTGTCCACGTGATGGATTTGACCAGCTTTACTAATCAATGATCAATCAACTTATTTACTGCATCTGAGTCCAGCTTCATTTAAATGATCCAACCCATGAAAATAACATCAGTCCTACAGAAGCACTTAATGCTGACAGGAAGTCATTTATTAAGGTGGAATAACACAGAGAGACACACAACCACTGACAGTTAACCTGACCCCACTAACTGCATGTGTTTGGACTGTGGGAGGAAGGTGGAGTACCGGAGAGGATGCACACAAACACGGGAGGGAGAACATGAAACTCAGCGCTGAAACAAAGATTTGACCTGAGGACCAGGCGCATAATTTCCAGGGGGGTTACGGGGGTCATGACCCCCCATTAATCAGCTCCAGCCAATATAATTTCATCATTCCAGTTAATAAATTTATGAATTATCTTGCTTAAATAGCTTGTTGATTTTCTTTAATCATTTCGAATATTGCCAGAAAAATAGTTTCATGTTTAATCATCTAGTAATGTAACCCCCCCTCCTCCGCCGCATACTTGGTATTACCCAACCGGCTTTCTCTACCAAACCTTCACTGTTTGCTGTATGTTTGTTAGCGGACTCACTGGTGCCAGAGACTGCCAGTGACTTCAGTCTGAGGGTTTGAAGTTTCCATGTCTGTGTGATGTGTGGTGTGAAGGCTGCTGGTTAAACTGGGACTCACTGTTTAAAGCACTGAGTGCTCATAGAGAGATGCTCCATGAGTCCCAGTACAGACTACAAACATGGTGGAAACTTAGCTTTGATATCCACACACTCTGCACGTCTGTGAGACAAGGCAAGTTTATTTATATAGCACAATTCAAAAACAAGGTGATTCATAGTGCTTTACAAAGACATTAAAAACAAAAACAAATAAAAAGCATGATTTAAAATTGATTAAAACAAACAAACAAACAAAAGAGTATATAAAATCAAAAATTAGAACAGTAGATAAAATCAGAATAGATAAAATCAGAACAGTAGATAAAATCAGTAGTTAAAATGTAAGTTTTGAAATTTAAGCTTAAAAGTGTGGATTTGGTGAGGAGGGAGTGATGATGACATCAGAGCTGCAGCAAAGCAGTCAGCAGCACAGAGACCAGTGAATACAGAGTCTGTTCATCTTTGCATGGATACAATATGCAGCACAATATTGAATAACAGAGACACGCTGTGTGAGCTTCCACAGATACACTGACGTCAGTATCCAGAGTCCTCCTGCTGTGTGCAGTTATACTTCATACATAATCTGTACTTATTTAAATCATACATGCTGTCAGTAAATGAGTGATTCCTATTTATTCTACTTCTTGTTGACTAGTTTGATGACAGTGAAACATCCAATCACAGCTGATTGTGTGATGGATGTAAACTGTCACTGTTACATTCAGTGTGTGTGACATAATGTTAGTGCAGCCTGATAACAGCCTGGTTATGATACTATTAGAAATACATGAACGTGTCCATAGTTCAGTGTGTGTTTAACATGGGAGCTTCAGCGCGGCCCTGCTGATGTGTTAATTAAAGACGTAGGAAAACTGATGAGACTCTAAAATAACTCTTTATATTTATAATGTAACTCTGCATAAAAAAGAACAACAAAGGATCCCAGACAGGTTTATGTCAACAAAGACAATTCTGATGTTTCTTTGTTTCTAACACTCTGACATTATTAGTAAATAGACTGCAGTGGGCAGGATTTATAAAGAGGATATATATATAGATATAGATATAGATATATATATATATATATTAGGGGTGCAACGATACACAAAATTCACGGTTCGGTTCGATACTTTGGTGTCACGGTTCGATATTTTTCGATACAAAAAAATTTTCATGTCTTTTTCATTTGTCATTTTTTAAAATTATAAATATATATTTTAACTCAAAAGTACAGTTTTTAAATTCAATGTTGCTGAAGCAACAAAATAATAAAAAAGAGATAAATCTATCTGATCAAGAAATCACTCATCTTTGGAAAAGAGAGTTTATTACAGAGAAATGGCTCTTTCCAAAATAAAAGCTATACTATCCGCTTCTTCTGGGCTATATTCTCAGCAGCATATTAAACATATCAGGTCCCCATAATGAGAATCATGTGCTAACGGCTGTCTAAATGACTCGGGTAAAGTTTGTAGCATGCTGCTTGTTGTTTTTGTCTGCTTCCACTTGTCTTTGCACTAGGATGATGTCGGCGTAAATGTGCAGTCATATTCGTTGTGTTCCCACTAGTGCTGTCAGCGTTAATCTCGTTGAAATGACCTTAACGCCACAACACGGCAAATCTCCGTTAACGAGTTACCGCGGATCGCCCCGTACGTGGGACTGGATGGTGTCAACACATTAATGAGCTAACTGCGCTAACACACTAGTTCCCACCCATGTAATTGAGCATTGCGTGGCACATCCGACATACTGTTTTACTTTTGTCTATGACGCGCTTACCATCAGGGTCATACTTCACATGAACACCAACATAGTTCCAAACGCCAGATCTGAATGAGGGTGGGGGAGGTTCAATTTCGGGTAGCGTTGAGGCAATTGCCATGTGGCAACGAGCTTAGCTTCTGTCTCGCTAGCTTGCCCCCACCCCCACACACAAGAGCACACTACGCTCAGTGGATCTGCGCTCGACAGTGCAGCCTAGGCGGAGTAGTCGAACGCAGATTCACTGAGCTCTCAACACAGACAGCATCGTCAGAAGTAAAGTTGATAAAATAAATTAAAAATTTTGTATTGTTCGATAATACATATGCGTACCGAACCGAAAGCACTGTATCGAACGGTTCAATACAGATACGAATATTGTTGCACCCCTAAAAAATATATATATATATAAATTACTTTGACACCTGAATTGAAAATATCATATTGTATTCATACAGAATCAGTATGATGTCATTGTCTGTCTGTTCACTGATTACTGAACCTAGGAGCTAGTTTGATCTATTTAGATCAAAAGTATCCAAACTCGAAATCTGATGTTTCTTCACCCCGTGCGTGTGATATGTGATTTCCTACATGCTGGCAGAGCGGAAGTTTATGCTCACAGATGGTGACGGTGTGGAGAGACGGTGGTGTTTCCTCAGAAGAACAAGCAGAGTCACAAAGGGCATGAGTCTGTCTCACCCCCTTGACTTGCTGACTGATGCTCATCTGCACTGCACAGAGTTAATCAACTGACCGAGGTTTGTCCAGTGTGAGTTATGAACTGTATATTTTACATCTTCTATGCTTACAGATATGTTTTTCTTGACAGAGGCTCTGCAGAGGTTAGACAAAGCAGAGAAAATTACAATTCTGATCTTTTATCAGAGGCTGCAGATAAACCATACACAGCTAAAATATAAATAGTTGTGAGTTTTAGAATTGAATGTTCTTTATACAGGCACAAGTATTTGCTTTACATTTTACTGTGATTTACTGGGATAATTGTTGCCTGATGTTCAGCAGTAATGAAGAAATGGAATCAAAGGGAGATGTTTTTGCTGATTTTGTAATGATGTACTAAATCTTCAATATTATTTATTTGCTTGGTTATATTAGGAGTGTTTCTGAGTGAGGGAGAGAGGAGTCATCATCCAAGTAAAGTAACGTGGATCAGTGGGTAAACTTGTCTCCGCTTTCAAAGGAGATACTCTTAGAGAGAGACGATCCAAGTCATCCTTAAATGATAGTGCTTTCAAATACACAAACATTTTTAAAGGACAAAAATGAACATCCAACTTTGACTGTAACACAAAATAAATCTTTGTGTTTTCGAACTCTCAGATGTGCAGGATATCACTCTTGGACTGTCTAACCAGCCAGAGCAGCATTGAATGACCACCACACATGAGCATGTTCCTGCAACATTCAGCATAAATGTATGTGCCCCAACTGGTCAGCAAAGTTAAGCCCTCAGGCGCTTGATTTTTAGGAAACTGCATAGGCATTTTACAGGTCCAAGGTGTGTTTCTTATGTCTTTTAAAATATACTGATAGCCATCCTCTGACATAAAAGAGTATCGTTGTACTGCGTGTCTAATTTTAGAAATATCATCCCGTATTTCATATGCTAACATAGTGCGTACCTATATCATGCTTTGAAAATGTGATACATGTTATGTGATCATGTAATGTGATCATCAATGAACATGATTTTAAAAACTTATTGTTATGGTTTAAAAGTATGTCAGACTATCATAAAACACTTATTTGTATGTTATAATGCTTTTAATATGTCGTGTGTAATTTATATAGACACCTTGTTAATTGTATGAATGTGTAATTATGTATCTTTGATAAATACAATATTTAATCTCGTATTTGTGTACTTTGTGGCTATTGAATAAAATTTGTGACATATTGCACCGATAAACACAGATGGCTAAAAGAAATGTTTGATGGTAAAAGGGAAACAAGTGTGCTGATAAACTTTGAGGTTCAAAGTCACCAACGCTTAAATAAGAAAATGCCAAGAGGAAACAAGCAGCCCTAAGTCTGTATGTAAAACATGGGAACTCCATAGCAGTGATCCTTGTTCGTACATAATTGAGCTATTTCCAGGGGCAAGCATGTAGATGTTAGATTCTGTTTTAAATCAGGTTGTGATCTTAATGATGTAGCTGCAGCAATCTCAAATACTAATTATTCTAGGATTTTTATTGTCAAACTATGTGATTTTCCAAATGTGTGTGAGTAAAATGACCATTCTCTGATTATGCAAATGTTGTGACCAAGAATCGTTCAGGATTAACAACACAAACTGTTTCGATAGCAGAAACAGGCTGTCTTATATAACGTTACCATTAGTTTTACAAACACATTCTTCTTCATGTCTGTTTACGTGGTTTTTATGAAACTGATTTTCAATTGTACAACTAGTGTCAAACTTTTCTTTGCTCTCCAGTATAAATGCAAGTATTTTGCAGGCTTTATTGAAACTGTCACAATTTAACACTCAATGCCATAAACAGAGTTGTTCCATGTTTCTATAAACACTGCTTCATATGTCAACAGCTCTGAAAATCCCTTTTTAAAGTAATGTAGAACACGATCTCTCTCACTCTCTGTGTCTCTAAAAAACCTAAGAAACTGGCAATCACCTCTAAACAATGGGATTTAGTTTATGGCTCTTTATCAGCCGCAACACCATGCAAAATATGGATGTTAGACTCTTTTACTGGACCGTGTTGCTAGCCCCAACCCCCAACTTCCAGACTCCAGATGTCTGACCTCTAACCCTTGCTGCCAAAGGTGCAGCTAAATAAGTAAATGGCAAGTTAAATTTTTGTCTTCTTCTTTTTTTCTGCTGATCCGAAAATTGATCCGATCCGTGACGAAAAAAACGTGATCCGATCCGAACCGTGAGACATTTGATCCATTGCATCACTACTATTTACACTCAACTCAGCACAGGGACACTGAAGAATCAAGCCAGAGAAACCCAAATCCAGCATGAAGAGTTTCAGTGAATGTGGTGTTGAAGGTGTGGAGGTGGATCAGAGTGTCAGAGGAGACTCTGTAGAAGGACAGAGTGCCAGCAAGACAGTCCACATACACTGCTACTCTGTTAGAGACAGAGGAGGAGGAGGAGATTGATGTTGATTTGTTATTGTGCCAGATATGACGAGGGCCATCATGAGAGCACCTCAGACTCCAGGACTGATCATTCCATCCAAACACACAGTCAGTACTGTCTCCTCTTCTTTTGATTCCACTGTAACTCACAGCTATATAAACTTCTCCTCTCCACTCGACCTCCCAGTAACAGCGACCAGTCAGACCATTTCTACACAGCAGCTGAGAACGCACATCGAATCTGTCTGGATGATCAGGATATGACTGAACCTCCTTCACACATGTCACATTGCGGTTGTTGTCAGACAGTTTGAGTTCTCTGTGTACTGTGTTTGTGTCGATTGTGAGTTGACAGGAATCTGGTGGAGAGAACAAACACAATCCAGCTGCAGTTATTGATCCATCATCTGTTCATTGATTGACACTTTGATGATGACTCCTGACATCAGAGATGTGAATGATGAAGATGGTTGAATGTGTGCTGCTTTGTTTTCATGAATCACATTAAAAACACACTTACACTTCCTCAGACCTGGTCTCAGCCATCGGACTCCAGCAGGCTCCACCCTAAAAGGAGGAGGGGGGTCAGACCAACACAGTCTCTTTCAGCATGCACAAATGGACATTACATAACATTTTCACAAATACACTTCAATCCATACATGGATCAAACTGCTGATGATTTGGACTGATCCTGGATCTGTCAGTACACCACTGTATTGAATGAAATATGACTGATTCAAACTGTGACCTTCATTATCTTTACATTCCTCTTCTGTTTAGCTGGAAAGGACACGTCCCTGCCGTTGTTTTTGTAAGGGCACATGCATGTAACTTGCTGAGAGCTGTCATCTAGTGCCTCAAGTGGCCTGTCTAGGGAAAGCAGGAAAAAATATCTAGGCAAAGTCGGAGAGAATCCACGGGCCAGGGTGACTGTCTACAGTGGGGCAAAAAAGTATTTAGTCAGCCACCGATTGTGCAAGTTCCCCCACTTAAAATGATGACAGAGGTCAGTAATTTGCACCAGAGGTACACTTCAACTGTGAGAGACAGAATGTGAAAAAAAAAATCCATGAATCCACATGGTAGGATTTGTAAAGAATTTATTCGTAAATCAGGGTGGAAAATAAGTATTTGGTCACCTCAAACAAGGAAAATCTCTGGCTCTCACAGACCTGTAACGTCTTCTGTAAGAAGCTTTTCTGTCCCCCACTCGTTACCTGTATGAATGGCACCTGTTTGAACTCATCATCTGTATAAAAGACACCTGTCCACAGCCTCAAACAGTCAGACTCCAAACTCCACCATGGCCAAGACCAAAGAGCTTTCGAAGGACACCAGGAAAAGTATTGTAGACCTGCACCAGACTGGGAAGAGTGAATCTACAATAGGCAAGCAGCTTGGTGTGAAAAAATCAACTGTGGAAGCAATCATCAGAAAATGGAAGACATACAAGACCACTGATAATCTCCCTCGATCTGGGGCTCCACGCAAGATCTCATCCCGTGGGGTCAAAATGATCATGAGAATGGTGGGCAAAGATCCCAGAACCACACGGGGGGACCTGGTGAATGACCTGCAGAGAGCTGGGACCAAAGTAACAAAGGTCACCATCAGAAACACGACAACACCTAGCTACTGGTACAGATATGTTGATGACACCTGGGTCAAAATCAAAATCCAAGAACTAGAATCCTTCACTGCTCACGTAAATACAGTGGATAGAAACGCAAAGTTCACAAGGGAAGACACAAAAGATAACAGTTCTGGACTGTGCTGTGCAGATTGAGGAGAATGGAAACCTCAACATTGAAGTTTACCGGAAGTCCACACACACCAACCAGTACCTCCTCTTTGACTCCCACCACCCTCTGGAATACAAACTTGGATCAGGACCCTACAACACCGGGCAGAAAACATTCCCTCTAAGCCAGAAGGGAATAAGAAAGAACACACAGACAAAGAAAACTCTTAAAATATGTGGTTATTCTATTTGGGCTTTCATCAAATCAGCAAAGATGCACAGAAAAAAAGCTCAGACACCAACTAGGGAGAATCAGAAAGACAAAAGCAACAACACTGTCATCCCCTATGTAGTAGGTTTATCAGAGAAACTCAGGAGAGTTGTCACGGCTGGGGCAGCAGTCGTGTGGTGTGTGGGAAAAAGGACTCAAATGCAGGCACTTGAGATGCGAGGGAGATTTATTATAAATCTAAACAGTTCTTAGAATAAGGAGAAACTAAACTATAGAACGGCAAACCTGAACATGAAGAGAGGACAACAGGGAGAGCACACAGAGGATTCACAGGGAGGTTCACAAACAGTTTCCAGGAGACGAACACAGATGGACAAGTCACGAGCACACCAATTCACACAACATAAATACACACAGAGGGACACTGGGAAATCACACACAGGTGGGAGACACAGCTGGACCTGATTAACCTGACGAGACAGAGGAAACACCAACACCAACAGAGGAAGCACCAACCCAGAATCCCAGAACCAGAAAATCCCAAAACACAAATCATCCCATAACTAGAACATGAGTCCACAAATAATAATAATAATAATAATAATAATAATAAATACACCAAACCCAAAATGACTGAGTCCATGGACTCAGAAACAAGACAAGAGTATTCTCCAAGCATAACATCCCAGTGTACTTCAGACTGAGCCACACTCTCAGACAAAAACTGGTTCATCCCAAAGAAAAAACTCCTAAAAACAAACTTAACAACGCAGTGTATGCTGTACAGTGTAACGAGGAATGCTCAGACCTCTACATTGGAGAGCCCAAACATCACTTCATAAATGAATGGCACAACATAGAAGAGCCACCTCAACAGAACAAGACTCAGTTGTACATCTACATCTAAAAGACAATGGACACTTTTTTGATGATGACAGTGTTGTCATTTTGGACAGCGAAGACAGAAAGTGGTTTGAAAGAGAAGTGAAAGAAGGCATTTATGCCCACTGTAATGACCATCTTTGAACAGAGGCGGTGGTTTATGACACCAGCTGTCTGCCATCTATAATCCAATCAATTTTCAGTGGGAAAAACGTTTCGTCACTTCTTCAGTCTCAGCTGACTGCAGGTTTCTCCAATCTTATAAACAATACATTTGCATAATGACTAAAACTAGCACCACTGAAGGAACAATGGGCTGAGAGGTCAGTTCCTTCATCATAATTATGCAAATTCTCATGACCATTGATCAACAACCACTGATCAAAGCCCACTGATCAGTGACCATAGTTACAATTCACAAAGAGTTGGGGAATGGCTGCAATCACAGCATTGTAAGATGGCGTATGATGCACCCTTAGGCCCCTCCTCGATTTAGAGATGGTCTTTCTGTTTTCAAATAAATGGCCTCCTTGACTCCCCTTTCTGTCCTGGGTGTGTGGTGCTATTTTCAGTCATAATTTAAATGTACTGTTTATAAGATACCTCCAGGAAACCTGGAGACAGCTGAGACTGAAGAAGTCACTTGGATGAGTGACGAAACGTTTCTCCCACTGAAAACGCTATGTCCAGATGAACAGAATCAACTTTTGGAGATTTACTTACCTGGATGATTGAGCATGGATTAAGACATCCCTTCTCAGATGCCTTAATTCCCACTCACATCTGCCCATGCACATGGGCCATTTGACCTCTATAAGTCACATGATGGAGTGGGACAAGATCTCACAATAGGTTCACACTTAACCATGGCTGATTGTGACCAACACCCTTTTTTCACACCTTGGCTTGTGTGATTAGGCAGAGGATCAGTAAAGGGTCCAAAACCCTCTTAGGAACACTCCCAATAGGGCTTAAATATCTTGGACTCATCACCAATTGCTCTTAGAACTGAAGAAACTTCTGGGATGGGAGGTGAAATGTCTTCAGGATGTTTAAAGAAGTCAAGACGCTTTTCTTTCCAAACTCCTTAGAATAAAGTTTTGTAGATTTTCTGTTCCAAATAAATGAAAAATCTTCAAGTGTGGGACTATTGATGCCTCATCTGCATGAAACAGACAGGATTTAACAGAAATATTCTCCTCTATCAGACATTTTCTCCATACCTGAGAGTGTCCAGTCTCCAGCGTCGATCCTTCAATCCAGCCGACAGCACCTTCATTGCTGAGTCTCCTGGATCATTGTAACTCAGGTCCAGCTCTCTCAGATGGGAGGGGTTGGAGCTCAGAGCTAAGGCCAGAGAAATACAGCCTTCCTCTGTGATCAGACAGCCTGATAGACTGCAGACACAAAAAAACCCGCAACAATTCATCTGTAAAAACTGCAGAGAAGGATTGTTTTATTTGAATGTTCCTATTTATATTTTATTCTGGCACAGGTGGCGTGGAGCACCCACAATTGTACATGTACAATGGCAATAAAAGGGCTATTCTATTTCATTTCATCCCATGTTTGACTTCTCTTTTAGGATGGTATTCCCATCAAATAAAAGGTTTGAACAAAAAATTCCTACATTTCTAAGTAGACCTGTGCATCTCTCATCAGTTATTTTTTTAAGTTGTTATGAAAATAAATATAAACAAAATAGTAATTCAGTCTTATTTACCTTTAGGTGTATCATTAAATGTCAGTTTAGAATTCTATAATGTTTTTAATTGTACAGTAATATTACCCATGTTATGAATATAGATTAAAGAAAAAAAAACCTGAGAGATTCAAGGTTACAGTTTGACTTCTTCCATCCAGAAGACAGAAGCTTTACTCCTGAGTCTTGGAGGTCATTGTTACTTAGGTCCAGTTTTCCCAGACTAGAGAACTCGTAGTTCAGAACTGAGCACAGTATTCCACAGCTTCTCTCTGAGAGGTTACAGCCAGACAGTCTGAAAATCAATAATATTTGTGATCAAATCAAATTTTATTTTCAACCTACAGCAAGAAAAGCAAATATGTCCATCATAAATAAGAATGCAACTAAAAATTCAAGTTTGAAAAAAAAAATAGTATTAACAATTATAATTTGAATTTGCTGAATATGTAACAGCAGAGTTACAGCTCTGTATTTAAACTAGTGACTAGTGACTGTATCTAAACTACTACATTATTGTATTGACAATAAGGTTCTTGAATCTTGACAACCTAGTATCTTCAGTGATAATAAATGAATATTCACTGACAGAAGCATCCATCCATCTGCTTATCCTTTTCAGGGTCGTGGGGGGCGCTGGAGCCTATCCCAGCTGTCATAGGGCGAGAGGCGGGGTACACCCTGGACAGGTCGCCAGTCTGTCGCAGGGCTAACACACAGGGACAGACAACCGTTCACTCGCACATTCACACCTAGTGGCAATTTGGATTTTTCCAATTAACCTATCCCCACAAGCTGCATGTCTTTGGACGGTGGGAGGAAGCCGGAGTACCCGGAGGGAACCCACGCAAACACGGGGAGAACATGCAAACTCCACACAGAAAAATCCCGGCCTGATGGTGGAATTGAACTCAGGACCTTCTTGCTGTGCGGCAACAGTGCTAACCACCGTTCCACCGTGCTGCATACATACTTTCCATATTAAAATATCTGACTCTTTCAGTAATGACAGTTTACTGACCAAAATATGCTAAATCTAATATGCATTAGAAAAAACAAACCAAAATGTTGGACAAGGAGACAAGATCATGAGTGAACAAGTTAATATTTTCCTTGCATAATTTATTTATTTATTAGGATATAACCACATTGAAAACATGCTTTGGTTCACATTGAAATGTGGAAAACCAGTAATCAACATATTAAAATAATCTGTGCAAAGATGTATGCTTCCGAAGTGCAACAGTGAAAATTTAACAGGACTGTTTATACATAATTGTCCAGGCATTGTACAGGCCTGTCCGATTTTGGCACACTTTGGACACCATACCTGAGTTGAATTTTTTGGGGTATTGAACAGCAGAAATTTTTTAACTTCATTTACATGCCTAAAATGTTTTTTTTATGTATATTTCTGAAGCATTACCCACACGCTCACATCCAACGGGCACAATTCTGCACTGCACTATGATCAGTTTAAATGGATCCTGGGTCTTTAAATTTTGAGGGGATATAACTTCAGCTTCTATTGGCCATTTTGCATGATTGACACCTCGTTTTATTCATTTGAACCAATAGAACCATGTTTACACATCAGTTCCACCAGCCAGAACTTGCTAGGGGAAAACTCCATTGACCCTAAATTTACTACACATGGCGCAATCCAGTAACGTGTCTGTAGCTGGGCTGAAAATGGTGATTGTTGACATTAGTGGATCTGATGCATTGTGTTAGCGCTACCATTATCAGTAGCTACAGGGGCTATTGGTGGAGAACAATGGAGGAAAACAGTCCTGTAAACATATTTCTGTCTTAGTGCATATGGACCGCTATGCGTATTTTTGGTCTTCTTTTGGAGCTTGATTCAGTGAATTTTGGTCAGAGTGTGACAAAGCTTGCAGTTTTGGAATCTCTGAGATGTCTGCTAGCCAACCAGCTATAGCATTTGTGGCTACATGAAGTTGAATGCTTGTGTTTCCGTTGTTTGTGTTTAGCGAACTTTTGGAAAATTATGTACCTGTTCCTTTACTTTCGCTTCTTTCCAATGTGTTTAGTAATTGCAGAAATTGTCTATATGAGCTTTTAGTTGAGAGTATGACATTTCTCTGGATAACGAACATATCCATGTTTGCATATAAGACTTCACATAAGGGAGTTCACCCCCTTGATGAGAGAAGGTTACAGTAAAGGTAAAAGGTCCTCCATCAAGGATTTTTATTATTCTATTTTATTTTTATTCATTTTTGAGGAGTTAAAGAAAAGCTCTCAGTACACTATAGGCTGGGTCTGGATGGTGCTTTAGTAAGGGTTACAGGAACAATATTTTTCAGAAATACTAACACTTCCTACTGTTACAAACCATACACTGCATCAATATTTGAACAAAAAAAATGTGTGAGTAGATGTTTACTTACAGAGCTTTATTGGAGGCTTTGACCACTGGTAACAGCTTCAGAAGAGCCTCCTCTGAAGCAGAGTATTTCTTAAGGTCAAAGACATCCAGATCTTCTCCTGATGACAGTAAGATGAAGACCAGAGCTGACCACTGAGCAGGAGACAGTTTATCTGTGGAGAGACTTCCTGATCTCAGGGACTGTTGTATCTCCTTCACAAGAGAACTATCATTCAGTTCATTCAGACAGTGGAGCAGATTGATGCTTTTCTCTATAGACAGGCCTTCTTCACTGAGTTTCTCTTTGATGTATTGAACTGTTTTGTGATTGGCCCTTGAGTCACTTCCTGTCTGCCTTAGCAGTCCTTGTAGGAGAGTCTGATTGGTCTGCAGTGAAAGACCCAGAAGGAAGCGGAGGAACAAGTCCAAGTGTCCATTTGGACTCTGTAAGGCTTTGTCCACAGCATACTGGTAGAAGTATTTCTCTAGTGATCCAACTTTTGTCTCAGACATCTGGGATGTCATTTCTTGTTCTTTCAGCAGATTGAGTCCAGAGTTAATGAAGGTCAGATGCACATGAAGAGCAGCCAGAAACTCCTGAACACTCAGATGGATGAAGCAGAACACCTTGTCCTGGTACAGTCCTCTCTCCTCTTTAAAGATCTGTGTGAACACTCCTGAGTACACTGAGGCTGCTCTGATATCGATGCCACACTCTGTCAGGTCTGATTCATAGAAGATCAGGTTTCCTTTCTGCAGCTGATCAAAAGCCAGTTTTCCCAGAGACTCAATCATTTTCCTGCTCTCTGGACTCCAGTGTGGATCTGTCTCAGCTCCTCCATCATACTTGACCTTCTTCACTTTGGCCTGAACCACCAGGAAGTGGATGTACATCTCAGTCACAGTCTTGGGCAGCAGTCCACTCTCTCTGGTTTTCAGCATAACCTCCAGAACTGTAGCAGTGATCCAGCAGAAGACTGGGATGTGGCACATGATGTGGAGGCTTCGTGATGTCTTGATGTGGGAGATGATCTTGCTGATCTGGTTCTTATCTCTGAATCTCTTCCTGAAGTACTCCTCCTTCTGTGAGTCAGTGAACCCTCTTATGTCTGTCACCATATCAACACAGTCAGCAGGGATCTGATTGGCTGCTGCAGGTCGTGTGGTTATCCAGAGGCGAGCAGAGGGAAGCAGTTTCCCCCTGATGAGGTTTGTCAGCAGCACATCCACTGAGGTGGACTTTCTAGGGTCAGTTAGGATTGTAGTTTTGTGGAAGTCTAGAGGAAGTCGACACTCATCCAGACCATCAAAAATGAACACAACCTGGAAGTCTTCAAAGCTGCAGATTCCTGCTTCTTTGGTTTCAGTAAAGAAGTGATGAACAAGTTCCACCAAGCTGAACTTTTCCTCTTTCAGCACATTCAGCTCTCTGAAAGTGAATGGAAATATGAACTGGATGTCCTGGTTGGCTTTGTCTTCAGCCCAGTCCAGGGTGTATTTCTGTGTTAAGACTGTTTTCCCAATGCCAGCCACTCCCTTTGTCAGCACTGTTCTGATTGGTTCATCTCTTCCAGGTGAGGCTTTAAAAATGTCTTTTGGTCTGATTATTGCTTCCAGACTGCATGGTTTACTGGATACTGTTTCAATCTGTCTGACCTCATGTTCATCACTGACCTCTGCTGTTAATCCCTCTGTGATGTAGAGCTCGGTGTAGATCTGATTCAGAAGGGTGGGGTTTCCTGCTTTTGCGATCCCCTCAAACACACACTGGAACTTCTTCTTCAGATTAGATTTCAATTCATGATGACACCACTTGACGTTTCTATTGCAAGTTTCTAAAGGACCCAATATACAAAATACATCAATAAAGGATATAAAGTGCATAGATTTTGTCTATTTCTTCAAACAAAATAAAATGTTTCATTCATCCAACTGCATAAATATTTCATGAAATATCTCACTGCTCTGTAGATGGTCAGCCAGCTCCTCCCTCTTCATTCTCCTCAGGAAGTCCACTGTGAGCTTCACAAATGCCTCTCTGCTGCTCCTCAGCTCATCATCCTCCCTTTGACTCTCTAAGCATTCTGGGTAATCTGGACTCAGAACCTTCTGCATATTCTTCAGCTCGTTCTTCACAAAAGTGATGATGTTTTCCTCCAGCAGCTGGAATAGAATACTTTATGAATGACCGCACGACCTGGACAAGTTGAAGGGTGAATAAAAACAGAAGACAGTAAAGAAGAGCTTATGAAAAGCTAGATGTCTGGGAATCAATTTAACTATAATAATTACACACAATCCCCAATGAAATTTAAAGTCCCAGCTTCTAAAACAATTGAGACATATTTCTCTACCAGAGCTACACTGTCTGACATGGTTAAAGGTAAAATCAGGATATTTTGAGAATATTTTCCACATATTTAGCTCTCTGTCTTAAAGCTAAGAGTTATCACTTCAAACGCCTCTGCACAAAGACTGATTCTGCTGTTCAAAATATGTATGACATACACATGCACAAGTATAAAGATGTTCTATCTGCTCTGAAATCTGGATATTATGCGACACTAATTATGTCACATTACATAATACACATATATTATGTACACTCACATACACTCACATAAGACACAGACCTTCACAATAAAACAGGAAACAAGAAACAACTACACCAAAACACAGACTGAACACCAGTGATGGGAATAACAGCTTTACAAGTAACGGCTTTACAAGTAACGGCATTACTAACGGCGTTACTTTTTTCAGTAACGAGTAATCTAGCTAATTACCATTCCTATCATTACAACGCCATTACAGTTACTAACAAGAAACTGCGGTTCGTTACTATTTTTCAACACACACACACGGTTGAAGCTGTCTTCAGCTTACTGTGAGGTAGGGGGGCAAAACAATTGCACAAGTGTTTCTGATTGGCTGAGTAAAAGTAAGGTAGTAAACCAGTCAGAGATAGACTTGGGCAGATGTTCACATACAAACAGATAGCACAGTAACAAAAGTCATGGAGAGCCCGGATAATTCGAAGGTAGCATTTTTTAAGTAGAGGAACAGACATTATTTTTCACTCAAAGAGATAAAAGGCAAGAATCTGTATGTGAAATGTAACCTATGCCCTGGAACAAAGTGCTTTTCAACATCAGTTACAAGCAATTCGAATCTTACGAAGCACCTCTCAACGTCACATGCTTCAACAAAACTGGTCGCCAAGAACGACGGTGTTGATGCTAGCAAGCGCAGCTCAAACCCAGGTGAGGCTAACATGAGCTCAGCGAGCGATGGAGATGTAGCGACGCAATCGCTTTATGCGATATATTTTTAAAGATGCACATGATATATAATGTGGTGTGTGTTTCTATGTATATAGATAGGTTGTATAATATATTCTTTACATTCTTTACTTTCAGGCAATCAAAACAAGATTTTCAGAGGTGTTGGAAAGTGAAGATGCTCTCTTGGCTGCTTTGACTCTGTCCAAGTTCAAACTACGTTGGCTGCGGACACAGGAAAGGAAGGACAAGGCCAAGGCAAGTCTGCTGCAGTGAGCAGGTACCAGCACACCAACATGCCAACTTAGCACAGACTCAGCCACAGAGGATGACTTTTTTTCCTTTGAAGATGAGGACGACACCTCTGCTACTGCAGAAAGTCAAGTCATAGATTTTTTTCAAATCAGGATCACATGGAATGGACTCTCTGAATAGATATGCACTGATAAAGAACATATCACTCAGATACAATGCAGCCACGCCATCCAGTGCCCCAGTAGAAAGACTGTTTAGCCTGGGAAAGCTCGTCTTCTCTCCAAAGAGGAACAGACTTTCTGATGAGAAATTTGAGAAGCTCCTCGTTTTGAGATACAACCACTGGTTTAATGGCTAGGATGAATGGATGTAAGGGGTTTGTGGATGTGGCAAAAAAGAAATCTTCATGTTTTAAAAAAGCAGAGGACATTAAAACAGGACTCTCTAATATACCTCTACTGCAAGAACAGCACGTTTGACTTCAAATAGATTGTAAATGGCCATGTAGTTGACACTTTGTATTACCTGTTTACATTTTATACCTTTTTATACCTTTTTATACCTATAAAAATGTTTTAGTTTTATTATACAGTGTATTTTTTCAGTGTTAAATTGAAATCACCTCAACTATTTACTTTTGCATGGAGAAAATACTTGTTTAGCCAGAGTTCTCAAACGATGTTACAGTTTGGCTCATTTAATTTGCACTACATTGCTTAAAAAGCACCATTTAATTTAATACTTATTTGATAGCCAGTTGCAACCTGTTTATGTGCAATAAATATCAAAGGTTCCGACACATCTGTTGTGTTTTATTGAATTATTTATGACAAATTTAAAAAATACTTCTCTCTACAATTATAAAATATTATCTGATTGGTGTTTTGTCGTATTATCACAATAACATTTGAATAGTTTGTATACATATATATTAATGTTTACTGTTAGTTCCTTCTGTAAGGTGCCTATTTACTTCAATTATATCAAAGTCAAAGTCAACTTTATTTGTCAATTCTGCCACATGTACAGGACATACGGAGAATAGAAATAGAAATAGAAATATATTGAGTTTTATAACAGAGAGTTGCATATATGTTTTAGTATGTTCAAGTATGCTTAGTAATTTATTTTTTATTATTTTAGTAACTTTGATTAATTCAATTCAATTCAATTATATTTATATAGTGCCAAATCACAAGGAAAGTCGCCTCAAGGCGCTTCATAGATACAGAGAAAAACCCAACAATCATATGACCCCCTATGAGAAAGCACTTTGGCAACAGTGGGAAGGAAAAACTCCCTTTTAACAGGAAGTTTAAGGGAGTTTAAACTCTCCTACAACTGGATCCAAGTTGTTTTACATATTTAAACATTTTTTTAAAGTAACGCAATAGTTACTTTTCCTAGTAATTAATTAATTTTATAACATTGTAACTCAGTTACTGACTCAGTTACTTTTTTGAAGAAGTACCTAGCAACTGTAACTAATTACTTTTTCAAAGTAACTTGCCCAACACTGCTGGACACTGAACTAAACCTACAGGAAACACGAGGGCACCAGAACTAAACCTAAGAACTAAACCCTTAACCAGAGTAAACTGAAACATAGAATTCTAATGATAATCAACAAGGCACAAGAATCAGAAGACAATACAAAATACAAAATCAAACCAAAGCATCCATCCATCCATCTTCATCCGCTTTATCCGAGACCGGGTCGCAGGGGCAGCAGCCTAAGCAAAGAGGCCCAGACCTCCCTCTCCCCAGCCACCTCCTCCAGCTTATCCGGGGGAACACCAAGGCGTTCCCAGGCCAGCCGAGAGATATAATCTCTCCAGCGTGTCCTGGGTCTGCCCCGGGGCCTCCTCCCGGTGGGACATGCCTGGAACACCTCACCCAGGAGGCGCCCAGGGGGCATCCTTATCAGATGCCCGAACCACCTCAGCTGGCTCCTTTTGATGTGGAGCAGCAGCTGCTCTACTCTGAGCCCCTCCCGGATGGCCGAACTTCTCACCCTATCTCTAAGGGAGAGGCCAGCCACCCTTCGGAGGAAGCTCATTTCTGCCGCTTGTATCCGCGATCTCGTTCTTTCGGTCACTACCCACAGCTCGTGGCCATAGGTGAGGGTAGGGACGTAGATCGACCGGTAAATTGAGAGCTTCGCTTTTACACTCAGCTCCCTCTTCACCACGACGGACCGGTGCAGCGTCTGCATTACTGCAGCTGCAGCCCCAATCCGTCTATCGATCTCCGGCTCCCTTCTCCCATCACTCGCGAACAACACCCCGAGATACTTGAACTCCTTCACTTGGGGCAGGAACTCATCCCCGACCCGGAGTGGGCACTCCACCCTTTTCCGGCTGAGAACCATGGCCTCAGATTTGGAGGTGCTGATCCTCATTCCCGCTGCTTCACACTCGGCTGCGAACTGTTCCAGTGCGAGCTGGAGGCCCTCACCCGATGAAGCCAACAGAACCACATCATCCGCAAAAATCAGAGATGAGATTCTGAGGCCACCAAAGCGAAAGCCCTCCGCCACTTGGCTGCACCTAGAAATCCTGTCCATAAAAATTATGAACAGAACCGGAGACAAAGGGCAGCCCTGGCGGAGCCCATCACCCACCGGGAACGGGTCCGACTTATTGCTGGCAATGCGAACCAAGCTCTTACAACGGTTGTATAGGAATCGAATGGCCCGTAGCAATGGGCCAGACACCCCATACTCCCACAACACCTCCCAAAGGACACCCCGAGGGACACGGTCGAATGCCTTCTCCAAGTCCACAAAACACATGTAGACTGGTTGGGCAAACTCCCATACACCCTCAAGTATCCTGGAGAGGATAAAGAGCTGGTCCAGTGTTCCGCGACCAGGACGAAAACCGCATTGTTCCTCCTGTATCCGAGGTTCGACTAGCGGACCACCTCTCCTTTCCAGCACCCTGGCATAGACTTTCCCAGGGAGGCTGAGGAGTGTGATCCCCCTGTAGTTGGAGCAGACCCTCCGGTCCCCCTTCTTAAAGATGGGGACCACCACCCCGGTCTGCCAGTCCACAGGTACTGCCCCTGATCTCCACGCAACATTGCAGAGGCGTGTCAACCAGGACAGCCCTACAACGTCCAGAGCCTTCAGGAACTCAGGGCGGACCTCATCAACACCAGGGAAATTGGCGGGTCATTCCCCTCATCCCCAGACTCTGCTTCCTCCTCGGAAGACGTGTCAGTGGGATTAAGGAGGTCCTCGAAGTATTCCTTCCACCGCCTGACAATTTTCTCAGGCGACGTCAGCAGCGCTCCGCCAGCACAGTGCAGGTAGAGCACCGCTTTCCCCTCCTGAGACGCCTGATGGTTTGCCAGAATCTCTTCGAGGCAGTCCGAAAGTCTTTTTCCATGGCCTCTCCGAACTCCTCCCACACCCGAGTTTTTGCTTCAGCCACTGCCCGAGCCGCATTCCGCTTGGCCTGTCGATACCTGTCGGCTGCCTCCAGAGTCCCACAGGCTAACCAAGCCCGATAGGACTCCTTCTTCAGCCTGGTGGCTCCCTTCACCTCTGGTGTCCACCATTTGGTTCGGGAATTACCACCACGGCAGGCACCAACCACCTTGCGGTCGCAGTTCAATGCAGCAGCTTCAGCAATGGAGACGCTGAACATGGTCCATTCAGACTCAATGTCCCCAGTCTCCCTCGGAATGCTGTTGAAGCTCTGCCGGAGGTGTGCGTTGAAGATCTCGCGGACTGGGGCCTCTGCTAGACGTTCCCAGCACACCCTCACTACGCGTTTAGGTGCACCAGGTCTTTCCAGCGTCCTCCCCCGCCACCTGATCTAACTCACCACCAGGTGGTGATCAGTTGACAGCTCAGCCGCTCTCTTTACCCGAGTGTCCAGAACATATGGTCGCAGGTCTGGTGATACGATTACAAAATCGATCATCGACCTGCGACCTAGAGCGTCCTGGTGCCACGTGCACTTATGGACACTCTTATGTTCGAACAGGGTGTTCGTTATGGCCAAAATGTGATTAGCACAGAAGTCCAATAACAAAGCACCGCTCGGGTTCAGATCAGGGAGGCCGTTCCTCCCAATCATGCCCCTCCAGGTCTTGCTGTTGTTACCCACGTGAGCATTGAAGTCTCCCAGCAGGACAACAGAGTCTCCAGGTGGAGCACCTTCCAGCACCCCCCCCCCCCCCCCCCCCCCCCAGGGACTCTAAGAAGGCTGGGTACTCTGAACTGCCACTCGGCGCATAAGCGCAGATGACAGTCAGGACCCGTTCCCCGACCCTAAGGCGCAGGGAACAAACCCTCTCGTCCACCGGGAAAAACCCCAACGTACCGGCAGCAAGCCAAGGGGATATTAGAATACCCACCCCAGCCCGCCGCCTCTCACCAGGGGCAACTCCAGACTGAGACAGAGTCCAGCCCCTCTCCAGGAGACTGGTTCCAGAGCCCAAGCCATGCGTAGAGGTGAGCCCGACTATATCTAGCCGGTACCTCTCAACCTCACGCACTAACTCAGGCTCCTTCCCCACCAGGCTCCTCCTTGAATCGCTACCTTATCATGGTGGAGGGGTTTGTGTGTCCCAGGGATCCCAGGGGCTATGTTGTCTGGGGGCTTTTGCCCCCTGGTAGGGTCTCCCATGGCAAATTGGTCTTGGGTGAGGGACCAGACAAAGAGCGATTCAGAAGACCCTCATGAAAAGAATATCGAGGGAACAGTTTACCCTGCCCGGGATACGGTTACCGGGGCTCCGCCCTGGAGCCAGGCCCGGGGAGGGTGCCCGAGGGCGAGCATCTGGTGGCCGGGCCTTAATCCATGGGGCCCGGCCGGGCACAGCCCGAAGAGGAGACATGGAGAGCTCGTCCATTCTGCTTGGTCTTGTTCCCATACAAGGTACAGATGTTTCCCGTTAGGATGCTCTCGATGGTGCAGGACTAAAAGTTCTTAAGCAACCTCGGCGGCTGATGGAAGTCTCTAAGTGTTTTGAGGAAGAAGAGAGGTTGACAGGCTTTCTTGACCAGGGTGATGATGTGACATGACCATGACAGGTCATGAGTGATGTGGACACCCAGGTACCGTAAGCTGTCCACTCTCTCCTCTGGTGTGCAACTGATGATCAGGGGCTCTTAATTCCTCGCCTGCTTTGTACTGAAGTCCACAATCAGCTTCTTTGTCTTGGTGACGTTTAGGAGGAGGTTGTTCTCCTGGTACCAGTTTTCCAGGTCCCTAATCTCCTCCAGGTGGGCCTTCTCGATACTGTCAGAGTTTAGGCCCACCACAACGGTGTCGTCAGAAAATTTGACAATGGACGTTGTGTCTGATGTTGCTACGCAGTCATAAGTGTAAAACACTTGGCATCCCCTGGATAAAGGCAGTGATATGTAAGGCGGTCAATAATTTTGTCCTTTTCATTCACACACTGGTGATGGCAAGCAACATTGTAGCCACAGCTGCCCTGGGGAGCACTGACAGAGGCGAGGCTGCCAGACACTGGCGCCACCGGGCCCTCTGACCACCACCAGCAGAGAGACCATGTGGGGTTATCCATATTGTTGTTGAGGACTTTAATGAGGCATGTTTAATAAGCCAAATTCCATCAATATGTTAACTGTCCTATCAGAGTGACAGGACACTGGACCATGTGTACAGTAACATCAAGCATCCCTGCAGAGCGACCCCCCACCCCCCGCCCCACATGGGACAATCTGACTACCTCTCTCTGCTCCTCAGTGCTCTTCATCCCTGCCTTCAGCACCCTACAAGCTCCCATATACTTAAAACATGGATAGCTGATGCTCTCCTCCAACTACAGAACTGTTTTGATATGACAGACTGCTCCATCTTTGAAGAGCAGGACCTAGAGATCTTCACTCAGTCTGTCTTTTTCTACATTAAGTGCTCTGTAGAGAATGTGATGGTAACCAAAACCATCAGGGTTGTTCCTAACACAAAAACCTTTGGTGATTAGGTAAATACAGGCTCTGATCAAAAATAGTAACTCAGCCTTCAGGCTGAGGGACAGTTTCCTGTACAGCACTGCTAGAACCAATCTGAGAAGGGGCTTCAAGCAGGTCAAGGAGGATATAGGGCTTCCTCACTGATAACAACCCCCACTAGGTGTGCAGAGGCATCCAAGCCCTCACCAACTACAAAGGCCCAAACCTTCCAAACCCCTAACAGCTGCCTCAAATTCACAGAGGAGCTCAACACCTTTATTTGGTTTGAGGCCACCCCTCCCCCTCACCCTGATGCTATCGTTCCCACCTGTCTGAAGGAGTCCACCATCCTTTTCACCCAAAAAAAAAAAAACCCTAAATGACTATAGACCCATAGATCCATAGTTATGAAGTGTTTTAAACAGATTGCAGAGCAAATTGGTCCACCGAGGATGACATCACCATCACCCCGATTGCTGAGCAGGCTAGAGAACAGGGAGAGTTATGTGAGGATACTCTTCGTAGAGTACTGCTCAACATTCAGCACCATAATCCCAAACATTCTTAACACCAAACTGAATCACCTTCAGGTCCCCCCTGTAGCCCCCTGGACTTCAGGACACACAGACAGGTCTACACTGGTACTGTCCCCACACACTGCTCCCTGGTGTGCCTGTAATTTCCCCACGGGATCAATAAAGTATACATTATTATTATTAACACTGCCCACTGGTTGCCCTCTGCTAGCCCTGAAGGCCATCGCCAGATCCCCCAGTGTCCATCCCTTGTGGGTGGTTGTAGCTCAGATGGTAGACCAGGTCACCTACTTACCATAGGGTTGGTGGTTCGATCCCAGTCTGCTCCAGTTCCCTTGGGCAAGATACTAACCACATGTTGCTCTCCGATGCATTCATTGGATGCAAGTGCTTGTGTAAATGGGTGAATGCACAATTTGTGTAAAGCGCTTTGAGTGCTCAGACAGTGAAGAACACTTCACTATACCTTCTATGCCAAAACCCAGGCACCCAGCATGGAAATAATGAAGAATAGATGTAAAAGTAGCTGTTATACATATACAGACCATAAATATAGGGTCCAGGTGTGTTTGATTCTGCTTGGCAGGCTGACCACTGGGAACCTCTGAGCTCTCCTGGTCCACTCTGTGGAGGAATCATGCAGTCAATGGTGCTGGTCAACTTAAGGGAAAATCAATGTTGATTGACATTATATAGCACATTTAAAAAGGATTATAACAAAAAACAGTTATAGTTACAGTTACATAGTACAAATGCAGACTGGGTGGAAGTCTGAACTAATTTGCTTCAAAGGCTAGATTACACAAGGGGGGGGGGGGGGTCATGTATGCATGATCTGGTTTGACAGTGAAATCATCTATTGTGAGCCTTCTGAAAGCTACTTGTGATTGCAAAGTTGCATCAGACGACAATGTAAATTAACTCCTGACAATTATTTAAGTCAAGTCAAGTCAAGAAAGCTTTTATTTGTCACATGCAAGTTGCCCTGCAGCGAAACGGGACCCCCCTCTCGATCTTACATACACAACACAGACATCACATGGGGAGACAGGTCGGAGACCGGAAGTATTATGGAAAAACACTGAAATGTACAATACAATGGGCAAGTTGAGGAGGGGGGGGAAAAAAGACCTCTACTCATGCTGGGCTCCTATGGGAGGACAGCATGAGAACAGAAAACAAAACAAAAAAAACCCTCTGCACAGAGAGCACATAAATGTCCACATCACAACATCATGACGCACGAGACAAGCAACCGGGGTGGGTAAGGGGGGAGAAGTAAGCCGATGCAGACACAGCCACAGCATACGAGGGCGTTTGGAACAAAGAGTCTAAACACAGTTTGTTATCAGGGGAGAAATTGTTTGTTATGTTCAGCTCCAGCCTTGAGACCGCAGCTGATGCCGATATGGTAGCCACATGAAATAATGGTGGTGTTCTTGCTTTAGTGTGAACCACTGCATGTCTTTTTTTTTTTTTTTGCCTGTCCCATTTGGTTCTTTAGCCGTCCGAATTGTTGTCTGAAGACCAACAAGGATGCCCAATGGATTTACTTTGCCAAATGGATCATCACGGCCTTGCCGTATTGGTCCATTTGATTGACCTTTGTTGTTATTATTTATTTCATTTTATTTTATTTTATTTTCAGTTGTTACAGACGGGACAGACATGACTGGGGGATAGGAAAGGGAGAAAGAAAGATGAAGGAAAAGAAAAACAGAAGGGAAGAGGGACAGTGAGAAAGGGCACAAAAAGAGAAAGAAGAAAAAAAAATCTCCTGGATCACCTGTTGAGAGAAAAAGAAGAGAAAACAAGCAAAAAACATACTAAACACAACACCATCGCATTAATCTAGCTAAGTGTAAACAGCAGTAAATACTAAACATTGAATGTTGTTGTGTAACACGCAGGACCGACAGCGCACAATATGCTTTGAAGTAGCAGCTAAGAAAGGTGTAGTTTATGTCTATGAACAGTGAACACCTGTGTGGATCAGCGCGCTTGTATTCAAAAGGTAACGGTCTGCTAGAGGGTGTAGAGAGCCATAGCCCCGTCCCCCAGGGCATGAAGCTGGCATGGAGGAGATCCAGGCTCCAGACATCCAGAGGCCCCAGAGTGTGAGTGCCACCGTCCTGGGAAGAGCTGAGGAGAACCCCAGATGAGGGGTCACCCATTAGCCATGGAGCGGAAGCCAGAGGGGGCTGCACTGGTGTGCACACCGGCTCTGCCGGCAGCCAGCTATGCCAGAGTGAACCGAGCCGCAGGCCCAGAGGCTGGAGGCCCGAGGGCCCCCTACGCCTCGGAAGAGGCCTGACCGAGCAACAGGCGCCAGGCCCCGCCAAGTAGCCACCGGGAGTGAGCTGGTAGATACCTGAGAGCCCAGCCCTGGACACAAAGAACCACCAACGCACCAACCCCTGAGGGCATCAGTCACCGGCAGGGAGTGTGGTGAGGGGAGATAGGCCTCCGTACTTTGGAGGGCCTGGCATTCCCACCCTCATGCACACATATACAAATACTCAGCACTCACCCAACGTAAGGTTAGACTTAAATGGACATGTACACACAATCACACTCCCCAAACATACTCTATACCATACTCTGTACCCTCGCCCCATCGAGGGTACATCTCCTGGGTCTAGGGAAACAGCACCTAGACCCAGGAGATGTTACCCTTTCCCCCGGGGTGGAGGCAAGCAGACCACCCCAGGCTCCCCAGCAGCAGGAAGCCCCCGCATCCCAAATCCCAATCGGCCGGCCAATACCTAGTCCCAGCCCCCCCCCGTCCAGATGGCTAGCAGAGAACAGGGGTGTGTGAAGACCCCAAACCTCCCTCCTCCCACTCATGTGTAGTGTTGCTGCGTGTTGTTCTAAAGTGCATTTAAAACACGGAAGGGCATGGTGCTACTGCCAGAGATTAGCAGGTGTTAGCACGGCCCATACCGGGAACCCTCAATGTCTACATGGATTTAAAATTGAGAGGTGGGCACCGGCTCCAGAGGTGGGGTTGAATACACAGACCATCCTCTGGACGCCGTTAACGTGCCCACCCTCAAGGCCCTATATGTATGTGTTATGAGAGTGTGAGTAATGTCGTTGTCTAAGTTGTGGACTAAAATTGAGGCACAGGTGGCCAGAAGGGGACAGGGGGGAATGCCTCCCCTGCACCCTGGTGACACACCCGCACCCCAAGGCCCTACTTGTGTGGGTGGGTGTGTTGGAGCGGGAAGCTCCAACACACCCACCCAGGGAGGCAGCCGGGGATGGGGAGGAAAAGAAACGAGGGGCAAGATGCCCCTCACTGGGGCCAGCTCCCCCGCTGACCCCAGTAGGCACCCTCGTCCTTCGGCACCCACCAAAGCAAGGGAGCCCAGGCCCATCCAGATCGGGGCCTAGGGCAGCAGCACCGCCAAGCCCCACAGGAACCGGGGCAGCCCACCCGACCCCACCGCAGAGGAAACTGTACCCACCCCAACATTCAATCATCTCCCAGACTACACAACACAATAGACACCCAGGTTAAGTTTATTCTCCACCTCTCCTATGTTTCTCCCCCACCTGCAGAGTGGACTCCTGCAAGGATGGAACAACCTCCATGCCAGTTGAAGAGCCCCCCAGTTAGACCAATGCACCAGAGGCCCCCTGCTCCAGGGCTGAGCCCCCGTGCACCCACCCGCCCACAACCTCGGCGACACACCAACGAGGACCGAAGCCCCCAAGGCCCAGCCAGAGCCCTAGCACGGAGGCGAAGCACCCCCAAACCCCAAGCCCCCACGCCTGCCCTGGATCCACTCAGGGGCAGCCAGGCTACCAGGCCAGTAACCTACGTCCACCAGCAGAGACCCTCCCCCAGTCCTGCTGCACGCAGCCACGATGAGAAAACCCTTTAAGAGCAACTAGAGCCACTAACCAGGTTATGATCACAACCCCCGGGTTAAGCCCTCCAGGGATAACGTCCCTAGGGATTCTCCAGATGCCCTAAGCCAGTCCCAACCATCACATCAACCACAATGGCGAAGGCGGGACCAAACCATGACCCCCCACCCCCGCTAGGTGATGGAGCCAATCAAAGGAGCCCAGAGGGATTGATCTAATATGGTGGCAGAAGCTGTATCGAGGCTAATGTGATCTATTAGATGGTTTCTATATTGGCTAGAATCAAGATTATTTTTATTTTTCCAGTTTGTGAGGACCATTTTCTTGGCTATGCACAGGGCAGTAAAAACCATGTGGATTGTATTAGTTTCTGTAGTGACATCATCCAATTTGCCCAACAAGCACACTAAAGGGGAGGTTGGAATTTTACATTTCAGACACTTTGATAAGTCTTCACATATCCCGCGCCAAAACTTCTGCACTGGTGGACAGAACCAAAGAGGGTGGATGTAACTGTCTGGTGTATTGCCTTGACAGTGTGAGCAGTTGTTGGAAGATGTAAAGCCCATCTGGAACATCCGATGACCTGTATAGTGCACTCTATGTAGTATTTTGTATTGTATTAATTGCAGACTGGGATTTCTAATCAATTTAAATGTTTTTAAGCATATCTGAGACCAGAAGTTTTGGTCTAAGCTGATTGATAAATCTGCTTCCCACTTTGCAATAGGAAGGGATCTATTTTAGAAAGTGTTCTGTATATTTTAGACAATAATTTGGGGAATTTAAGAGTAAGAAAATGTACCGCACTTGGTGGTGTTTGTAATTCAACTTCACTGAGGTTAAATTTCTTTTTTACTATGGATTTAATTTGTTGATATTCTAAAAATCTTTTCTTGTTGATCCCATATTGTATAACTAGTCTGTCAAATGGAATAAATTCTGTTCCTTCTAATATATGTTCTAAGTATTTAATTCCTTTACAACTCCATTCTGTAAAATTAATCATATTTTTGTTTTGTAATATGTCAGGGTTATTCCAGATAGGTGTACGTTTGCATGGGATTAATGAAAACTCCGTTATTTTTAGAAACTTAGAAGGTATTTAGAAGCATGTCAATTTTACAGTCGATCTAATGTCCATCACTGGTTCCTCACCATTCCCACTGGAGAGCCGTGAGCGTCTCCATGATGTTATACACCGAGATATTATCCAGTTTGCTCATAGAGCATGAGTGTTCACGACCGCCGTGAACCTCTCCAAGATGTTGTCAGATGTTGTCAGAGTCTCAGTATTCACAGCAGCCGCAAGATTCTCCAAGATGTTATCCGTGCTGCATCTAATGAGCCCATTTTGAGAAGCCACGGCTCGCTCCATCGTTCCAATCAACATATCGGGCAGCCTTATGGGGATTTGAACAGCTGTTTCCACTTTCTTTATTCTTCAATAAGTCAGGGCCAAGCCAGCGCCGGTCAGCAAGAACCCTGTTATCATGGTTCCGAAAAGGTAGATGTCTTCAATGTCCTCGATCAACAGTCCCGCCAGGCACAGGACCCTCCAGTCCTTCCACCCGTCCATTGTGTATCCGGCACAGAACGTCCCTTCAGTACACACGGGCTCTCCCGAACCCAGGCTTCACGTCGAGAAGAGGGTGTCAGTTGCATTCAGGGACCAGTTGATCAAATCCATAATTCCTCTTTTAGGTTTTAGTAACAGACTGTGAGACTCCTCCAGGGTAAAGGGAGAGAAGTAGACAAGACTAGACAGAGACATGAGAAAGCCAAGCAGGAAATTTAAGGGAAGGGAGAGGGAGAAAGTGCGACTGCCTTCATCAAGAGCTGCTCCACACTGGTAAGGAAACAAAAATATATACACAGAAAGTACAAGAGAGCTACTGTAAGATCGGCTGCATCCAGCATTATGGAACACAACACTATAAGGGTCCTTTAGGTGGATGCACACTGTGCACGAGTAAGGAAATATAATTTATGGATTAAAGTTAGAAACTTCAATTGTGAGTGTTGAACAAATAAAAGAAAAATAGATTCAGCATAAGCTGCATAATGAAAACTTAAACATGGTGTAAGACTTAATTATTTGTATGATTTAGGGGAAATCGTATATGTTTGCTGGACTGGGTAATTTTTCAGATAAATAACAGGATTTTCCTTGGTATGTCTTTGTGTAATTGTATTTTGTTACTTATCATTTGAAAGAAATGGCAATGCGTTGGATGATTTGACTCCTAGAGAACACTTCTTAAAATTAACTTTTATCATTATATAACTGTTCCGATATCAAAAGTTAGTTTAGGGTAGAATGTTTTCTTAGATTTCTTTAATGTCAAATATGTAATTGTAACTCACTGGTGCCACCATAAAATCAGTGTAGTCTGTAATAGGATTGTTGTAAGTAAACAGGAAGTTGGTCAGTGAATCAAGGAAATGGCTTGAGCAGCATGGTGGCCTTAGCTAGTTAAATCCAGCGGCATCCACATACATCCTGTGCCTTTGTTAGCACTGTGGGTATGTACAGACTTGCTGTATTTTTTATATGCATGTATGGATCATTTTCTGTGAAGTAAAGTCAGTTTAATGATAAAAACAATCTCCTACAATTTATGCTAGTAATCGCTTATGGAGTTAGTTAAAGTTAGAGTTAGTTAGTTTTACTCTTGCTGCCATCTTTCTGTCACAAATCATCCCTGACACTTATCCCCATGTTCTCCATTTTAACCTCTCTTGTAAACTGCTCATTACTTTGAATTGTTGATCCCAGGTTTTTAAACTCATTCATCTTTGGTCCTTGCAGTTTTACTGTTACACTTTTCTCCCTCTAATTCATACACATGTATTCATTCAAATTCAATTATATTTACTATATTGGTCAAAAGTTTTAGAACATCCAAATTCTTCCAGTTATTTATTGCCATTCAGGTTGTTCAAGTCCAATGAATAGCTTGAAATTGTGCAAAGGTAAGTGGGGAACCCCCAGAGCTTAAATAAAATCCATAAGGTTACCCCAAACAGAAAAATAATGTACATTTCAGAATTATATAAAAAAAAAAGGCGGCCTTTTTCAGGAAACACAAAATGGGTTAACAATTTAAAACTGTTCTGCAGCAATGGAGGTTGATCAATCCTTGAAAGCTGGTGCTACTAATTCCTACAGGTGTTCCAACTTTTCTGGATTACTTAAAACCCCCTCTGTCTGCATAAAAGCAGTGTTGGAACACACTGTGGTACCATACCCTCGTAAGCATCAGTTGAACAGTATTGTACTAGTGTGTTGCTACAAGAATGGTGAGAAGAAGGAAATTAACAATGATAGAGAGACAGACCATCATAACACTTAAAAATGTAGGTCTTTCCTACAGAGAAATTGCAAAGAAAGTCAAGGTGTCACTAAGTACAGTTCCCTTCACTGTCAAAAGGCACTCTGAAACTTTGGCAAACTCTGACAGGAAGAGGTCTGGCAAACCCAAAGCCAAACCTGCATCATAGAACAAGTTTCTGCTAGTTAACAGCTTGCGTGATAGGTGGCTCACAGGACAACAGCTTTAAGCAGAGCTTACTATTGGTTGTAGTGAGGAAGTCTCAGTTTAGACTGTGAAGACTTCAAGCTGCAGGTTTGACAGGATGAGTTGTAGCAAGACAACAGTGCAACACCACAACTTGACTACTGAAGACTTAGTTAATTGATAATAGGACTTTAACATGATTAGCTATAAAATAAGCGCCTTAGAATCTCTCGGAAATAAAGATGGGCAGAGGCTATCCAATTGATGAAAGAGTGCATAAAAACATTGTGGAACACTTCAAAACCAGTGTTCCTCAATGTCAAACTGCAAATGATTTCCAACTCTCATCTACAGTGCGTAACATTGTCAAAAGATTCAGAGAAACTACAGATGTCTGTGTGTGTAAGGGACAACGCCAAAGACTTTTATTGGATGCATCAGGACTTCAGACGACACTGCACCACTCAGGATGATTTTTGTCACTGACATTACTAGATGGACCCAGGAATACTTCCTGAAACCACTGTTGGTTAACACAATCTACCGTGCCATTAAAAATGCCAAATAAAGCTCTATCATTCAAAAAGGAAGCCCTATTTAAACATGGCCGAAAAGCACCATTGTTCCTCTGGGTCAAGACTGATTTGAAATGGACTGTTTCAAAGTGAGAAAGTTCCACAAGTTTCAGACAAGTTCAAATTTGATATTTATGCTGGATATGTAAAGCGCTTTGGGGTCCTTAGGGACTAGTAAAGCGCTATATAAATACAGGCCATTTTACCATTTAATCACAGACCCCACGTCCTCCAGGCTAAAGAGGAGGGAGACGTTCCAGCGTGTTATCAGTGTACAGTTCAAAAGCTACCATCTTTGATGATATGAGGGTGCATAAGTGCATACAATATGGGCAGCTTGCATGTTTTGAAATTAACTATTAATGCTGAGAGGTATATAAAGGTTTTAGAGCAGCATATATAATTAGTGAAATAATCAAAATAGACAAAAAGTCATCCCCTCCAGACAACAGGGAAAGCAAAACTGTAGTTGTTACAACAGTATGGCTTTGTCGGAAAACAGTCCAGTTGCTGAATATGCCTATCTGCAGTCCATCTTTCACCTATAGAGAACATTTCGTGCTTCATTAAACAACAAGTCAAGAATAGCCCATTTTCCATTAGTACCTACTTTGATTGACTTGGCACGGTTCACCGCGTTTTTCAGGGTTTTCCTTTAGGTCATAGTACCTTGTACCACATACTTTTTTAGTACCTACTGGGTCAGGTTTCCAAGCGATCCAAGTGGGTGCTACAATGTGACATCATCAGAATGCATGGCACCGATTGGGTGGTCAGTGGCAACACTGTTCACGAAAATCAAAACGGCCATTTTAAAACCCCAGAAATGTGATGCCTAAAACAGAAACCCTCAGTACACCACCTGCCTGAGAACATTTCGAAACAATTTTCACACCTGCTGAGGAATAAACTCTGGTTACTGTTACTATTCTTAGGATTAACCATGGTTAAATGTATTCCAGGTCCCAGAGCAGGAAATATCAAAAGTCTTAAACTGGATAAAAATAAATTTGGTAAAACTGCAATTCTGAGGTCAATTTCCCAGTTCTGACAGGTTCTCCTTAAACTGCTTGCTGTTTAAGTGGGGTCCAGAAAAGTTGGCTATATAAAGTTGAGACCAGGAAACAGAATTTACAGTTATAAATGCCTCTCTGCAGCTTCTCTCCTCCTGTCATTTCCCCAAAACCTCATCCTCACAGAGTGCGTGCCTGCTCCCAGACCATCAACAAACAAACCAAGTCAACAAAAAACAAATTAAGCATTTTAAAAAAGTAATAAAGACGGAACAATATACATCCTCAACTGAGTAAAATAGTTAAATGTGGATTATTAAGTCTCTAATGTTTAACCCTTTAAGACCTACCATAGAACCAAGTCCGCCAGAGCTTATATTATATTTTTACATGCTGTAGTGCCATTTTTGGGAGCATTTCAAGTTGCTATACATTAATACAACCATTATAGCCTAAATTTTAATAATATGTATGCATTAAGTGCATAGTAATTACATAAATTGCAAAAAAAGTGCAATAAACTACAAAAAAATTGAAAATCGTTTTGGTTTTTTAACATATATTTCTAGTTAGAGAAACTTAAGAGGCTTATCCCTCAAATCTGTAAATACAAAAAAGTTGCACAAAACAGTTTCCCACCACAGGAAATTTATTTTGAGTGTCTTCATAGTTTTATTTTTGAAATACACCAATTTCTATACACTGCAGGAAAAACGAAAATAAATATTATAGTGCTAATTTGCAAAAAAGCAGCATATGCATCAAAATAAACTATTTCCAGCAGTGCAATATGAGTCCTAAGCATCCCAGAAACGACACAGAAAGTCATAAAGTCAAACATAACTTTTAAAAACACCAGTATAAGCTCATGAGGCCTTGATGGTAAAAAACTACATTTCCGTGAAAATGACGTCACTTCCGGTTTCGGGCAGGTCATGGCGGACATGCGATAGTTCGTGCTGATGGACTAGGAAGTGTTACAAACAGCTGATCAGATTGGCAAAGCCTGTTTCTGGAATATTATGTTTTTGTTGCTGCAAGTGCTTTTTATGCAGTTTTTGCAAAGCTATATGTGGAAGGAAACTGTGACCTAGGACAAGCTGATGGCATAAGATGTAAGTACAACTCCTCCGGTTTCATATGCAAAAAAAATTATTGCGCTAGCTCACGTGGTTGCAGTGCTACCAGGATTTAAAAATAGTTACGCAAAACGGAGCGTGCCCGCTCTGACCGGTTTTAAAGGGTTAATAATCCTTTGATTCCCTGTTAGTATATGATTGAATAATTGATGTAGAGGAATTTCTTTTATTTATGTATTGATCACATTGTTTATTAGTAATGCTTTTAGGTCACTGTTTTAGCATGTCTGCCTCATACCCTATTCAAGCAGTTAAACAGATGGTGGGGGTCTGATAAAGAAATGGGGACATTCACACAGGAAGCCTGGCACCACAGGTAGTGGAGCCTTTAGCCTTTTCTCCACTTTAAGAGGTAGCAAGGGAGTGTGAAACTTTCTTTGGGGAAACGACCAAAGGTGTGAAATAGCTGTGTACTGCCTTTTGTTCCTGTAGGAGATATTTAAAACCAGGGGCATGCTGGGCTCAGAGGGAGACTCTGCCGGTGTTCCAGATCTACTGGCGTTTAGATCAACTGGCGTTGGTCGAACAGATGTGTGGCAGTCTTGCGTTTCAGGAGCTGCTACCGACAAACCAGCAAAAAAAAAAAACGCCAAATGTGTCATCTGTGACACTTGTGAGGTTATCTCAAACACACTCCGTCAGTCTTGATGCCGTTGAACAACAAAATGTTTAAAAATGTTGCGAGTTTACCTGATGATATCCTCATGCGCAACGCGATCGCGAAAACAGCAAACAATTAACACCACGCTGATGTTGTCAACAGGACAGCAAGAGTAAACGATTGGGAGACTCTTGTCATCGTTATCGTTCCCCTCGCACGTTTTATTTCTATGGTTTCAGCGTTTTTGCTCCACAACTAAAGTGTGCAGTTTACTTTGTGTGCAATAACATGGACTCGAGTCAACCAGCGCCACCTCTGGCCAGGGCTGGACTGGGACAAAAAATCGGCCCGGGCATTTTGACTAGAGACCGGCCCACCAAAAATGTGACGTCATTCAGGGGTAAAACCGCAAAGGATTCTGGGAACTTGTGGCAAGAGGTACTAGCGCATGCACGCTTTCAATTGAACTCAGTTACACAGTGATAAAAAGAAACACAAAAAATGGCAAGAAGCTGTTGTATTATTAACTGCAATATTAACTGTTGTGCCAAAAAGTGATTGTCTGCCAAAAACTGATTTCCGGTATTTGCCAAAAACTGATTGCTCGTATTTAAATTGCTATAAGTAACTTGTTGGGCTATAATATGTGAAACATATGTCAAATGCATCCCTCATGGATGACATAAAGTCATCTCTCCATCTCCATCTCTTTTATTTCTCTCTCTTGCTCCATCTCTCTCTGCTGCTCTTCTGTCTCCTCTGTCACAGACTTCTCCACTTTCGATGATAAATCAGCCTGGTGCAACATGTAAGGATTGGCACAATTTGTTAAGATTTTGAGGAGTTTGAGAAACTAACCTTAAGCATAAAATAAAATTTACTATCAATAACTTCATAGCACCCGCCCAGCAGTATATAAACTCCGTCATGCTAGCTAGTACGCAGTACCAGTTATTCTAAGCGACTGTAAAAAGTCAGCACAACGAAAACAAACTCCACCTAAACTTGGTTTATATCTGACACAGATAGACAGCAGGTCATAACTTCTTACCTGAAGTTCAGTTCCTCTGCCACTATGACCAGCGGCCGCCTTGGGTCTCTCCTCCTCTTGCCTCCCCTTTCCCTTATCCACCTGCTGGCCAGTCCAGCTATGCCTCTGGCCAAGTGCCACAGCCTACAGCCAGATCAACTTGTGACACACATCTGCACCACGTTTGAATTCGTTTCATGCACAATACATTTGTACCTTTCAATTGGGCCTGACAAAACTGAAAATTTTGATTATTGCACCAAACAGTGCAATGTCCAATATTAAACAGCAACTCGGTAATCTAGGAATCTATGAGCGAACAGGAAAGGGAAATTGATTTTGAAATGAGGAGTGGAATCGCGATTTTAAAAAAGATCTGAAAATCAATTTATTAAATTGGAATTCGAAAATGGTTTTTGTAATGAGGTTTGTGACAGCACTGAGCAGCTCCTTCAGTGGGAGACTGCGGCAACCATGGTGTGGGATGGAGAGATTTCGCAGGTCTTTCCTCCCTACTGCTGTCAGACTCCACAACAAAGACTTCTGCAGCTGATCAAACCCACACATGTGCAATAAGACTGCTATATGTGCAATTCTTTTTCTGACAAAGTTGTACTTTTGTATTTTCTTACTCAGTTGTATATAGCATTTGTATTCTATTTTATTCTATTGTATATAGTATTTTATTTTATTGCATTCCAGTGTTTTCTAATTTCTGCTACATAACTTTACACTTTTGCTGTAACGAAACAAATTTCCCACCTGTGGGACTAATAAAGGTCATCTTATCTTATCTCATCTTATCTTAAAAAAAGAAACATTTTGAAAATCACTTTTTTAATGTGGAATTCAAAAATGAATTTACAAATGCAGAATATATTCTACAATTCATTATTTAAGCACAGAATTCTTTATTTCGATGCACGTGACTCTTGTTATCTTCCATACTCTGGCAACAGGCATTTGTAATCGAACGTCAAAAAACTGGTGGTGGATGAGGTGCGTCTAGAGGAGGAAACAGCCAGACATGCCAGAGCCGTAGCGCTGGCCAAGAAGGGTCACTGGATGAATTGGAAGAATGTTGAAAAGAGGAAACACATGGATTGAAATCTGGGGAATGGAGTATAATAGGCTAAGTCATCCGAGCGACATATGACGTGCTGCCTTCCCCAATAAATCTGCAGCTGTGGTTTGGAAAGGACCCATCTTGCCCCCTGTGTACAGTCCCAGCAACATTCAAACAGATCTTGGTTGGTTGTAGGCAGTGTTGGGTAAGTTACTTTAAAATAGTAACTTAGTTACATTACTAGTTACTTCTATCAAAAGTAACTCAGTTACTTCAAGTTACTCGTTACTTTCAGAGCAATTAGTTACTAGGGAAAGTAACTTTGGTTTTACTCAGAATTCTCTTGTTAATGTGTTGCTTCCATAACTGGATACCCAGCAAGATTGCCAGTCTTTTAGCTTGCTTACTTGCCACAAGTGCACTGCCCTTCAGGCAGACCAATAGAAAGGAAAAGATAATGTGCACATTTCCACGAGAGAAATCCCACGCCTGGACCGTCATTGACTGCTGCCATGATTCTAGCCTACGTCACAGTGTCATGTGCGCCTTTTACATCCAACACAAAAACTGCAGTTGTGGTGCTTTGATTGTACTCAGAACTTGGAAATTCTGCCTTCTGAATAGGAAGATGTAGGTAACACCAGACTGCAGATGAGCTGCATACAGGGCTGGACTGGGACAGAAAATTGGCCCGGGCATTTTGACTAGAGACCGGCCCACCATTATAGGAAAAATCATAAAGCCTTTGAATGAAAACAAACGCTGTTGTGACAGTGATATACACTGTTCTGATGGTATATATGCATCAATCTATCAATCGTTTGTTGTAAGATTCAGATAGTTATCTTTTAAAAACTAGACATTTTAAATGAGAATAAGAAAGTATTTCTTTGTGCCCCCCTCTCCCTGTTAATGCCCTACCTGCCCCCCTGGCAAAACTTTGCTAGACCCGCCCCTGCACAGTTACCAGCTGTCAGCTACTTAGAAAAGGATCCTGGTGTTATTTGTCTCTCAGAAACAGTTCATAACTTCCCTTCAACTCATTCGTGTCATCTAAAAGGTAAACCTGTTTCTCCATCACCTGTTCAGCTCTGATGATTCAGTAAGGACATCTCCTGGTTTCATCTTCATGTTTCCCTCTCACCAGATAACCAAACCGACATCATGACCAGCAGCTTTTTTGCAGCTGTGGCTCCAGCAAACATCAGCTGATAGTAGAAATTAATATTAAATAAATTCTAACAACAGCTGATCAAGCTTAAACGTGCTGCTGTTGTTTAGCGCGACATCGGCTGGTTTCCTCGTTCTGGCGCAAAGTGGGTGATAAACAAACAAGAGAGAAAAAACGATCAGCTGATCATTGATCAGTTTTCATGATTGAAGTAGAAACAGGAGAGGGGGGGGGGGGGATGAAAGAAGAAGAGGCAGCTGTGCAGCAAAGACACAGAATAACTCCAGCTTTGTGTCTTTTTCATTGTAGCTGAATTACGAGACAAACTGTTCCTTTTCACCTCAATAAGAAACGCGTAATATTTTCTCTGAATACCAGACGGGATGGTTCGCAACTCTAATAATTTATGAAAAAAATAAAGTTTAACATCGTTAACATCATAGCACCCAACCAGCTGTATAGAAACTCTGTCATGCTAGCTAGTACGCAGTACGGAAAAAGTCAGAATAACGAAAATAAACTCCACCTAAACTTGGTTTACATCTGACCCAGATAGACTGCAGGTCATAACTTCTTACCTGAAGTTCAGTTCACACTTGGACCGGCGGCCGCCTCGGGTCTCTTTTCCTTCTGCGTCCCCTTTCCTTCCTCCACCTGCTGGCCTCCACCACTTGCTAATGTTACTGAATCTGTGGAAGCGCCGTGATAGCCACCACACGAAGTAACGAGTAACGACCCTATCTAAATCCCAGTAATGAGTAACGCGTTCCTGATTTTGGCATAATAACTAGTTACCGTGCTCGTTACCACAATAATAACGTAGTTACTGTAACGCGTTACTTAATAACGCGTTAGTCCCAACACTGGTTGTAGGACTAGGCTTACTCAAGGCAGATACACATGGAGAGACGACCAGGTCCTCAGGTGTCTAATTAAGAAAGTTGAGTGCAAGAGGAAATCTATCAACACTCAACCTTTCACGAACCAAGAGGAGCATCCATCAGCATTTGTCTGGGAGGGGGAGAAGCCGAAGACTAACCCTTCAACCCATGGACCTGGGCTCACTAAGGGTTGACAGGGATTGGTATTGCAAGTAGACTTGTATCAGAGTCTCACTTTTCCCACAGAGATGGTAACAACTACTCTGCGACCAGACCTTGTCCTTTGGTCTAACTCATGAAAACTTGCTTAAGTCATTGAGCTGATGGTACCATGGGAGGAAGCAATTGAGGAAGCATTTGAGCGTAAGAAGCTGCGGTATGCCAACTTGACAGCTGAGGCAGAGGACAGAGGGTGGAAGATCAATGTGCACCTGGTGGAAGTGGGGTGCAGGGGCTTTGTTGCCAGTATAACAGCAAAACTGCTTACAGGACAGGCGCAATGGCACGCTATAAGAGAATTAGCTAACACTGCTGAGATGACCAGTCGCTGGCTGTGGCTAAGAGGACTGATATCACTTGGGCAGCTAAGGCAGTTAGCTAACCACAAGACACACGCCCAGGATGGAACAACCCATGGTGGGCCTGTCTCAGTACATGGCGTCAATGGGGTAGAAAACCTAACACTACAAATTTTAATGTGATAAACCAGAACCCTGGTTGATCGATACCGCTGTCTCAGGGCCCCCTGGGGGTTGTGCAGTTAACTTCATGGTAGTGAAACCTAACGAAAGAATAAAAAAGTTCCGCTCTTCTCCCCACAGCTCTTTTTCCCTTTTCTGGGAGGCAATGGGGAGCTATAGCATACAGCCCGATCCGGCAGGGAGGTGTGGGATGCCAGATCAGGCACCCCCCTTCCGGCTCTCCTCTCTCCTATCTTGTCTCTTTTGTCTTACTTCCTGCTATCACCTTTTCTATCCAATTGAAAAAGTGAGGCTCTTTAAATATTATAGAAGTAAATATTACTTCTCGGACACGTTTTGCAATAAATTGATCAAATAAATTGTAGAAAACTAAACAGAAGAAAGTAGAAGAGAAATAACAATTTAACATAAACCAGTGACACACTCTGGGGCCTGATCAACCCTGGCAGGGCCTCCTTGGATGAGGGTGTCTAATGATAATGACCAAAACATCCAATGAATCCAAGGTCCACTACTGATGATTTGTCCTTAAATTTTAATATTATAACCTAGATCAGATTTCTAATCCCTTAACCTAACCAAGGAATGTAAAAAGAAACTAAAAAATGGCAGAATAGACCAAAATACCCTGTGAAGTTGAGGCACACAACGATGTGTCCTGCTGGTAAAGTTTCTGGGCTGCCTGTCCTCATAGTAACCATCCCTCAAGACTTTCTCTATTTGAAGCAATGCATTTTTAGGAATTGTAACATCTAGTCCTTGTATTGAATCAGATATTAAGAACCTGCTTTTTTCATTTGAAGTCATTTCATAACTTAGATCAATGGTGTCAACAAGTGAACTTGAGATGATAATCCATACTTTTGTCTCTACAAGACTCGACTACTGTCTGTTTACCTGTGTAAACAAGAAAAGGCTAGCTCATCTATAAACTCAAGCTAGCTCAAAACTCAGCGAGACTAGTGACTTGCTCAAACAAGGGAGCTCATATAGCTCCTCTTCCATTTTAAAATTCTACTTTTAACCTTTAGAGCACTACATGGACAGTCACCTCCACCGCCCTATATTGCTTATTTGATTCTTATACATGCCTCTCCTCATAACCTGAGGTCATTGAATCAAAACCTTTTAGTGGTCCACCACACTTCAGAACATGAGGGGACAGATCTTTCCAAGCTGTTGCATCCAGACTGTGAAATACACTTTCTCTATTTCTATGGAGTTTGGACTCTGTGGAGACCTTCAAAACACAGCTAAAGACATTTTCATTTCAAAAGTTTTTTAATTAGACCAGGATTTTTATGATGTATTTATGACTGTATTGTGTTTTGTTACTTCTCTAGTGCTACGTATATTGATTTTATTCAGAATTACAGAGACCGGGTTTCAACAGGATCAAATTGGTTAGCCTAAATCAGCACCCAGGACACGCATGAGCTGTGAAAATCCTCAAAGCACAGGCCGAGGAGAAGTGGCAGAACTTTTTTTATCCAGCTTATTAATCAACCAAAGACCAAGACAGAGATTAAAAACAGTTCAAAGCACGGCACTTAGCTATGGTCACCCAAACTAGAAAACTCAAAAACCTTTTTTATTTGTTGTTAGTTCTGTTGGCTTCTCTCAAAATGTATAAGAGCCAAACTACCACTTAATAGTCTTTGTCTGATCGTTTATTTACAAAATTTTAATTTACAATAATGGATTACATGTCATTACATAGCCGTCTCTCTGAAAATGCTGTAACCACGTTTAAGGATATAATTCATCCACTGTTATCATCTTTAACGCTATTTGCCAACACAGTGTAGAGCAGGTACCTGAATGCTACTCCCAAAGAAGTCAATTAACAATGTTACATCTTCAATACATAATACTGTGGTTCCTCTGAAAAAGAAAAATCTCAAGTCCAGACAAATAGACTAATGGATAGACCCAGAGATCAGATTAGAAAGTGTTTCAATTGCAATTTTTAACTGTATGTGTGTGTGTGTGTGTACTCATACTCGTAAAAGTTAACCGATACCATGAACCGATACTAACTTATTTCATTAATCAGAGGGTGGATTGTCATTTTTGTTGTAGTTTTTTAGATTGGCCAGTAGGGGGACATCCCGCGCTAAACAGCCACAGGGTTAGACGAGTGAGACTGGCAGCTCCAGATAAAAAAAGAGAAACTTGAGGCTGCTGTAGCTAGGCTAAACAAAAAGTCAGCAGTGTGGACCGGAACAGCCAACTTTAACTCAGGTTTTGGAAAAGCGATGAAAAATGTCAAGAGAAAATACATGGGCAGTTAAAATAACGGAGGCTCTGACTCATTTTATCGCTCTGGATGACCAGCCAATGCCGGTCGTGGAAAACATAGGATTGCATCGTCTTCTCAGCATACTCGAGCTGCGATATGAAATTCCCAGCTGCCCACACATCAGGGAGATAATGGTGCCAAAACTTTCTGAAGAGGTAAAGACAAGCAGTGTGTGCGCGATGTCAGTCCTCGGTTTAATGGCACAGTGGACTGATGATCCACGCGCAGATGAGGAGTTCGTTTGTCAATGCCAAATACTTTCGTTATTTTGTTTGTTTGCTTACAATATGGACACTCTGCAACAATTTAAAAGTTTATTTTATTCTCAAACCTAATTTGTATTTATTTTATTCCAAACAGAAGTGTTTATTTATTATTCTGAAAGCTCGAGACAGTGCCAATAGTTCAGTGATATTTTGTTAAATTACAATGTGGAGACTCTGCAATAATTTAACAGAAGTGCTTATTTTTCACTTGAAATTCTTTTGTGGTCATTTTTATTAAGATATTATTTATTATCGGCAGAGAATAAATAAAACCTGTCTTCCAATTCATTGCATTTGTGTGTGTGTGGTAGAAGTATCGGTTTTTGTACTCTGTATCGGCAAGTACTCAGATCGAAGTATCGGTATCGTATCGGTTTGAAAAAATTGGTATCGTTGCATCCCTAGTATACAATAATAACTTACAATAGCATACTACTTTAGCCCCCACAGCAATGTAAAACCGATTTAAAAAGCAAATTTATGGAACTCAGACACGTATCTTTACAATAACTAAAATTTGCAGAGAGCGAGTCAGAGTGAGCTACATTTGAAACAAATCAACTAACTGACCCACAGAGGAGGGAAATGTATTTGTAACTAAATCATTGTAAAAAATTAATGAGAAGTCCCTTGAAATATTTCTACGATACAATTGGAGATAATAAGGTAGGTCTTCCCTGCCTTCCCTGGAAGACACACATATGAATAGATCTTCTTCTCTTGGCTCTTGACGGAGGCGGTCGCACTTTCTCCTTCTCCCTTATCTTTCCTGCTTGGCTTCTCATGTCCTTTGTATAGTCTCACTTATTCTCTAACCCTAAGAGAGTCTCCCAGACTTGTCTAAAAACATAAAGAAGAATTATGGATTTGATCAACTGGTCCCTTAACGGAATTGACACCCTCCTGGGCTTGGGAGAGCCCGACTGTCCTGTGGAGTCGTTTGCTGCTGGATACTCGATGGTTGGTTGCGTTGTGTGTCTGGCGACACTTTCGATGGAGGAAAATGAACGACATCTACCAATTCGGAACCATGATAACAGAGTTCTGGCTGATCGGAGCTGGCTCGGACCTGGCTTATCGAAGTACAAGAAGCAGCTACAGCTGTTCAAAATCCCACAAGGCTGGCTGACATGATTGACGATGGGCAGGGTTGTGAGTACTCAGACTGTGTTTTTGAATGCAATATGGATACGATCTTGGAGAAGCTCATGGCTCTGCTATATGGATAACATCTTGAAGAAGAACAATGGGAATTGAGAGACCTGGTGACCAGTGACGGACATTAGACCAACTGTAAAATTGGAAGCAGTTTGTTCGCACAAACCACAACAACTACCATCTTCATCTCATGCGGCCCCCCTGGCGCCAGCTGGATGCTCAAGGCAAAAGCTGACGGGAATAACAATTCTCCCTTAGATAATAAGACTGTTTGTTATGACTCTCTCCCTCCTCATTCAAGGTCACCCGCGTCGACCAAAGATTGTTGACTTTTGCTTAACCGGGTGAAGGGACACTTTATCTCGGTTGAACACAGAACACGCACACATACGCATGTACACTGACACAGACCTACACTCACCCCCTCCAAACGCCTTCGAAGCTTATGTCTTTAATGTTGTGAGATGTCATGTGACAATTTATTATTTATTGTGACAATAAAAGTGATTTCGATTTGATTTCGATAATGATTCATGTGCTGAGGTGTTTTTTTCTGTTCTCAAACTGCTCTCTCTGTTGGAGCTCAGTCTGGGGGGAGTTCTTATTTCTCCTCGTCTTTCCTCATGTTGTGCATTTTCCATTGTTGTTCGGTTCCGGGTTGCTGCTCGTGCAGCTGAACGGCCAGCTACCTAGCCTGAGCTATCTCCCCAATGTGATGTTTGTGTATTGTATGTACGGTTGACAAGGTCAGTTTCTTAATTGCCCCTTGGGGATAAATAAAGTAGTCTGAATCTGAATCTGAATAGATAAATTAATCCCACTAACCCTAACCCTATTAATTAATCCCAGAGGGATTAATTAATTAATTACTTAATTAATTAATCCACACACCAGTTGGAACCAAGCTGCTCACTAAACTATTTGTCCTCCCCCATCCCCTAATACCTGAAAGACCGGAGTGGAAGTTCCTCCCTACACTGTGTTTGAAGCAAAGCACTTCACTCCAACACACTGCTTCACATATGAACATGTGTGTGAAACAGAGCTGAGCTGACATTAAACATGATGGAGGATTTATTCACAAGCACTGAGTCACAACAACATTTACCCACACATAGGGTTGCCAACTCCCTGAAAAAAAAAAAAGGGACGCCTAATTCGCCAGGGCTGGGTGACCCGATTGTCTTCACCCTTCCCAGTGTGGGGAATTTCTTAGCTCTTGTTTTTGTGTGTGTAATTATTTTTTTAACCATTTGACAAAGTGCATACCCTTTTCAGCTCAATACTTTTGTTTCTAAATACGGAACGATTCCGTTTTTCAAGGGACGGTTGGCAACCCTACCCACACATTACCTCTGCAGGACGACACACGCCTGATTTAAAGTCAGCCATTTTCTTTGACCGATGTTTCCAAGCAAAGCAAAACTATGTTTTTATTCTAATATGATATATTTTTAAGAATTTTATGCAGTGTTAATACTTGAGATGTGTTTTCTCACCAAATAAAGCCCCTCCGCAGCATTTCATTGATCAAGTATTCACCACTTTGCAGCAAAATTAAATCAGACATCTTTCAGCGGGTTACTTTCTGCTTTAGTTCATGTTAGAATAAAAAGTTTTTTCGTGTTTCACTTCCTGTTTGCTGAAGTGGATTTTCAGTAATTTAGAAACGAAAGGCTTATTTTAAAAGACAGTTTAAGTGGGACTGAGGGAATGATATGTTTGCACTGCAGTTTATATCCAACAACATCAAGCAGTTAAATCAAAGAGTTCATGTTAGTAACAGCTCACCTCTCTGCAGCAGACACAGGCTGGACTTTAAAATCAATGCCATGACGTTTAGACCCATCACTCTTTAAGGACACAGAGCTGAGTGGAGGTCCAGGTGGGTTCCTGTGAATAATGATGGAGCAGTGATGTGAGTGCTGAGCTGTGACATGGAGAAGAGTCATGGACAGTTAGAGATGGTCATCTCACCTCTGAGCTTTGGTCTGGCTCTCATGTTCCCCACACAGAGTGGTTTTAGAGGGAGGGACTCCCTCCTCTCTGTCCTCACACTCATCCATGCTGCTGAATTCACATCAGCTCACACACTTTCTACCTTCACCTGCAGAGGAAACACAAATCATTCATGTGCACATCAGCTGAAATCCTCCTTTCATCATGTGTGCTGTCCAAATATCAGCTGCTTCTTTCCTGCTTCATCTCAGTGTCAGCTGAATGCAGTCAAACAGCAGTATGAGGCAGAGGAAGCTGCCATCAGCTGCTCTACTATCAGTCCACTAGATGGAGCCGTGAAGCACACACGATGCATTCACTGACACACACACACATTCACTGTTAAAAAGAAAAATAAGAAGTGACAGTTTGCCTCTGTGTAATGTAGACAGAAAATCACAGGAAGGAGGAGGAGAAGGCAGATTTTCAGAACAAAAGGAGTTTGTTTTAATTTTATTTCATTTTATTTTAAACTTAAAGGAGTAGTTTGGGAGTTACAGTTTTTTTAGTTTATTTTTATATTAAATGTTACTAAATCATATTTGGAAAATAAATACTACATTCGTCAATGTTTTATTTATTTGTAATACGTTTCTTCTGTCTAAACAATCTCACTTTGCCTGTTGACATACCTGATAACTAATATCTAATTAATATCTAATTATCTGTTAATGTTTTCAGTAATTTAATATAATAATTTTGTTTCGTCTAATCAAGTCAGTTTGAATATTAAATCCAACAACATCTGTGCTGTTATCATAATTACTTCCAGTTTATCCAATATTTGAAACAAAAGATTTTTAAGCAGACTGAAGTCAACATGTTTAATTCAGTTCTTAACTACATCTGTAAATCTACCTGCACTGTAATAATAAAGACCCCCGACCTCCAACAGCTATTGTCAGTATAACTGCTTATGGTCAAACTGTGAATTCATGGATTTTTTTTTCACATTCTGTCTCTCACAGTTGAAGTGTACCTCTGGTGCAAATTACTGACCTCTGTCATCATTTTAAGTGGGGGAACTTGCACAATCGGTGGCTGACTAAATACTTTTTTGCCCCACTGTATATAGGTGCCACCATTCTCTTTTACACAGCTGACTCACATCAGTAATTAAAGGGATTTAAGCCCAGGGAAAGGTGAGCTCTGGGCCAGAGTGTCATGTGAATGCTTACAGCTAGTGTGTTTGTAGCCACTGAGATGTGTGTTTGTGTAGCTGCAGCTAGTGAGCTGCTCTTTTTTGACTTACTTCTTACTTTATTGACCAATGCTTGAGTTTTGTTTGTTTCTTTAAATAGTGATAGCGGCTTATCTGTCTCTTTTAGTTGAGCTACTTTAATAAAACTCTTTAATTATCCCTTTTGCCTCCTTGTCTCCTTTTTCTGACCCGGACACTTTTTTTGTTACTTCCCCCTCACCACTTAGACCCGTTAGGGGAACGTAAGTTTTTTTTTTTTTTTTTCTGTTAATGTAACACCTGGAGCTCAGAGTCTCTCAGGTTGAGCTCAGGCAACATTCAGCGTATTTTGGTCTAACTCCTGGGCCCTGTTTCAGGAAGCCGGTTTAGTGGAAAAACTGAGTAAGTATACCCTGAGTTAACGAAAACTCTGGGTTTTCGGTTTCACAAAGCGAGTTCAGCTGCAGCCTGAGTGAGTCACTATGACGACACACTCCGTGAAGCTAACCTGCCCCCTAGCAGGTTTACTACAACTAACCCTGACTGTCTCCGCCCCTTTGTCGGAAACCTGACAGTAGGAAGTGTCAGACATGGCGTGCCACTTCCTTGAAGAGCCAGTAGATCGTGAAGCCCAAATTCTCCGCAGAGCTCTCCGCCGGGAGAGAGTGATCAGAGCGCGTTTGGACATTTTATCATTTCCTGATGATTTTCTGTGCGAACGTTACCGTTTTTCAGCACAATCTATAATTTATTTGGATAACATCCTCAGGCCATATATTACGCATGTGACACATCGCGGACATGCTCTCAGTTCATTGCATATTATTTGTATTGCACTTCGGTTTCTTGCAAACGGGAGCTTTCTGTATAATATTGGTGACGCTGAGCACGTTTCCAAGGCTACCGTCTGTCGAGCAGTCAGGAATGTTACAGTTGCACTGAAACGTCTCCTGTACTCGTCTGTGGTGTTCCCCGGTCACAGACCCACAAGATTTATCAAAGAGGGATGCCACAAAATTGCAGGTATCAGGATGAACAAAACTTAATTTATGATGTGGTGATACTTGGACTACTACTTAAATTGCACATTTATTTTCAGGGTTCCCAGGCGTGATTGGCTGTATAGATGGCACTCACATTCCAATCATTGCTCCTTCAGTAAATGAAGGAGACTATGTGAACAGGAAGTCTTTCCACAGCATTAATGTGCAGGTACATAGTTCCCTGTAGCATGTCAAACTAACAAATTATTTCATTATAGTAATGGATGCTAATTTGTGTTCTCTGCACTGTGAAGATCATATGTGATGCTGCCAACATTATCACAAATGTGGAAGCCAAGTGGCCAGGCTCTGTCCATGACTCACAAATATTCCGTGAATGTACACTGAGCACAAAATTTGGACATGGTGAGTTGAGAATACTTTAAAATATATAAAGACCAATTGCTTCAGGGACATTTGAACTGAAGTGTACCCTTCTGTCTTAGGAGAGTTCACTGGCTACTTGCTTGGTGATAGGGGGTATCCATGTTTACCCTATTTGCTCACCCCTTACCCTGACCCTGAACCGGGCCCACAGCAGCGATATAATCTGGCTAATTGCAGGACAAGAGCCAGAATTGAAATGACTATCGGAATGCTTAAGGCCCGGTTCCAGTGCCTGCAAAGACTCAGGGTCACCCCAGAAAGGGCATGTGACATTATTGTGGCATGTGTGATTCTTCACAACATTGCCACAATTAGAGGAGAACACTGTCCTTCTGAACCAAACATCAGCAGTGATCCAAACCATGAACATCCTGACCCTCCCACGGACATACAAGATGGAAGTGCAGTCAGAGACACCATATGTCACAATCATTTCTTTTGACCCATCACCTCAACATGTTGAAAGAAGAATAAACAGATTTTTTGTTCAACTGGCTTTATTGGTCGCCTGTATTTCCTGTACACAAAGTATTAAAAGATGTAAACCTCATAAAGTGTCTCTGTTGCTTCCTCCTCTGTAACAGCTGTCAATGTTTCTTCATTATTTTCCTGTAGTAAAGAAATAAACAACATTGCTGTTCTACTGTAAACTCATATAATCTGTGGAGTATTACTCACAACTGCATGTTGGTCTGGCTCAACAGGAGGCTGCACCAGATGCAGTACACCATCACCATCAACTGATAGAATATGAGGTTTATACAGGTCACTTATAACTTACAAGGGACCAAATGGCAATTAACAAACATACCAAGCACCTTACACTTCATTGTCATTATGCTCTCAAAGACAACCAAGACTGAGGGAAGGCAAAATCAGTAGGAAAATAACTTCACTACAAAATAATTCATTATGGTAAAGAGTTTATCAAATGAATGAGTAGCACTGCAAAGGTGACTGTGAAGAAAGGATGTATGCACATCATGTATTATTTTGAATTTACCCCTTATGTAGGCACTTGTGTCTTGCGGGGTTATTGCCTCAGAGGATGTCCCCGCAGAGATGCCTTCGGCCACAGGGCGCCCACTGTTTTGGCTGAGGGCCAACTGCTCAGCCTCTGTGAGTGGTGGTGGAGGACCCCCACCTGTTTTTCGGGCCTCCGCTTTTTTTCTGTTGGCTATAACGGGCCACATTTGAGCATACAGAGTAAGCAAATATGTACTTGTAATGTGCTCAGATAATTTCAATAAGTGCTTACAGAAAGAAAATTAATGTAGCCTCTAACTGCAATTGATTTACATGGGACAAACAGACCAAGCACTATGGCTCATAATACAATTACACCTTACCTGTTTGGACTATATTTTTATATTTCATTTTTACTTGCTGCCAGGCACGTTTGGGGCCTGTTGGGTTGCACCTGCGCTCACATCACATCACAAAATAAAATGTATAAAATAACAAATAAAATAACATATGATAAAATAACGTGTTAAATGGGTGGAAATCCCTCGATCAATGTTTAAATTAACACTCACGCATTGACTCTGTCGGCTATGTTTTGCCATGCATGCTTTTGCAGCTGTGGCTGTGTTACTTTTTTCCGCGGAATTTGCATGTTATCGGCATATGCTGCCATCAGAATTTCGGCCTCAAGCGCTGTGAAATACATTGACCGCGCCTTCTTTCCCTCCGTCTCCATGGTGACTCGCTTAATCTGTGCTCCGCTTATCAGGGCTTTATGTATCCTCGTCCGCGCGCTTCACTTGGGGTTAAAGCAACTCCGCGTTGACTGAACTACTTGTTATCAGCCTTTCTGAAACGGAATATTCCGAGTTGGACAGTTCGGGGTTACTCAACCGTGAGTGTCGTTTTTCACTCTGAGTTTTCCAAACCGGCTTCCTGAAACAGGGCCCTGGACTCCTATCGCACAGTAACAGAAAATGGCGGACACACTCGGGCTCGCTGAAACCCCCCCCCCCCCCCCAAAAAAAGAAAAACCCAAAAAAAAAAAACCATTACACACTGACTTTAAGGGCGAGACCGGAAATAAAAACACAGTTTGTTGTGTGAAGAAATCAAACATGAGCTGAACAAACAGTAAAGTTCCTAAAGACAAACTGTTAAAAGCAAAGCAAACTTACAGTTTCTTCACACAGAAACACCAACAACAAGCTCCACTCCACGAAGTTCAGGAAAGTGAAACTAAACTTTGAGAAGGAAGAGAGGCGTGTGAGGACACTCAGGAGGATCGAAAAACTGTGTGCTGTGTTCAGGGACACTTCGAAAACTCCCAGCTCCCAGGCTCTGTTTCCAGTAGTGATGTGCGGATCGATCCTGAAATATCGATTCCTCCGATACCAATCATTTATGTTCTAGAATTGATTCACATTAAAATATCGATATTTTAGTAATTTAGGGTAAATTTGTAGTTTATCATTAACAGGAACACAGTGGAAAGAAACTATAACACTGATTGTCTACATTCAAAGGAACTACTTCCTCTTCCGCCTTTCATAGTCATGTGCGAAATACGCTGTATAAATGTCTCGCAGCCCCTTGGGGCGCACTCACAACAATGGCTGGGCGTAATTGGAGTCATGTGCAGACGTATTTTACCTCCACAAACAGCTGAGACGTGGTTTGCAATACATGTGGCAAAAACGTGAGGTGTTGTGGCCATACTTGCCAACCTTGAGACCTCAGAATTAGGGAGACATTAAAAATACATTTTATAGGGTTTATTTATCGGGTAAAATACGTTAAATGTCACCGTTATTATTGGCCAGCCCGGAAACAGCAGGGGTGTCCAAATTCAGAGGCTGCTTCCACCTGAGGACCCGGGCTTCACGGTCTAAAGAAAGCCGGGTAGTACGTCACGAGCGGTGAGTGGAGTGGAGTGAAACTCTGCCATCTGCTCCTTGCTATCTAAAATATAACAGGGCGCTGACATAAACTCTCGACCATCTCACACTTTGTTTAATTAGTTTTCTGTTTGACGTTTATTCAGCTGTGTGAAAACCCCGGAGGAACCCTCCCGAGGGATTAATAAAGTTAAATTTAATTTAATCTAATCAAATAACTTTAATCTCAGCCAAACCGATTTACTCACGAACAAATAAAACACTGAAAAAGCCAAACAATAACATTTTTAAGTTATCAAAGTGACTTATATATCATGTTTAACCCGAGTAGTGAAAGACCGCAGGGGTTTGAAGACGATGTGTCGGCTCAGATATTTGAAGTTTACACAGCTACATTCTCACCTGAAAATATGTTAAAAGTTTTTTTGCGACCCAGAAAGAGAAATAAGAGTAATATTAAAACTAAGTCGCTGTCGCCATTGTTGGAAACTGGAACTGGCTGGGCCGCGCTATGAATTCTGCAACATGGTTTTTCAATTTTGTTGTCCAGGTGGAAAATCAGGAGAAATTCGGGAGAATGGTGGCTCCGGGGGATTTTCGGGGGGGCACTGAAATTCGGGATTCTCCCGGAAAAATCGGGAGGGTTGGTATGTATGGTTGTGGCAACATCACTAACCTTGTCAAACACCTCAGAGTAAATCATATCACAGAATATGACGAGCGTATGTTGAGGCGAACTGAAGAGGAGGACAGGGACAGGTGCTGCTAGGGCGAGACAGACGTCTCTCATGGAGTCCTTTAGTGCTGCAGGCAGGCAACGTGTTCAAAATGCGCACAACTTCAGTTTTTTTATTTCTATATGATGAACTCTGCATTATTAAGTGATAAGAACAAGTAATCTGATGTTCTGTAATCATTATGATGCTATAATTTGAGATACAATAAATAAAATAAGTTTTTGTACAAAGTATCGGTATCGGATCAGTATCGTCGATACCACCCTGAATATTACTTGGTATCGGATCGGAAAGGAAATCAGTGGAATCGCACATCACTAGTTTCCAGTCCATGGCTGTATCCCAATTCCGGGTCTGCAGCCTTAAAGGCCGCATTTTAAGGCCGATTACGTCACAGCGACGCGCCGAAGACTGTCCCAATTCAATGGCTGCTCGAAATGCGGCCTGTCGCTACCCGATCCGTACCGGAAACCCGATTGGTACCCCGCATGCGCAAATCTTACGTCACTTCCTCTCTTTGCCAACATTGCGACATTCAATATATTTGAATGACACGGTTAGCGCCCAGTTAGCTCCTAGCATTTCTCAACAGCTCTGCCTCCTTTTCGACTACAGGGACATTTTTTTTTTTTTTTGCCTGTCCCGTTTGGCTCTTTTGCATCAGAATTGTTGTCTAAAGGCAAAGAAAGATGCCCAACGGATTTACTTTACCAAATTGACCATCCCAGCCTTGCCGTAATGGTCCATTTGATTCACCTTTTATTGTTTATTTTATTTTCACTTACTGAATACGGGACAGACTTGACTGGGGGAAAGAAGGGGAGAAAGAAAGAGGGAAAGAGAAACAGCTGAGAAGAGGGACGGGGGAGAAGGGCAAAAAACAAAAACCAACAGAACGGGCAGAAAAAAAAAGAAAAAAAATGCATATATCGATCACCTGGATCACCTGCTGAGAAAGAAAAAAGAAAACAAGCAGAAGAGAACAAGAGTAATAGAATAAACAACATCACAATGATCTATGGGAATATGACAGTAAATACTAAATATTAAACATTATTGTGCAGCACATAAGATCAACAGAACACAGTGTGCTTTGAGGTAGGAGCCAAAAAGGGTGTAGTTTGTGGGTGTGATCACCCGTGTGTACACCTGTGAGCATGGACGCGCTTGTTTTTTTTTTTTTTAAAGGTTCCTTCATGTAATGATCTGCTAGAGGGTGTGGGGGGGCCACAGCCCCGTCCTCCAGGGCATGAAGCAGGTATGGAGGAGATCAAAACTCCAGACATCCAGAGGCCCCCAGAACACAAGAGACCAAGGAAGACCAACAGAGGGGCAGCCGCGCCACTGTCCCAGAAAGAGCTGAGGAGAGTCCCAGATGAGGGCTCACTCAGCAGCCGCGGAGCAGAAGCCAGGGGGAGTTGCAGTGACGCGCCCGTGAGCTCCGCCGGCAGCCAGCCGTGCCTGAGTGACCGAGCCCCAGGCCGAGAGGCCGGGGGCACCCCACCTCCGAAGTGACCCGAGTGAGCCCCAGGCTCCAGGCCCCGATAAGCGGCCGCCAAGGAGTGAGCCGGTGTGTACCTGGACGCCCATCCCCGGACTACCGGGACATTTAAACAATGGATAATCCGTATCTGCAACAAATTTTTGCTTTTCTCCTCAACAGAGAGCGTCCCCCGATTGAACAACAGCGCCGTAAAATAAGAAGAATGGTGCCTAATAACAGAGTTAATAATACAGACTTTGTAATATGTCACATGAAGATTCAGCAGCCAGATGAAGTGTTTACTGGCAACTGACAGCGATAGCGGACATCATCATCACTATTCCAACAATCCTCTCCACACAGACAAGCATAAACACACTCGACTATCACTAAATCAAATTTAACACAAGTTTGTAATGACGCTACTTCAGTTTACAATAGGGTTCATTCGCTCAGTCAGCAGGTGGCGGTATCCTCCCCGGGGTCCCCTCTCCACCCTACCACACCTGTGAGAGTGGCTTCCAGGGGGCGGGAGATTAAAGTACCTCTCAGATTCAGAGACTGAGGACTATCTCCTTTCTATGTTCTAAGGGCAGAATAATCCCTTATCAGGACTGACGGTAGTCTACCCCCGTGATGTCCTGCGTTCTGACAACACTGTTTTATGTTTAAAGTACTTTTGTTAAAGGGGGAGATGTTGTGAAATCTGTTTATGTTGTCCTAGTAAGGCTACTATGAGGGCAGCCACTAGAGGTCACTAGAAGACCGGTGTGTATATGTGTTTTCCAGAAATTGATGTAGCCACGTACACTGCTGCTACAATTCAATAAAAAGCGGTTCTTGCTTGAGAACCCTGCGTCTTATTGCCTCCAAACATGACATGGTGTTAGAATTGAGGACTTCACGCCGAGTTACACGAAGAAATGGCTAAATTTGGACCTCCGGAGCCGTTCGACTTTACACAGCCGGCAGAGTGGCCGATATGGCGGCAGAGATTCTCCCGTTTTCGAGTGGCGTCCAAGCTAGGGATGGAGAGCGGCGAAGTGCAGGTGAACTCGCTTCTTTACTCCATGGGGAGAGATGCCGAACCAATATATGGCTTGTTTGTGTTTCCTGCTGCTACGGAGGCCAGGCCAAGTCCGCAGTTTGAGTATGATCTGGTTATACAAAAGTTTGATGAGCACTTTGTTATCCACGACCGTGCCTGTTTTCACAAACGGAGCTAGAGGGCGGGGGAGACGGTCGAGGCTTTCGTGCGGAGCCTGTACGAGCTCGCGCAGCACTGCGAGTTCGGCGGCAGTAAAGACGAGCAGATCCGGGATCGTATCGTCATTGGATTAATTGACAAAGATGTTTCACAAAAACTCCAGCTTGAGGCGGACTTAACTCTGGATAGAGCCATTCAACTAGCACGCCAGAGTGAACAAGTCAAACAGCAAAGTGCAGACCGAGTGGAAAGCACGGTGAATGAGGTGAAACAGAGGCATTATAACAGCATGAGAAGGAGTTACTACCAACCTCATCAGGTACGTGAGCAACAACATGGTGAGAGTAAACCAAAATGCCAAAGATGCAACAGGGTGCATGACAAAAGAGAAAACTGCCCAGCCCGCAATAAAAGATGCAGAAAGTGCAATAAGTTGGGACACTTTGAAGTTGTATGCAAAACCAAAATGCTAAAAGAGGTCAGGGCTGAGGCTGTAGAGGACTCAGATGAGGATTCATTCTTCATAGGGGAGCTTTTCCTGGGAGCAGTAACTCAGCCAAAAACAACAGTCATTGAGGAGTCAGGCTCAGATGCCGACTGGGACATTGAGCTATTGGTAAATGGCAGTCTAGTTGATTTCAAAATTGATACAGGCGCAGACACCACTGTTATGACAGAAACGACCCTTAATAAGCTACAGCAGAGACCCAAACTTATCCAGTGTAAGCCAACTGTGTACAGCCCTGGTGGAAAAGTCAAGTGCATGGGTAAATTCCATGCCAAAAGTACCAGTACTGGATTACAGTTATAAAAGGGCAATATGCAAGTAACCTACTGGGGAAGACAGTGGCAACGCGCATGGGACTAGTTGCTAGAGTTAACAAAATCAGTAGTGACTTAACAGAGGATGTGTTCGGAGAAATTGGCCTGCTGAACTGTGAACCTGTAAAAATCGAGCTGACCGAAGATGCAGTGCCGTACAGTGTAACCACCCCACGCCGGGTGCCTTTTCCTCTCCTCCCAAAAGTGGAAAAGGAAATAAAGCGCATGCTCAAACTTGGCATCATTGAGGAAGTCACCGAGCCAACAGACTGGTGTGCACCAATGGTGCCTGCTCCAAAGTGCAACAAGGATGAGGTCAGGGTGTGTGTGGACTTAAAACGTCTGAATAAGGGAGTAAAGCGTGAACGGTACATCTTGCCCACATTGGATGACATAACTCCTAAGTTAGCAGGGGCTAAAGTTTTGTCCACTTTGGATGCCTCCAGTGGGTTCTGGCAAATACCACTGGATCCCAGCTGCCAAAAACTAACCACGTTCATAACTCCCATGGGCAGGTTTTGCTTCAGACGCCTGCCATTTGGCATAACTTCAGCACCCGAGATCTTCCAGTGGCTCATGAGCACCTTGCTCAAGGGCCTAGAGGGGACTGTCGTTGTGATGGACGACATATTGGTTTTCGGGGCTAACAAAGTGGAGCATGACCAACGCTTAGGTGCAGTATTACAGACAATCAAAGCATCAGGACTTAAGCTCAACAGGTCCAAGTGCCACTTTGGAAAGAATGAACTACAGTTCTTCGGTCACATCATCAGTGCGGATGGTGTGAAACCTGATGATGGCAAGGTGGAGGCTATTGCCAGGATGCCCAGCCCCACCAATGTAGAACAACTCAGGCAGGTACCCGGATTAATAAACTATGTTGGAAAATTCCTGCCAGGCCTGTCCACGGTGCTGCACCCCCTCTCCGATCTACTCAAAAAAGAGACTGTATGGGTGTGGGGCGAGCCTCAGGAGCAAGCATTCAACAAAGCAAAAGCAATGCTCGTGGCTGCACCAGCACTTTGTTATTATGATGCAGGCCGACCAACAGTTGTCAGTGTGGACGCCAGCAGCTATGGCCTGGGTGCTGCACTGTTACAGGACAATGACGGGGAGTTACGGCCTGTTGCCTTTTGTTCTCGCACGCTCACAGACGCAGAGAAAAGATATTCACAGATCGAAAACGAGTGTTTAGCATCTGTCTGGGCCTGCGAACGTTTTACCCGCTACATCCAAGGCATGGGTCATGTACGTCTACAAACTGACCATAAGCCCTTGGTGCCTTTGATCAACTCATACGACCTTGATAAAACGCCACTGAGATGTCAGAGATTGCGGATGCGACTGATGCGATTCAATGTCACTGCTGAGCATGTTCCCGGTAAACAGTTAGTGGTGGCGGACGCACTCTCCAGACATCCACTGCACGGATGCTACCCGTCCGAGACAGACAGCCAGGTCAAGGCATATGTGAGCAACGTAGTGACAAGCAAACCTATCAAGTCACATAAGTTGGAGGAAATTCGTAGAGCTACACAGAGGGACCCAGAGCTTCAAAAAGCAATCATCTTCATCAGACAAGGGTGGCCTCGGAGAATGGCAAAGAGCTCACCACTGCAAGGCTTTTATGCAGCCAGAAGCCACCTTTCAGAATCAGATGGTCTAGTGCTCTACCATGATCGCATCGTAATTCCCACAGCACTCAGACCCAGTGTCCTTGACCAATTACACGAAGGCCACCAAGGACTAACTAAATGTAGAGAGCGCGCAAGATCAACAGTGTGGTGGCCCAACATTGGACTTCAAATAACACATAAGGTGAGGTCATGCAACTTTTGCAGAGAGCACAAGCCTACACAGCGACGGGAACCTCTCGTGACTACTCCTCTGCCCAATGGCCCCTGGCAAAAGATTGCAGCTGATCTTTGCGAGCTTGAGGGTAAGAACTTTCTTGTCGTTGTTGACTATATTTCAAGAGACATTGAAATTGCTTCCCTCACTACAACAACCAGCAGACAGGTCATTAACAAGCTTAAACACATGTTCGTTAGATGGGGCATCCCGTTAGAACTGGTCAGTGATAATGGGACGCAGTTCACATCATCAGAGTTCCAAGACTTCAAACTGAGTTATGGCTTCACCCACACTACGTCGAGCCCTCATTACCCCCAGTCAAATGGAGCTGCTGAAAGAGCTGTCCAAACGGCCAAGTACATTCTCAAACAGCCTGACCTCTGCTTAGCCTTAATGAGTTACCGCTCTACACCAATTGCAGCAACCGATGCAAGCCCAGCTCAACTTATGACAGGACGTCAAATCCGCACCACCGTCCCAGTACTCGAAAAGACATTGCTGCCCAGTCCAGTCAATAGGGACACGGTGTGCCAAAGAGATGCTGCAGCCAAGGACTCTTACAGATTCTTCTACAACCGCAGACATTCAGCTCGTCCACTTCCTGAGCTTCTCCCAGGCCAGGATGTTGTAGTGAAGCTTGACGGGGAAAAGGGGTGGACGACTCCAGCCAAGGTCATCAGTAAGTCTAAGGAGCCGAGATCGTACTTGGTGGAGATGGCGAATGGGAACGTGACTCGTCGCAACAGATGACACCTTCAGCCTGTCCCAGGCACCGCTGATCCTGAGGAGCAGCAGCAGAGCACTGTTCCAGCTACACCGACTACTCCAACTAAAGGGGCGACTGCTTCCCAAGAACCACCAGTAAGGCAGGCATTGCCAATCCCTGTCCCGGGGTCTCCTCTCCACCCTACCACACCTGTGAGAGTGGCTTCCAGGGGGCGGGAGATTAAAGTACCTCTCAGATTCAGAGACTGAGGACTATCTCCTTTCTATGTTCTAAGGGCAGAATAATCCCTTATCAGGACTGACGGTAGTCTACCCCCGTGATGTCCTGCATTCTGACAACACTGTTTTATGTTTAAAGTACTTTTGTTAAAGGGGAGATGTTGTGAAATCTGTTTATGTTGTCCTAGTAAGGCTACCATGAGGGCAGCCACTAGAGGTCACTAGAAGACCGGTGTGTATATGTGTTTTCCAGAAATTGATGTAGCCACATACACTGCTGCTACAATTCAATAAAAAGCGGTTCTTGCTTGAGAACCCTGCGTCTTATTGCCTCCGAACATGACATGATCCGTCACTAACTTTTTATTTTTTTGTTTTTGTCTACATTATATTAAATGTTTCATTATCGGAAACATTTTAAGAGATACTTGTTATTCTTTTCTTTTTTTTTCTTCTTTTTTTTCAAATATCAAACTTTAATACGAAACAGTATACAGAACATGTATACAACCAGAACAAAATTAACATATGCCAGGGGGTGTAATACAAAGAATTACAAACATTCAAATAATTTGTAATTACTACAAATAGTAATAGTTTTCATAGCCTTTTTGTTAAGTGATCCACTAATCAATTTTATGTAACATAAAACATCATTATAGTAATGTTTAAAATTAGGCTTTTTGTTACTGTATTTGCATTTGTGAAAATAAAATTTAGCTAAGATAACTAACAAGTTTATTATAAAGTAAACATCTTCTTTTTTTTGCCTTCGAAAGAAACAAAATACAACATTTTCCCGTTTCACAGTAAAGTCTTTATAGAGATGTCCAGCAATGAATCTACTGAAGTCTTTCCAAAATGTTCTAGCGTATCAACAGATCCAGAAGAGGTGTTGCACAGTCTCAGGATGGCTTCCACAAAACCCACAGTTCACATTTATGTCCCTTTTGAACTTTGTCATATAATGATTAGCAGGATAAAATTTATGCAGTATTTTAAATGAGACTTCCTTCACTTTATTCGTTACCAGATACTTGTTAGGAATTGTCCATACTCTTTTCCAGTTAATGTCACTGACAAAGGAATTCCAATAAGAGACCACATGTGGAATAGTTAGAGATTCTGTCTGGAACAAAGCACGAATATTCTTATTACTTTTACTATGGTTTGTTAGACAGATTCTTCCTATGTGTGAATCTAAAGGGTTGGGGAGAGAAACAGATGATATGCAAGGTTGAATACCTTTAAAAAGCATTATAATACCCGTAGGTATTGCATCAAATAATATGGCATATTCTTTGGGTGTGGCTGGAAATTTATAGGTGTTTAAGAATTCTGAATAGGACATAAGCTGCCCATTAGGATTAAACAGCTGATTCACTAAAACAATCCGTTTCTCAACCCACCTGGAAAAAAACAATGATTTATTTTTATACATTATGTTCCTATTATTCCAAATTGAATATGTATGGGGTGTAAAGTTGTGTTTATATATAAGGGACCAAGCTAATAGAACTTGTTTGTGAAACATCGAACGGTTTTCTGGAAGCTTATCTATATTATAATCACAACCTAAGATAAAACTTAGACCACCAAACTTAGAGAAAATGTAGTTAGGAATAAAATTCCAAATGGATACCGGATTTTTAAGAAAATGTTTAGCCCAATTAATCTTAAATGGATACTTGTTATTCTTAACATCCTAACAGATACTCTGACCTGTAACTATCGTAAAATGCTTCGACCGGAAGTAGACACCTTTCGCGCATGAGGGGTATCGATCGGGTTTCCGGTACAGATCGGGTAGTGACACGGCCCTCAAATGCGTCCTTAATTTCCCTGGATTTTAAGGACGTGGCGGTGTAGACTTCGTGGCCCAACATATCCCACAATTCATAGCGCAGCAGTCGGTGTTGATTATTTTGCCGCAGACGGCTGAAGCTGAGCGGCCGAAGAGTAAACTGTTAAACATAAGTACGGAATATTATGTCACTTATTTATGTGCAAATGTTTAATAATGAGGAACAATAAAACATTACTGTTGGCCACATGTCGGCAAAGTTATGTGGCATTAGTGATGTTTGTACTTTCAGCGTTAACTTGGTTTTAAAGCCTTTACTTTAAAATATTCGCTGTTCAATAGTTGACTTTAATCTTACAGAGAATGTGATGATTTTGTGGATAATTAAAGTCAGTCATATATCCACAAACACAACAAGCTGAAAGTCAGTGATGCTGCTCGGTTTGCAGTCCTGAATATCACGGCACAAGCAGGATTCACTGCACTGTTAATGTGAGCTATGTTATATTGCTGCCTCTGTTCGGTGGTGTCGAGCCAAACGGACTTTAACGTGTGTTTGAACGAGCTGACGGTTCACTCGTTAAGCTGAAAGAAAGATGCTTTAATCACAGCAGTCACACATGTGTCCACTGTACCATCTGGGACTCTTCTTGTTTACACTCGTAATAACACAAACACTAAATCCTGCTTCTCTGGTGCTGTTGTGTAGCAGTGTGTACACCTGAGACTGTCACCTGTCTGTCCTGCACTCTCTCTCTGTTTCTTTCTCTCTGATTGTGGAATAAAAGTATGAACATGTGTTTATAAGTTACACTTGTGTTTGAATCCTGCAGCTTATCACACATTTGATTTCCATGTGTGACGACTGCAAGTGTCCAGAGTGAGGACAGACTGAGGGATCCACTGCTGCACACCATCTGTGAGGCTTTGCAGCCCTGATGATCCACCAGGACAAACTCAGCAGTGTGTGAGGAAGAGGAGGAGGAAGAGCCAGCAGCAGCTGACAGATGGAGAGAATAGACAGACTGTTCCCTGTTTGTGAAGGACTGCTAGGAAAGTTTAACATAACTAATTGTCTGTCCTGAATCAGTCTTATTATTATGGTCAAAATAATGTGATCATCCCAGTGTTTTCAGTGTGGGAGAAAGTACTCAGGGCCTTCAAGTTACACACTATGAAAGGCAGCAACAAGTTTAATGTTCAGAAACCTAAAGTATGTATCAGCAGCAGAATGGAGCTAAAAATAAATGTTTGTTTCAGTTCTATGAAGCTTTGAGTATTTTGGATCAGTAGCACTGCTGTGTTTGTTGCATCATATTGCTGTAATTGTTTATATGCTTTATATATCCTGAGGTAAGTTGATCTATAGTGTTACATCATATTCTATAAGGATGTTATGTGTTTGTAGACTTTCTGCCCAGTTTGACCCATTTAGCAGAAGTCAGCCTGTTTAAGGCCACATGATTTGCAAAGGTAAGCACTGTCAGTGGTGTACTGCATTGGTTTTTGTTTAAAAATAAGTGTTCCACTGTGTAAAATGGCGGTTTGCTAAGCATATATTGTGTTTGCTGGGAGGTTCATGTATTGTCTGATGAGAGTATGAGCAGTTTGTGTGCACGTTTCATTTTGTAATATCAGCCGCAATTTCGGGCTACATTCCCACTAGTTAGCAGAGCACCCATTCGGGCAAAGTAATGCAAGATGAAGCATTAGCTCTTCAGCTACAATTTGCTGGTAGTCCCGCTATGTTAGTTTTGTGTCATACACATTCCTGAGACCGAAGAATTGTGTAAAGATGCCTTGAGTACATGATTATTTTTGTTTAATGTGTTTTATATTATATTTTCAACAAATCCCTCGCACAGGCGACTGTCCCACTCTGCCTGAAGTCCTCCACCATAGTCCCCTTGCCTAAGAAGCCCCACATCACCGGCCTGAATGACTACAGACCGGTGGCACTCACCCCAGTGGTAATGAAATGCTTTGAGAAGCTGGTCCGCAGACACATCACAGCAGCCCTGCCCCGCAGCCTGGATCCACACCAGTTTGCCTACAGAGCAAACCGATCCACGGAAGACGCTGTAGCCACAGCACTCCATGCTGCATTAACTCACCTGGAAGAGCATGGTAGCTATGTGCGGATGCTCTTCGTGGATTACTGCTCAGCTTTTAACACCATCCTTCCACACAAACTGGTGGCCAAGCTACAAGACCTGGGGCTTCCATACAGCACCTGCATGTGGATCAATAGCTTCCTCTCGGGCCGTAGACAGAGAGTCAGAGTTGGCCATCACACATCCTCAGCCCTGAGTCTCAGCACTGGCTCACCCCAGGGCTGTGTGCTCAGTCCACTGCTCTACTCTCTCTACACACACGACTGCACTCCTCGCCACCACAGCAACATCTTTGTGAAATTTGCAGATGACACCACAGTGGTGGGGCTCATTTCCAAGGGAGACGAGTCTACGTACAGAGACGAGGTGGAGCAGCTGACGTCATGGTGTAAGGCCAATAACCTCCTCCTCAACACTTCAAAAACCAAAGAACTCATAATAGACTTCAGAAGGAAAAAGGCAGAGATCCAACCACTATTCATAAATGGGGACTGTGTAGAAAGGGTGGCAAGCTTCCGCTTCCTGGGAGTCAATATAGAGGAGAACCTTTCCTGGAGTGTGAACACCTCCGAGCTGCTGAAAAAGGCCCAACAGAGACTGTACTTCCTGAGAATTCTCAGGAGGAATAACATCACACAGAGACTGCTGGTGTCCTTCTACAGAGCCACCATTGAGAGTGTTCTAACTTACTGCATATGCATCTGGTACACTAGCTGCACAGGGGCTCAGAGGAAAGCACTCCAAGGGATCATTAACACCGCCCAAAAGATCACTGGCTGCCCTCTCCCCACACTGGAAGTTCTACACAACGCCCACTGTTTTAAAAAGGCCCAAAACATCATAAAAGACACCTCACATCCTGGCCACTCCCTGTTCGAACTGTTGCCCTCAGGCAGACGGTACAGGGCAATCAGAGCAAGGACTAATAGACTCAAACACAGCTGTTATCCAACTGCAATAACACATCTGAATACTACAAAAAAATGTCCATCACGCCACTCTTGTGTTAATCTATGCACGGTCTGAAGCATGTGTGTGGGAATGTATGTGAATGTTTTACTGTTATATCTTATTAGTATTTTAAGTATTCTATCTATTTTATTTATTGAATTTTATTGTTTTATTTATATTTTGATATTGCTAGGGATGATGCAATGATCGGGGACCATTCTTAATTTCGTTGTTCTCATGACAATGACAATAAAGTTTCTGATTCTGATTCTGATTTGTTGTTGGCTTTCACTGTGTGTTGATAATCACGCAGTGTTTACTGTGATTTGCAAAGGGCCAGCAGCAGAGTTGGAGTGGTGTTTGCCCAGCAAACACCACTGTAGCTGTATCTCAGGTGGCAGAGCAGGTCAGCCACTAATCAGAAGGTCGGTGGTTCGATCCCAGGCTGCCTCCTGGCTGCATGCCAAATATCCTTGGGCAAGATACTAACCCCATGTTTGCCTACTGGTGGTGGTCAGAGGGCCCGGTGGCGCCAGTGTCCGGCAGCCTCGCCTCTGTCAGTGCGCCCCAGGGCGGCTGTGGCTACAATGTAGCTTGCTATCGCCAGTATGTGAATGTGTGTGTGAATGGGTGAATGACTGAATGTAGTGTGAAGCGCTTTGGGGTCCTATGGACTAGAAAAGCGCTATACAAATGCAGGCCATTTACCATCTGAATAAACGGCGAGGTCTGAGCCACAAATTGAACGCCTTTTATGCAGTGTTGGTCAAGTTACGTGAAAAAGTAATTAGTTACTAATTACTGATTACCTCTCCAATAAAGTTTTCCTATTACATCACTCGTTACTTGAAAAGGATCTCTGCTCTTATGAGCAAGTGATCTCACGTTAGTGGAAAGGACAAACTCCCATTTAAGAGGAATAGACCTCGAGCTGAATCAGGGAGGGGCGGCCATCTGCCATGATGAGTTTGGGGTGAAGAAATGAAGACATGAAGACAGGACAAAAGGCATAGTATAAACACATAGTAAATGGAGAAGAAACAATGCACACAGGATATCACAAGATTTCTGGAAACGAGAAAAATCTGATGAAGACAAATCAGATCTGACATTTTTAATGGATCCTGACCATTGTACAGACTTTACTGAAAGAGCTTTGGTTTTATAATTTAATGTTAGTCTGACTGCAGCTTCTGGTCCTTTATCAGTGTGTTTGACTTCAGACACACCCAGACTGTTTGCTGTTTTGGGAACAAAACTGTTTGTAGTGCGTTCACAGTGAGTTTCTCTGTTTCCATTCTATAGATCCTTTCTACCTTCACCTGTGCAGTAAAGACTGAGAGCAGAGCTGAAACCAACCTCCCAATCAGTGAGCAGCATCAACACCTGAGCTTCATTCAGACTCTGTTATTGAAGATGGCTCTATGTCAGGGGTGGGTAATTCCAGGCCTCGAGGGCCGGTGTCCTGCAGGTTTTAGATCTCACCTTGGGTCAACACACCTGAATCACATAATTAGTTCATTACCAGACGTCTGGAGAACTTCAGGACATGTTGAGGAGCTAATTTAGCGATTTAAATCAGCTGTGTTGGTTCAAGGACCAGTGTTGGGACTAACGCGTTATTAAGTAACGCGTTACAGTAACTACGTTATTATTGTGGTAACGAGCACTTTAACTAGTTATTATGCCAAAACCAGGAACACGTTACTCGTTACTGGGATTTAAATATGCTCGTTATTCGTTACTTCGTGTGGTGGCTATCGCGGAGCTTCCACAGATTCAATAACATTAGCAAGTGGTGGATGCCAGCAGGTGGATGAAGGCAGTGGCGTGTCCAGCGGGGTGGCCTGGGGGGGGGGGGCACCCCGCCGTAAAATTTTTGTTGGGGGGGCCAGGTAGGGGCACAGATTTGGAGAAGGGTGGCAGATGTAATTGGCAGATAATGTTTAAAAAAAATTCTACCAACCGTTAACCATAATTCAATAACCCTATAAACCTAATAACCGAATGCACTTTTAACTCTTATTAGAATGAGATTTTAACCACTACGGTGCAAAGTTTTTAGATACTGCGTTGATAAAGTACAAGAGATACAATCAGTGCTTTGTCAGTGTTTACTCAGCATTCAAGGACAGCAATATTTGCATAGTAATTTTACTGACATATAGTGCACATATGTTTTGGGCAAAAACATTTTTGAATATTAAAATACGAACATTTGTAACAAACAATTGACAAATTAACCAATGCCAATGTAAAACTTTATCTGCCTATTGAAAAAAGAAGATAATCTTCTCACAAACTGGTGTTTGATTTTGAAACAGGAAAAAAGTGGGGAAACAACTGAAAAGACTAATATTTGAATAAAACCTGAAATCAAGTAAATACTTTCTATGCTGCCTTATGGTAAACTTTGGTAATATTGATAAAGAACAACACTGGCTGATAATGAAATACAGTCAGCTGGCATGGTGACACTGCCAGTATTAACCTGCAGGGCTGGACGGGACAGAAAATCTGGCATTTTGACTACAGACCGGCCCACCAGGTATTAAAGCCATAAAGCCTTTGAATGAAAACAAACCCTGTTGTGACAGTGATGTACAGTCTTGTTGGTATATGTATGATTTCTATACATTTTACGTCAGATAAAAACTTTGGTTGTAAAATTTAGATAATTATTTAATAAAAGCTAAATATTTTAAATGAGAATAAGAAAGAAAAGTATTTCTTTGTGCCCCCCTTTTCCTGTTAATGCCCTACCTGGCCCCCCTGGCAAAACTTTGCTAGACCCGCCCCTGCACAGTTACCAGCTGTCAGCTGCTTAGAAAAGGATCCTGGTGTTATTTGTCTCTCAGAAACAGTTCATAACTTCCCTTCAACTCATTCATGTCACCTAAAAGGTAAACCTGTTTCTCCATCACCTGTTCAGCTCTGATGATTCAGTAAGGACATCTCCTGGTTTCATCTTCATGTGGGCGATCGTGGCTCAAGAGTTGGGAGTTCGCCTTGTAATCGGAAGGTTGCCGGTTCGAGCCCCGGCTTGGACAGTCTCGGTCGTTGTGTCCTTGGGCAAGACACTTCACCCGTTGCCTACTGGTGGTGGTGAGAGGGCCTGGTGGCGCCAGTGTCCGGCAGCCTCGCCTCTGTCAGTGCTGTGGCTACAATGTAGCTTGCCATCACCAGTGTGTGAATGTGTGTGTGAATGGGTGGATGACTGGATATGTAAAGTGCTTTGGGGTCCTTAGGGACTAGTAAAGTGCTATATAAATACAGGCCATTTCCCTCTCACCACATATACAAACCGACATCATGACCAGCAGTTTTACAGCTGTGGCTCCAGCAAACATCAGCTGATACTAGAAATTAATATTAAATAAATTCTAACAACAGCTGATCAAGCTTAAACGTGCTGCTGTTGTTTAGCGCGACATCTGCTGATTTCGTCTTTCTGGCGCAAAGTGGCCCACTGTTGGGCGGAGGGTGATATATAGGTATCTATGTAATTTAATACATATAATACCATAAATCCTACTTTTTCCCTTGAATCCGTTCTATAGGACACAAGCAGTGAAAGATTATTTAAACAGAACTCTTTCCTGTTGCTTACATGGTGAAGAGTTTGGAAGTTGGGGGAAACCCTCAGAGCTTTTGTAGTGGCTCAGCATGGAGAAGAGAATCACAGCTCACAATGATTTCTAATGTGAGCTTCAGTACAGGCTGTGATCAGCTGGCCTGCTGCTCTTTGTTCATTTAAACAGCTGAACTCAACAAGATGGAAACAGATGTTTCACAGCTACCTTGGCTGATTTCCATCCCTTACGCTGACAGCACACTATCAAATCTTTATACTAGACAGGAGAACGTTGGTATATAGATTGAACTGAGTGAATCAATCTAAGCATTATCAGCTGAAATGCAACAAATCTCTGCTACACTTGATGTAACTTAACTCTTTTTTTTTGGGTTGTATGGAAGCCCCAAACGCAATTTCATTGTTCTTGACAATGACAATAAATAAATAAATACTAAATACTAACAAGTCCAACACAGTGCTTTACTAAACACTTTAAGGCTCATGTAGGTAGCCCCATTATTTTATATTGCACAGCTGCCTCGTGGTTTGTGTCAAATATTTGTGTTTTGTTGCCCACAGATGTGCATCGTAGTATAGTTTTGGATTTGGACTGCTACACTCAGATACTAACAGACAGAAACAGAGACAAGCTGTGTTCTCTGAAGATGGTCTGCCTGGACTCGGGATGACACCAGAAGGTCCAAACCTTTGAGACTGACTCTCCCAGAGAAAAACAGGCCTATAAAGTCTGCTGTTAGGACACGCCCCCTTCTCTGACTCTACACACCTGACCAGAGGACCAGAGACGGTTGCCATGGTGATGTGAGAAGCGAAGTCTCCGTGTAGGGAGATGTGGGAAAGATGCAGGAGACAAAATGTAAGCCGTACATGGGTCTAAAGGCTTTTCTCCAGCTGTTGAGCGTCATGTTAACATTCAGTTTTTACCACATGCAGTAAACAAAGGAGCTTGCAAAGAAAAGCGTCTGGACTTCTTTAAGTTGCTTGAAGACGTTTCACCTCTCATCCGAGAAGCTTCTTCAGTTCTAAGGTCAAATGGTGGAAAGTCCCAGATATAAACCTAGTGGGAGTTTCCCCCCCACAGAGGGACAAAAGGACTCCCTCTAATTGTCTGAGCCAAGGTGTGAAACTGGGTGTGGGTCCCAATCAGCCAGAGTTTCGGGTGTGTTCATTGTGACACCTGGCCCCACCTTATCATGCGAATTCCTGAGGTCATATGGCCCAGGATGTGAGTGGGCGTTAAGGCGTCTGGGAAGGGAACTCAAAACTGGAATATAGATGGCAGAGAGTTGGTGTCGTAAACCCCCGCCTCTGTTCAAAGATGGTCGCTCACAGTGGACATAGATGCTTCTTTCACTCCTCTTTCAAACCATCTGTCCTCTCTGTCCAAAGTGTGAACATTGGCATCCTCGAAAGAGTGACCTTTATCCTTAAGATGCAGATGGACTGCTGAGTCCGATGACCTGGATGCCTGAGAACCTTCACAGACACATGCAGTAAATTTGTTTCCAAACTAACACACTAACTTTGTGTTCTTCAAACACTGAGGAGTTTTTGTTGGGTTACCAGGTTAGCTTGTGTTGGCTTTTTTATATGAGAGAGAAGACAAATATGATCCAATGATACGTTTTCACACTTTATGATCAAACAGAATTTCAGATGAGTTTTCCACGGCTCCATGGACCTCCACCTCTCTGGCTCAGAGACAAAGGCTGCCTCACCCAGGCAGGGTTACATTAGTGGAATATTTTTGTGAGCCCGTTGAGCTAATGTGATGAAATCATAACTATATGTTGATTAAAGTCTAATATAAGCACAGTGCTGGTGTGCAGGGCTGTTATATGCTGCTGACATATTATAAACTGTTGTGTCTATATCAAACTTTTAGCCTCATAATAAGCAGAGATATTTGTGTGTTTGTCTTCAACATTCAGATCCTTAGAGATGATTTGATGTGTGGATCAACACCATCACTAATTGAAGCACTTTAAAGTGGAAAAATCTCCCTTATTTCAGCTGTGATCACACACTTTGGTTTTCAGAGGAACGGCCAACAAAAGGAAAGACTTGACTGAGTGAAAAAGGATCCGAGCTGGTGATGATCCAGTGCAGCTGGTCTCGGGGAATAAAGAAACAGCCTGATCAGCTTCTCTACAAAAACAAGGAGAGTTGCGCTTGAATATGTCTGTTACTTTAGTTATAAACTGCCTCTATTGGAGCTGAATGCTGTGATGTGTCTGCAGTTCTACATGTATTGTAGGAAAATGAATGATGATAATCCACAACAGATCTGACCAAAACAAAACTCTGTTCTTTCAATGGTAGCGTGTACACATTCACTTTGTTTTCTAGTCATTTCCCACCTCACTTTTCTCAATACTAAACTTTGTATTTGGATTCTTTGGATTTGAAGCTTCAACAAAAAACAAACTGTGGCATGAATAAGGCACGGCGGGACCACGGAGCGACGTTCAGAGCCAACTTTATTTGATTCACATCACACCACACCACCACCAACCCCTGAGTCCCCGTGTTTTAACACGGCGGGCGTGATTGCGGATGCCGTGCAGGTGCGTCCGCACGGCCCCGCAGACCACGCCCCACCACATACCCCCATCGCCCGATTGAGGCCGGGGAGCAATCTGGCCGAACCTACTCCCCCCCCCCCCCCGCGAACTGGGGCGAGACTCGGCCCCTAGACATCGGCGCCCCAGCCCAAGCGACGGGGAAGCGTCCGTTCCGGTGGCCGCCCGCGCATCCAGCGGCAACGGCGAAGCTGGTCCGGAGGTCGGCCGCGTAGCAAGCGGACACGGCCCCACAGGCATGGCCGTGCGCTCCTGCACACAGGCGGCTGGGCAGACGTCAGGCGCGCAGAATCGACTGGTGGCAGCGAGGCTGGACTAGCCAGCCCGCCGATCCCCGGCCTAGCGGGGCTGTCCCGCTCCTCTGCCTCCAACTCCGGCTGCACAGGCTGCCCTGGAGCAGGGACCTCCGTCTCCCCGCACAGCTGCTCCGCCACCGCCTCCGCCACTCCCGTTTGGAGCGGCTCCCCGCACTGCGCCTCCGCCACTCCCGTTTGGAGCGGCTCCCCGCACTGCGCCTCCGCCCCCAGCAGGCACCGCCCCTCGCCCCCCTCCGGGTGGAACGACTCCTCTGCCTCCGGCAGGTGTAGACCCTCGCCCGCCTCGTCCTCGGCCTCCGATTGGAGCGGCTCCTCCACCGCTCCCGGCAGGAGCAGCCCTTCACCCGGCTGCTCCTCCTCCTCCGGCAGGCTCGGACCCCCGCGTGGCTCGTCCACCACCTCCGGCTGCCGAGGTGACCCACACGGCTCCTCCACCACTTCACTGTCCTCGGGACACACTTGTGGGGGTGGCGCCCAGGCCCAGAGCAGCGCTGCCAGCTCTGCCATCTTCCCCAGGTGGCGTTCGCTCTCCTGCCGCAGCTCTTCCTGTTGGCGACGCACCTCCGCCGCCTGCTTCCGCTGGGTGGCCGCTATTTCGGCCACCATCTCGGCCAGCTCTTTCCTTTCCTGGCTCTGGTAGGTACCCGCCATGCCGCCTCCTGGGTTTCGGCACCAATGTGGCATGAATAAGGCAGGGCGGGACCACGGAGCGACGTTCAGAGCCAACTTTATTTGATTCACATCACACCACACCACCACCAACCCCTGAGTCCCCGTGTTTTAACACGGCGGGCGTGATTGCGGATGCCGTGCAGGTGCGTCCGCACGGCCCCGCAGACCACGCCCCACCACACAAACTTTTTCCTCTTTTGCTCCTCAGAATAAATTATGAGCAGCTGACTGGCTGTGATGGAGGAGCAAAACAGCCACACATTAAATGCAACTGCTTTAGTTCTTGTATGAAGCCAACAAGTGTGAAAATCCAAGGAAAAGCTGAGTGCTTTCTTTAAAGTTCAGATGGAACTTGGTGGACTAACATAGAATAGAATAGAATAGAATAGAATAGAATAGAATTCAACTTTATTGTCATTGCACATGCACAGGTACAGGGCAACGAAATGCAGTTTGCATCCATCCAGAAGTGCTTTAGTGATATAGATATATTACAATATATATTAGCAATAATATAGATATGTGAGTATATTACAGAAATGGGTCTATTATGGAATGTTATAATGTACACGGTATGAAGTATGTTGTGAATATTCTATAACTATAAGTATGTACAGGCTGTAGTGAGTACAAGCTATGTACAGGCTATGAACAGGATATAAATATGAAAAACTATACAGAATATGAAATAAATAACTTTACAGAAATCTGAGATATACAGCTATACAGAAATGGGAACTATGCAAGTTGTAAACAGTTGTAGGATTAAAAATTATCGAATGTACAGAATGATTATTTACACAGAGCTATACAGTAGTGCAGTTAAGATAAGTGAGGGTGTAGATAGTTTCTACAGAGGCTATATAAAGTGCTAGTGGTTGTGAGTGGTGGTTCAGTCCATGTTATTATTGTGTGTTTGAGGGTACAGTTGTCCATTGTGGGTGTGTGTATGTCCAGTCCATGAGTTAACGTGGGTCAGATGTCAGGAGGCAGAGTTCAGGAGTCTGACAGCTGTGGGGAAGAAGCTGTTCCGGTACCTGGTGGTCTTAGTCCGGAGGCTCCTGTGGCGCCTCCCAGAGGGCAGGAGGGTGAAGAGTCCATGTGATGGGTGACTGGGGTCTTTGATGATTTTCCCAGCCCTTTTCAGACACCGCTTCCTGTAGATGTCTTTCATGGCAGGAAGTGGTGCTCCGGCGATGCGCTGGGCAGTTTTCGCGACCCTCTGCAACGCCTTCCGGTCCGAGGCAGAGCAGTTCCCATACCAGACTGTTATACAGTTGGTCAGGATGCTCTCGATGGTGCAGCGATAGAAGTTCACCAGGATGTCTGAGGACAGGTGGTTCTTCCTCAGAGTCCTCAAGAAGAAGAGGCGCTGGTGAGCCCTCTTGACCAGCTTGGAGCAGTTGGTCGTCCAGGTGAGATCCTCAGAGATCACACGCTCCACAGCCGTCCCCTTAATGTGGATGGGTGGACATGGGTGAAATGCACATGCAAACTGAGGTTGTATTCAGGACTTTGTCACAAATGAAGAGTGGGACCAAGAGAAAGTGTGCACACACAATGGTCACTTCATGCTTGCTCTTCTCCAGTCTCTGGTGTCACTTTGTCCTCACTTGTGTTGTTATTGTCTTATTTGTTGTGATTGAGGTTCTTTAGCACAAGCAGAGGTTTTTGCTTCGGAAGTAACCGTGTGCTGGTTTTCAGAGGCTTCTCTAACATTTAATGGTGCTGAAATATGTCAAACTTTTCTCCTCAATTATAACAGCTGAGAGCATTTTGAGCACAGCGGAGAAAAAGGTGTGTATGAAGGATTTTGATGTTTAATTGTTGTCACTGCTGAGGATTGGTGGACACAGATCTTTATTCACTTAGCTGCTGTTTACAGGTTCAAAGTCTTCATCAGAACAAACTCTTCTAATTGGACTTTGCCCTTAACTGTCTTTGAAAAGCAACAAATCCAGTAAATGTACTTTAATCTTGAAGTTTGGTCTAAAAACGTCCTGTCGGCCCTGTGCTGAGAGGGCTGTGCTCATCCATCCGTCCTGTTCTAATAAAGCCACATTTCAGCTTTAGATGTGTTCAGCTTTATTCATACAGCAACACTTAACAAACACATTTAGTCTCAAAGCTCGTTATATTGTAAGGTAAAGAGCCCAAAGAGTTCTCATTGGGATTCATTGATGAAGTGAATGTCATTCAGTAATCAAAGGTGGCTTTTTGGCTCTAACTGACTACATGTGTGTACACATCATGAGTGGACACACATGGATGTGAAGCACACTTAACTGTTTGGCTAAAGCCACAACAAGCACAGCACTGATTCTAACTTTAGTTACTCAGGACCTGATGTTAAATGTGACAATATTGTTCAATATGACATTTGTTCTTTGTCAGGTATTTGAAGAAAACACTTTCATGCATGAATGTATATAAACACATTTACATGAGCACAAACTGATTTCAAATCCAAATCAAAAAGTTTGTGAGCGATTTTGTTCATGTATCAGCTGTTTAGTCATTTTTGAGCAGATGGATGCTGTCGTTAGATTTGAGTTTAGTTTGCGATTTGAAGACAATCAAAGAATATTTCACATGAATTGTTCCAATGTTGTCGTGTACGAAGCACAGATCATTGGATGGAGCAGCATCACTTGGATCCTCTGAGCTGGAGTCCTGCTGTGAGACAGTGACAGCTGTCCAACACACAGCCAACATCTCCAGTTACACATGTCAGAGTGACTGGACTCCAACAGGATGAAAGGATGAAAAAAGGATGAAAAATGTGTGAAGGAAATGGAGAGGGCATGCAAGGAACTACTGTGTGATGCATTTGCAGACAATATGGGAAATAAGGAAAGTATAAGGAAATCTGAAGGAGGATCCAGCTCCAACTTCAAGTTAACCTAAAGTGATGGTTGTTCTGACTTAAGAATTGATTGATTCTGCTGATTCAGTTTCCACTGGTTTCATGAGTAGTTTTGCTCACAGTTTTGGAGACTACACAGAATAGTTTGTCCATCCATCCATCCATCCATCCATCCATCCATCCATCCATCCATCCATCTTCATCCACTTTATCCGAGGCCCCAGCCACAGGACAATTGACCTACTGTATGCTAATGTGAGAGATGCATACAGAGCCACCCCCCTCCCCCCACTAGGGAAGTCAGACCACAACCTGGTTTACCTACAGCCACAATACACACCCCTCGTCCAAAGGCAGCCTGTCACAACGCGCTCCATCCGGAGATGGACCCCAGAAAAGGAGGATGCTCTGAGAGACTGCTATGACACCACAGACTGGGATGTGCTCCTGAGCCCACATGGTGAGGACATAGAGGGGGCGACACACTGTCTTACAGACTACCTCAACTTTTGTGTGGACACAGTCGCCCCTGCTAAGACGGTACGGTGTTATCCTAATAACAAACCGTGGGTAACACAGGAAGTCAAAGCTGTCCTCAACATGAAGAAGAAGGCTTTCAGGAGCAAAGTGAAGGAGGAGATGAAAGCAGCACAGCGGGAGGTGAAACGCTGCCTGAGGGAAGCAAAGGACACCTACAGGAGGAAGGTGGAGCAGAAGTTGGAGAGGAACAATATGAGGGAGGTCTGGAATGGTGTGAAAACCATCACAGGCCACAACACCAAGAAAAGCACAGTGGGGGGGACTGTGGAGAAGGCAAACGAACTCAACAACTTCTTCAACAGGTTTGACCAGCCCACAACCCCCCCACCCTCACCTTCACTACAGAGTCCTCCCCCCACTCTCCTGCCTCCCTCGCTTCCCCCCCTTCCTGACACCATGACACCCCCCTCCTCCAATCCCTCTCTCAGCAGCAAGACATCTCCCCCCCTCCCCTCCTCCCAAACATCTCCCAGTGTCACAGTGGATCAGGTCAGGAGGCAACTGAGGAAGCTTCGCCCCAGAAAGGCAGCAGGCCCAGACAAGGTGTGTCCTAGGATGCTAAAGGCGTGTGCTGCTGAACTTGGGGAGCCGCTACAACGAGTCTTCAACCTCAGTCTGCGACTGGGGAGAGTGCCCGCCCTATGGAAGACATCCTGCATCGTCCCGGTCCCCAAAAAGAACCGGCCCAATGAGCTGAATGACTTCCGACCGGTGGCACTGACGTCACATCTTATGAAGACTCTAGAGCGGCTCTTCCTCAACTTCCTCCGACCACAGGTACAACATGCCCAGGACCCACTACAGTTTGCATACAAGGCGGGTGTCGGAGTGGAGGATGCCATCCTGTACCTCCTACACAGAGCCCACTCACACCTGGATGGGGGAAAAGGCACGGTCAGGATACTGTTTCTTGACTTTTCCAGTGCCTTTAATACCATCCGGCCCTGTATGCTTCAGGAAAAACTGAACAGGATGGAGGTGGACCCCTGCCTGGTGGCTTGGATCTCCGACTACCTCACCGACAGACCACAGTACGTCAGGCTGAAGGACATCACGTCTGACACTGTGGTCAGCAGCACAGGAGCACCACAGGGAACTGTGCTGTCCCCTCTTCTCTTCACCCTGTACACCTCTGACTTCTGCTACAACTCTGAATTATGCCATATTCAGAAGTTTGCAGATGACACGGCCATCATGGGGTGTATCTGGGATGATCAGGAAGAGGAGTACAGAAGTCTGGTGAGGAACTTTGTCGCATGGAGTCACACAAACCACCTGCAACTCAACACCTCAAAGACTAAGGAACTGGTTGTGGACTTCGGGAGGTCCAGAGAAGGTCCACTGCCGGTTCAGATAGAGGGGGAGGAGGTGGAGGTGGTCAACAAGTACAAGTACCTCGGGCTGTGGGTGGACAATAAACTGGACTGGTCATGCAACACAGAGCACCTGTATAAAAAAGCCCAAAGCCGACTGTACTTCCTCAGGAGGCTGAGGTCTTTTAACATCTGCAGGAAGCTCCTGAGGATGTTTTACCAGTCGGTGGTTGCTGGAGTACTTTTCTATGCTGTGGTGTGCTGGGGGAGCAGCACAGCAAAGAAGGACTCATCCAGGCTGGAGAAACTGATCAGGAGGGCTAGCTCTGTGGTCGGCATGAAGCTGGACACTCTGGTGACAGTGGCAGAGAAAAGGACATTAAAGAAACTGATGGACATTATGAACAATGCCAGGCATCCTCTGCACACGGCCATAAACAATCAGAAGAGTCTGTTCAGTGACAGGTTGCTTCTCCCCAAGACAAGAACTAACAGACTTAAAAACTCCTTTGTCCCACACGCCATCAAACTGTTTAACTCCTCTCTGGAGGGGAGAGGGAGGGGAAACAGGAGGACAAAGGAGGGGGGAACAACTAAGCTGTAGTGCCTCTTCACCTCACTGTACAATACCTTGTGCAATACTTTTTGTAAATAGTCAACAGTGCAATAGACTCAATACTTGAAATGTGCAATTCACTTGTATTTTTATTTTTTATTCCTATTTATTCTATTTATCCCCTTTGTATATTTTATTTATATTTGTCTCTGTATTTATATATATGTGTGTGTGTGTGTATATATATATATATATATATATAACAATTCTGTAACTGTAACTTCGGTCGTTGCTGTGCTTTTTGGAAGTCGAATTTCCCAGAGGAACCCACCCGAGGGATTAATAAAGTTCTGTCTTATCTTATCTTATCTTATCTTATCTTACCTCCCTGGGAACGCCTTGGTGTTCCCCCGGATAAGCTGGAGATATAATCTCTCGGCTGGTTGATTTGTGAGAAATCAATCTAAAGTACAAAAAACATGAAAATAGGCAAAAACAAATGAAAAGAAAATCATAAATGAAGAAAAGATCAACCACTTTGATGACTGTTTAGCTCTTATGGCATGAAATGTGCATTCATAATGAGCTTTTCTGACAAGTCAATGTAAGAGGAGATCAAGAGTGCACCAGGTGGGTGAGACACTAAAAGAGCTCAAAGGTGAAGAAGAGGTGAACGTCCAAAATCCTGGAGGAGAGCTCACAGTTTAAAAGGACCATCATGGCACCAGTTTGGAGAGCAGTGCTGCCAGAGGTTCAAAACTCATCCAAGTAGTGTGAGCATGCTGTCCCTCAAATGATGCCTTCATCAAAATGTTATTTTTTCATGTTTCAAACTAAACAACAAGAACTCAAATTTCACTGATGCTTTATTTCAGTGTCATGCTGTGACTTCAGCCTGTAAGTAGCACATCATGTTTGACATTTTACATTCATTTGACTTTCAAATATAAGAAATCACTTTTTTAAAAGTGCTGTTAGTGGATTTCAGGGCTGGGCTCAGCCCCCCATGATTCAAGGTTCTAGCAATGGCCCTGGATCAGATTATCAATGCTCACAGTGGGAAGAGCTTTTCCATGTGTGGGCATTTTTATCCCATAATGTCAGAAATGATGGAATTCTCTGTTATTCTTATAATTATTGAAGACACGAAACAGTCACAAACTGCACCTTGCAGCTTTGTCTTGAACACAAAGTGACTTGAGGGCAGATCCACTCTGGAGTCTGCTGCTATCTGGATATCAGCTCCATCATAAACTGATCCATTTCTCCAGGTTTTATGGCTCCTACATTTTGTCCTGTCGGGTTCCAGCTGAATCATTAGATTTCAAATGAGGATTCAGCTTCCTGTGATCAGAGGTCAGGTTAGGTAAATGATGGCATAAAAAGACAGCACACTGATGAAATGACTCTTCTTCCCTCCTGGTTTTTACCCCATCAGTCGCAAAAGGTTGATGTGGTATTGTCGTCACCTTCCTGGGTGAGTAGGCAATGTGGACACCTGAGTTTGTGAATGCGATATCTGGAGAAGGAAGCGACGTGGGATTTGAAATTCATACCATAGGTTCATATACTAGGAGGCTGTGGGGGAAAGCAGGCCGCCAGCAGTGTTTTATATCAGGCTCAGCACTGACACGTCTTCATATTCCTGCTCCTCTGGATTCAAACTCTGCTCTTTATTTACCTATTATTTACCTACCTGCTATGGTGAATTGTAGTAACTCACAGTTGGGTTTGAAACTGGAGCCAGAAACTCAGGCTTAACCCTGAAGTTAGCTGCATAAGATCGAGCTTCAATTTAACCTGCAAACTGCTATCTGGAAGGGTAAGTGACGAGTAAGGTAAGCGACCCATGTTGTAGGTGACGTCAGACGCCGGAGAATTGGCGGAAAAAAAGCAAATGGTAGCATAGAGTTTAACAAAGGTTTTTCAAGCTTCAGTATTACCAAATATCAATTGTCATATAACTAACAACATCTGTTTTATCATCTCTAACACCCTGGAGGACAACGGGGAGAGTTTAGACTCTCTCCAAGATTACATCGACCGCTGTTTTCAAGATCTAGTAATGAATAAGGCCCAGAGTGCATCCTCCCCGGCCAAAATTGAGACGCCGTCATCGAAGAGATGTCGCCCGGCAGACTCCCCCGGTACAACATCGCCTGCCGGCAAAGACATCGCAGACATCCTGGAGTCAATCGACAAGCGATTGTCCAGTTTCGATGCGAGGCTGTCCCTGGTGGAGATTTTACACCGGGAATTTAAATCTCTGAGAGAATCCCTGGAATTCAGCCAGCAGCAGGTGGAAACGCTTGCCGCTGAAAATGCCACGCTACGGGAGTCGGTCAAATCTCTCACCGATAACGTGACCCAGCTAAACGTTGAAAATAAAAAAATAAAAGAGTCCGTTATCGATCTACAAGCCCGTAGCATGAGAGATAATCTTGTGTTTTCTGGTATTCCAGAATCTGCCGGAGAGGACGCGGAGGCAACGGTGAAAAGCTTCATCAAAATCCACCTGAAGCTGCCGGAGGACACCGTAAAGAACATCGACTTCGATAGAGTACATCGCTTGGGGGGCGTGAGGTCGCGGACCGGGAGACCACGGCCTATTGTGGCCAAATTCGGTCAATTCAAACAGAAGGAACAGGTGAAGAGTCGCGGCAGAGAGCTGAAAGGAACGGACTTCAGCGTGAACGACCAGTTCCCCAAAGAGATCCTGGAACGACGCAAGGTCCTGTTCCCAGTTCGACGTAGCTTCATCCAGAAAGGCTCCCGTGCTGTCATCGCCGTGGACCGGCTCTACGTGGACGGACAGCTTTACCGCGACCCCGGCACCACACCGTGGTTATATTGACTGCACTCCAGATAAGAACCCGCTACACTCTTTTCTTATTCATTCACACTTTCTCCTTTAACATGGGTTTAACCTTGTAATATCAGTATGATGTCATAGCAGATATAACACCGTCACCCTCCGTCATTACTTCAATTGGAATGTTTCCGTTTCATTTCTTTTTTTGTTGTTGCTCACAGTTCATGTGGTTTCTTTCTTTCTCTTGTCTTTCACTGCTGTGGTCACCTACTTCCCCACTCACCTACAAACAACACCCTCTATTTCTCCATATTTTCACACCACGATCACGCAAACACATCCGCTCAACGGCAGCACATTCACAACAGCCTCACAGCACGCACAGACTTGCAGGACACATAACACAAGCCACGCTTGTTCATATTAGTGAATATTCACACACATAGTCAGACTTATGGAGCCTCTCACCACACTTCTTTTTCTCTTTCTATTTACAAACAAGGGATGTTTCCACATTCTCTCCACCTGTCTAAACGAAACACCCAGCGTACATCATTAGACATACACACACAATTATGGGCATGCTGAGGTTTGTCACATGGAATGTAAATGGAGCTGGCACCAGAGGAAAGAGGTTAAAGATATTTAACCAGCTTAAAAAAATTACAGGCAGATGTTGTTTTATTACAAGAAACTCACAGACCTGTCACAGGTTTAAACAAACTTAAAACACCTGAGTTTCCTAACGTGTTTGCAGCCTGTTATAATTCTAGACAACGGGGAGTAGCGATTTTAATACATAAAAATGTTAATTTTACAGTACTCGATACAGTTATAGATCCAGAGGGTAGATTTCTAATTATTAAACTATCAATATTGAACAAAAAACTATGTATTGTAAGTATATATGGTCCAAATGTTGATGAACCCTCATTCTTCCACGGATTTTTTAGTGCACTCTCTGAACACCTCGATTGCACACTCATTCTTGGCGGTGACCTCAACCTTGGACTAAATGAAGAAATGGATAGGCTCAACACAACAGGAACTCAGCGCAATTGGCAATCCACAAACATAATCAAACAGTATATGAGCGACTTTGGCCTTCGCGATGCATGGCGCTCCCTTCACCCCAACAGTAAGGAATATACTTTTTTCTCGCATGTTCATCACTCTTACTCTCGTCTGGATTATTTTCTGGTCAGCAGCTCACTGCTGAGTGACATTTCAGACACTGAGATTCATCCTATAGCTGTCAGCGATCATGCTCCTGTATCTTTAACACTAATGCACAAGAATAACACTACGCCAAGTAAAAACTGGAGATTTAATACATCATTGCTTAAAGATGAAGACTTTATTAAATATTTTAAAAAGGAATGGACTTCATATTTAGACTTTAATGACACTCCCAGAATATCTGCTTCTGTTCTATGGGAAGCAGGGAAAGCTGTGATGAGAGGTAAAATAATTTCTTTCTCATCACACAAAAAGAAAAAAGAAAACAAAAATATTCAGGAATTAGAAAAAAACATCAAATCACTAGAAGAAGCCTACGCGTGCGACCAAGATCAGGAAACATTGAACAAAATACGCAAGACAAAACTAGAATTAAATGAAACTATTAATAAAAAAACACAATTCCTTATACAAAGACTTCGCTTGCAGAATTTTGAACACAGTAACAAATCTGGTCGATTTCTAGCTAACCAGTTAAAAATAAATAAAGAAAAAACAACTATATGTGCTGCTAAAGATTTATCGGGGAACACAATATATGACCCTGGAAGAATAAACAACATTTTTAGGGATTTCTATGAAACTTTATACTCACCACAAATAAACCCATCTAAAAATGAAATTGATCTGTTTCTTGACAACGTAACTCTTCCAAAATTACTAGACAGTCAAGCAATGGAACTGGATTCGCCACTGACGCCAAGTGAACTCCAGGAAGCCCTGATAAGTATGCCCAATAATAAGGCTTCAGGTCCAGACGGCTTCCCTGCAGAATTCTACAAAGAATTCTGGACAATTCTGGCACCAGTATTCCACGGAATGTTGCAGGAAATCGAGGAAAATGGCAGACTACCACCAAATATGAATTCTGCCAACATTAGTCTCCTGCTAAAACCAGGCAAAGACCCTTTATTTCCCTCAAGCTATCGTCCAATTTCTCTTTTAAATGTAGACCTTAAAATAATCTGCAAAGCTCTATCAAAGAGATTAGAGAAAATAACCCCCCTCTTAATTCATCCTGACCAAACTGGTTTCATAAAAGGTCGGCACTCCTCAACAAACACTCGTAGATTACTTAATTTAATAGACTACTCATACAATAAAAACATCGAAACCATAATATTATCTCTAGATGCAGAAAAAGCATTTGACAGAGTTAACTGGAAATTTTTATTCGCAACTCTACACAAATTTGGTTTTGGAAACTCTTTCATAAACTGGATAAGAATATTATACAATTCCCCAACAGCTCGTATCAGAACAAATGACCAGACATCCTCCAGCTTCTGTCTCCTGAGGGGCACCAGACAGGGATGCCCACTCTCCCCTTCACTGTTTGCAATTTTTATCGAACCTCTAGCAGCAGCATTTAGACAGGCTACAACAATTAAGGGCATAAAATGTAAGAACATAGAACATAAAATCAGTCTCTATGCGGATGATGTGTTGCTTTTTCTGCAAAACACACAAACCAACCTCTCTGAGGTAATTACTCTAATAAACTGGTTTTCAAGAGTTTCAGATTATTCAATTAACTGGCCAAAATCTACAGTTCTCCCCATTAACTGCTCCTTCCATAATTCTTCCTCTGCCCCACTACAATCCGGAAATATTAAATATTTAGGTATTAATGTTTCTCCTAAGCTTTCAGACTTAACTAAATTAAACCACATCCCACTTCTAAAGAAAGTAGAAGGTGATCTGACTAGATGGAAATCTCTACCCATATCACTCATGGGAAGGGTCGCCACTATAAAAATGATGATCTTGCCAAAAATAAATTACTTATTTTTGATGATCCCTAACAAACCATCACAAGATTGGTTCAGATCTCTGGATTCATATATTTCCAAATTCCTTTGGAAAGATAAACCCCCGCGTATCAGCTTAAAAACGCTACAAAGAACCAAGGATAGAGGAGGATTAGATCTGCCTAATTTTCACCAATACTTCTTAGCCAACAGGCTTCAGTTCATCTCAGAATGGTCAAAACATACCTCCTTAGATGAACCCTGGCTAGATGTTGAACAGGCACTATGCAAGGATCTAGAGATTTCAGACCTACCATTTATTAGCTCAAACATCAAAAGACATGAATGCTTTAAAAGTATCAACATCAGCTTCTCTCTGACAGCATGGTGGGAGTTTCTAAAATTGACGGAGTCTTCATTAATCCCATGCAAACGTACACCTATCTGGAATAACCCTGACATATTACAAAACAATAATATGATTAATTTTCCAGAATGGAGTTGTAAAGGAATTAAATACTTAGAACATATATTAGTAGGAACAGAATTTATTCCATTTGACAGACTAGTTGAACAATATGGGATCAACAAGAAAAGATTTTTAGAATATCAACAAATTAAATCCATAGTAAAAAAGAAATTTAACCTCAGTCAAGTTGAATTACAAACACCACCAAGTGCGGCACATTTCCTTACTCTTAAATCCCCCAAATTATTATCTAAAATATACAGAACACTTTCTAAATTAGATGAATCAATATCCCTTCCTATTGCAAAGTGGGAAGCAGATTTATCCGTCAGCTTAGACCAAAACTTCTGGTCTCAGGTATGCTTAAAAACCTTTAAATTGATTAAAAATCCCAGTCTGCAATTAATACAATACAAAATACTACATAGAGTGCACTATACAGGTCATCGGATGTTCAAGATGGGCTTTACATCTTCCAACAACTGCTCACACTGTCAAGGCAATACACCAGACAATTATATCCACGCTCTTTGGTTCTGTCCACCAGTTCAGAAGTTTTGGCGCGAGATATGTGAAGACTTATCAAAGTGTCTGAAATGTAACATTCCAACTTCCCCCTTAGTGTGTTTGTTGGGCAGCTTAGATAATGTCACTTCAGAAAAGAATATCGTCCATATGGTTTTCACTGCCCTATGCATAGCCAAGAAAACTGTCCTCATGAACTGGAAAAATAAAAACAATCTTAATTCTAACCAATATAGAAATTATCTATTAGATTACATTAGTCTTGATACAGCCTCTGCCACCACATCAGATCAATTGCTCTGGGCTCCTTTGATCAGCTCCATCACCTAGTGGGGGTGGGGGGTCATAGTTTGGTCCCGCCTTCACTGTTGTGATTGGTGTGGGGGTAGGGACAGGCTTAGGGCGTCGGGGGGTTCCCCGGAGGCATCTTCCTTGGGGGGCTCAACCCGGGGTAGCGGTCATGTCCGGTTGGGGGCTCTTTTGGCTCTCGGGTGACTGTTTCCTCGTGGCTGCGTGTAGCGGGGCTAGGGGAGGGTCTGTGCTGACGGACGTGGGTTACTGACCTGGTAGCCTGTCTGCCCCTGGGTGGGTCCGGGATGGGCGTGAGGTTCTGGGGGCGCTCCGTCTCTGGGCTGGGGCCCTGGCCGGGCCTCGGGGCCTTGGGTCCTGGTTTGTGTGTTGCCGGGGTTGTGGGCGGGTGGGTGCATGGGGGCCCATCCCTGGCGCAGGGTGCCGCCGGTGCGTCGAGCCACCTGGGGGGCTCTTCAACTGGTGGGGGAGATTGTCACACCTTGCAGGAGCTTTCCTCTCCTCAGGAACTCTCTGCAGGAGGGGGAGATACAGGAGAGGTGGAGGAAGATCTCAGCCTGGGCGTCTATTGTCTCATGTAGTCTGGAAGATGAGTGAATGGTGGGGTGGGTGCAGTTTTCTCTGTGGTGGGGTTAGGTGGACTGTCCCGGGCTCTGTGGGGCCAGGGGGCGCTGCTGCGCTGGGCCCCGGTCTGGATGGGCCTGGGCCCCCTTTCCCTGGCGGGTCGCGGAGTATGGGAGTGCCTACTGGGGTCAGCGAGGGAGTTGGCCCCAGGGAGGGGTCACCTGCCCCTCCCTTCCTTCCCTCCCCATCTCCAGCTGCCTCCCTCTCCCCGCTCCACCACAACCACCCACACATGCAGGGCCTTGGAGTAGGGGTATGTCACCAGGGTGCAGAGGAGGCTACCCCCCCCCCCCCCCCCCCTGTCCCCTTCTGGGGACAGAGGGGGGGGGGGGGGGGGGGACATTACTCACACTCTCATTACACATACATATAGGATCTTTCAGCAACTGAAAATAAAATAAATTCATAATTATAATAAAGGTCAATCAAATGGACCAATATGGCAAGACCATGATGATCCACGTGGTAAAATAAATCCGCTTGGCATCTTTCTTGGCCTTAAGACAACAATTCTGATGGCCAAAGATCCAAACGGGACACAAAAAAACAAACAAAAAAAACCCCTGCAAACTGGCCGACACGAGTGTCCTTCTTTCTAATGCTGAGCGCACAGGACGGTACACGTCTCTGTGAACAGCCATCAATACGCAAACTAACAGGACACGAAGCAGCCTGAGAGAAGCTGCTCGTGTTTGTGACGTTTCAGGAGACAGCTAGCTCAACACAGCCGGGCTTTCTCTGTGCTAGCTGGCTCAAGTAAATGTGAAACCCAAGTCAGAGATGAGCACGATCACCGGGATGGTTTCTCAGCTTTCTGCTTCAGGCTCTGAGCCTGCTCACATTAGAGGAGCTGAGCTCCACATTCTCCAGTCAGTCAGTCTATTCAGAGGCCATAAAGAGACCACTCAAGTTTTGCTTCAGCAGAGACCAGAATGTAAATAAAGACTAATGATGTCATCCTGTTGTAACCCATATCAACTACAGAATGTCACATGTCAGCTGACTTGAGGTCCCTCTCCTGATTTGCTCCTTCCACGTTGCAGCAAAGATGAAACCCGGCTGTGGAGGGATACTTCCGGGTTCGACTCCTGCTGCGGCTGAGAACGGCGTTGGAAAACAGCGTTTTCTCTTCTCGATTTGACTGTAAAATCTTATCACCTCAGCGGTAAGTGTCCTTGACATCTGATGAAGTAACCCCTTTTAGTTGTCGTTAGCGGGTCTGTTGTTTCCGCGTTTAAAAATTACTTTGTTCGGTGGCGTTCCCACCGCGAGCAGAACACTGGTGTCAAGCCAGCCTCCAATTCCAGCATTGCAGTCAAGCCAGCCTCCACTTTGTTTTACCTTCCCTGTGTATTCAAAGTATTATGGCAAAAGACGTTGAAACCTGATTTCAAAATAAAAGCTCCTGAAGCATGACTTCTAAATAAAAGCCAACTTCCAGTAAATTAAGAGCACATTCACAAATATCAATTAGTCTTGTTTGCACACTCCAATGTTGGATACAAATGACATACCCTAGTATTCTAGTAGCAACATGTCAATATTAAAGCCATCTCCTTTTGGATTTCAAAGTAAAAGCCCTCTGAATGTTTATTTTTGAACTACTTTTTCCAATTAATTCAGAATGGAAAATTCACGTTTCCACAGACTAGTTGCAGTCTATATTGACAGTATACAACCCCATAATGATACCATGTCAATATCAATCATTCTTATTTTCCCTTTCAAAATAATTGCCCTTTCAAATTGACCATATATTGGTGTGCGTTTTCAATGATTTCAGAAAGCTATAAAATGGAAAATTGCTGTTTCCACAGAATAATTACTATCTATGTTGACAGTATGCAATCCCACAGTGATACTAGGTTAATCTTAAGTCATTATGATTTTGCCTTTCAAAATAAGAGCCCTTTCAAATTGCACATATGGGAAATAATCTTTCAATGAATTCTGATTTCTCTAAAAAGACAAATTTTTGTTTCCACAGGATAATTTCAATCTGGGTCAAGAGTATGCCAACCCACAATGATACCATATCAATATCAAGTCAGTCTGATTTTGCCTTCCAAAATAAAAGCCTTTTCAAATTGCCCATGGACAACCTACCCTTTTAACGATTTCAAAATGCTCTAAAAATGAAAATTTTACTTTATATCAACAGTATACAACCCCACAGTGACACCATATCAATATCATGTCAGTCTGATTTTGCCTTTCAAATTAGTGGCCTGTTGAAATTGCCCATTTAAGACCTAACTTTCAGTGGTTTCAGAATGCTCTAAAAATGACATTTTCTGTTTCCACGGGGTAATTCCACTTTAGATCAACAGTACACAACCCCACAGTGATAACATATCAATATCAAATCAGTCTGATTTTGCCTTCCAGAATAAAAGAGTTTTCAAATTGACCATATACAACCTACTCCTTTAAAGATTTCAGAATTTACAGCAGTCCACCGAAGACACTTCACCAACCCCTACTGGTGATGGCCAGAGGGGCCGATGGCGCGATATGGCAGCCTTGCTTCTGTCAGTCTGCCCCAGGGCAGCTGTGCCTACAACTGTAGCTGCCTTCACCAGTGTGTGAATGAATAGTGGAATTGTAAAGTGCTTCGAGGGTCTCGAAAAGTGCTATATAAATACAATCCATTATTATTATAAGAACGATTACAGTGATTACTATGTGATTATTATTATTTGATTTAGATTTTGCTTTGGTCCTGCTAATTTGGTTTAATAAAATATCCTGCATTCAAAACGTCTAAATTGTAGACATTCTGTTTTCATGCTTTGTGAAACAAAAAAGTTAAAAGCCTGTCTATTGTTATAATATCACTCCAGGGGTCCTTACAGCTTACTCTAGTCTTGAAAATGAACAGATCCTTGGGGCTATTTTCCAGGCCATTAAATTTTAATGTGGCAGAAGGATTGTACTTGACCTGCAAGGACAGCCAGGCAACAGTGCCTTTAGAGGGAGCAGGATGGACATTTGGAGAACTTCCAAAAAGCAGTTAACACTGAGCGAGTCTCCTCTCTGGCTGCATCTAAGCTCTGCATAGCCTTGTGGGTGATAAGACAGGATAAACTTGGACTTTTTAAACTGAGAGCCTATTCCAAACTTTCCTGTATTGGGGGTATCTCAAGTCAAGTCAGGTCAAGTAGCTTTTATTGTTATTTCAACCATGTACAGTGGTACAGTACAGAGTGAAACGAGACAGCGTTCCTTCAAGACCCTGGTGCTGCATATGACATATCACAGACAAACACAGGACTACGTAAAGTGCAATGTTCCAACATTGCAAAAAAACAAGACAAGACAGTGCAGCAATAGACAGAACAGGACGGTACAGACACAAGACAGTGCAATGGAAATGTGCAAAATACTGTGCAAAAAGGACCTTGGTGTCTGAAGGCGTGTGTGCGTGCGTGTGTGCGCGCGTGTGTGTGTGTGTGTGCTACCAGAAGGTAGCAGGGTGAAGAGTGTGTATGAGGGGTGTGTGGGTCCTCCACAATGCTGGTGGATTTGCAGATGGAGCGGGTGCTATAAGTGTCCATGATGGAGGGAAGAAAGGCTCCAATTATCTTCTCAACTGCTCTCACTATCCGTTGTAGGGTATTGCGATCTGATACGGTGCAGTTATCATACCTGTTAGGTTTTGTATTGTTGATTGTCATTTATGCTTAGAAATATATACTTATATATGCTTAGAGTTTTATAATTAGTTTTAGATTGGTAGAGGTTTGATCCTTAATAGTCTGCAAACTTTGTGTGCACACCTACATCCTGGGAGCATGGGAAGAGGTCGTACCTTGTCTTATTGTTTTATGATAGGTTACGTGGCTATATCTGTTTTAGGCTAAGTGCCTTTGGTTTAGATGAACTGTTGGACTTCCAGACCAGCAGGTTTAGGGAAGTCATTTATGGGGTCACACTCTGACCCCCCCCCACACACACACACACACGGTACTCTTTGTTTGTATGTAGACGTCATATGTTAATGAACCTATGCATATTCATGTAACCTCAATAAAAGAGCAGTGTTACGGGGGAGCGGACGAGAGCAACTGGGGTCAAGCAAAGGAACGGCGTTTGTCCGGTTCTCTCCCGTGCACGAGAAACATGAAGAACTTTGCCTACTTTGTGTCTTGCTTGCTGTGTAATTATATTGTCTTCAACGTTCCAGCGAATAGGTTCAAGCTACAAACCTATCAATACCAGACAGTGATTCAGCTGTTCAGGGCACTCTCAATAGTCCCTCTGTAGAACGTGGTGAGAATGGATGGAGGGAGATGGGCTTTTCTCAGATTTCGCAGGAAGTAGAGACACTGTTGGAACTTCTTAGTTATGGAGCTGGTGTTGAGAGACCAGGAGAGGTTCTCTGCCAGGTGGGCACCAAGGAATCTGGTGCTCTTGGAGACCTCCACAGAGGATCCATTGATGCTAAGTGGACAGTGATCTCTCTGTGCTCTCCTGAAGTCAAAAATCATCTCTTTTGTTTTGTCCACATTCAGAGACAGGTTGGTGACTCTGTTGCAACCTCCTCTCTGTATGTATCTGGTCTAATCTGGATAAATGGTAAATGATAAATGGCCTGTATTTGTATAGCACTTTACTTAGTCCCTATGGACCCCAAAGTGCTTTACACTACATTCAGTCATCCACCCATTCACACACACATTCACACAGGCAACCCGGAAGTTATAACTACCCATCTCAACTTCTACCTTATGCTTGCATTTTATTTGGGATCTGTTCGCCTTCCTAATTTTCTTCACCTCAGATTCACTTTAGAGATATTCCCTTCAAAGGGCCTCCTTCAGGTGGTGCTGTCACTTTGTGTTGGTGTTTGCTCTCTCTGCGGTAGAGTTTCCCTTCCTTTTCCAACACACAGTGGTGTTTGTGAATAGATTATTTGCATAGCAATTTAATTAAAAACTTTTAGATAACTTCTGTTTTCATAGTATAATCTTCACGCGCTTCATCCGAAGCACACTCTCTGTGTACTCACTCCCTAATTCAGTGCCAAAGTATTCATTCACTGTGTCTTTACTGTTTCGCTAGCTTAGCTTAGCTCATAGCTGACTCGCTAGCAGCATGGCCTCCTCACCTGTATGGAATGTATAGATTAAGCTACGTAGCCAAGATGATTAATAATTTAACTGTTGTACATTGATTGATGATGATGATTTATGATTTCCATTGTTACATAGACTTGCAGAAAAATATATTTGTTTACCAGTAAACTGAATCGAACTTGATGTGCTAATGGACATTTTTCTGACCTACAGGTCAGGTTTTTTTTCCCCCCTTTTGAATTGATCTTCTTCATATTGAAGTGGCAAGCCGGTAGGAGCGTTCTTTGTTTTTCCCCCCTTTTCCCCCACTTAGCCGTCTTTGGATTACAGACATATTTCCCCATTGTATGAAGCTGGACCCGAAGGAGGAATACCTTGAAAGTGAACTTTAAAAAGAAAAGGACCAAAAAGTACTCTTAGCAAAAGGACTCTTGCACAGAAAAATCACAGCATTGATTTATTATTTAATTGTGGGCATTTATGTGGTGTGTGGTATTAATTATGTTGTTCCATTTCCCCTGTCTCCTATTTATTCAATATATTTTTGGTACAAGATATTGCAGTCTTTGGTCTCATCATTCACACCATCTAGGCTCCATAAAGAACTATTTCTTCTGCGCGTCAGTCAGTAAACTCATCCATTAAAATAAACTAGTCCTTAAATAACTTAGCGTTACACGTGGCGAGCCAGCCAGGAGCCTGATGGGTGAATGAGTGGGGTTTTTTTTGTGTTATTTGATGTAATTTGATATTTGGTATTTTCTGTGGTTTTGATAAGGTCCGCGACAAGAAAAAATGAAGTTTATTCAGGAAAGTGGGGTCAATGTTGCACATTCTGTCATTGTTTCTGGTGCCACAAACACTGAGAAAGATGAGGAAATTCTTGATTATTTGAAACAATACGGTCGTATAAAAACGGTTATTTTCGTGGATGACGCAAATAGTGTTTTTTACAAAAACCTGATCATTGAATATTGTGATAGTTCTGCGTTAACTGCTCTTAATACATTTTTCCCATATACTCATCAGTCAAAGAATCACTCGGCTTTGACTTTTTGTGTAAGATCGCTTGCCGCGGAATGCACAGCCACAGGAGGAGTCAGGACCCCTGCAGATTACCTCGGCGAGCTCAAGCAACTTGCACGCCGCAGCGGCAGGGATTTTCCAGATATGATGGGACAAATAAGTGAGCATCTGGAAGGAATGGAACAATACAGTGACTTAGAAGAGGGAGCCTCAGTCCAAATTGTGGAGCCTGCTTTATCTCTGCCTGGCCAGCAGGGGTCGTTGTCTGGACACTCCGCAATCCCTGAGACAGCTACCAGCAATCCCTCACCTGAAGAACAGGGGTCACTGCCACATCCACAAAGATTTTCACTGTCACAGACTGAAATGAACCCCCCAGAAATACAAAAAGTAGTGGTGGAGCATGTTGTAAAAACAGACACCGTACCTGCATTGAGACTTCGTCCTTTCTCTGGGAAGATCCCCAAACCAGCCAATGAAACAGATTATGAGACCTGGAGATCTCACATTGAACTGCTGTTAGCAGATCCAAATTTGGCACCTCTGCAGATCACTCGTCGCATCCTTGAAAGTTTGCTACCTCCGGCAGCAGGTGTTGTGAAAGGGCTGGGCTCAAACACAATTCCATCCATCTATTTAAAAGTGTTGGATTCTGCTTTTGCTTTAGTACAAGATGGTGAAGAGTTGTTTGCTCAATTCCTGAATACGTTACAGGATCCAGGTGAGAAACCCTCTGCTTTTTTGCAACGTTTACAACTCACATTAAACCCTGTGATGAAAAGAGGTGGTATCTTGTCTTCAGACTTCAACAAACATTTACTCAAGCAGTTTTGTCGAGGATGCTGGGATAGCGATATCCTAAACAAACTACAGTTGGAGAACTTGAGGAGCGATCCCCCATATTTTGCAGAGCTCCTCCTACTGCTTCGAACTGAGGAGGGTAGACAGCTGGCCAAGGAGAATCTCATGAAGAAGCACCTAATTGCATCCAAGCCTCGTGCCGCTGTTCATTCCCAGAGCACATGTGCTTGTAGCCATTCAGACACCAAGGCTATTAATGAGCTGAAGCAACAGATGCAGAAACTGCAGAGTCAAATGGCTGTTCTTCTCTCACAGAAATCTCAATTCTCCAAGCCAGCACCACCTCAACTCAGATCAGCACAACCAAGACCCAGCAGCAGTGCAACCAGTTCCTGGCCTAGAGCAGGCTACTGCTTTAGATGTGGAGAGGATGGGCACATGTCAGCAGGATGCGCCAACCCTCCGAACCCGACACTGGTTCTGAAAAAGAAGAAACAACTTGAAAAAAGACAGCAGGCTTGGGACCGCAATAACAAATCATCAAACTAGAGGCAGTCTCTGTGGAGGGACAGACGGAGGCTGCAGTCGACCCATGTCCCAGTTACAAGCAGGTTGGACATTCTATCATATTGCCTAAAAGACTCATTGGAACCAGAAGCACAGCACAACTCACGATTGGAGGAACTGTATTTGACTGCCTGTTAGACACTGGGTCTCAGGTAACCACCATCTCTCACTCCTTCCACCATGATTATCTTTCTGACCATGAGATACAACCTCTGAAAAATCTCCTGGAGATAGAAAGAGCGAATGGCCAAGCTGTTCCATACCTTGGTTATGTGGAGCTGAACGTGACTTTCCCTCCCGACTTCTTGGATTCCATCACAGCTGTTGACACACTTGCCCTGGTAGTTCCTGATGTCCAATCAGCTCAACAGCCGTCAATACTGATTGTAACAAACACTCTGGACTTGGCATATGAGAAAGCATTCTCAGACCAACAACCCTCCATTCCAGCCCCACATGGATACAGAACGGTGCTGAAAATCCTTGAGCAACGATACAGACTGGCCAACAGTAACCATCATGGAATTATCAAGCTGCACACTGACGGACCACAGACCATCCCAGCTGGAAAAACTGTTGCCTTGGAGGGGTTAATTTGCGGATGCTGCCTCCAGGCCGAGAAGGCTGTGTTGGTGGAACATCCAACTTCGTCGCCTCTGCCAGGTGGCTTAATGGTCCCGTCTTGTGTCATGGATTTCCCTTCTCACCAGCCATACCACTTACCTGTGGTAATCTGCAACCAGTCTGATCATGATGTAACCCTCCCAGCCAAAGCCATCATTGCGGAGATCAGTGCCATTCAGTCTATTCAGTGTCAGGAAAGGAGTCATGACAGTATGCCTCCTAACCCTGTGACTTCTGGGTTAAACTTCAACTTTGGTAACTCCCCCTTAACACCGGAATGGAAGAGTCGTATTGCTGAGAAGTTAAACGCCCTCCATGATGTCTTTGCAAAACACGACCTTGACTTTGGGAAAACCAACAAAGTGAAACATCAGATCAAGCTCTCTGACCCTACTCCTTTGAAACAGCGCCCAAGACCAATCCATCCTCAAGATCTGGATGCTGTGCGCCAACACCTGACGGAGCTGGTTGACTCTGGGGTCATCAGAGAGTCAGAGTCCCCTTTTGCATCACCCATTGTCGTGGTGCGAAAGAAGAATGGGAGTGTGCGGCTCTGCATTGATTACCGGAAACTAAATCTGCAGACCATCAAAGATGCATATGCATTGCCAAAGTTGGAGGATACTTTTACAGCTCTCTCTGGATCAGAATGGTTTTCAGTCCTTGACCTTAAATCTGGTTATTATCAGATTGAAATGGAGGAGGAAGACAAGAGCAAAACAGCATTTGTATGTCCACTTGGATTCTATGAGTTCAACAGAATGCCCCAGGGAGTCACAAACGCACCCAGTACCTTCCAGCGACTAATCGAAAAGTGCATGGGAGAAATGAACTTGAAAGAAGTCTTGGTCTTCATTGACGACTTGATTATTTTTGCACCAACGCTTGAAGAGCATGAGAGGAGACTACTGAAAGTCCTTCACCGTCTGAAGGAATTTGGACTCAAGCTCTCAGTTGAAAAGTGCATGTTTTTCCAGAAATCCGTTAAATACCTGGGGCATGTTGTGTCAAAGGATGGTGTGCAGACAGATCCAGATAAAATCGAGACACTTAAGTCCTGGCCAGTTCCAAAGAATCTTAAAGAGCTCCGCTCTTTTCTGGGTTTCGCAGGATATTACCGTAGATTCATCCAAGGCTACTCCAACATCGTTAAACCTTTGCATGACCTTACTGCTGGATATCCTCCATCACAGCGGAAACTCAGAGCCACCTTCAAGCGAGAGCAATATTTGGATCCTAAGGAACCACTTGCCAGTCGCTGGACTCCTGCATGTCAACAAGCCTTTGACACCATTATCAAAAAACTCACGACAGCACCAGTACTTGCTTTCGCCGATCCCCAGAAGCCTTACCTTCTCCATACAGATGCTAGTTCTACCAGGCTAGGAGCTATTCTGTACCAGGAGCAACAAGGACAAAACCAGGTGATTGCCTATGCAAGTCGCGGTCTGTCGAGGTGTGAGTCAAAATATCCAGCTCACAAACTGGAATTTCTGGCTCTCAAGTGGGCTGTGACGGAGAAGTTTCATGACTACCTCTACGGCACCAACTTCACTGTCATTACTGACAGCAACCCACTCACCTATCTACTTACCTCTGCTAAATTAGATGCCACCAGTTACCGTTGGCTCTCTGCTCTTTCCATATTTTCATTCAAAATCATGTACAGATCTGGTAGGCAAAATCCAGATGCTGATGCTCTCTCTTGCAGGCCACATGGAGAACTCTCCAATGACCAGATGGCCCAAAAGGAGAGGGAGAGAATTCTCCGATTTGCCCAACATCATCGATCAGTCTTCCTCAATTTCCATCGATCAACACAAAGTCAAGGCCGGCAGCTCGTTTATAGTATGGCTGAAAAGATGTCCACCACCGCACTCATCCAGTCACTAACTGCCCATGCCGACAGTTTGCCTGACAGCTTCGTCAACGACACTCAGTTTGCACCTCCTGTTGTTCCTCAGCTGACAAATGCTGAAATCGCTGAGAGACAGAGGGAAGACCAGACCCTGAGGCATGTCATATTGCCGCTAGAGACTGGGGAAAGTCCTCCTCCCGTCTTGCGGGATGAACTCCCAGAACTGCCCCTTCTACTCCGAGACCAACATCGCCTGGAGCTCCAAAACGCCATTCTCGTGAGGAGGCGGCAAGTTGGGGACCAGCTCTATCACCAGCTAGTGTTACCTCAGACATTTCGGGCTGAAGTACTGTCAGAACTGCATGACAAGATGGGTCATTTGGGCATCGAACGTACTCTTGACCTCGTACGTCGAAGATTCTACTGGCCGAAAATGGCCAATGATGTGTGGAATAAAGTGAAGGCATGTGAGAGATGCACCAAATGGAAAGCCTTACCTGAAAGAGCGGCACCCCTGGTGAACATTCGAAGTTATCGACCTCTGGAACTGGTTTGCATGGACTTTTTATCACTGGAATCTGACAGGAGCAGAACCAAAGACATCCTGGTAATAACAGATCACTTTACCAAGTACGCTGTCGCTGTCCTCACTCCAAACCAAAAACCAAAGACTGTCGTCAAATGTCTCTGGGACAATTTTCTGGTTCATTATGGTATCCCAGAAAAGCTCCATAGTGATCAAGGACCAGACTTTGAGTCACGCACAATAAAAGAACTCTGCAAAATGGCTGGAATTCACAAAATAAGAACTACACCATACCATCCACGAGGAAATCCAGTCGAGCGCTTTAACAGAACACTCCTGAATATGCTCGGAACACTCACCACAGAAGAGAAAACTCACTGGAAAGATTTTGTTAAGCCCTTGGTCCACGCATACAACTGCACCCGGAGTGATGTTACTGAGTACTCACCCTATGAGCTCATGTTTGGTCGACAACCTCGCCTCTCGATTGACCTGGTCTTTGGACTGCCTGTGGACGACAATCAACCCACTCATTCACAATATGTCCAGAACCTGAAGTCAAATCTAGAAAAGAGCTACAAAATTGCCATTGGCAATGCGGAGAACTTCATGGGAAGAAACAAGAGCCGTTTCGACCAACATATCACCCCCTCTGAACTGGACGTTGGTGACAGGGTGCTGGTACGTAATGTGAAACTCTGAGGCAAACACAAAATCGCAGACAAATGGGAACCAGACATCTATGTGGTGGTAAAAAGAGCAGAAAATCTTCCAGTGTACACTGTCCGACCAGAGAACAAATCCAAACAGATTCGTACTCTACACAGAGATCTCCTATTACCATGTGGATTCTTGCCGCATTCCACTAGAACCAACCGAACAACTGTAAAACCAACCAGGAAGCAGTTACTCAACCTTTCTGATGAGGACTGTGCACAACCTCAGTCAGACGATGAGGATGAAATGATACCGCATCAATGGTATGATCCTGTCTCAGAGCCTCTGCAATTCACCACTGTCCACAATCTGCCAGAACCGTCATCCGCCGTTCCAGCCACTGAACCTTTACCATCTGATACGCCAGTCTGTGAACCTGCTACGCTCCCTTTGCCTCCTCTTGAGCCAGCAGAGAGCGAAACCCCTGACTCAGAAACCCCTGTCAAGGAGGAAGCTCCTGATACTGTGGAATCAGAGGACAGTCTGTCCTCTGCTGAACCTACCAATGTTGAATTGCCGACTGAGTCCAGTATGTCCTCTGCTGCTGATCTACCATCTAACTCTGACACCTCCAGCTCTGAACTAGAACCTCTGAGAACATCAACTCGGACCAGGAAACCACCAGACCGGTTACAATACTCTAAGCTTGGTCAGCCCATCTTGAAGAGTATTCAGGCACTAGTCCATGGCTTAACCACTGCCTTTACTCATGCACTGGAGGATGAAGAGGACCATCTACTTACTGCCACTGAACAACCTGTCATCCGGAACCAACCACCACGTACAGGGACGTACATGAGATCGAGGGGGGAAACTGTTACCCATATCAACTACTCCCTGTCACATGACCCACATCAGCTAATTTGAGGTCCCTCTTCTGATTGGCTCCTTCGACATCGCAGCAACTCTGAAAACCGGCTGTGGAGGGATACTTCCGGGTTCGACTCCTGCTGTGGCTGTGAGCTTATGGCATTTAGAACGGTGTTGGAAAACAAAGCGTTTTCTCCCCTCAATTCATCTATAAACTCATTTCACCTCAGCGGTAAGTGTCCTTAATATCTTTCAACCTTTGGTTGTCAGTAACCAGCCGATCGTTTTCGCGATTAAAAAATGACTTTGTGCGGTGGCGTTCCCACCGCGAGCAGAACTCCGGTTCAAAAACCGCTGTTTTTGAACACCTTTATTTATTTAAGCATTTTAATGGGCTTACTTTGAAACAAAGTGCGATTGAATGATTATTGTTATGTGTTGCCTTGAATTCGGCTATGCTGTCTGTTAGACAGTTGTTTTTCTTTATTGTTGTTTTTGTATTGTTTGTAGCGAACGCTACTGGAATGTATAGATTAAGCTACGTAGCCAAGATGATTAATGATTTAACTGTTGTACATTGATTGATGATGATGATGATTTATGATTTGCATTGTTACATAGACTTGCAGAAAAATATATTTGTTTACCGGTAAACTGAATCGAACTTGATGTGCTAATGGACATTTTTCTGACCTACAGGTCAGGTTTTTTTCCCCCCTTTTGAATTGATCTTCTTCATATTGAAGTGGCAAGCCGGTAGGAGCATTCTTTGTTTTCCCCCCTTTTCCCCCACTTAGCCGTCTTTGGATTACAGACATATTTCCCCATTGTATGAAGCTGGACCCTAAGGAGGAATACGTTGAAAGTGAACTTTAAAAAGAAAAGGACCAAAAAGGACTCTTAGCAAAAGGACTCTTGCACAGAAAAATCACAGCATTGATTTATTATTTAATTGTGGGCATTTATGTGGTGTGTGGTATTAATTATGTTGTTCCATTTCCCCCGTCTCCTATTTATTCAATATATTTTTGGTACAAGATATTGCAGTCTTTGGTCTCATCATTCACACCATCTAGGCTCCATAAAGAACTATTTCTTCTGCGCGTCAGTCAGTAAACTCATCCATTGAAATAAACTAGTCCTTAAATAACTTAGCGTTACATTTACATTCACAATAATTACACAGCAGTGGGGAGTAGACTTTATCAAAGTAGATGTCTTACTGAAAGTGCTCTAAGTTTAAGATTATAATCCACCCACTGTTATCATCTTCAATGCCCCGTACCAACAGAGCAGAGCAGCTACCTGAACACTACTCCAATAGAGGTCGATCATCTTGTTAATAATTTTACCTCCTCACTACTTACGACTCTGGATACTGTAGCTCCTGTGAAAACTAAGGCCTCAAATCAGACTTGACTCAGTGGTATAATTCTCAAACACTGAAGAAAATAAGAACAACCCCAGGTTTCTCTTCAGCACTGTAGAGCCAACTATTCCTTTAGCGTTAACTAGTAATGACTTCATGAACTTCTTCATAAATAAAATTTTCCATCCATCCATTCGCTTCCGCTTATCCTTTTCAGGGTCGCGGGGGGCGCTGGAGCCTATCCCAGCTGTCATAGGGCGAGAGGCAGGGTACACCCTGGACAGGTCGCCAGTCTGTCGCAGGGCCAACACACAGGGACAGACAACCATTCACATTCACACCTAGTGGCAATTTGGATTATCCAATTAACCTATCCCCACAAGTTGCATCTTTGGACGGTGGGAGGAAGCCGGAGTACCTGGAGAGAACCCACGCAAACACGGGGAGAACATGCAAACTCCACACAGAAAGACCCCGGCCTGATGGTGGAATTGAACTCAGGACCTTCTTGCTGTGCGGCAACAGTGCTAACCACCGTGCCACCATAAAAATACATGTAAAACTCTGCGCTGAAATTCCCTGGCTGTTTGTTACTCAACTTACACATACAATTATTAATTATTATTAATTATGAACAATGCTGGGCATCCTCTGCACACGGCCATTAACAACCAGAAGAGTCTGTTCAGTGACAGGTTGCTTCTCCCCAAGACAAGAACTAACAGACTTAAAAACTCCTTTGTCCCACACGCCATCAAACTGTTTAACTCCTCTCTGGAGGGGAGAGGGAGGGGAAACAGGAGGACAAAGGAGGGGGGAACAACTAAGCTGTAGTGCCTCTTCACCTCACTGTACAATACCTTGTGCAATACTTTTTGTAAATAGTCAATGGTGCAATAGACCTCAATACTTGAAATGTGCAATTCACTTGTATTTTTATTCCTATTTATCCCCTTCGTATATTTTATTTATATTTGTGTGTGTGTGTGTGTGTGTGTGTGTGTGTGTGTGTGTGTGTGTGTGTGTGTGTGCGCACACACACACACACCCTGCACTGAAAGTGTAGACTAGACAGCAGCTTAGTGGACTGCTGGCAATGCTACCTTCTGACACTGTCATCTCAGACTGGATTTGCACACACTCAAGTAATCTGTACTTGTGTGTGTGTGTGTGTGTGCGTGCGTGCGTGCGTGCGTGCACACACACACACGCACACACACACACACACACACACCTGTCGGTGCTGTGCTTTTTGGAAATCAAATTTCCCAGAGGAACCCACCCGAGGGATTAATAAAGTTCTATCTTATCTCTTATCTTACAAAACTTGACCAGATTTATTTTTCTTTCAGCTGATTGCGATTGACATGACATTGACTAAATTTAACAATCCAATCAGAGAACAGATGGGTTTGGCTGTTGGAGAGGTGCTTTATTGAGCTTCAGGTCCTGCAAGAATAAATGCCCTTTTACTACTAATGTGCGATACCACTGATTTCCTTTCCGATCCCAAGTAAAATTCAGGGTGGTATCGATGATACTGATCCGATACACTGTACAAAAACTTAATGTTTCATGGTATTTCATGATACAATATGTAATTGTATTATGAAATTGTAATAATATAGCTTCATAATGATTACAGGACATCAGACTACTTGTTCTTATTGCTTAATAATGCAAAATTATCATATAGAAAAAAAAAAATCTGAGGTGGTGCGCCATTTGAGCATGTTGCCTGCCTGCAGCACTAAAGGACTCCGCGAGAGACGTCTGTCTCTAGTAGCACCTGTCCCGCTCCTCCTCAACATAATCATTCTGTGATATGATTTACCGTGAGGTGTTTGACAAGGTTAGTGGTGTTGTCACAACACCTCACTGTCTTGCCACATGTATCGCAAACCGTGTCTTGGCTGTTTGTGGAGGTAAAATACGTCCACATATGACTCCGTTTACGCTCAGCCATTGTTGTGAGTGCGCACGCCAGGTAGTGATGTGCGAATCATGACCCAATCGTTCAATACCGCCCCCTGGCTCACAGCTCAGTGGACATTTAGATGAAAATATATATATGACACATTTGAGGAAAATACTAATAAAATAAAAGTAAAATAAATGTTCCCTTTAGAAATCTTAAATTTTTTTTGCTCTATAAAAATAGTTGTTTTTCAATCACTCATCTTAGCAGTAGGATTTACATGAAAAGAGAAACATTAAGTTTGAGTGAAAATGTACATTTTTTGCACTCTCTGGGCAACTGACTCAGTGACTCAAACCCGATTCATTTTGGTGAGCGACTCATTCAAACTCGATTCAGTAATAAGAATAATATACTATACTTGGCCACTAAGGCCAGGGGCTGCGACACATTTCTACAGCCGTATTTTGCATATGACTATGAAAGGCGGAAAAGGAGTAGTTCCTTCCAATTTAGACGATCCGAATGATCGTTTCTTTCTTCTGTGTTCCTGTTAATGAAAAACTGCAAATTTATCCCAAAGTACTAAAATATCGATATTTTAATATGAGAATCGATTCTAGAACATAAATTACTGGTATCAGAAGAATCGATGTTTCAGTATCGATCCGCACACCACTACCTTTTACATGCCAACACAGCATTTTCAGTTTTGTGGAAAAAGAGTCTTCACTAGTGGGGATAGTTACAAAGCTTTCTTTGTTATGAATTAGCGATAAACAAATTCTGGATACTTGGCGCTTGGTTAGCATTAGCAGGACATGCTGCATCCGCTGTGAAAGGACCTTCATGCTGCTCACACTGTGACTCACAGCAGTGGTCCCGGGTCAGCCCTGACTTTGTGTTAGACTAATCCTAAAGTACAAATGGTATTTCTAGCCACTGATATAACAAAACTTTACCCTTTCAACAGCTACCGAAAGGCTTGTATGACCCCTATGGGATATTTACAAAGACATCCTCCAGGTTCAAAATGAAGAACAAGATTTGTTCTTGTAACTTTAAACTAGCACGCAAGTGAAGGGACTTTAGCGCAGAGTTTTACACGTAGTTTTTTTGCTTTGCATGTGCAACCAGACCCCCCCACACACACACACACACACAAATTCTCATCTACAGATACGCAAACATAAAATGCAGATATTTTGGTTTACAAGGTTACAAAACCCAGTTCACAAATACGCATTTGATTTACAAGTACAAATGATTTATGACCACAATTTGAGTCCATAGGCACAGCACCAATTTAACATATTTATAAACTAATGAAAATTCTCAACTTACCCATGCCTAGGAAGCCTGGAAAGGGATTATAAGGCAAGGGCCACTGGTATTGGAGGAATGGGGGTAGCGGTGGAGCATGAACATAAAAGAGAGGTCTAGGAAAGACAGGGTGTTGAGGATGAGATGGTCCAGGATCTTGGCTGGTGCTGTGTAGTCCTGGATCCTGCTGTGCAGAGTTTGCAACGTCAGCGTTAACTTGAACGTGTGGGTTCGCTCCACTTGGCCCTTCAGGAGCCAGAGGAGGCGTGTTAACCGCTGCTGCCATGTTCAGTCAACCTACATGGAAGGGGTGTCAGTTATGAATCTATGTTGTATTAATAGGAACAGTTTAAAAAAAAATAAAAAAAGGAAAAGACATTTACTACCTGTAAGACAAATCTTAGAGACATTACACACAGGGAATGAAGGTCATTATTCTTCATTCAGCATATGCCATACAGAAACATGACCACATACAGTGGGGCAAAAAAGTATTTAGTCAGCCACCGATTGTGCAAGTTCCCCCACTTAAAATGATGACAGAGGTCAGTAATTTGCACCAGAGGTACACTTCAACTGTGAGAGACAGAATGTGAAAAAAAAAAATCCATGAATCCACATGGTAGGATTTGTAAAGAATTTATTCGTAAATTAGGGTGGAAAATAAGTATTTGGTCAATAACAAAAATACAACTCAATACTTTGTAACATAACCTTTGTTGGCAATAACAGAGGTCAAACGTTTACTATAGGTCTTTACCAGGTTTGCACACACAGTAGCTGGTATTTTGGCCCATTCCTCCATGCAGATCTTCTCGAGAGCAGTGATGTTTTGGGGCTGTCGCCGAGCAACACGGACTTTCAACTCCCGCCACAGATTTTCTATGGGGTTGAGGTCTGGAGACTGGCTAGGCCACTCCAGGACTTTCAAATGCTTCTTACGGAGCCACTCCTTTGTTGCCCGGGCGGTGTGTTTTGGATCATTGTCATGTTGGAAGACCCAGCCTCGTTTCATCTTCAAAGTTCTCACTGATGGAAGGAGGTTTTGGCTCAAAATCTCACGATACATGGCCCCATTCATTCTGTCCGTAACACGGATCAGTCATCCTGTCCCCTTGGCGGAAAAACAGCCCCATAGCATGATGTTTCCACCCCCATGCTTCACAGTAGGTATGGTGTTCTTGGGATGCAACTCAGTATTCTTCTTCCTCCAAACACGACGAGTTGAGTTTATACCAAAAGGTTCTACTTTGGTTTCATCTGACCACATGACATTCTCCCAATCCTCTGCTGTATCATCCATGTGCTCTCTGGCAAACTTCAGACGGCCCTGGACATGCACTGGTTTCAGCAGCGGAACACGTCTGGCACTGCGGGATTTGATTCCCTGCCGTTGTAGTGTGTTACTGATGGTGACCTTTGTTTCTTTGGTCCCAGCTCTCTGCAGGTCATTCACCAGGTCCCCCCGTGTGGTTCTGGGATCTTTGCTCACCGTTCTCATGATCATTTTGACCCCACGGGATGAGATCTTGCGTGGAGCCCCAGATCGAGGGAGATTATCAGTGGTCTTGTATGTCTTCCATTTTCTGATGATTGCTCCCACAGTTGATTTTTTCACACCAAGCTGCTTGCCTATTGTAGATTCACTCTTCCCAGTCTGGTGCAGGTCTACAATACTCTTCCTGGTGTCCTTCGAAAGCTCTTTGGTCTTGGCCGTGGCGGAGTTTGGAGTCTGACTGTTTGAGGCTGTGGACAGGTGTCTTTTATACAGATGATGAGTTCAAACAGGTGCCATTCATACAGGTAACGAGTGGGGGACAGAAAAGCTTCTTACAGAAGACGTTACAGGTCTGTGAGAGCCAGAGATTTTCCTTGTTTGAGGTGACCAAATACTTATTTTCCACCCTAATTTACGAATAAATTCTTTACAAATCCTACCATGTGAATTCATGGATTTTTTTTTCACATTCTGTCTCTCACAGTTGAAGTGTACCTCTGGTGCAAATTACTGACCTCTGTCATCATTTTAAGTGGGGGAACTTGCACAATCGGTGGCTGACTAAATACTTTTTTGCCCCACTGTACAAGGAGAGAGTAAATGACCTGGTTTGGAAAGAGAGAAACCTGCGCTGTGGTCTTCAGCCATCATCTCTCAACCCAGTGGGATCTATGGCAGATTTGATACAGCCCAAATCCTTACTATGGCACCAAATTTTCATTTAGTTTGAAGCTGTGTGTTTGTAACTCAAAAAACCTGTACACCATTGTCAATTTAACATTTCTGCAAGGAGCAGCATCAGGTTTAAGTGTTCAGAAGGTTAACAGTTCAAGAAATACATTAAGTTGGCTTGACAGTAGTGTTCATACATCAGCTGATTTCTTGAAAAGAAAAAAAAAAGTGGGCTATAGTGTAAGATTTAGGACCCACCATGGGATGATCAATGAAATGGAACACATTTGCAAAGATAAACAGCATTTTCTATCCAAGCCTAATTAAGAGAATAAATGAGTCAGAAACAGAAAACCAAAAGGACTGAACCTTGAAACCAGCAGATGGAAAAAGCTCATCAGTCATTGTGATACTAGCACCATTCAAAATCCTGCTTTGATACATTTAAAAAAAATATAATAAAATATACATATATATTTATCAATTTTACCTTGTCAAGGACCTGAATGGTTAACTGACAGAGCAAACACAAATGAAATAGAAGTGGGGATGAACACCTGATCTTAAGTAGCTCCTGATTAGACACATGTGTCTACTGTGTGCTGATTTGGAGTTTGGGGCAGGTCTCTAACACTAAGCTGTCTTGTTGGACTGACATCTAAACACTAGATGGAGCCAAACTTCAGACAAATGATGAATCTAATGAGGCTGTTCTGGCAGATATATAGATTTCAGTCTTCTATAAAACATTTGCTACAATTACATCTGCATACTTTTTTGCACTGAAGTATCAGAAAACTAACCTGTGCTCATATAAGCCATTTCATCATACACTAACTTGGTGGCAAAAGCCCAAAGTATGATACTGGGACATCGGTTGCACACAGTCCAAAAGTAGCCACCAAAGTGATATTCTACCCCTTAAAATGATAAAGAAACTATAAATAAATATTGACATGCCAGGAAATCTATTTAAACACTCTTCTGCCATGTTAAGGATCCCATATGTGTTGGATTATGTAATTTTAGATTTTAACCCTTCTTTGTCCTTAACACAGGATTACCACTGCCCCAGAAAATATCCTCTAATGTTGTCCACGGAAGATAAACGCTGAAAAGGTCCATATCTGATCTCAGCAGACATTTACAGAACAATCAAGCTATCTTGTGAGGTTTCTTTTGCTGTTTTATCAGTGTCAATATTGGTACTTCAAACACAAGGAGAAGGAAAAAGCTTGTACTGTCAATGTGACCTTTGAGATGGTGCATAAGCCAAGACCCCAAGCACATGGACTAGGGCAGAAAAGATTTTTTTAATACTAAATATCTATGATATCTACTTTAGAGATCTTCACTTTCAAAATAGATTCCTATAAGTGATGCATGGATCATTGGTGGTGTAATGTAACATTTCAAACAGAATGTACATCACGTCAGAAAACTGCAAACACAATGACCATCTTTATATATTTATATATATATATATAGGGAGGTTAGCCAACTAACGGAGTTGCAGAAAGGTGCGACAAAGAAGGTGCATAAGAAATACAGCAAGCTGTCCATACCTGAGGCCTTGGAAACTGCCAAGCAAAGACTCATAGCCTTGGCCAGCCGCTTGAGGAGGTACACCAGAGAGATAGAAGGCAGGAGAATAAACCAGCTGTTCTCCACAGAACCAGCAAAGGTGTACTCTCAGTGGCAAGGGAACAATAATAATAAGAGAACAGCACCACCAAGGCTGGAGACGGAGCAATACTGGAAGAGCATATGGGAGAAGGACGCAACCCATAACGGCAATGCTCAGTGGCTAGTGGATCTGAGGGCAGACCACAGCGACCTCAGTGAACAGGGTCCAGTAACCATCACAGTGGCAGATATCCAAGAAAGGGTCTCCAGTATGAAGAGTTGGACAGCACCAGGGCCCGACATGGTTCACGCCTACTGGCTAAAGAAGCTGACTGCACTCCACGAGCATCTGGCAGCACAAATGAACCAGCTGCTAGTTAACGAGAGACACCCGGAATGGCTAACCGAAGGTCGGACGGTCCTGATCCCCAAGGACCCCAGGAAGGGACCGGTCCCCTCCAACTACCGACCAATAACCTGCCTCAGTACTACATGGAAGCTCCTGTCAGGCATCATATCGGCTAAGATGAACAGGCACATGGGTCAATACATGAGCGGGACACAGAAAGGAATTGGCAAGAATACCAGAGGCGCAAAACACCAGGTACTGGTAGACAGAACAGTCAGCCGAGACTGCAACACCAGACTGACCAACCTGTGCACTGCCTGGATTGATTACAAGAAGGCCTATGACTCAATGCCCCACAGCTGGATACTGGAATGCCTAGAATTGTACAAGATCAATGGGACCCTAAGAGCCTTCATCAGGAACTCAATGGGGATGTGGCGTACAACACTAGAGGCCAACTCCAAGCCCATAGCACAAGTCACCATCAAGTGCGGGATCTACCAAGGAGATGCTCTGTCCCCACTGCTGTTCTGGATAGGCCTGAACCCCCTCAGTGAGATCATTAACAAGACTGGCTACGGATACCGACTACGGAACGAAGCAGTTGTCAGCCACCTCCTGTACATGGATGACATCAAGCTGTATGCCAAGAGTGAACGAGACATCGATTCACTGATCCACACTACCAGGCTATACAGCAATGACATTGGAATGTCATTCGGACTGGAGAAGTGTAGTCGGATGGTAACAAAGAGAGGGAAAGTAGTCAGAACTGAGGGGATTGAACTACCAGAAGGCAACATTGCAGACATAGAGGACAGTTACAAGTACCTGGGGATCCCGCAGGCGAATGGGAACCATGAAGAGGCCGCTAGAAAAGCTGCAACCACCAAGTACCTGCAGAGGGTCAGGCAAGTCCTGAGGAGTCAGCTGAATGGTAAGAACAAGATCCGGGCCATCAACACGTACGCCCTGCCCGTGATCAGGTACCCTGCTGGGGTAATAGGCTGGCCAAAGGAGGAGATAGAAGCCACTGACATAAAGACAAGAAAGCTCCTTACCATGCATGGAGGGCTTCACCCCAAGTCCAGCACCCTGAGGCTGTACGCTAAGCGGAAGGAAGGGGACCGGGGACTGGTGAGTGTCAGCACCACAGTCCAGGATGAGACAACGAACATCCAAGAATACATTGGGAAGATGGCCCCAACTGACCGAGTGCTCAGTGAATACCTCAGGCAGCAGAAACCCAAGAAAGAGGAGGGAGACGAGGAACCATCATGGAAGGACAGGCCCCCGCACGGTATGTACCACCGGCAGATAGAGGAGGTGGCTGACATCCAGAAATCCTACCAGTGGCTGGACAAAGCTGGACTGAAAGACAGCACAGAGGCACTAATCATGGCAGCACAAGAACAAGCTCTGAGCACAAGATCCATAGAGGCTGGGGTCTATCACACCAGGCAAGACCCCAGGTGCAGGCTGTGTAAAGATGCCCCAGAGACAATCCAGCACATAACAGCAGGGTGCAAGATGCTAGCAGGCAAGGCATACATGGAACGCCATAACCAAGTGGCCAGCATAGTGTACAGGAACATCTGTGCCGAGTATAATCTGGAAGTCCTGAGGTCAAAATGGGAGATGCCCCCAAGGGTGGTGGAGAATGACCGAGCTAAGATCCTGTGGGACTTCCAGATACAGACGGACAAAATGGTGGTGGCTAACCAACCGGACATAGTGGTGGTAGACAAACAGAAGAAGACGGCCGTAGTGATCGATGTAGCGGTTCCGAATGACAGCAATATCAGGAAGAAGGAACACGAGAAGCTGGAGAAATACCAAGGGCTCAGAGAAGAGCTCGAGAGGATGTGGAGGGTGAAGGTAACGGTGGTCCCCGTGGTAATCGGAGCACTAGGTGCGGTGACTCCCAAGCTAGGCGAGTGGCTCCAGCAGATCCCGGGAATAACATCGGAGATCTCTGTCCAGTAGAGCGCAGTCCTGGGAACAGCTAAGATACTGCGCAGGACCCTCAAGCTCCCAGGCCTCTGGTAGAGGACCCGAGCTTGAAGGATAAACCGCCCGCAGGGGCGTGCTGGGTGTTTTTATATATATATATATATATATATATATAAAAAATATATATATATATATATATATATATATATATATATATACACACACACACACACAACACATCATAACCTATTTGCTTTTTTTCAGTGTTATTCCAAGAAACACAAATGACCAGCACAACAATAATATTATTTAGTAATATTATTTATTATTTGAATACGGAGCAGGATTACTGGCTGTGTAGATATAAACACAAAAACATCAAATGTGCCTGAGTTCATAAGAATTTCTTGCAGGGTGCCGCTGTTCTCACTTTATAAACGTGCCTAGAGTAGTATGTTGATAAAACTCTCATCTTAGAACACCCAGCAGATAAGCAGAGAAGCAGATTATGGATCAGCCTAACTTGCCTCCTGACACCTGATATCAATGTCATAATAGCAAATGGAACTACAAATGCCCTTAAAGACTGTTTTCACAAAAAGCTGCAGAGCTGCAGAGAGGAGGATACAGCATGCATTAATACAGATTCCAGTAACACTTTATAACATGACCTGCAAATAAGGCAACAGTTCTTACGCACATTCTGCAGGCAGCGAGTCAGGTTTTTGCAGGAGACAATGAAACAATCACACTGTAAGACCCACCATTAAGGCTCAACAAGTACAACGTACTTTCTGGAATGCGAGGCGTATTATGCAAGATCTGTGAAACAATGAAACAACTACACTGTTGGACCCACAACTAAGACAAAAGTAGCCTGTAAATTCCATGTAATTTTGTGTAACAATTGAGGTTTTTGAAGGAAGCAATAAAATAATTACACTGTAAGACCACAGGTACCTGTAATTACAGGTAGTTGCTTTTGTACACCAAACAATAGAATAATTGCACTGTAAGTAAAATTAAGTACAGCAACAGTAGTTTTATGTACTGGGTTATTTCATGGTAAATTTCCAGAAAATCAAACAATATTTTCCATCTTACATCTTAAGTACCCTGTACTTTCCAGGGCGCGGGCCATATTATGGAGTGCCTTATCCTTGCCTAACATCCAGGTATTTTATATCAAAGGACACTAAGAAAGGATTTCCTGCACCAAATCCAGCCAACACTGTAGCCTGCATTGCAATTAGACATGAAATCTAGGCAACTGGCTAAAAATCAGAATCAGAATACTTTATTGATCCCTGGGGGAAATTATTTTTTGTTACAGTGCTCCATTATAAACCAACATTAACAAGACAGACAATACACTAACTAAGAATAGTACAATATATACATATATATACATACATACATAAGTCACTCATAAATAAATAGCTGAACAAGAAACATGTGTAGTTATAGCAGCAAACAGTGTGTTAAGTGGATGCGTTGTACAGGGAGATGGCCACAGGCAGGAAAGATTTCCTGTGTCGTTCAGTGGTGCATCATGGGTAATCTCAGTCTCTCACTGAACGAGCTCCTGTGACTGACCAGCATGTCATGGAGTGGGTGGGAGGTGTTATCCAACATTGTCTTTATCTTGGACAGCATCCGCCTCTCCGACACCACCTTGAGGGAGTCCAGCTCCATCCCCACAACATTGCTGGCCTTACGGATTAGTTTATTAAGTCTGTTGGCATCTGCGACCCTCAGCCTGCTCCCCCAGCATGCAGCAGCTTAGAGGATCGCACTGGCCACAACAGACTCGTAGAAAATCCTCAGCATTTTCTGGCAGATGTTGAAGGACCTCAGTCGCCTCAAAAAATAGAGACGACTCTGGCCCTTCCTGTAAAGTGCTGTGGTGTTTTTAGCCCAGTCCAGTTTCTTGTCAATGTGTACTCCAAGGTATTTATAGTCCTCCACAATGTCAACACTGACCCCCTGGATTGAAACAGGGGTCAAGTGTTTCCTGGTCTTCCTGAAGTCCACGATCAGTTCCTTGGTCTTTGCCACGTTGAGCTGCAGATGATTCTGCTCACACCACGTGACAAAGGAGTCGACCACAGCCCGGTACTCTGTCTCATCATCCCTGCTGATGCATCCAACCACCGCAGAGTCATCAGAGAACTTCTGAAGATGGAGGTCTCTGTGCAGTGGCTGAAGTCTGTGGTGTAGAGGGTGAAGAGGAAGGGGGAGAGGACAGTCCCCTGTGGTGCCCCTGTGTTGCTGATCACCTTGTCAGACACACACTGTGGGAGACGTACATATTGTGGTCTTCCTGTCAGGTAATCAACAATCCAGGACACCAGAGAAGCATCCACCTGCATCGCTGCTAACTTATCACCCAGGAGGGTCGGCCTGATGGTGTTGAAAGCACTGGAAAAGTCAAAAAACATGACCCTCACAGTGCTCGCCGGCTGGTCCAGATGGGTGTAGACACGATTGAGCAGGTAGATGATGGCGTCCTCTGTTCCGAGACGAGGCTGATAAGCGAACTGAAGGGGATCCAGATGTGGTCTTACTATGGGTCGCAGCTGGTCCAGGATGAGCCTTTCCAGGGTCTTCATGATGTGGGAGGTCAGTGCCACGGGCCTGTAATCCTGGGGGCCACTGGGACGTGGCGTCTTTGGTACAGGGACGAGGCATGATGTCTTCCACATCACTGGGACCCTCTGCAGACTCAGACTCAGCATAAACAGTTTATGAAAGAGTCCACACAGCTGGGGGGCACAGGTCTTGAGGACGAGGGGACTCACTCCATCTGGTCCAGCAGAAGAGAGCAAAAGCAAAAGAGAGCTGCAAAGGATTTACAGGTCACTATTATGGGGGCGATCGTGGCTCAAGAATTGGGAGTTCACCTTGTAATCGGAAGGTTGCCGGTTTGAGCCCCGGCTTGGACAGTCTCGGTCGTTGTGTCCTTGGGCAAGACACTTCACCTGTTGCCTATTGGTGGCACCAGTGTCCGGCAGCCTCGGCTCTGTCAGTGCCCCCCAGGGTGGCTGTGGCTGCAATGTAGCTGCCATCACCAGGGTGTGATGGGTGGATGACTGGATGTGCAAAGTGCTTTGGGGTCCTTAGGGACTAGAAAAGCGCTTTACAAATACAGGCCATTTACTATTATAACAGATAGAGTTATATACGTACTGACATGTAAAGAGTGTGTTGAGAAGCTGGAAGTGCAACATGTGATGTCAAGTCATGGCTTCATGACAAGAAAGAACACTTCAATGTGATGTATAGAGAAGGTCAAATTCATTTAAAAAAAACTGTATTATGAAGTTACAGTTCTATCTTACTGTCTTTTAAAATATTATGTGCAAATGACATGTCTACACTTTTTCATTTTTAATGGGGACACAGTTACCATAGATCATTAAAGCTATGGCATTAAGGAAACAAAGCCATAAAAAACTTACAGTGTTAGATATGTCTAGTTTTTTTTTTTAATTATTATTACTATTTTTATTTTTTTGTTTCTTTTTTCCCCCTTTAAGTCTAGTTTTTACATTAATTTTGTAATGCAGCTTCTAAAATTATTGCAGTTTCATATCACTTGCATGTGTATCCCTTGTAAGAAAGAACATTTAAATGACTCTGATCAGGGCATGGTTGTACTGATATACTTGGATTTTACCACAGTCTCCTTTAGGGTTACTATGAATGGTCCAAAAAAAGAGAAGCTATCCAGTGAGCAGCAGTTCTCTGTGTGAAAATACCTTGTTGGTGTGGATTGCCAAATCTAGAATCTTAAATAATCGCAAACTGATTCTTAAAACATGAAAATAAGTTCACTGTATTCAAATGGCATCCAAGTCTTGATCCAATAGAGCACCCTTTGAATGTGGTGGAATTAGATATTTGCATCATGGATGTGGAGGTGACAAGTCTCCAGCAATTATGTAATACTATTATGTCAATATGGTGAAATTCTCTGAGGAATGTTTTCTTGTTAAAACTATAATGCAAAGAATTAAGGCACTAGAAGGAAAAAGGGGGTCCTAATGAAGTGGCCAGTAAGTGTAGTATTAACGACTTGTTTGTAGAAACCATTACATTTGTATTTTGTAAAAAAAAAAAAAAAGATTTTAGCATTGCACATTGTACTTTTGGGTCTCCAAATGGCCCACTGCAGGGAGAGGTGTGGTGCAGCAGAGTCGAGGGGCAGTACCAGGGAGGCTGATGAGCAGCTGCAGCTTATTTGTGGTCATCAGGTCTAATTAACACACAGTTAATTAGACCTGAAAGTAAATGTTAAGTAAACATCAGGTCTCTCCCTTTCCCTCTTGGCCTGAGCCAAGGTGTTTCACACCTTGGCTCAGGCGATTAGAGGATCATCAGGGGGTCCTTTTGTCCCTCTGTGGGGGGAAACTCCCACTAGGTTTATATCTGGGACTCTCCACCATTTGACCTTAGAACTGAAGAAGCTTCTCGGATGAGAGGTGAAACGTCTTCAAGCAACTTAATGCAGTCCAGATGCTTTTCTTTGCAAGCTCCTTTGACAGCAATAGGGATAATTATTAGGTTATTTACATCAGCGGTCTCCAACCTTTTTTGCGCCACTGACCGGTTTATGCCCGACAATATTTTCATGGACCGGCCTTTAACGTGTCGCGGATAAATACAACAAAATAAAACTAGTACCGGTACCGAAAAAAAGAAAATTTATTCATAACACACGTGAAAAGACCCAGGAAAACGATAAAAACGATAACAAAATAACGCTGAAAACCGATAGAAACCCTGAAAACTATACATTTCACACCTGAGCCTCAACTCTCGCGGCCCGGTACCAAACGACTCATGGACCGGTACCGGTCCGAGGCCCGGGGGTTGGGGACCGCTGATTTACATTATTATGTAAATAACAAAATAACTTCAAGCAAAAATTGGGAAACGTAAAGTCCGAAGTCTTTACATTAAGGGCCATCAGTCAAACAATATTGTTTGCTCTGGGTCTAAACAGAGCGCGTTGTGTGTGACGTCTTCTTTTGCGCATGCGGCCGCTTTGAGCGTTCACACTAGAGCGCGTTTGCTGTCACATTTTATTTGTAGTGTGAACAAGCAGACAAAAAATCAGATTTGATCAAAAAATTGGAATTGAGCATTATGACCTGCAGTGTGAACGTAGCCTTAGAGCCTCAGTAGCATCAGGTGTCCATTTCCTGACTGTAACTTTAGTATCACAATGTCTCTGTCACGATCTGGTACAGGGATTCAAACGCAGAGCGGTAAGGTATCTCCAAGGTGTAGTTTATTTACAGTGCCAGTGCAATATATGTACAGTGAAGGGATCCAAAACTCCGGGGGAATCACAGGGTAACTCGCTCACGTCTTCTTCGCTCACACTCACACACGTTCCCGCAGCAGGGAGGTCGCAGGTCCCGGGGGGGGGGGAGATCTGAGGCAGACGAGAAGGCAGGTCACCAACTAATCACAAATCACGAATATGAAGCACAAGAGCTGTGAGAACACTAACGTTAGGGGTACAATCATCCAGCGACGAGAGGATCTGTGTTCCAGCCTCAAATAGTGCTCCCGGTGATGATGGGTGAGTGTTGTCAGGTGTGTGTGTGGGCCAAGGGCAGGAGCCCACAGTGAGCTCCGCCCAGGCAGAGAGGGAGAGAACAGAAACAGCAATTGTAGCCTTGTGGGGCCGACCGGGCAGGCACGGAGACCATGACAGTCTCAGCAGACAGGATTTGTAATAAGAGGGAAACATAATTGAAGTCTGCTGATATTGTGAATATGGATGTTTAGTCTTTATCCAGTTTCAGTGGGTGGTGCTTGTGTGTACTGTAACTGTTTTCAGTAAAAGGCAGCAAGGAAGGCTGTTTATTTGATGCTGGCTAGGAGGCGGGTGAGGAGCGTTCATCTCCAAGAGCCTGGTTCCGACCAGCCTCCCTTGCTAGCAAGTAAAAACTGGTTAAAGCTGTTCGTTGTTTGTTCTTGAATGTAAAAATTGGAAATTGTGCACTGCTACCACAGAGGATTGTTGATCAGTAAAATCTAGAGCTGTAACCACTTCAAAATATTGACCTCAAGTCATACTTCATAGATCAGGAAATAGATGTACACTACCAGTGAAAGGTTTGGACACACTGTTCATTTAATATTTTTTCTTTATTTTTATTGCTTTCTACATTGTAGAAACATACTGAAGACATCAAATATATGAAGCAGGATATATGGAATTATGTAGCAAAGAGAAAAACAAAAGAAATTCCTTCACAGGCAACCTACATTCAGGTGACCACCGGTCTGCCTTGTCTGGGTTCATTTGTGGAATTTCTTGCCTTGTAAATGGGGTTGTATGGGCTCAAATTGTGGTCATAAATATTTTGTACTTGTAAATCAGGATTTGTATGCGTAAAAAGAATTTGTGTGTGCGTAAAAAAGATTTGTATGTGGACTTAGCCAAAAAATACATGTGAAACTCTGCGCTCAAGTTTCAAGTTACAAGTATGAATTTTGACCCTATTTTTCTTCCTTTCATCTGATTGGTCAATGTCATGTCAATCACAAATTTAACAGTCCAGTCAGAGAACAGATGGGTTTGGCTATTATGTCCACACACAATAGCCAAACCCATCTGCTTGCGGCACAGGGAGGAGAGGGCAGGGCGGCGGGAAGCAGCATCTAATAACCAACTCGCAAAATAAAACAAAATGAAAACAAACCAACAAACACGAAAACACCAGACATCATGATACAGACTTATAATTTGCACCGATGTTTTTTCGAAATTCTATACGCGAAAAGTGAGCGCGAGAGCCCTCGGTGCGCCTGTGTAACATAGTTAAATAGAGTCGAAGTTAAATCCCGCTAAATGGGACATTGGCACCACCTACTGTTGAAAAAGTCACCCTGCAACATTCACAAAGGGCAAGGGATTCTGGGTAATCCTCAGAATAATGGAGGATTCCTGCAAGGTAAGGAATGTGCAAATGTCGGGGGGAAGAAAAATCATATCGCAGGTTGTTAAAGTAATACAGTCTGACCCGATTATTTTTGTTGTTTATACATCCTTTGTTGCGGGTCATTTCTCCAGTCTTTATGTAGAATTGAGTGCATGTTTAGGTGAGATTTCTTTATTGGGAAGAGAGGAAACAAAATGGGAGCATAGCTAACTCTGTTGTTGCTTTCCCGTTTAGATTTTGTGCTGATTGCCCACGACATTAAAAAGAGAGCATTCTAACCATTGCCTTTTTGTTGTGAATTCAGAAGACGGAGGTCACACCTGCTCGCTGCTGAAGTCAAAGTAAACTTTATTGTCATCTCCGCTACATACGGTCCAGTATATAGAGAGACGAGACAACGAGGCTCCAGTTACAGCAGTGCAAGTAAACAAACAATATATATATATATAAGAAGAGTAAGAAAATAAATATACACTTTAGGACTCGTGGTAAAGGGATCAATAACAATTTAAAATGTATAATTTACAGTTTGATGATTTAAAGTCTCACACACAACCCGTCGAAAGGGGAGGGGCTGCTTCCAAGTAGAGCACATTTCATTCATAATGTTGTAAATTATGTATTCATGATTTGAATCCTGGGTTGTGCAAAATCCCAGAAATACACCTTAGACAAAGTGAATCTGTGAACTAAGGTGTAGGTCTGTTAGATCATGTTGTGGTGATCCTCGGGTTGGGGGATTTGTGTTCATACTGGAGTGCAAAATGAAACCCAATGGAAGATGGACAAGAAAAGTTCAAAGCCGTCAGGTGCTCAGCTTAGAAAAAATAGAAAAGAAGAGGAGCAGAAACGAGCAAAAGATGCAGGTAAGCAGATGTGTGATTGGATCATGGCAGGTCATCCTGAACCAATCAGAATCAGAATACTTTATTAATCCCTAAGGAAATTATGTGGGTTACAGTTGCTCCAAGAAGAAATGGTAAAAATAGTAACAGTAACAGACTAAACTCCAAACATTACATTATGTTACAGATTTTAATATTAATTAGTCTTTGTCAGTTGTTGATTTGTCCTGTTCTCATTGTTTGACGAATTATGATGGCTGTTTGGTAGCCGTTTGCATACAATGCATACTCTCTCTCTCTCTTCGTGTGTGTGCTTCTCTGGTGAATTTCAACAGTTTTATGTTAATGTACAATCTTTAATATGTTTTATGTCTGTGTGTGTGTGGGGGGGGGGGGCAGAGGGAGTGTTATCCTGGGGCGCCGAACAGGCTAGGACCGCCACTGCATGTTAGGGTTTGAGTCTGATAACTATGTTTTGAGAAATGTTGCTCATTCTGTACCTAGAGCCTGGAGTCCCTAGATAAAAATGGAGCCTCACCCACGCAGCCAACCCTAAACAAGATTATACACGTGCAGCATGTGGACAGAAAACCAAGACATGATGACACTATGGATTAGCAGACTGAAAGTAGGAGACCTAAGATCTTGCAATAAACATTTGAAAGATCAAAAAAGGCCCACAGAAATAGTCTTCCCTTCAGATTAGGTCATAACGCACACAGTTAATTAGTACTTATCTTAATCAATAGGCATACAAATGTGATTCTAAATACTTTGGTAATTATTTACTTAGACTTTTTAAATCACACTGCTAACCATTACTAGCTCCGAAATAACTGGTTTGTACTTGACATAATAATTTAGAAATAGTTAATCCAACATTTATAAAGTATGAAAGTGTTATTATTAACCATGTTATATATGAGCTTTTTAATGCCCCCTGTTTTAAATGTTACCCAAAAAGTCAAAATGTTTGCATTTATAAATGTTGATAAACTCGTTTCCTGGTGAGCCAACACCTTTAAATTGTATGTTTCTTAATATGTAATGGCAAAACTCGAATCGATAAAGGTGATCACTAATTGGCTCTCTGGACCAAAATGGCTGTTTAATAATAAAATTAAATAATCAAATTTGTTTTGAAAACGCAACAGATCTGCTCTAATGTAAAGTATTTCTGGAGTGGTTGATTTGCGTAATGTGGTCTAAAAAATACGACAATTTTATTCTTTAAGAAGAAAACAAAAAATACAGACCTACAGCAAATATTTACGGTGTTTCAGTTTTTCCACATTTTTTTATGTTACAGCCTGATTCCAAAATGACTTTTCATGTCACAGTTCTACATAAAATACCCCACAATGCTATGTGGAAAAAATGCTTGAAAGTTTTGCAAATCAAAACTGAGCTCAGGGGCATTATGTCAGATGTTCTCCAAGTTGACCGAAAAACCATACAGCCTCTTATTACACTTAACCAGGGTCTTCAACATCTTTAACAAGGATTTCTTTACACAAGTATCATAAACAGAATTTCATTAAAACAAAAACAAGCAAACAGAAAAAATGAAAAAATCTCATTTTAACACTTTTTATTTATTTTCAAATAGAGACTATTTACAGCAGTCCACCCTCACTACCTCTGCTCCTTGCATCACTGTTGCACCTGTCTGCATTGTGTCTTGCTTCTACTGACTTTCATCCCTCTTGTCTCTCCTGAGTTAATCTGTCAGGGTCTCCATCACCACTGGAAGAAAGAAGGGGCTCAGAGCTGATTACCAGTATACACACACCTCTTCTATGTCTTGCTGTCATTTCAGTTCAATTCAGGTTTATTTATGTAGCACAACTTCAGAACCACAGTCATCAAGGCACTGTGTACTGTAAGTACAGTATTGGAGAAATCTCTTGGAAGCACACAAGCAAGCGAGCACTTTGCAATAGTGAGAAGGAAAATCTCCCCTTTAACAAAAAGAAACTTCTGGCAGAACCAGAAGGAGATAATGGGATCTGCCACAAGTGATTGGTAGGTGAAGGGAAAAAAGAGAGCACAGAAAGACCAGACAAACACACGTTATAGGCGAGATAAGACAATCAGCTCTTTTGAAGGTGGGTGGTGCAACTGCTGCGGTGGTCCTCCTTGGGTTCTTGTGCTCTAGGGGGCCTCTGGATGTCTGGAGCCTGGATCTCCTCCATGCCTGCTTCATGTCCTGGGGGGCTATTAGACACTTACATGGAGAAACTTTATGAATACAAGTGCATCACACGAACAGGTGTATGCACAAGTGTTCACACAGGTGAATAAAACAAGTACTCAAACACACACGGAGTTAACGGACAGCTAAAGATCAGTGAGCAGTGTATGGCTTCATGCTGCTTCATGCTGAGAAAGAGCTCTACAGATGTTTGCTTTGAGAGTGTTGATGGAGAAGTATAGAGAAGGTAAGAAGGAGCCTCACTGTGATGCTGTGCATCTAGATGGAACTGCTACTGCATGAGGAAGTCATGGGTGGCAGTGAAATATACAAGGATGGTGCAGGACATGCACGGGGACAGAAGTACTCATGTAATGCACTCCCCATGTGTTTATATACCACTACAGCACAATGTACGTTTCTGCCATGTTGGATTATAACCTACAAGGATTTGGCTGGTTTCCTTCTGGATTATATCGACACAGAACAGAGATAAGTGCATCGGTGTACCTGCTTTCCTCACTCTCACTCTTCTCCAGATTAGTATTAGAAATCAGCATTAACTACGAGGAGATTAATTGGATAAGTGGCAATCGTGGCTCAAGAGTTGGCAGTTTGTCTTGTAATCGGAAGGTTGCCAGTTCGAGCCCCGGCCCGGACAGTCTCAATCGTTGTGTCCTTGGGCAAGACACTTCACCTACTGCCTACTGGTGTTGGCCAGAGGGGCCGATGGCGCGAAATGGCAGCCTTGCTTCTGTCAGTCTGCCCCAGGGCAGCTGTGCCTACAACTGTAGCTGCCTCCACCAGTGTATGAATGACTAGTGGAATTGTAAAGTGTTTCGAGGGTCTCGAAAAGTGCTATATAAATACAATCCATTATTATTATAAGAACGATTACAGTGATTACTATGTGATTATTATTATTTGATTTAGATTTTGCTTTGGTCCTGCTAATTTGGTTTAATAAAATATCCTGCATTCAAAACGTCTAAATTGTAGACATTCTGTTTTCATGCTTTGTGAAACAAAAAAGTTAAAAGCCTGTCTATTGTTATAATATCACTACAGGGGTCCTTACAGCTTACTCTAGCCTTGAAAATGAACAGATCCTTGGGGCTATTTTCCAGGCCATTAAATTTTAATGTGGCAGAAGGATTGTACTTGACCTGCAAGGACAGCCAGGCAACAGTGCCTTTAGAGGGAGCAGGATGGACATTTGAAGAACTTCAAAAAAGCAGTTAACACTGAGCGAGTCTCCTCTCTGGCTGCATCTAAGCTCTGCATAGCCTTGTGGGTGATAAGACAGGATAAACTTGGACTTTTTAAACTGAGAGCCTATTCCAAACTTTCCTGTATTGGGGGTATCTCAAGTCAAGTCAGGTCAAGTAGCTTTTATTGTTATTTCAACCATGTACAGTGGTACAGTACAGAGTGAAACGAGACAGCGTTCCTCTGAGACCCTGGTGCTGCATATGACATATCACAGACAAACACAGGACTACGTAAAGTGCAATGTTCCAACATTGCAAAAAAACAAGACAAGACAGTGCAGCAATAGACAGAACAGGACGGTACAGACACAAGACAGTGCAATGGAAATGTGCAAAATACTGTGCAAAAAGGACCTTGGTGTCTGAAGGCGTGTGTGCGTGTGCGTGTGTGTGTGTGTGTGTGTGTGTGTGTGTGTCATCCCAGTCACTGAGTGTTTAGGAGTCTGACAGCTTGGGGGAAGAAACTGTTCTGCAGTCTGGCAGTGAGGGCCCGGATGCTCTGGTACCTCTTTCCAGAAGGTAGCAGGGTGAAGAGTGTGTGTGAGGGGTGTGTGGGTCCTCCACAATCCTGGTGGCTTTGCAGATGGAGCGGGTGCTATAAGTGTCAATGATGGAGGGAAGAGAGGCTCCAATTATCTTCTCAACTGCTCTCACTATCCGTTGTAGGGTATTGCGATCCGATACGGTGCAGTTATCATACCAGACAGTGATTCAGCTGTTCAGGGCACTCTCAATAGTCCCTCTGTAGAACGTGGTGAGAATGGATGGAGGGAGATGGGCTTTTCTCAGATTTCGCAGGAAGTAGAGACACTGTTGGAACTTCTTAGTTATGGAGCTGGTGTTGAGAGACCAGGAGAGGTTCTCCGCCAGGTGGGCACCAAGGAATCTGGTGCTCTTGGAGACCTCCACAGAGGATCCATTGATGCTAAGTGGACAGTGATCTCTCTGTGCTCTCCTGAAGTCAAAAATCATCTCTTTTGTTTTGTCCACATTCAGAGACAGGTTGGTGACTCTGTTGCAACCTCCTCTCTGTATGTATCTGGTCTAATCTGGATAAATGGTAAATGATAAATGGCCTGTATTTGTATAGCGCTTTACTTAGTCCCTATGGACCCCAAAGTGCTTTACACTACATTCAGTCATCCACCCATTCACACACACATTCACACACCAGTGTTGGCAAGCTACATGTAGCCACAGCTGCCCTGGGGCACACTGACAGAAGTGAATCTAGATGAGAAAAACTTCAAAGAAAACTAATCTGCTTTGAAGGATACAAGGAATCCTCATTCTTTTATGTAACTACCCAGAGCTCATGACTATAGGGTAAGTAAGTAATATAGGAATGTAGACTGACTGGTAATGGTCAATGGTAACTTTATTTTCCCCAATGGGAAATTGATTTGCAGACACACACCAAACAACACATATACAAAAAAGCAACAAAAAAAATGTAGAACAGGCCCAAGTTTCATTAGTAGCATCAACAAAGTGCAACGTGCAGTAGTGATGGCAACAACGCTTATGGTTTAGTGTTATTAAGCATGATAATAGCAGCAGGTATAAAAGACATTCTTTGTCTCTTGGTCTTCACTGCAAGCACTTTATACCAGCAACGTGAGGGAAGCAGCTGAAAATTATTAAAGAGAGGATTGTCTGAACATAACATGAAAGAGGCTGCCTTCCTCAGCACCTGCCTGTTATAAAAGTCCACAAGCTGGACCTGAGACCTCCCTGAAATCTGACCAGCCATTTTAACCAGGTTACAAAGTCTGATCGTATTGGTCAAAGACAAATTACAATACTCTCTTAGCAAAACCAGTGCGTTACTAAAATTATGATTATCATCAATTCTCAAGTAAAATCTCTTCAGCTCATTAGCCAACTGACATTCTGAGCTAAAACCAGGGAGACTTATTACATGAGAGTGACCAGTCATGTGTTTCATGCCTGCCCAGGCAACCCGGAAGTCATAGCTTCCCCATCTCAACTTCTACCTTATGCTTGCATTTTATTTTGGCTTTTTTATTTGGGATCTGATCGCCTTCCTAATTTTCTTCACCTCAGATTCACTTTAGAGATATTCCCTTCAAAGGGCCTCCTTCAGGTGGCGCTGTCACTTGGTGTTGGTGTTGCTGTTGGTGTTTGCTCTCTCTGCGGTAGAGTATCCCTTCCTTTTCCAACTAGTGATGGGTCGTTCGCGAACGAAATGGCTCTTAGAGCCGGCTCTTTGACGTGAACGACGAGAGCCGGCTCCTTATCGCGAGCCGTGACGGCTCGTGGGTTTTTTTTTTTTTTCTCTCAGCCTCTGTCTCGCACTTTTTTCCGCTTCACTCTGCACGCGAGCCTTGTGCTTTACGCTGGGCAGAGGGGGGAGGGGCGGTAGTTACACTCAGTAGCACAGGAACAGAGCCAGAGAGAGAGAAAGAGAGCCAGGGACAACAACGTCACATTAGAAAGGTATAGTAATCATCCACAACTATTTTCGGTTGCAGATGATAAAGGATTCAGAAAGTGCGGATTCATGCGGGCCCATATGACAGAATGTGCATGTTCTTTTTGTTTTCATATTATAATTTATATTTAATTGTGTTTTGCAGTGTTTTGTGTTGTTTTCACTTTAAATTTGTAAAAGGAAACAGCTGAAAATTTAAATAGTTAAAAGTTGAAATGTGAATAGTTGATTTTTGTATTATATGATTTATTTATTACATTTTATGTGGCGTGAATAAATAAAAGTATATTTACAGTGGTCCCTAGAGACAAAGCACATACAAACTTCAAATCACGTACGAACTCTGAAGCATGTACAAACTCCAAAACACGTAAAAACTCCAAAACACGTAAAAACACGTACAAACTCCGAAGCACGTAAAAACTCAAAACACTTACAAAAGACAACAGAAGTGCTCCAGGATGCTGGGCGCAGTGTTTAGCTTTTGTTATCTTGTGGCTACACAATCCAGCAAGTACCCAACGACCGGATTTGGTGTGTGATAGTAACAGGTAGATGAACTTTTTTTTAAATTATTTGAATATATTTGAGTGCCTGTGTATAAATACACAAACAATACACACATGCTTTCAATTGTGTAATTTAAGTGATCTAGTCGCTCTGCTTTGGAAGTTCAGTTCATGCTAGAAATGTGTTTTGGAGTTTGTACGTGTTTTCAGAATCAATCAGAATCAGAATACTTTATTGATCCCTGGGGGAAATTATTTTTTGTTACAGTGCTCCATTTTAAACCAACATTAAGACAAGACAGACAATACACTAAGAATAGTACAATATATACATATATATACATACATACATAAGTCACTCATAAATAAATAGTCGGAAAAGAAACATGTGTAGTTGTAGCAGTAAACAGTGTGTTAAGTGGATGCGTTGTACAGGGAGATGGCCACAGGCAGGAAAGATTTCCTGTGTCGTTCAGTGGTGCTTTTCGGTAATCTCAGTCTCTCACTGAACGTGCTCCTGTGACTGACCAACATGTCATGGAGAGGGTGGGAGGTGTTATCCAACATTGTCTTTATCTTGGACAGCATCCGCCTCTCCGACACCACCTTGAGGGTGTCCAGCTCCATCCCCACAACATTGCTGGCCTTACGGATTAGTTTATTAAGTCTGTTGGCATCTGCGACCCTCAGCCTGCTCCCCCAGCATGCAACAGCATAGAGGATTTTGTCTCTAGGGGCCACCGCATATATTTATATATAAACATATATAAATAAAACCACTTTTTTACGTTAGTAATTCCTTTTGTGCATAATTTTATATTATTGTGAATAATAAATTAATTAAAGCAACAAAACAACCTGAAGAGCCGGTTCGGAGCCGAAAGAGCCGGCTCTTTTTAGTGAGCCGAGCCGAAAGAGCCGGCTCTCTAAAAAGAGCCGGAAATCCCATCACTATTTCCAACACACAGTGGTGTTTTTGAATAGATTATTTCCATAGCAATTTAATTAAAATTTTTTAGATAACTTCTGTTTTCATAGTATAATCTTCACGCGCTTCATCCGAAGCACACTCTCTGTGTACTCACTCCCTAATTCAGTGCCAAAGTATTCATTCACTGTGTCTTTACTGTTTCGCTAGCTTAGCTTAGCTCATAGCTGACTCGCTAGCAGCATGGCCTCCTCACCTGTCCCTCCTGCACTTTCCTGCTCATTGTGTCAGATGTTTAGTTACTCCTTTAGCAGTAATGATACTTGTAACAAATGTAGCATATTTGCAGCTCTGGAGGCCAGGATTACTGAATTGGAGACTCAGCTTCGCACCCTTGATAGGCCCGTAGCTAGCCAGGCCCCTGTAGCTGGTGCAGCCGAAGATAGCATAGGCCCCGCTAGCTGTCCCCCGGCAGACCCCAAGCAGTTGGGGAAAGAGGGCGGCTGGGTGACGGTGAGGAGGAAGCATAGTCTTAAACAGAAGCCCCCATCGGCAACCATAGTCAATTGTCTTCCAGGGGCCAGAGCAGGCGACACTGAGAGAAATTTAAAACTGCTGGCTAAGGATAAACATCAATTCATTAAAATTTTAATTCACATCAGCAGTAATGACACCCGGTTACGTCAATCGGACGTAACCTCCCTGAGCCTGGTTCTACCGGAGGTTTCTTCCTGTTAAAAGGGAGTTTTTCCTTCCCACTGTCGCCAAAGTGCTTGCTCATAGGGGGTCATATGATTGTTAGGTTTTTCTCTGTATACCTTACAATATAAAGTGACTTGAGGCGACTGTTGTTGTGATTTGGCGCTATATAAATAAAACTGAATTGAATTGAATTAAAAGCTTTCTTCCTTTCATAAATCAGCCTCATAAGAGCTGATTTATTATTAGAGAAAAAAAATGCACAACTTGAAGGAAGGAAGAATCATATCTCTACAAAAGGAGATATAGTTGCAGACAATGTCCGTCAGTTCATTCATGTTTCTGGATGACTCCACAAACACCAACCAGTCAGTACAGTCAAAGCATCCCTGTAGAGGCGTTGTTACTCCAAACCTTTATGTGGTGTTTCCTCACCATCTCGCTCCTCAGCACAAACTGGCGGGAGATGCACCGTGTTGTGGTCAGAGGATCCGAGGGCGGGGCCTGCCACAGATGTTTGCGCACCTTTTATGGAACCATAACATAGATCCAGACTTTTATTGAAGTGTGTTCACATGTTGATAGAAACTGCCCAATGTCTTCTTCAAATTACAGTGATTAAAGTCCCCCAGAATAATATTAGGGGCCTCAGGAGAGAGAGATCGGAGTGAGTACACAACGTTGGAGATGGTGTCAGCCGCAATCTTTGGGTTCGCTTTATGATGGACACAACAGTGACACTGGTCTGCGGGAATTCCCTCGGCAGGTATGGCCTCATAGACATGGAGAGAACCTCAATGTCCGGCAGACACACCTGTTCACGGACAATAAAGTTTTTACACCATTTCTGATTAATGTATAAACACACCCCTCCTCTGTAAGATTTCCGAGTAACTCCGGAAATCAGCAGCTTTGCATTTATGCTCAGCTTTTTCATCGTCACAACAGATTGGAACTGCCCCAATCCATTATTCAATCTCAAGCTCTGCTCTGATGATTGTGGTTACAAGTGGTAGAAATGAGCTCTTCTGAAGGGTGGCTGGTGTTTCTCTTAGACAAAGCGTGACAAGTTCAGTGATTTGGGACAGAATGCTACTCCTGCACATTGAAACGAGCCAGATGAAGTCATACAGGGAGCTGTTAGGATGCTTCATGGGAAATTCCAGGGAGAGATGTTCCAGGCCCTGTTGTAGACCCAGAACATGCTGGAGAGATTGGTGAGATTACGTTTCCTGGCTAGGAAAGGCTTGGTATTGTCCTGAATGAGCTGCAGGAGGTGGCCGGGGAGGGAGAAGCCTGAGCTACTCCACTCAGCCTGCTTCCTAAGCAATCCAGACCCAAATAAGGAGGACAAAATGGACGCATGGATTTTGATATCTTGACAAAATATTTGACAAAAATGATGCAATTATTGCCTGTCTTTTTCAGATATACGGAAGATTAACAAAGTCAGAAGGATTCATTGTCTATTGATTTTGAATGTGATAGAAAATTATGTGCTAATCCTTGATCCTTCACTGATAATTTACTAAAGAAGTAAAAACTAAACCTGCTAAATGATGCAAGTGAGAAGATCACTTTTATTCTTTAACAAGAGATTTTAAGATAAGTCTTCCTCTGGAAACCAAGCATATATAAAATGAACTGTAGTAAATCCAGTTAATTCCCAAAAGAAGAACAAATATTGCTGTGAAATAAGACAATAATACATATGTTTTTGAAATTGTTGCACTTTTCCATTTATTAAGTGAAAGAGTCTCACAGGCATTTACACGTGTAATGTGACTATAAGCAGTTAAACCTGTTTTACTATAGATACACCCTAAAACAATTGATATGAAAAACAAAACTTACATTGCTCTGGTCTCTCATAAATACCTGCTATTTATTTAAGCTTAGTTAAATGGAGAATAAGCTAAAGGCACTGAAAAAAAGAGTAAAAAGGAACAGTGCTCATAGCCATAAAATGATGCCACTTTCTTTCCAATTTGTCTTAAAGACAGCAGTTAAGGCACTGTGGTGACCAGTAAACAAACAAACAAACAAACCAAAAAAAGAAAGAATGGAAAAATAGCCTTCAAGACCGTGGTTAAGGCACTGTGGTGACCGGTACACAAACAAACCAAAAAAAAGGAAGAAAAGAAAATTAAATGACACAAATAAAATGTATTGTAGTGCCACTGAGAAGATAAGCCATATCCACAGGAATGCACATGGCCTTTGGTTGTACTATTGGTTAAAGCTAGATTAGACAGTCCTTAACAACAGACTTACTTCTGTTATTGTACCATAATGGGGGGGTCAAAAGTCAAATCTACTTACGTAAAAGCACTACCTGATAGGTGGTGGCTCCAACTGCTGTATAGTGTGTAAAATGATGAGTACGACTACAGAAGAATGTCATATCCAAGTTCAGTAACTTCCTGTTTTTGCTGACCGGTTTACTGACCAGTGGCAGAATTAGCCATCGGTAAGCCTTTGACAATCTGAGCAGCTGTCTGCAGCACAAATCACAACACAATCAATTCATAGAAAGCTTCAAAATGTTGATAAAGGCAAAGTTTAAGCACGAGGAAAGATTTAGAAGACTTTAAGAAGAACATTAAGCAGACTTTTGCTTCATAAACAGGAAACTGTTCATGAAAAGATCATTTGTGCTTTATATGACAAATTAAAAGCAAACCTAGTCTACAGTGTCTTTTTGATGAAATTGATAACAACAACTATATATTATTGTTTAGATATTAGATATTATTGTTTACTGACACTTACTTATAAATAATAATTCACTTTGGAAAGAGTTTGTTGTTGTTGTTTTAAAAATGCAGATACTGCAAAAAAAATCTATTTAATCTAATCTAACTAGAAGTCCTACATCATTGTTATTGGCTGTTACAATTTTCCATGTGATTTCAACAGAGCAACAATAAAGTAAGTAAAGCCTGCACACAGGGAACAGGAATGTTCACCAAAAGAAGAAGAAAAGAGTAAGAGGATCTGACAAGGAAGAAGGGCTTATTTGAAGGATGCGCGGACCAGGCGGCCCTTGAGAGGCTGTGGAGGGCGGTAGTTGTCCACCATGTAGCATGGAGCTTCTCCATCTCCGGTGAAGAGGAGGCTGCGAAACTTGGCCATCTAATGAGGAAGGAAAGTGACAAAGGGAGAGTAATAAAAGATCATGTTTCCATGGACTTCTGCAGAATTTTGGAGTTGCATTAGTACAATTTCTAGCAATCATCACCAAGCAGATTAGATTAGGAGATTACAAGTGAGAGGTGAATGTATACTCTGTAGTATCACCAAGGGCTGGTTATATTGATAACTTACAAAATTACAAAGTCAGTGTTGCAATGTAACCAGTTACTGTATCTAGTAAGCAAGTACACTACCTTTCAAAAAGTACTACATGATTGTACATTACTTTTTAAATTTTTATAGGTGAACAAAACCATTTCACCGTAATGTTCCCACACAGACATATTTAACAAACAGCTATTTCAAATTGTAATCATCATCTAAACCTTATTTAAAATGAAAGAAAGACGTTTGCAGTTGAGTATCATATAAAACAGCCTATTTTACATGTACGCTCACAGTGCACTTCTACCCAACAGTAATACATGCATAAGCAAATAATAAACCTTTTAATGAAATAATGTTTCATCCACCTCACATCCATTGAAGTGTCATTAATTACTGTTACATGCAAGTGGTTGGTATGTGGGAGAGGCCCATCCAATAAAAGTTTCCTCTTTAGCATTCCCTTATCATGTCAAATGGCTTTTTGGTCCAATTTGATGAAGGCATTGGTTTAACCAAACGGAAGCTAAAAGGACTTTTCTTCATACACTTTTCTGAGAACATTCACACCACTGTTTCACAGGATTCCCAGGACAGGATTAGTTGAACATCAGTGTGCTAGGACTACAATGTGGAATGAAAGATGTTAAACAATTAAATTACTAAGACAACATGGAATAATCTCACTGCAGTGTATGTGTGTGTGAGAGAGAGAGAAAGAAAGAAAGATAAATGCCGAAAGCAGTAAAATTGCTAAAATAACTATTTCACTGGGAGTGAAATAGTTATTTTAGCCTTTAGCTAGCTGGTGATCTTGAATTTACTTTAGCAGGCCAAAGTTTCCCTTTATCTGTCACTAAATACATGTTGCACTGTGTTTCAGTGTTGCTGCACTGATTTCTACTTTGTGGAAAATAACTATATCTATATATACACTCAACAAAAATATAAACGCAACACCTTTGTTACTGCTCCCATTCCCCATGGGATGGACGTAGAGACCTAAAATTCATTCCAGATACACAATATAACCATCCCTCCCAAACAGTGGTCACAAATCAGTCCAAATGTGTGGTAGTGGGCACATCTGCTATATTGAGATAATCCATCCCACCTCACAGGTGTGCCACATCAGGATGCTGATCTGACATCATGAGTAGTGCACAGGTGTACCTCAGACTGCCCACAACAAAAGGCCACCCTGGAATGTGCAGTTTTGTCTCACAGCAAAATGCCACAGATGCCACAAGCAATGAGGGAGCGTGCAATTGGCATGCTGACAGCAGGAATGTCAACCAGATCTGTCGCCCGTGCATTGAATGTTCATTTCTCAAATGGTAAATGGCCTGCATTTGTATAGCGCTTTTCTAGTCCCTAAGGACCCCAAAGCGCTTCACACTACATTCAGTCATTCACCCATTCACACACACATTCACACACTGGCGATGGCAAGCTACATTGTAGCCACAGCTGCCCTGGGGCGCACTGACAGAGGCGAGGCTGCCGGACACTGGCGCCACCGGGCCCTCTGACCACCACCAGTAGGCAAACATGGGGTTAGTATCTTGCCCAAGGATATTTGGCATGCAGCCAGGAGGCAGCCTGGGATCGAACCACCGACCTTCTGATTAGTGGCTGACCTGCTCTCAACCATAAGCCGTCTCCACAGGCGTTTCAGAGAATATGGCAGCACATCCAACCGGCCTCACAACCGCAGACCTCGTGTAACCACACCAGCCCAGGACCTCCACATCCAGCAGGTTCACCTCCAAGATCATCTGAGACCAGCCACCCAGACAGCTGCTGGAACAATTGGTTTGCACAACCAAACAATTTCTGCACAAACTGTCAGAAACCATCTCAGGGACGCTCAACTGCATGCCCGTCGTCCTCATCGGGGTCTTGACCTGACTCCAGCTCGTCGCCGTAACAGACTTGTGTGGGCAAATGCTCACATTCGATGGCGTCTGGCACGTTGGAGAGGTGTGCGCTTCACGGATGAATCATGGTTCACATTGTTCAGGGCAGATGGCAGCTGAGAATGTCCCAGTTCTTGCATGGTCAGCATACTCACCGGACATGTCACCCATTGAGCATGTTCGGGATGTGCTTGACCGGCGTATACGACAGCGTGTACCAGTTCCCACGAATATCCAACAACCTCGCACAGCCATTGAAGTGGAGTGGACCAACATTCCACAGGCCACAATTGACAATCTGATAGACTCCATGCGACGATGTGTTGCACTGCATGAGGCAAATGGTGGTCACACCAGATACTGACCGGTTCTGGGTCCCCAGACCCCCAATAGCGCAAAAAACTGCACATTCCAGGGTGGCCTTTTGTTGTGGGCAGTCTGAGGTACACCTGTGCACTACTCATGATGTCAGATCAGCATCCTGATGTGGCACACCTGTGAGGTGGGATGGATTATCTCAATATAGCATATGTGCCCACTACCACACATTTGGACTGATTTGTGACCACTGTTTGGGAGGGATGGTTATATTGTGTATCTGGAATGAATTTTAGGTCTCTACGTCCATCCCATGGGGAATGGGAGCAAAAACAAAAGTGTTGCGTTTATATTTTTGTTGAGTGTATGTGTGTCTTATAAATGTATGAGCACATTTAATGTTAGTGGAGAACGCTTATTGCCACCTCTGTGTGAGTTTTGTGTCACACGAGGGTTACATTCATGAGTGCAAACTGCGCCCTGGAGATACAGGCAGTCAGTGTAATCTAAGTGAAACACCAGTTACTTAAGGTTTAGACCCACCCTACTAAGTCTGATATGGCTTCTGTAACTACACTCTTGACAGTGATAATGTTTGGATCAACATTCTGGCCCCCCAAACCATGCACAACCACTAAATGAAATGTATAGTCATACAAACGTGTGTACAATTATACTGTAAAAAACAGAGTAACAGGTAAACAGCCTGTTCTCTTTAATCAACAACAATGAAATTGTGTTGATTTCATGAGTCTATGAAGCTTAATACTTTCCTTTCACTTTCCTATTTGATGTGAAAATCTTTCAGCATTCTCAGCTGACAAAATGACTAAAAAGCATGTACACATTTGTGCACATGTACTAAAGTGTATATTTTCTTTGGACTAATACACTCACACTCTGACATTCTACCTAAACCCTTATAACACTGTCGCCAAGGGCTTGCTCGTTGAGGTTATATTATTGTTGGGATTTTCTTGGTATTATTGTAGGGTTATTGTAGGGTCTTACAATATAAAGAACCTTGGGTGACTGTTGTTGTGATATAGTGCTATATAAATAAAATTGAATTGAATCAAATAGTTATAACTACACATTGCCTATGTGTGTGAAAGGGATGGGGTTGGGGGCCAAGATAAGTACTTGTGCAGGGCTGACGCTGATTGGCTCCTTAAGTACAATCCAGGTGACACTCTCCAGGAGGGGAGGAGTCGTCAAAGAGCCCTCATAGGTCCAATAATCCGGGGAACCAGGAAGAAGAGTCCTTGGATCAAAGTTAGCAAAGGTTGTCTGCTTTCCCTGTAGGCATGAGGGAAGAGAAAATGGAAGAAAGGAAATACCAAAAGAAAAACCATGATAGTGGCATCATTAGTTTCCAACGCCTTTAAACTGCTCTGCACAAACAGTACGAGCACATTTGTTTTCAGCAAACCTGTATTTTACCAATTCTGAGACAGCTGATTTTACCTTGTTCTTGATGGCATCCAAAGCATCCAGAACTTTCTGAAGGCGGGGGTTGGCAGCACCAATCTGGAACACAATGTGAAGATAACAAACTTTTATATTTAACATTTTTTGTTTTTACATTATTCATTTTGAACTTTTTAGCCTCTGACGGTTCACCTTTAGAAATACCCCCACTACAGCAAGTCCATCAGGCTTTTCAGCTGCCTCTCCAAAACTGGGGTACTTAGTGTTCCAGTGCACCAAGTGAAGCTAACAGGAAAATCAAACAAAGTTGAAATATTAAAGCACAAAGCTGAAGAAAGTAAAGTAACAACTAAATAGTTGTTTACACAACAGACCCACAAGTTGCATATTGTGTGCAACTGTTTTTAATCCTATGCAGTGTCAAGATCTTTTTACCTCACAGGGGAACTTGATGCCATTGAGAGTGTGCTCAGAGCCTCTGTTGTCACTTCCTCCCCAGTGGAAATGAAACTGCCTCAGGCGGTAGACTCCAGAAATAGGACCCCCAGTCAAGGCTAGTAATAACAGAACATCATAATCATTGGGGCCACAGTCAGGAAAGGACAGATGTTGCATGTGTTGATCTTTGTATTCAGCATTGAAAAAGCAAAAGACCCAGGATTTTCAGAGTCTGACCTGTATGAGGATAACACAGGATTTTAAGTCTTTTCTGGTTCTCAATTTTTTTGAACTTTTTGAACTGAGTAGAATGACTTAATTCTGTGTTTACTTTTACTTTTGTAATGACATGCAGTACACTGGATAAAAGGTGAACAGTAAAAGTACTAGTATAGTATAGTATAACAGGGTGGGGTACTGTAGATGTCTGTTGACCTGCAGATAATGAAATAGAGCTGATTATGATTAACTGCATGCTGACATCATCACGCTTATCTACTACAGTACATACAGCAGGGGTGGCTGCATAAACAAGACAGATAAAGCTAACTAATGCTAGGATCAACTGTAAATGTACACAATGTAGTGATGGGTCGTTCGCGAACGAAATGGCTCTTAGAGCCGGCTCTTTGACGTGAACGACGCGAGCCGGCTCCTTATCGCGAGCCGTCACGTGGGGTTTTTTTTTTTTCTTTCTCTCAGCCTCTCTCTCGCACTTTTTTTCCGCTTCACTCTGCACGCGAGCCTTGTGCTTTACGCTGGGCAGAGGGGGGAGGGGCGGTAGTTACACTCAGTAGCACAGGAACAGAGCAGGAGAGAGAGAGAGAGAGGCAGGGACAACAACATTAGAAAGGTATAGTAATCATCCACAACTATTTTCAGTTGCAGATGATAAAGGATTGAGAAAGTTTATTCATGCAGGTCCATATGACAGAGAATGTGCATGTTCTTTTAGTTTTCATATTATAATTTATATTTAATTGTGTTGTGGTTTGCAGTGTTTTGTGTTCTTTTCACTTTAAATTTGTGAAAGGAAAAAGCTGAAAATTTAAATAGTTAAAACTTGAAATGTGAATAGTTGATTTTTGTATTAGATGATTTATTTATTACATTTTATGTGGAGTGAATAAATAAAAGTATATTTACGGTGGCCCCTAGAGACAAAGCACATACAAACTTCAAATCACGTACGAACTCTGAAGCATGTACAAACTCCAAAACACGTAAAAACACGTACAAACTCCAAAACACGTAAAAACACGTACAAACTCCGAAGCACATAAAAACTCAGAAGCATATAAAAACTCAAAACACGTACAAAAGACAACAGAAGTGCTCCAGGATGCTGGGCACAGTGTTGAGCCTTTGTTATCTTGTGGCTACACAAGCCAGCAAGTACCAACGACCGGATTTGGTGTGTGGTAATAACAGGTAAATGAACTTTTTTTTAAATTATTTGAATATATATATGAGTGCCTGTGTATAAATACACAAACAATACACACATGCTTTCAATTGTGTAATTTAAGTGATCTAGTAGCTCTGCTTTGGAAGTTCAGTTCATGCTAGAAATGTGTTTTGGAGTTTGTACGTGTTTTGTCTCTAGGGGCCACCGCATATATTTATATATAAACATATATAAATAAAACCACTTGTTTTTACGTTAGTAATTCCTTTTGTGCATAATTTTATATTATTGTTAATAATAAATTAATTAAAGCAACAAAACAACCTGAAGAGCCGGTTCGGAGCCGAAAGAGCCGGCTCTTTTTAGTGAGCCGAACCGAAAGAGCCGGATCTCTAAAAAGAGCCGGAAATCCCATCACTAACACAATGACATACACTTTAGAATTTTTTAATCAAAGAGTCACATTTTCTGACCCTCTTCTACACAACTGCAATATAATGAATATTATATACTCATTACACTTTTGTCCATAAGGCTTTATAACTGTACAAAACATTAAGAAGATTGCATTGGACATCTAGACATTTATTTGATGATTTAGCCACACCTTACAAGACATAAATAACTAGATGAATATCTTTTTTGTGGCTCTGTACTTACTGGAGCTGTCTGTGTCATCCACAAAGTCCACCTGGAAGGAGTGCCCATTGTTCAGAATGCCCTTGGTGTTTGAGGGGTCGTAGCTGATTTTCAGAGCCTTCAGAGATGGGTCATAATGAGCTTCTTTAGGGATTATGTTAATGGGAGACTGCCTGTTCCCATCAGCTATGGGGAAATCTGCAGCCCATGTGTCAGGTCCTGCAAATACATGCATGTGTTAACATCACACATACGTTCCACATATGACTCTCCATGCTATACATAAGTATACTGAGAATTTTAAAATGCACCATTTCTATTGGTTTTTCTAACTGAAGTTAAATGTAAATATACGATGTTTACGACTAAGAAATGTAGAACTTATATTTAATTTCTCATTTCTGTTTATCAAGTACAAGGTCTCAAGGTTAAGGTGCTCACATCCTTTATGAGAGAGTTGAAAAATTAACACGTTTAAACGATCATACTGCTACTGACCTAAATGAGAACCTTGATGTTGAAGTTGTTTAGTTAATAAAAGCAGCAGTACCACAATACATACGATACAAATGACTTTCAAAGTATCTGAGTTCTTTCCAAGGTAAATGCTAACAGTATGAACACAGTAAGTACTGGAAATCTATTACACTTGGCACATAAATTGCTAGATAATACCTCACATGTAGGTTAGATACAGAAACTTTCATACAATTTCTAATGAAAGGTTGTAATAGTCAAGTCTATTTATAATCCATAAATTGTAGTTTTAAAAGCCATTCTATCGAAATAAGTCTCTTCCAAAATGTCCTCAGCTCTAAATCTCAACTGTACAAAATATGTATATATACATATATATATATATATATATATATATATATATATATATATACACACACACACACAACATTTTCCCATTTTATTCCTGTCTATAACATCCAGGTATTATAGGCAGTGAAAATATATTCTATAAATATATAATTAAATAAATATATTACTAAATAAAACATAACAGCCCGTTTTTATTTGAACATAAAATTACAGAAAATGTGTCCCAGAGAAACAGTTATCTTAACTAATAAAACTAACAACTAACTTATCAAAACAAACCAAATTACATATTTATTTTTATTTAAAAAACTGTAATAAAATCCATTCATTAAAATACAATTATGGTTTTAATGTTTAATCATAAAGGAATAAATAAATAAATAAGAACGCTTAGCTTCTGTAAACGATCAGGGTCTCTGTAGGTCTGCTCCTACCCCAGGCTTAGCCGCAGTGGTGTATTGTTTAAGCAATGAAATTATTATAGAAAATGGACAAATTGTTGTTTGTAATATATGCCACTGTCTACACAACTATATAGAAAACGGAGTTGAGTGGGGCAACATCCTCTCCTACAGCAAACCCGGTAGGATGCTCTAAGATCCTCACCGTTGGTCGGTTCGTATCCCCATCCATGAGACATGGCTGCTCCAACTGTAAGCTACCCTGGTACTGATTAATCCACGTCAGTCTGCCGGACGACAAAAAGGCGAAGGGTGATCTGTAATTACCACTCGCTGCGTTGCTTTATATACGCCGTGTCAGTCCTCACCCCGGTGGGTTTGGCTTGCCGCTTCTTAAGAGAGAACAGGGCAGCCATTCAGAGATGTGATGGTGGCGTCCTTTACTAGCCCAGTCCTCCTTCTCGCCTCTCCTCCCCCCTGCTTTCCTCACGATATGCGGGGTCTCACTTTTGAAACGACGTGATGGCGATTTTTCAGCCCGCTCTCTCTTCCCCTGGCAGAGAAGGATTAGTACCTGATGCGCGCTCATCCTCCACACATGTATCTCTTCTAGCACCCGGCAGCGTGCCGATGCTGTCTTTCGGTGCTTCCAGCGGATCTGATATTGTGAAGCCTCTTGCCAGCTCTTGTTGGTGTAGCTTTGTGCACGGGATGTTCATGCCTTTGCACGCTCAGAGGAGCTTAGTTGTGGAGTGGAGGCTTCAGCCCCGCAGTTAAACCGTTAAACACAAGCACACTTTCCTACCAAAATAGCCCTAGTTTTCAATATCCTAAGCGAAACAGGTCAAAACGCAAATAAATAATATAATACACTTTAAACCCTAATACTCAAAGTAGTTAAATACATTGTGTAAACGTAATTTCCCCTAAAAATCTATAACTTCAATATTTTGAGTTTCTCTTTTTTCAGTGTGAGTTAATTGAAGCAATTGAAGTTATTTTGCTGAATAAGTACCAGTTAAAAATATTTCTGGTTTAGATATCTGACAGCAAACATAAAATATTTTTTAATTTTTAACATAAAGATCGAGTTCATTTTGATTTTGACATTGGACAATACAACAGAACTGCTTTGATTGGTAACTTGAAGGGTCTTAGATTTTTATTATTCTTTATATATTATAGATAGTGCTTGCCTTGTTTTCTTGTTGCCTGTATGGTGGGTGAAACTGACCCAATTTCAAATGGCAGCACACCTGAGCAGGCAGGGCTCTGGTGTATAAAACGCCCATAAACTAGCTCTGCCCAGAACCTCTTGGGTTTCTTCTCTGCTTATTTTTCATGGACGCTGCTTAGCTGATAAAGCATTTCAGTTTTGTTTTTAGCACATGCTCTCTCAAATACCCTCTGTGAATTCAGACATCATGTGTTGATATGCTGACAGTCGTTCAAGCTAGGTGTCTTTATTTTATTTAACTGAAATATTGTAAAATATCAGGGGTGGCTGGAGCTCAGGTGGTAGAGCAGGTCGCCTACTAACCGGAAGGTTGGTGGTTCGATTCTAGTCTGCTCCAGTGTGCATGCCAAGTATCCTTGGACAAGATACTAATCCCAGGTTGCCCTTTGATGCATCCATTGGAGTGTGAAAGAATGTATGGTTGTTAGTTAGCACTAAATGGGTGTGATTAGGTGAATGAACAAATTGTGTAGAGTGCTCAGGTAGAGTAGAAAAGTGCTATAAGAACCAGTCCAATGGCCTCCAAACTCTATATGTGTTCTTGTTCTTTTTTTATCACATACTTTGAGCCTGGTTGTGACAAATGGAGACTCGTCTGCACAATTATCTTGTTCTCAAGTTTTTTTATGCTTAATTAAAAGCTTGGTGTGCTATTTTGTAAGACTTCAGTGTTACATTTGTGTACACTAAATTGGCTAGTCGTATCTTTGGGTTTGCCTTTAGAGAAAGTCCGAGTTATTAGTCACAGTTTGGTCATTTGTGGTTGACTGATATTCTGGGGACTATATCTGCTGAGTATTAGCTTCAGGAGGCCTTTGGAGAAAAGCAAACTTTGCCACATTAACTTGTTAAAACCAAATCAATGAACTTCAGAATTTTGAGTTGTTTCTTGGGTTATTTGCCTATTGACAAACATATTGAGCTGATCTATAGAAGTTTTCCATCTTGCTTTGGGGACACACCTTCTAAAATGACTTGGATTGAACATATTTTGATGCGAGTAATGCAAAACTGATCCGGCAAAGATTTTAGTCTCTGAGGAAAAGAAAAAAATTAATCTTAAAGTTCAGTATATGGTAGGAAAATAACATTGCAGTGATGTCTTCATCAAGCTGGACTTCCCCTTGTCTATTGATCAAAAAATCAAAGTTGCCACAGTGTTTTACAGATTGGAGAAAGCACAGTGACTATATGGAACTAACTATATGTGGGGTAAAGGATACTAATCCTTTACCCCACATTGGAGACTGTATTGGCCAAGCTGGTGCAGTGTGAGCAAGTTTAAATGAATCTTTCACCTCAAAATATTACACACAATAGCCTACCCTATGGTAACAACAGTTTAAAATGAATCCAATTGAATTAAAAATGAAAAACAAAAGTATAACGTGTATATACATATTCACAGTTTTTGCTTAATACTTTGTTGAAGCACCTTTGACACTAATTACTACGGTGGCCCCTAGAGACAAAGCACGTACAAACTCCAAAACACTTGCAAACTCCAAAACACATGCAAATTCCAAAACACATGCAAACTCCAAAACACTTGCAAACTCCAAAACACATGCAAACTAAAAAACACATGCAAACTCCAAAACACGTACAAACTCCAAAACACATGCAAACTAAAAAACACATGCAAACTCCAAAACATGTACAAACTCCAAAACACATGCAAACTAAAAAACACATGCAAATTCCAAAACACGTACAAACTCAAAAACACTTGCAAACTCAAAAACACATGCAAATTCCAAAACACGTACAAACTCCAAAACACGTACAAACTCCAAAACACATGCAAACTAAAAAACACATGCAAATTCCAAAACACGTACAAACTCCAAAACACGTACAAACTCCAAAACACATGCAAACTAAAAAACACATGCAAATTCCAAAACACGTACAAACTCAAAAACACTTGCAAACTCAAAAACACATGCAAATTCCAAAACACAACGGAAGTGCTCCAGGACGCTAGGGGCAGTGTTGAGCTTTTGTTACCTAGTAACTACACAAGCCAGGAAGTACCAATGACCGGATTAGGGGTTTGCAGCCTTTTTTTTTTTTTTTTTTTTTAACTTCATTTATCACATTTTAGACATACAGTCAAGTAAGGGGGTTTGCAGCCTTAAAGGCCGCATTTTAAGGCCGATTACGTCACAGCGACAAGAGAAGGCTTTCCCAATTCAAAGGCTGCTCTACATGCGGCCCTCAAATACACTCAACAAAAATATAAACGCAACACCTTTGTTACTGCTCCCATTCCCCATGGGATGGACGTAGAGACCTAAAATTCATTCCAGATACACAATATAACCATCCCTCCCAAACAGTGGTCACAAATCAGTCCAAATGTGTGGTAGTGGGCACATCTGCCATATTGAGATAATCCATCCCACCTCACAGGTGTGCCACATCAGGATGCTGATCTGACATCATGAGTAGTGCACAGGTGTAACAAAGGTGTTGCGTTTATATTTTTGTTGAGTGTACGTCCTTAATTTCCCTGAATTTTAAGGATGGGTCGGTGTAGCCTTCATGGCCCAACATATCCCAGACTTCATAGTGCGGTGGTGGTGTGGATAATTTTGCCGAAAAAAAACGGTGGAAGCGGAGCGGAGGAAGAGTAAACTTTCAGAAGTAAGTACTGAATATTATGTCACTTATTTATGCGCAAATATTTTTTAATGAAGAACATTAAACCATTATTGTTGGCCACATGTCAGGAAAGTTATGTGACATTAGCGATGTCTATACTTTCAGAATTAACTTGGTTTTAAAGCCTTTACTTTAAAAAAAATATATATAGTAGGGGTGCAACGATATTCGTATCGATATTGAACCGTTCGATACAGTGCTTTCGGTTCGGTACGCATATGTATCGAACAATACAACATTTGTAATTTATTTTATCAACTTTCCTTCTGACGATGCTGTCTGTGTTGAGCGCTCAGTGAATCTGCGTTCGACTACTCCGCCTAGGCTGCACTGTCGAGCGCAGATCCACTGAGCGCTCAACACAGACAGCATAGTCAGAAGGAAGAGCGCAGGGCAAGCTAGCAAGACAGAAGTTAAGCTCTCCTTGCAACATGGACCTCCCCCACTCTCATTCAGATCTGGCGTTTGGAATTATTTTGGTTTTCATGTGACGTATGACCCTGAAGGTAAGCGAGTCATGGACTAAAGTAAAACAGTATGTTGGATGTGCCATGCAATGCTCAATTACATGGGTGGGAACTAGTGTGTTAGCGCAGTTAGCTCGTTAATGTGTTGGCCGTCTAGCCCCATGCACGGGGCGATCGGCGGTAGCTCGTTAACGGAGATTTGCCGTGTTGTGGCGTTAAGGTCATTTCAACGAGATTAACCTGAAAGCACTAGTGGGAACACAACGAATATGACTGCACATTTACGCCGACATCATCCTAGTGCAAAGACAAAAACAACAAGCATGCTACTAACTTTAGCCGAGTCATTTAGACAGCTGTTAGCACATGATTCTCCTTATATGTTTAATATGCTGCTGAGAATATAGCCCAGAAGAAGCGGATAGTATAGCTTGTATTTTGGAAAGAGACATTTCTCTGTAATAAACTCTTTTCCAAAGATGAGTGATTCCTCAATCAGATACAGGGCTCGCAAAATCGCTAGCCCGACATCCTGGGGCTAGCGATTTTTTTCAGACGGGCTACCAAAATCTATCTCTGCCCTGCCCGTCGGCCTATCGTAGGAAGGAAAAATATATGTCAATGCTTTTTTTCAGAATCAGAATCAGAAAGGGTTTTATTGCCAAATGTTGAGCAGGTTTACAACATTAGGAAATTGCTGCGGTGCTTCAGTGCAAACATGCTGTCATAAATTGCGCTTAAATAGACATGAAAAAATAAAAGTAAGAATAAGAATTAAAAGTGCTACGTAGAAAGATATATGCATGAGATATACATGAGATATATACATGAGAATAAGAATTAAAAGTGCTACGTAGAAAGATATATACATGAGTGCAGGTGGTGATCAGTGCCAAAACATGGAATCATGCAGTGAACACAGCGTAGGGTCATGAGTTAGTGGTGGGAACAGTCATACGGTTATTGTTCATGTGTCCAACAGCAGAGGGGAAGAAACTGTTCTTATGGCGAGAGGTTCTGGTGCGAATGGACCGGAGCCTCCTGCCTGAGGGGAGCAGGTCAAACAGACTGTATCCAGGGTGAGAAGGGTCAGCTGAGATCCGAGCTGCACGCCGCAGTGTCCTGGAGGTGTACAGGTCCTGCAGAGATGGGAGTCTACAGCCAATCACCTTCTCAGCAGAGCGCACAACACGCTGCAGTCTCTGTTTGTCCCTGATAGTGGCTCCAGCGTACCACACGGTGATGGAGGAGGTGAGGATGGACTCGATGATTGCGGTGTAGAATTGCATCATCGTCCGTGTTGGCAGGTTGAATTTCTTCAGCTGCCTCAGGAAGTACATCCTCTGCTGGGCTTTCTTGATGACATAGGTGATGGTGGGCTCCCACTTCAGGTCCTGAGTGATGGTGGTACCCAGGAAGCGGAATGAGTCCACAGAGGTGATGGGGGTGTCAGTCAGGATGATGGGGGGGAGTGGGGCTGTGTGCTTCCTGAAGTCCACAATAATCTCCACTGTCTTCTGGGCATTCAGCACCAGGTTGTTGTGGCTGCACCAAGACACCAGACGTTCAACCTCCCTCCTGTAGGCAGACTCATCCCCGTCCGAGATGAGCCCAATAACGGTGGTGTCATCTGCAAACTTGATTAGCTTGACAGACTGGTGGGTGGAGGTGCAGCAGTTGGTGTACAGGGAGAAGAGCAGAGGAGAAAGAACACAGCCCTGAGGGGAGCCGGTGCTGATGGTCCGAGAGTCCGAGACATTCTTTCCCAGCCTCACATGCTGCTTCCTGTCCGTCAGGAAGTCAGTGATCCACCGGCAGATGGGATCAGGCACATTCATCTGGGAAAGCTTGCCTCGGAGATGGTCTGGAAGGATGGTGTTGAAGGCAGAGCTGAAGTCCACAAACAGGATCCTGGCGTAGGTTCCTGGGGAGTCCAGATGCATTCTTTCAGAAATGTAGCTGGGTAATTATGTCATTGGCATCGGTGAGCCACTGTCAATATGTGACATATTGAAATCGCGTTTGAATTTGCGCTTGTTTTTTGCTTTCACTTTGCAAATGTCCAGGTGCCTTCTTTTGGCGCACCGGCCGGTCACGACCGGCGGGGGAAAAGTCACTCGGGTCAGAACATGGGGTGCCACCATCATCCCACTTCTGACACCAATGTGGCGAGCTCAGACAACGAGGAGACGGAGGTATCGTTTGGTCTTGCTTCCCGTGAGCTAGCCAGGGAGCACAGCCATTTATTGACATCTGCAGAAGAACACTGCCGCTAGCTAACTGCTCAGCGCGGCAACCGCACAGCAACAACAACAACAACACACAGGGCGCCCTCTGACCCCGGAAGGACACACCGTCGCAGCGAGAGGGCGTCACTCGTCACTATGGCAACATAAACAAAACATAACTGTACAAACAGAACCCCGAACAGCCCTGACCCGCTACAATATGCTGCTGAGAATATAGCCCAGAAGAAGCGTATAGTATAGCTTTTATTTTGGAAAGAGACATTTCTCTGTAATAAACTCTCTTTTCCAAAGATGAGTGATTCCTCAATCAGATTTATTTTTTTAATTACTTTCAGCAACATTAAATTTAAAAACTGTACTTTTGAGTTAAAATATATATTTATAATTTTAATAAATGACAAATTAAAAAGGCATGAACATTTTTTTTGTATCGAAAAAAATATCGAACCGTGACACCAAAGTATCGAACCGAACCGAACCGTGAATTTTGTGTATCGTTGCACCCCTAATATATAGGCGACCTTAATCTTACAGAGATTGTGATGATTTTGTGGATAATTCAATTCAATTCAATTTTATTTATATAGCGCCAAATCACAACAAAAGTCGCCTCAAGGCGCTTCATAGATACAGAGAAAAACCCAACAATCATATGACCCCCTATGAGCAAGCACTTTGGCGACAGTGGGAAGGAAAAACTCCCTTTTAACAGGAAGAAACCTCCGGCAGAACCAGGCTCAGGGAGGGGCGGGGCCATCTGCTGCGACCGGTTGGGGTGAGAGAAGGAAGACAGGCTAAACACATGCTGTGGAATTAAAGTCAGTCATATATCCACAAACACAACAAGCTGAAAGTCAGTGATGCTGCTCGGTTTGCAGTCCTGAATATCACGGCACAAGCAGGATTCACTGCACTGTTAATGTTAGCTATGTTATATTGCTGCCTCTGTTCGGTGGTGTCGAGCCAAACGGACTTTAACGTGTGTTTGAACGAGCTGACGGTTCACTCGTTAAGCTGAAAGAAAGATGCTTTAATCACAGGAGTCACACATGTGTCCACTGTACCATCTGGGACTCTTCTTGTTTCGTAATAACACAAACACTAAATCCTCCTTCTTTTGTGCTGTTGTGTAGCAGTGTGTACACCTGAGACTGTCACCTGTCTGTCTGTCCTGCACTCTCTCTCTGTTTCTTTCTCTCTGATTGTGGAATAAAAGTATGAACGTGTGTTTATAAGTTACACTTGTGTTTGAATCCTGCAGCTTATCACACATTTGATTTCCATGTGTGACGACTGCAAGTGTCCAGAGTGAGGACAGACTGAGGGACCCACTGCTGCACATCATCTGTGAGGCTTTGCAGCCCTGATGATCCACCAGGACAAACTCAGCAGTGTGTGAGGAAGAGGAGGAGGAAGAGCCAGCAGCAGCTGACAGATGGAGAGAATAGACAGACTGTTCCCTGTTTGTGAAGGACTGCTAGGAAAGTTTAACATAACTGTCTGTCCTGAATCAGTCTTATTAGGTAATGTTCAAATAATGTGATCATCCCAGTGTTTTCAGTGTGGGAGAAAGTACTCAGGGCCTTCAAGTTACACACTATGAAAGGCAGCAACAAGGTTAATGTTCAGAAACCTAAAGTCTGTATCAGCAGCAGAATGGAGCTAAAATAAATGTTGGTTTCAGTTCTATGAAGCTTTGAGTATTTTGGATCAGTAGCACTGCTGTGTTTGTTGCATCATATTGCTGTAATTGTTTATATGCTTTATATATTCTGAGGTAAGTTGATCTATAGTGTTACGTCATATTCTATAAGGATGTTATGTGTTTGTAGACTTTCTGCCCAGTTTGACCCATTTAGCAGAAGCCAGCCTGTTTAAGGCTCTGATATCTATTCTGTAGAGCTGGGCGATAGAACGATAACGATATGTATCGCGATATAACTTTTACTCGATAGAGAAATTAAGCTATCGCGATAGACCTCGCCGCTCTTGTCCTCAAAAAAAAGAAAAAAAAAAAAAAATAAGGTCAGCCAATCCAAATTAAGTAGCGCAGAGCCGAACCAATCACAGCCGCAGCGTCACGTCGCGTGACTTGTTACGTACAGCACAAGTGCCAAGCCGCACGTGTGTTTGTTTGGGAAGCAGCCAGCGGGTAATGGAGGAAATGAGTGTGCCGACTAGAAAAATCAACCGAGCGTGACCGAAGAGAAAACAGATGATGGTTCCAACGCCGGAGAGATTGTCGAACGGAGGAGCCATAGATGTTCCGTAGTGTGAAGGTATTTCGGCTATTTCAAGTCTGACAAAAAATAGAGTAGCGTGCACTGTAAATTGTGCCGAAAGCAAGTCTGGAAATACAATAAACTGGTGCATGCGTCACACTGTGCGCCACGTTATTGTTTCGGTGAATGAATTTCTACAATACTGTTACTGTTAATTCTACTCTCTGCAGTGTTTAAATGCTTACATATACACACAGTTACTGTCCGTCCACACATACGACTCGGTTCTGCTTCTATGCCCCAGCTTTGTTTACTTTTTCCCACCGAGGCTTCTAGACTTCTGATTGGCCAACATTTCTGCACGGTTAGGAATCTAGCGCCACCTGCTGCTTTGGCATGTTCATAGCAGCGTTTTCCTTCATTTCTGCCTTTATGTGTGGACGGGATTATTTTTTAAAACGAAAACGGAAAATCTCCGTTTTCAAAAATACCCGTGTACGTGTGGACGTAGCCTCAGTCTCTGACTGGAAGCGCTAATTCGTCATTCGGCTTTTGTCAGACTAAAGTAACTGTTAAAACTGTTTGAAAAGCTAAGCTATACAACAAGGAGAGATTGAGAATTTCCTTTTAGTTCTCAGTTTATTTGATATTGACAAAAGTTAGTCAGTTTTGTCTGTTCTTCTGTAAAACAAACTAAGATTTATTTTTAGAATTAATATTTTGTTTCTAAGTGGAATTGACAATTTAGTCTGTTTCATTTGTTCTATTTTGAAACTTAAACGCTTTAGCGGCTGCCTTTTGTGTAGTTTGCAATATTTGCCTTTATTTATCTGAAAAAGTCTCATGTTCCTTAAGTACATCTACCCTGTTGAACTTAATATGGGAAATAAATATTTAAATAAAAACAAGCTGCTGATTATTTCACATTTTACTTGTGAGCAACGGCACATTTAAATCTTACAAATATAGTTATTTGGCTTATATCATGATAGATATCGTTATCGCCTGAAATGAAAAAAACATATCGTGATATGAAAAAATCTCATATCACCCAGCTCTACTATTCTGTATGACTTAAAGCAGTTATGACATGGTCTGATTTTCTCACCCAATAAAGGAATATTTCATATATCAGTCTACTCTTCATTTTATCAGAAACAGTTATCACAGCTTGTACATTTTCTTTTAATAAATATATGTAAGCAATGAGCCAAATTTAGTAATGCCAACATACTGAAGGAACAACATTTGTCTCTTATATATGATACACCTATATATGCACTGTCAAAGATACTTGTCTTTGAGTGAAGATTTAAGGTGATAAGACATGTAAATAACTGCAACTTGAATCTGTACTGAAGCTCAGTATTTAACACAGAGTTCATGTTCACTGCTGTAATAGCTAACAATGACTAATATAATAACCATAATATTGGCCATATTATATTTACATTACCAAAGTGATATGACTTTAGTCTCATAAACAACATCAGCTAATTCTTCTTTACTAACTAATCTTGAAATAACTGTTCAGTACAGAAATGAAGCCCAAAAATCATGTTTTACTGTCCTGTGGTCTCAGCCTCAGATACTTATCAAGTCACACAAAGCTCTTGTAGAAACAAACAAACAAATGAACAAAATATGTTCTCCTTCATTTCTGTCAAACAAAGTTGTATGACACGTTTCCAGCGGTTAGTATCATGGTTGCTAGGCAACCTGGGAAGCGCGACGGAGACTAGACCGTCCCATACAGACAAACTTGCCGTTTATTTTGCAAATCGAGCTCAACACTGCCCCTAGCGTCCTGGAGCACTTCCGTTGTGTTTTGGAGTTTGCAAGTGTTTTGGATTTTGCAAGTGTTTTGGAGTTTGTACGTGTTTTGGAGTTTGCATGTGTTTTTTAGTTTGCAAGTGTTTTGGAGTTTGTACGTGTTTTGGATTTTGCAAGTGTTTTGGATTTTGCAAGTGTTTTGGAGTTTGCATGTGTTTTTTAGTTTGCAAGTGTTTTGGAGTTTGTACGTGTTTTGGAGTTTGCATGTGTTTTGGAGTTTGCAAGTGTTTTGGAGTTTGTACGTGCTTTGGAGTTTGTACGTGCTTTGTCTCTAGGGGCCACCGTAAATTACAGCCTTAAGTCTTTAAGTATAATGAAACAAAGCTTGGCACTCCTATTTTTGCACAGTTTCTCACATTGATGATCTTAGCTGTAGCATGGCCTCTGACTTTATATCTATTACACGCTCTTTTAATTTTATTCAGCATGTCTCTGAACCCACTCACTCTAAAAGCCACACCTTGGCCCTTGTGTTTTCTCTTGGCTCATGGATCTCATGATCCATGAGCAGTTCATAAATCAGGATTTTGCTCAGAGGTTTTTTGATTTGCTTGAGCCAAATTTGATGAGGGGTTACAATGATGCTGATGTTGCTACACAGTGTTTTAACAATCACTGTTTGGAGTTAATAAAAAAAAAAAAAAAAGCTCATCCATGGATAAATGATGCCATACGGAAAGTTCGGTAGGAAAGTAGAACACCTTTGGCAATTCAATTCAATTGAGTTTTATTTGTACCAAATAAATAGCCGCCAATATATAAAATAGCCTCAATTTAGTTTATATTTTCTCCATTTTGGTAATGAAGCTGAGTTTGAGGTTTTTTTGCCTCCATGAGTCTGCGTTTTGGTCCTATCCTGCCTGCTTCACACAGCCATCCTCGACAGAAGATCACAAACATGATGGACCCAGCAGACATCCCAGAGGAGTTAAGTGAGGAGCTTGAGAGGCTCCCGAGAGTCGTCTCTTCGCATCATTGGGTCTATAGACTCAAAGACTGTGTCCGTTGGCTTGGCGGCTATGGACGCTATAATCTGGAGGGAACCTCCTGCAGTTTCTGCGACTCGTGAAGGCGTTGGACCTCCTTGTTCCCCTGAAACAGGGGCTCCATGCCCAGGGATTAGCTCAGGCCATAAGGACCTCCTCAGCCACGCAGTCTCCGATGCAGCAGCCACGTCAGCAGCAACCCGGTAAGCCAGCATCACATCCTCAGCGTTGGGGTCCAGAGCAGATTAAGATCGGCACCCTGAGGCTCCTCCCAGTGCGAGATTCACCAGCCTCACTTTTGCCTTCCAGCTCTCCAGTCATCATTGTGCCACAGCAGCGGGCCTGCTCTTCCTTGCCATGTTGAGATTATTATTCCCCATTGGGGAACGAATTATAGCTATGTCCAGTAGAGGTGGTTAACAATAGGAACGGGACTCCATGTAGTATGGCCAAATCTGCCGTATTTAAAGATTCTCTGGGGTCTGAGACAATTAAAAATAACATATTAATTTCTGTTAATGGGCGTAATAAGAAAATGTTAAATGTTTCTGAGCCAGTCACCGTTTCCTGTACCCTAAGATCAGCCATTTATAACACAGGGCTACAGTTGGCAGCAATAAGCAGTATTTAGTTTCTGACCAGTTATTGGAAAGATTCATGTACCTTGTTCATGAGCCAGCTTTTGAACCAACCGTCCTTTGTTTATTCTAGCTTCCCCAGTTTAGGTGTTCCACAGTCTGTTTTTCATTATTTTAGATTAGGTGTTTCAGTTCATGTTCCTGTTATCTGCCTTAATAATCAACATGCCCTCAGTCAAAGTGCAGTTTTGTCTCCTGTGGTCTGTGTTTGGGTCCTCTTAAAAGTGACAGCCAATTCGCAGCAATAGTGCCTCAAGGAGCAAATTGTTCTGTGCATATCACTCTGCAACACTGGGTAATGTTTGGATGCATAAACAAAGTATTCAGAACAGTTTGCCAGCAACAGGTTTCTAAATGAATGGACAATAAACCTAAAATAAATGTGTGGTGTTATGTATGGGCAGAACTTTGTGCCATCAGAAACTGAATTTGAATAAGTTAAATTCAAATTTGAATTGCTCAGATTGAATAAAAGCTTCTAAAGCTGAATTTGAATAGGCCTAATTTGAAATCAAATGTATTGGTTTGAAATTGATCATCACTAAATTTAAACTGAATTTTATATTTTGAAAATTAATTAATTCAATTTCAAATTGTATTCCATCATTATTTATATTTAGCTCTTGAATGCCTACAGTTTCATTTCACACCATTCAACTTCAGTTCTGACTTCAGTTTTTGGGGTTATACATCCGGGTCCATCTTGAAAGCCGCAGAGTAATCGAGTGCCGGTTAATAGTGCTATGTTGTACCTGCGCACCCAGTGTTAGTGAGCGGACCTACAGCATCTTGAAGTGCACAGATTAAGTATTCAGAAGTAGGGATGGGTATCGTTTAGGTTTTATCTGGTACCGGTGCCAAATCGGTACTTTTGAAATGGTGCCGGTGCTCAAACCGGTGCTTAAAGAATGGAGAACACAAAATTGGTCCAAAAACCTCTCATGTTCAGCTGGTTTTTGTAAAAAGATAACAATGTTAGCCTTTTCTGCAGCTATGGGGCATATATGGTATCACTCTTGGCTGGAAGCAGTGCTTAATCAATGGAAAAAACACAAACTTTATCCAAAAACCTCTCATGTTCAGCTGTTTCCCTCTTTTTCTTTGGTCATTTTAGCCTTTTTGGCCAGGGTGAAGGGAGTATCTGCCATCAAACAAGACAGCCGCATGTAACTATGATGATGTTTGCTAGTTCACCTTACATGCATTAATGTAATAACGTGGTTAGCCTACTCAACGTAAATTACACACGAACAACATTAAGCTACTCACGCAGAGAAGAATGGCTGCTGCTGCATCATCATCCTCATCATTTCTGATACACTGGCAGGGCTAGGGGCCAGGACTCTCCTCTTCCTGTTTTTGGGGATGTTGCTAACTCCGGGTCCGATAACAGGCACCACACCCGCAGTAGATGTGCTCGGTGTGAGGTCTCGCAGCAAGCTATCAAATACAGCGCATTTCTTGGCTTTTAAAAAAAAACGGTATGCGTCGCCAGGTGTTTCATCGGATTTAAGGTGTTACCTCCTTTGACAGTATCACAGTATCAGCTTAAAGCACTTGTTGCTGCTGAGTTTGCATTTTTGCTGTGAAGTACAGCCAGACTTTGACCGCTTCGCCTTGGGCATTTTTAATCTGTAGCTCTATTCTAAAAGAACGTACGTACCTGGGCCCGCCTACTATCCTCGGAAACGTAAAATGATTGGCTAGAAGTGTATCACAGCTCAGGAAAAAAAAGCACCGAAATAAAGCACCGAAATGTGCGCTGCTTTTCGGTCTGGTTACTACCGTTTATGTCAGAACCGGTGCCATCATGGCACCGGACACCGGTACCCATCCCTATTCAGAAGTCATTCGTCATGTCAAATGACCAGCAGATAAAGTCTTAGGTTGGTAAGGCAAGGCAAGTTTATTTATACAGGGAGTGCAGAATTATTAGGCAAGTTGTATTTTTGAGGAATAATGTTATTATTGAACAACAACCATGTTCTCAATGAACCCAAAAAACTCATTAATATCAAAGCTGAATGTTTTTGGAAGTAGTTTTTAGTTTGTTTTTAGTTTTAGCTATTTTAGGGGGATATCTGTGTGTGCAGGTGACTATTACTGTGCATAATTATTAGGCAACTTAACAAAAACAAATATATACCCATTTCAATTATTTATTTTTACCAGTGAAACCAATATAACATCTCCACATTCACAAATATACATTTCTGACATTCAAAAACAAAACAAAAACAAATCAGCGACCAATATAGCCACCTTTCTTTGCAAGGACACTCAAAAGCCTGCCATCCATGGATTCTGTCAGTGTTTTGATCTGTTCACCATCAACATTGCGTGCAGCAGCAACCACAGCCTCCCAGACACTGTTCAGAGAGGTGTACTGTTTTCCCTCCTTGTAAATCTCACATTTGATGATGGACCACAGGTTCTCAATGGGGTTCAGATCAGGTGAACAAGGAGGCCATGTCATTAGTTTTTCTTCTTTTAGACCCTTTCTTGCCAGCCACGCTGTGGAGTACTTGGACGCGTGTGATGGAGCATTGTCCTGCATGGAAATCATGTTTTTCTTGAAGGATGCAGACTTCTTCCTGTACCACTGCTTGAAGAAGGTGTCTTCCAGAAACTGGCAGTAGGACTGGGAGTTGAGCTTGACTCCATCCTCAACCCGAAAAGGCCCCACAAGCTCATCTTTGATGATACCAGCCCAAACCAGTACTCCACCTCCACCTTGCTGGCGTCTGAGTCGGACTGGAGCTCTCGGCCCTTTACCAATCCAGCCACGGGCCCATCCATCTGGCCCATCAAGACTCACTCTCATTTCATCAGTCCATAAAACCTTAGAAAAACCAGTCTTGAGATATTTCTTGGCCCAGTCTTGACGTTTCAGCTTGTGTGTCTTGTTCAGTGGTGGTCGTCTTTCAGCCTTTCTTACCTTGGCCATGTCTCTGAGTATTGCACACCTTGTGCTTTTGGGCACTCCAGTGATGTTGCAGCTCTGAAATATGGCCAAACTGGTGGCAAGTGGCATCTTGGCAGCTGCACGCTTGACTTTTCTGAGTTCATGGGCAGTTATTTTGCGCCTTGGTTTTTCCACACGCTTCTTGCGACCCTGTTGGCTATTTTGAATGAAACGCTTGATTGTTCGATGATCACGCTTCAGAAGCTTTGCAATTTTGAGACTGCTGCATCCCTCTGCAAGATATCTCACTATTTTTGACTTTTCTGAGCCTGTCAAGTCCTTCTTTTGACCCATTTTGCCAAAGGAAAGGACGTTGCCTAATAATTATGCACACCTGATATAGGGTGTTGATGTCATTAGACCACACCCCTTCTCATTACAGAGATGCACATCACCTAATATGCTTAATTGGTAGTAGGCTTTCGAGTCTATACAGCTTGGAGTAAGGCAACATGCATGAAGAGGATGATGTGGACAAAATACTCATTTGCCTAATAATTCTGCACTCCCTGTATAGCACAATTCAACAACAAGGTGATTCAAAGTGCTTTACAGAGACATTAAAAAACAAAAACAATAAAAAGCAAGATTTAAAATTGATTAAAAAAACAGTAGATAAAATCAGTAGTTAAAATATAAGTTTTGAAATTTAAGCTTAAAAGTGTGGATTTAGTGCTTTATTCAAATGCAGCTGAGAACAGGTGAGTCTTCAACCTGGATGTAAATAAACTGAGTGTTTCAGCTGATCTGAGGCTTTCTGGGAGTTTGTTCCAGATATAAGGAGCATAAAAGCTGAATGCAGCTTCTCCGTGTCTGGTTCTGACTCTGGGAACTGATAAAAAACCGGGTTCAGATGACCTGAGGGATCTGGAAGGTTCATACTGGGTCAGGAGGTACATTTAGTATCATTATTACATCCATACAATATTGATTGTAAATAAGGTTAGCACGTTGTTAAAGCAGGCCATACAAAAGGCGTCATACGTTTTGGCTCGATGGCGAACCTTTGGCTGCTCTGGTGGGGGGTTTATGGGGGACAAAAAGGGACTGGGCCGGGGAGTAGATCTGAGGGAGAAAGGGAGGGGGAGGAGGGTGATGACCTGTCAGGGGTTTGGGGGACTGGGGAAGGTCGTGGTCCCTGGTCCTGGTCGTTGTTGTTGTTGAGAGAGGTGGAGACAAATAGGGACCCCTCTTCTTGCCTCAGATGTCTCACCTTTCTGAAGCTCATCCCAGGTGGGGGCAGATGAGGCTCCTCCTCAAGGTTTCTGCTGGGCTTTGTCTGTTCTTGGAGTACTGTTTGTTCCTCTTTATGAGATAACTCCTCATTTATCTCAGCCTTGGCACCAAGCACAGATGGATGACGTATGGAATAAAACAAGTTGGAGGAAAACAGTTTCACCCCTGACTTGTTAAAATTAAATCCATTTGCTTTAAACAGATGCCTGCATTCCCAAAAAATATTAAAATTGTTGATAAAATGCACTGAGTGGTCAGTACATGCTGATATAAGCCATTTATTCAGTGCAAACAACCTCGTCTCCTCCTCTGACGGGCGGTACAGGTCCACTGATGAATACAGCTGCATTCAGAGAGTTTACAGTATTTAATAATCCAGTAAAGTCCCGTTTCAGAACCTCCGTCTAATAAATGTATTATCTGTATAAGAAAAAGCATCATGTAAACAAATAACCTAACAGTAACTGTTATGCTTATTGTAGCTGTTAGCTAAAAATATGATTGATTGTTTCCAGTAGAATTCCAAAATTGTCATCCTGTACCCTCTCAGAGCCCCGTATGCTTGCAGAGACCCCTACAGTAGGGAAATATGCAAAAGAATGTCCAAAACCATTGTATTTCAGGTTTATTTATGTCTTACGCAGCATCCCAACTCTTTAGCTAACTTAATAACTTTAGCTAGCTAAGTGAATAGTTGGTGACTAGTTAGTCTTATTCATTAGTGCAGCATTACTGGCCAAATCTGGCAGGACCAGGCAGACCCAGGGTTCTCGGGGCCATGTCCAGCAGGTTTGTGGGCAGGAGCGTGACACAGCCAGTCCACCTCAAGTCACTACTGCAGAAACTGGCTCTAAAATTATAACATGGCAGCTCCCACAAGCAAGAAATTTTAGGCTTCCTTTTTTGTACAATAGGAGCCAGGTGCAGCCAGGTCGTCCGTCTTTTCTACAGTCATTGGTCCTTGCTAAGAGCGAAAATTATGCATAATGCAGCTGTTTTCATCCAGGATGCAGTTTCCACTATACCACTGTGCTTTTGTCCTCTTGTGCAAAGAAGTAAAAAATAAAGCTATGTCCATATCCATGCTGTAGACTGTGCCACTATTATCCACACAAACTGAATTCAGCTAACTGTAGAGCAAGTGCGACTGGAAGCGATAAGCGGGTTCCAGACAAGCAGAGTAACAATTCCAAGGAATTTGATTATTGGGAACTGGTTCTCTACAAGAACGATTCCCATCCCTAACGATGTTAGAATTAACACGTTTTAGGAGAACCTGCCCTATTTAGCTTACCTCTTTCAGGTATATTTATTAATTGTTTTATTCTTTTGGTTTGTTTTTAGAAAAATAAATATGTTTTGTAAAATTCAGTCTATGACTCTTGTGATTTTTGTTCTATCCTTTATATGATGCAGGAAAGACACACAGATACTTTTCTGAGACAAGGCTTATGGAGCAAATACTGCAAATACCTCAGAAAGCCCCATCTGATTCTGCATAAGGACAGCAGACTCCAGAGCATGAAGTATAACTCTTTCACAAACATTAAACATCTCGAACAAATGAGTATCTGCATAGAAACCATTTACAAATCATAATCAAACATTCACATGTACACTGTTGTACACAAGCAGATGGAACAATTGAATTTAAGATGAGTTAGGAAATATAATATTGGACATTTTTATCCCATCTTACATATATAACATGACTGAACACAGACAACAGTGCTGCTGTAGGTAAATTAAACCGTTCTATTGCATGCCATAACATGTGATAAACTTGGTTAATAGTAAAAATTAATTAGATGTTGATTATGCAGTTACGCAATATTTCTTTAAAGTTTATTGACTATGAGTTTAATTCAAAACGCTTAAGGTTACTTGGCAAAGGTGTCTTTGTGTCATTAGCATTCATCACATAAGTTAGCACTGGTGGTGTTGATTTACATGTTAATATGTGTTTACTGTGCTAGTGTTACTTTTTTTCCTGTGTTTTTCCATTGCCAGTATAACCTGATGTTTTATATGGAAATGATGAAATAATTTGTGCCCACATCCATTTAAGGGCTAAAAATGAAGCCAAAACCAAGCTTGTCTGCGTTTAAGATTTCACCAACATGTGAATATCGCCAGCAGACTATAAACAATTATAGCTCACCATTAGCGGTTTTGGCAAAGAAAGACAGACAACCATTTAGTTTATCACTTAAAAGAGCAGGTGAACAACTTCATTTAAATTGGTTATATGTCTGTGTGTTTACAGTAATGAACAAGAGCTCCATTGCATTATACTCAATACATGAAAATGATATACCTCACGCATAATTTTTGTGTACCTCCAAATTTATACATAAAGACATTTCTATGATAAACTGATACAGCAAAATGAGAAATTGCTGCATATAGTTTAGTAGAAGGCTGGAAATGGAGTCTCTGCTCAAAATTACATTGAATAAAAACCTTATCAACACACTAAGATTCCTGTTTTCCTTTATCTTAACCCTCAATTCTCCAAGTCCCTTTTCCCCCGGAGTTAAGTTTGTTGCAGTAACAAAATTGCACTTCCTTTCTGTTTCAAAATAAAATACACTTGATTGTATTTACATAAATGTATGCTGTATCAGTATCAGAAAAAGACTCAAATATTTTGGACTGATTTTGAATTATTGATTGCAGTAGTCACTGTTGGTGTCACATGGTTGCCAAAGGCTAGATATGCTGTTTAGGGCATTTACACGTTAAAAAAAAAGCAGATCTGCATTAGGTATATATGAAACAGTTCGAACACATGTCTGCCTGGAGGCTCGTATATAACGACACCTCTGTCAAAGGATGACCTGAGGATAGTACAAATTCCAGAAAGACCCCAGTCTAATTTTGGTAGGTAAGCCATATTAATTCATTAAAACTTGCTGTAACCCGCCGGTCTTCCGGTGTCATTCTGGCTGCCAGTTGGTAATTTATCGTTTGCGGACGGCTGTCTTGCGCCACCCGTGCCCCCACATCCACGCTCACGCAAAAACGCACATCCAAGCGAGTCACACACATACACACACATTCCACCGGTGACTCTGTAGTCATCGCTTTGCTTCCAGATACCGACGTGCTTTTGGATTTAGCAGCCGGTGCGTCCTTTCAGCGATGGTGTAAGGAGCTGCCAGAGGTAAGATGTGCTTTAATTGATAGATTCAGGTTGGAGCGCGTGACAGGATACAACAGTTTATCAATACATCCGCTACCTGTTTTGGAATGAGTCACACCGGTAACAGAACGATACCCGGTGATACCTTTAGACGCGCTTCGTAATGTGACAGCTGTCATTAACAGCCGTATGCTTCACATTTATTTTGCCCTGAGCTGCAGCGGCGTTAATGGAAGATCCAGCGGCAGCCCTGAGAACGTGCCAGGCTCGCGCGTGGGAATGTATGCTGCTGTCGCCTTTCAAATTGTCGGCTGATTTGAGGTGGTATTGCTCTGTTCTTAAGCTGTCAAATCCTTAACATATTTTGACGAAAATCTTCGATGTGTTCAGCAGAAATCGGTTAAATGTCTCCACGCAACGCGTCATCAATATCAGTGCAAGTCAAAGTTTGTGGATGTGATCGGCGCCGAGCCGCTAGCAAAGAAAATAGTGCTGACAAGAAGCCAGTGGAGCTAAAGAGAAGGTGTGTCGAAATTTGAAGGATTTCCCCAAAGAGATTGTGAATAATAAGCTAGGGTATTGCGGGGGGGCTGTGGGCTTCAAAAGACACATAACGAATGACTGGACATGTAATGTGGCTTTCGCTCCGTGCCAGTCAGACATAACTGATGAAGGAATACCTCGATGCTGTTGGACTGGATGTGCCTGTGCAGACCGCACTGGCACAGCTGGATGGAGGTTTTTGTGGAGAAAAGCAGTCAAGGTTACGTTGGCCGAAAATGAGCTTATCTCGACATTAAATGCAAAGGTTGATGAGATGTCAGACGTGCTGTATGTTGCAGTCTCATGCGGGGATGTACGCACTGTATCTTCCGCTCCAGTGAGGAGTTGTGAGCTCAGAGGAGCTATGTCAGTTGTTGCCTGTGGCTGAGGATGAGAGGACATGCAGATCCAGCATGTTTCTAATTCAAGAAGACCAACTGGTAGGCTAATGATAACAGTGTGGGCAGTGTGAGTGTCAGCTCTGAAAGGATTATTTTATCGTGATTATTCTCCCACACAATGTGGAAATCTCAGTTATGCAGTACAGTCATTTCTTACAGAAGTGACTTAGACAAAACATCAGACACAAAATTTAGTTTACCCTCTCTCTATTTATACATTCAGCATAAGAAGAAAGCGTTGATATTCCACACAATAACACATTGTAAATGCATAATTATCTGATAGGGAGGGTGGAAGCAGCATTTGCTATTCATTGGCATTATTAACAAGAATCCTGTGACAGTGTTTGTAATTGTGTAATGATTTCAGTTCAAGGCGTTTTTGCAAAACTCAACACAGTATGAGGATGTGCTCCAGCTTTATGCCATTGTACATTAAACGTTAGGGTTTTATAGCGTCCAAGTCCATTAGAAAGGTTGATTTTGCACCAGAATAAAAAGCATTTCTTTTAAACATAGAGTAGCTGCAGTGGTTAGCAGTGTTGCCTCACAGGAAGATGGTTCCTGGTTCAAATCTCCTGGGGGGGTTGCTTTTCAGGTATTCCAGCTTCCTCCCACAGTTAAAAGATGTGTGTGCTTGGACAATATTTTCTTTATCAACTTCATTAGTTTAATCACATCTTGAGCCTTTAAAAATAATAATATACAAAGTGAAGACTGCTCTTTTTTAAGTTAAAACACATGTAAATGCATATTTATTGGCTGTCCCCGATCTTGTTCTCTTGACCGGTTGTCAACATATTGAAGCTAAAGAAACTGAACTTTAACACTAAAAGATGCCCTCTGCTACCCTTCGTGATTAACTATTACTCTGAGAGCCAGATGTCACCAGCACCAAGACAAATACAAGCAAGTCCTGTTACTAAGCAGCCATGTTGAAATACATCTTTGCTCATATTTGGAAGCAACATCTGAATTAACTTTTATTTCAGTGGTCAAGGAGACATAAAAACTGCATATACAGAACATCCAGCAAAATATGATCGATCCTTTCGTTTTAGAATTCTAATCTCAATTCAGATTTCTTTGAGTGACATGCCACTCTGATAACATCTCTGCTGCTACCCAGGACCTGCTCCTCTAGCAGTGGCTTGGATACACTTGGCCCTGTAACAGACATAACGGTCCACAGCATTCAATGGACACACATGCAGAAGTTGCAGTAAGCTGCAGGACCTGCAGAGAGATATTTTATTTCAAGTAAACATGAAAATAATCAGGCAGACATTACGAACACATTTACATATAAATACATATTAGCCACCTAGCTTAATCATTTCTGGCATAGAAGGACCCTGAAATGTACGTCATACCTTCCTTGCACAATAGTAACTTCTTAGCTTTAAATAAATGATCTCCCCTGTTGGTACTGCAACTTCTGTGTGTGAGTACATTTCACGCTTTGGAGAGGCAAAGTGTGAAATGGACACAGTGGACTGGCGCGTCTGACATGACATGCTTTGCTGTGATATTGTGTTGAAACTGTACCAATGTTGAATAACGTGGAATGTCATGCAGGCCATCTACTAATCAGAAGTTTAGTGTTTGGATCCCAGTCTGCATGCCGACATGCAAACCCCCCCCACATAGTAAGGAGGTCTGGCCCGGATGTGGTATCAAGCCGGCACTGCTGGCTGACTTCTGACATGATAAGACGTATGCCATCCAGATATGGGCTAGGCCTGGCATAGATGGCACTGTTTATGTGATGGCATGCCACATCTGGCTTGATTGTGCTTTGGTTTATGTGGCCCAGGCTCATAGAAAACAGGTCTGGCCCGGATCCAGCATCAAGCTGGCACTTCTGATTGGCTGGTGTCATGGCAGGGTGTATGTCAACCAGATGTGGGCCAGGTCTGGCAATGATATTTATGTTCCTATTTTCCTATTTTAGGTAGAAGACCAAAATGCCATGTTGCAATACTATACTGCTATGGTAGCCAACGTTTCTAATGCAGGTTTGACAGGTTTGTGAGTGTACACTTTATCCAAAACCTAGTGAGGGTTTACTCATGTGTACCACTGGTTGGCTGTAGCTCAGGAGGTAGAGCAGGTCACCCACTGATCGAAAGGTTAGTGGTTTGATCCCTGGGTCCTCTAGTCTGCGTGAATGTGTGTGAATGTAGTTAGGAAGCACTCAGTTTAGAGAAAGTGTGTGAATGTGGCATGTTGAATAGAGCACTTGGAGTAATCTGGGAGACTAGAAAAGCGCTATATAAGAGTCAGTCAATTCACTGTCTGAACAGAGTTTTTTCACGTTACTTTTGCACTGTTTTGCATGTTCTGGCGCATGTTGTTATTACATGGCTTGATTAAGGTACACATTAGACTGACATCTGATGCCAGAGCTGAAACTGTTCTGGGCCAGCACAGGGCCAGCAGTGTGTCTGCAACTGGCCCGTGGGTGCACAAAACTTACATAGGCCCACATACCGCAAAGAATGACGGCCCTTTGGTGGCCCACATTTGGTTTGCCAGATGTGGCCCACACATGGACCAGCACAGGACCACCAGTGTGCCTGCAACTGGCCTTGTGCTGGCCCATGTGTGGGCCACATCTGGCAAACCAAATGTGGGCCACCAAAGGGCCGTCATTCTTTGCGATATGTGGGCCATGTGTAAGCACATTGTGTGGGCCAGATCCAGGCCATACCAATTTTGCTATGTGGGCCAGGTTTATCTCTGACGTGTCTGCTAGAGTATGAATTTGTATGAATGTGTTTAAATTGGTGAATGAGGCATACGAAGCATGTGTGCTCAGGTAGAGTAGAAAAGTGCTTTACAAGAACCAGTCCATTTACCATTTAATTTGATATTAAAGATATTTCTCTATATAAAATGGCAAGATAACTTGAGCAACCTATCATGTAGATTTACTGTCAAAATCTAACATACTTCACACAAATTCACATTTAAGCTTTACATTTCCAGTTTATCGGCAGGTCTTGCTTTAAAAATAACCTCTCATCTTCCTCTCCTGTCTTCTCTTACTCATTTTTTTCTCCATCTCTAAGAGTGAAGTTATCACACATGGCAAAACCCCCCTCAAAAAACAGAAAACCAAAAAACAAATGACTCAAATGATTCTTTTAAGTGCCATGATCACAGTTGAAATCTGCATGCATGACTGCATGACAGTCATGCAAGCCAACGGGGCCTTGTGCTGACTTAAGTGCCTCCATGATCGAAACTCAGGCTACATCTATGGGGTGGCTGTAACTCAGGAGGTAGAGCAGGTCATCTACTGATTGGAAGGTTGGGTGGTTCCCAGTATTCAAGTAGCCAAGTGTCCTTGGGCAAGATACTAACTCCATTGGAGTATGAATGTGTGTGAATATTAGCTTAAGAGAACAAAGTGCTTGGGTGAATGCAGCATGTATAGAGTGCTCCAGGAGAGTAGAAAAGCGCTATAAGAATCAGTCCATTGGCAGCTAGAGCTCGAACAATAAAGGAATTCTAAGACTGTTATCTATGCACAATATTTTGTGATTAAAAATTATATAAATTGGTCTAAATCTTTTCAGACAAATGGAAAACAAGCAAAGTGTGTTTTCAGGTAGTATGATTTAAACATTGTTTACTGTTAAAGGTCAAGGAATACCTGTTGCCAACAGGGCTGTTGAAGAATGCCTTCTGGTGCACATCATTAATCTCAAAACATCACACAGAAACAAAATTGTGTGATGAGTAGTTTGAAAGAAAAACCCCATATTCATTTGTGTTTTGGAGATGAACTAAAACTTTTGTTTTTGGACAGGGATGGTGACAGAAAATCTTTTTCCAGTTCCCGCTAACCTAACTCACTCAGCTGTGTTTGTGGATGCAGTCAACAAATCACAGTGACACATTACATTGCAGTGTCCTTAAGCTCTTACTGCTGCGTATTAAGAGCTTAAAAATAGCTAAAATTAACAGTCTTTCTTGTGTTGATCACCTGCGAGCATTGTGCATTGACCAGTCACACAAATGCAAGACAAGTTGCTGTGGGGAGAAATCAAATACATACTGCTGTCATAAACTATAATATGCTAGCTGAGATTGACGCTGTATTCTCTTAATCTATCCTTGCTCTGGACACATGATCTGTTTTGTAAAGAATGATTTACAGTGTGGATTCTTACTAATGCAGGTTTGATTTGGGTCTGGTGAACTCAAAGCTCACGGTCAGAATCTGTCACACAGGGTAAAGTGGAAGAAGCACAGCCTTGAAATTCTTTTTCTTATATAGTCATCATCCTTTTTTCCCCTCTTGCACTCTCTGCGCCTCTCTCTTTCCCACTAATGCACAAATGGACGTAAATGTCAGAATCATTTGGTCTAACCATGTTTTTGGTCATCATTTCAAAGTCCTAGCCTGTTCCCATGTTATTTGGTATGTCTCTCATATTTATCCTTGCAGTCAATGCAGCACTCATTTGACACAATGTGTTAGAGGCAGTAAAGTGTGTAGTAATGCAGAACTTTTTCTGAGCATTATCAAGCTTCTCTGTTTTTTCCAAGTACTTCCTGTGACTCACGTTCAGATTCATTTCTCTTTTCTGTGACTGTTAAAGAAACCTCAGATGAAGTTTGGATGTTCAGTGGCCAGTTTAATAAGTAAAAGAAAAGAAATGTGATACAACACTGTAGCAAAGCTGACAAAGAGTTAGAGATCATTTGAGACTGCTCAAAGAAGTTTCACACTCAAAAATGACCCCATGTTATTTGACTGTTATTTAAAGCCTATAGTGTATATAGTTCTGTGTTACATCTTTAGTCTTAGTTCAGTTCATTACCACAAAATCTTCTCTTCATTTTGGAATTCAATTCAATTCAATTCAATTCAATTTTATTTATATAGCGCCAAATCACAACAAAAGTCGCCTCAAGGCGCTTCATAGATACAGAGAAAAACCCAACAATCATTTGACCCCCTATGAGCAAGCACTTTGGCGACAGTGGGAAGGAAAAACTCCCTTTTAACAGGAAGAAACCTCCGGCAGAACCAGGCTCAGGGAGGGGCGGGGCCATCTGCTGCGACCGGTTGGGGTGAGAGAAGGAAGACAGGATAAAGACATGCTGTGGAAGAGAGACAGAGGTTAATAACAGATATGATTCAATGCAGAGATGTCTGTTAACACATAGTAAGTGAGAAAGGTGACTGGAAAGGAAAAACTCAATGCATCATGGGAATCCCCCGGCAGCCTACGTCTATTGCAGCATAACTAAGGGAGGATTCAGGGTCACCTGGTCCAGCCCTAACTATATGCTTTAGCAAAAAGGAAAGTTTGAAGCCTAATCTTGAAAGTAGAGATAGTGTCTGTCTCCCGAATCCAAACTGGAAGCTGGTTCCACAGAAGAGGGGCCTGAAAACTGAAGGCTCTCCCTCCCATTCTACTTTTAAATACTCTAGGAACAACAAGTAGGCCTGCAGAGCGAGAGCGAAGTGCTCTAATGGGGTGATATGGTACTACAAGGTCATTAAGATAAGATGGGGCCTGATTATTTAAGACTTTGTATGTGAGGAGCAGGATTTTGAATTCTGGATTTAACAGGAAGCCAATGAAGGGAAGACAAAACAGGAGAAATCTGCTCTCTCTTTCTAGTCCCTGTCAGTACTCTTGCTGCAGCATTTTGGATTAGCTGAAGGCTTTTCAGGGAGTTTTTTGGACATCCTGATAATAATGAATTACAGTAGTCCAGCCTGGAAGTAATAAATGCATGAACTAGTTTTTCAGCGTCACTCTGAGACAGGATATTTCTAACTTTAGAGATGTTGCGCAAATGGAAGAAAGCAGTCTTACATATTTGTTTAATATGTGCGTTGAAGGACATGTCCTGGTCAAAAATGACTCCAAGGTTCCTCACAGTGTTACTGGAGGCCAAGGTAATGCCATCCAGAGTAAGAATCTGGTTAGATACCATATTTCTAAGATTTTCAGGGCCGAGTACAATAACCTCAGTTTGATCTGAATTAAGAAGCAGAAAGTTAGCGGCCATCCAGGTCTTTATGTCTTTAAGACATTCCTGCAGTTTAACTCATTGGTGTGTGTTATCTGGCTTCATGGACAGATAGAGCTGGGTGTCATCTGCATAGCAGTGAAAATGTATGCTATGTCTTCTAATGATGCTGCCTAAGGGAAGCATGTATGATGTAATCAGAATTGGTCCTAGCACTGAACCCTGTGGAACTCCATAATTAACCTCAGTGTGTGAAGAGGACTCTCCATTTACATGCACAAACTGGAGTCTATTAGATAGATATGATACAAACCACTGCAGTGCAGTACCTGTAATACCTACAGCATGTTCTAATCGCTCTAATAGGATATTATGGTCAACAGTATCGAACGCTGCACTGAGGTCTAGCAGGACAAGCACAGAGATGAGTCCACTGTCAGAGGCCATAAGAAGATCATTTGTAACCTTCACTAAAGCTGTTTCTGTGCTGTGATGAGCTCTGAAACCTGACTGAAACTCTTCAAATAAACCATTCCTCTGCAGATGATCTCTTAGCTGTTTGACAACTACTCTTTCAAGGATGTTTGATATAAAGGAAGGTTGGAGATTGGCCTATAATTAGCTAAGACTGCTGGGTCTAGAGATGCTTTTTGAGTAAAGGTTTAACTACAGCCAGCTTGAAGGCCTGTGGTACATAGCCGATCATTAGAGATAGGTTGATCATATTTAAGATCGAAGCATTAATTAATGGCAGGACTTCTTTGAGCAGTTTTGTAGGAATGGGGTCTAAAAGACACGTTGATGGTTTGGAGGAAGTAATTATTGAAGTTAACTCAGAAAGATCAATTAGAGAAAAAGAGTCTAACTTAACATCAATGGTACTAAGAGTAGCTGTAGATAATATTACATCTGTGGGATGATTATTGGTAATTTATTCTCTAATGATAAAAATTTTATTTGTGAAGAAGTTCATGAAGTCATTACTAGTTAATGTTAAAGGGATGGTTGGCTCAAAAGAGCTCTGACTTTTTGTCAGCCTGGCTACAGTGCTGAAGAGAAACCTGGGGTTGTTCTTATTTTCTTCAATCAGTGAATTTAGGGCCAATAGAACTCGTTTCCATTAAAGTATATCACACCTCGTCCTCTAGGGTCAAAATTGGCCCCATGTGGTTTAATTGTTATTTAGAGAATAGAAAGGTGATACTTCACCCAATTCTGTTACACTTCCAATTACAGCTTGTTCAGACACATTAACACAATTTCTTTATGCCATCTGAAATTTGCCAATAAGACCTCATTCACATGACCTTTTTTGAGTAAAAATAAATAAAATCATCAAGTATTCTTATTATAGTTAACAATCAGAGTGACTTGTTTTGATAGATCATCACAGACTGATATAAGTAGATGTTGAGATAGGATGCTGGTTTTAAACCACTTCAATTTTTTTTAACGGCTGCACATTATCACACCTGTTGTCCTCCTGGGTTAAAAATGACCCCGTCTGGTTTCGCTTTGTATAAGGCATAAAGTATTATCACCCACCTCTGTGTTTCAATTTTTTGTTCAACTTTATTCCAGCTTGTTACCTGACTTATGAGATGTATGCATTGCATTTTTGGCACATTTTTGATGTTTTGAGATCACTCTGGCGAGGGCAGAATTTGCACCCTCTGCTTTTGGGTGATGAGCCAGGAGGGGCAGCTAGGCAAGGAAGGACTGGTTCTCCATAACCAGTCTGGCTGCTGCTGGTGTGCGGGGAATAGCCTGTCAAGTCAAACTTTATTATAACAAATCACAGTGCAAATACAGTAGTTCAAATTCTGAGATCACTATAGAAGGAAGAGCAAAAGAAATGTAGCTTAATTGCTAACCTCCGTCGCTTGATGTGAGGTATCACCAGTTGTTGCCCAAGCTCCTCCATGAACAGTCTCCTTTGTATACCTGAATGTTATACAGAGGATTGTTGCAAATTATGCAACAATCCTCAGAACGGTGAAGAGCCAGTCCATTGTTCTGCGACCGGAACAAAAAAAATTTTTTTTCTCCTGTACATCCCAAAAGGTTGATTCTGTTCATCTGATCAATGGCCATGAGTAGGGATGGGTATTGATAAGATTTTAACGATTCGATTCCTTATCGATTCTCTTATCGATTCTTTTTTTTTTAAAAAGGAGAACACTAAAGTCGATTAGCTTAGAACTGTGTTTTATATCTTCTCTTTGAACAAGATAGAAATTTAGGAGTAACATGGCCTTACAAACCCAACAGTGAGATCTTAAGAGATCCAGCCTACGGCTCTTCAATGGGGTGTCACAGGGTCCCCAGGAAAAAAAAATGTATATGTAAAATAATAAAATAAATATTCTCCTGTAGCAATAACAAAGTTTAACATAAATTATTCTGTAGCAATTACACAAGAATATCCAGTAATGTCCTGCCTACAATTAAACACATTCACTTACCAAAGTGAAATCGGGGGCATCTGCTGTGGCAAATGGGTGCAAGCCTTTGACCACAAACTTAGACACTGCTGGGTGACGTTCGTCTATCCTGGCCTGAAAGGAGACGCTACCGGTAGACTGCAGCGAGAACTGGCAGCATCTGAGCCAGACTCTGTCTCTCTCATCATGGTTATCTAAATGCACAGTAATAGCAGGTTTTGTAATAAGGTAAATCGCGCTAACATAATATGCAATGCTAATTGATTAGTTACCTGCAGTATTAACGGGAGAGGACGTGGAAACGCTACCGCTGCTGCTGGGTTGAGCTTCGCTAGTCCGGAGCGGATCAAAAACACGACATTCGTTGAAAGCAATCGCGTGTTTTTTGAGCAAATGCTTTTGCATATTCGTAGTGTTTCCTCCCTCTGATGAAATCTCTACTTTGCAAGTATTGCAAGTTGCCCTGTTGTCATCCTTTCTCATAAAGTGTAACCAAACTTTTGAGCGTTTGTGCCGCTCAGGCGCCGTGTTTCCTACTGGGTAAAAGACGCTACTCAACGTGATGACGTCATTCGGGGCGACTGGAATCAATAAGGGAATGGTTTTTAAAAGTGGCAAACGATTCCAAGGAATTGAAACAGTGGGAACCGGTTCTCAACAAGAACCGGTTTTCGATACCCATCCCTATCCATGAGTACCATTTACAGAGAGTTGGGGAATGGCTGCAATCACAGCATTGTAAGATGGCGAAAGATGTACCCTTAGGCCCCCTCCTCGATTCAGAGATGGTCTTTCCCTTTTCACGTAAATGGCCTCCTTGACTCCACCCTCAAACCAGCGTTCCTCCCTGTCTATCATTGAAAGAGTGTCCACTGGCCTGTAGGTGTGAATAGACTGTAGAGTCCTGGCCTGACGAGGTGGCTCTTCTGTGTTATGCCATCCTCTTCGCCAGAGGTTGTTTGGTTTCCACGATGTATAAATCATGGCAGTCCTCCTGGCACGTAACAGCGTACAGTATATTACTCTGTTTGTGTCGGGGGACCCGATCCTTGGGTGGACCAGTTTTTTGGCGCAGCGTGTTTTGGGGTTTGAAAGCCACAGAGATGCGATGTTTAGAAAAAATGTGTCTCAACTGTTCGGATACTCCTGACATATACGGGATCACTACAGGTTTTCGCTTAGGTGGCGGTTGTCCTTCTCTCCTGGATCGGCTGGACCTTTCTTTAGGCGCCTTCCCAGCTTTGACAAAAGTCCAGCTGGGATAACCACATTTACTCAGGGCCTTCTTGGTGTTCTTCTGCCTCCCTGGCCGCTGTGTCTGTGGGGATGGTGTTCGCTCTGTGTTGTAGCGTCCTAATGACACCCAGTTTATGCTCCAGTGGATGATGAGAGTCAAACCTTAAATACTGATCCGTATGCGTAGGTTTACGGTACACGTCAGCTTTTTGCATATTTGCACAGCCCATTGTTCATTCAGTGGTGCTAGTTTCAGTCATTGTGCAAATGCCCTGTTTATAAGGTTGCAAACCTGCAGTCAGCTGAGACTGAAGAAGTCACTGGATGAGTGACGAAAGGTTCCTCCCAGTGATGAACAGAATCAACCTGGGTTTTACTCACCTGGATGATCGAACATGCATCAAGACTTCCTCCTTTACAGTTTCCACGTACAATGGTTAAAATGGCTTTATTGTAACCATCGAGTATAGGTTGCCATGGAAATATTAAGCTATCTGCATGTAATTCACTGTGAGTTTTTTTTTTTTCTCACACGGTGCGAATTCATAATAAATCCTCCCCCGCACCCGAAAAACTTTCTACCCGGCACACTGCGGCGAGCATGCTTGTTTAAATGCGACCAAATATGGCAACAGCCTGAAATTCCTGCTGTGAAATTATTCCACCAGATGAAAAGTCATCCATTGCAAAATGAAGAATGTTTTAAACTCTGCATGTCGGTGTCTCCCCACACACTAAAGAAAACGTTAAATAAACCAGCTGTGATACCTGTGACTGTTCTTGGTCAGTCGTATTTTTTGTCACTGTCTAGGCTTTTGTTTCTGCAATTTGAGTTCATCACATTTTTTATTTTATAATTTTATAAACAAGAAAATGTTGAATAGTTGATTTGAATGAGTATACCAGTGCTATTTTAGCCACTATATGTTTGAAAATAACATTTGTTTTTGGACATGATTTAACATCTGAAGCACCACTGGGCTTTCTGAGCTTCCTGCTGCAAAATGAATAAAGTATTCCTCTGCAATTACAAACTCTGTGTAAACAATATTGGTATCAAAATAAAGCTAACACTTTCATCAGAGTATAAATATTACAGCAGATGTTAAGTGACTGAGGCTGGAACATAGAAATGCTTTAACATTTTTTTCTTTGCCTAATTTAATTTCGGATTTTATTGCATATACCCACTTTGAAAATATGCATCAGAAGACAATAAACTCCAGAAAACCAGGAATGAACATGGATATTATTTGTGCAAAGACTGATGCTGCTGAAATGAAACAGTGAAAAATGAGGTTTTAAAAACAGAGCTTTAAAATGTTCTGCCAATGAACAGTGATAATAAAAACCGAGAGGGGCCGACAGTGATCACTGACTTTTCTTTTTAGGGGCTTATTCAGATTAAGTAGAACAAGATACAAAGCATTAAAACATGTTAAAAACACAACAGCATTAATAAACGCAGAGTAGGTTGGAGCCACAAGCAGGGTTCATATGTCATCACTTAACAACTAGATTGTGTCCAGTAAAGGAGCTACAGCGGCTATTGGCGAGAGAAACAGAGAAAAATAGCATGTGCAAGTTTCCATGTTATTGTTTTTCGAATTTGAAATATATTTGTAGTCTTCTTTTGCAGCTGGAATTTTGGTCGGGTATGACGAAACTTGCAGTCTTGTAATCGGTGCGATCTCTGCTTTTAGACAATGTGGCGTTTGCTTGGTTAAATGAAGCTGAGTGAGTTCATGGCTTGGTTGTTTGTGTTTAGGCATATTTTGTGAAATTATGCAACTGCTCTTTTAATTGTTTGTTGTTTTCACTGTGTTTGGTTGGTTGTTTTGTAGAAAAGGTTTATATGAGCTTTTAGTGGAGATTCAGAGGTTTCTGTGGATAACACGCATGCCAAAAGACTTGACTTCACGGAGTCGATCCGTGAAGTCAAGCTCAATCAAAAGTTCAATCTAAACTACAGCTCACCCCCTGATATGTCGGGGAATACATACATTACCAGTAAAAAGTTTTAGAACACCTTCATTTTTCCAATTATGTATTGCAGTTCAAGTCGTTCAAGTCCAATGAATAGCTTGAAATGGTACAAAGGTAAGGTGTGAACTGCCAGAGGTTAAAAAAGAAAAGTAAGGTTACCCAAAACTGAAAGATAATGTAGATTTCAGAATAACTATACCAGAAAGCCTTTGGCCACAAAAAGGAAGGAAAGGCAAGTACAAGGTGTAAAAGTTTCTGATCCGGGAACCTGTGCAAAGATCGTTAACAGCTGCAGCTGATAGTTGCTGACAGCAAATCAACACACGGGTAGCGAGAGCTGTCGGCCTCACATCGCTGTGGCTGCTGTAGAGGTCTCCTGAGTCACGTGACTCCACTACAGCCTGAGCTTCTCATTGTGCCTTTCTGCCATCACAGACATCCTATGATGGAGACTGCAGGCTGATAGAGACCAATTTGTGCCTTGTGACATGGGCTTTACTTTCAAAAACACCTGTCAGTCTGGGCTTAACTCCACGACTCCACAGGACCCTGGGTCTCCTAACGTGCCCCCCGACAAATAGTCTTTTTATTGGGCTATTTAAAATTGATGAAAATCCTTGTGAAATATGACGTCGATAAGTTAATTTTACAATATTTCCCCAAAAGAGTCCATTTAAGTACTTGTCATATAGACTATAATTTAAGCCAGTTCAGTGAAAAAAGGGCCTCACACTACAGCAGCGTTCTCAAATAGTGGGGCGGTGCGATGTCAGGCGGGGTGCGCGTAACCCGGTGGAACATGCTTTTTTGCCATACTAGAATAAAGTGTAATTGCACATCCACCACAGTAGGTGGCAGTGTTTTTTGCACCAAGAATAGAAGAATAGTAAACAAACCATCAAGCAAAAAGGAAAGATATTTAACAGTGAAGAAAAGAAAGGCAGAGATAATGAGACAAATGAGAAAAGGAACTATGACGAAGCATATGTAGAGCTTGGCTTCACTGTGACTACAGTGCGAGACGAGGAAAGACCGCGGTGTCAAAAAATGTTTAAAGTTTGAATAAGGATTTAGGTTTTTTCTTTGTTATTTCAGGCAAATTGATGCAAATTGGAGCATATCTCAGTTGGGGCAGGGATAGCTCAGTAGTTAAAGTTGTTGCCCCATGATCACAAAGTCAGGGGTTCGAATCCACTGAACGGCTACCCGTAAGTACCCCTGAGCAAGATACCATCCCCACATACTGCACCCCGGGCGCTGCACTGGTGGCTGCCCACTGCTTCACTGGGTGAATGGGTTAAATGCAGAGGAATACCCATATGGAAAAGAAATAGTAAAAACTTATAAAAGACTTGCATAAGATGTGGCTTACTTCATATAGTGAATCATATAAGGCTTATATGATTTACTCATGAAAGTGGCCACTTTCATATATTGTTTTAGTAAGTATCCAAAACGTACAAGTTTCACACAAGACAGATACAAACTTTATAAGATTTATATATCTTTTCCATATGAGTAATTTCCCTACGGGGACTAACACATATACATTATTAAATGTAGTAGCAGTTTAGAGAGTTGCAGTACTACATGCACTTCAAATCTTTACTGTTACAGACTAAAAAACAATGTTAATAAAGTTATTCTTTGTTTTAAGCTGATCCAAATTTCTTTCTCTCTCTTTTTTTTATGTTTATAAGGATACAATGTTATACGGAGATGTAGTTATAATAACAATTTTATAAACAAATGATACTATTTGTAGTCACGGGGGAGAGTGGTGGGCGTTTTCCTCTTCCTAAGAGGGGGCATAACAGAAAATAATTGAGAAGCACTGCACTACAGTGAGCTGGAAGGCAGAATTTGTCCTGGGTCACTGTGTCGCATTACTGGTGCCTAGGCATGGAACTAAGCACTTTCAGCCACCAATTAGTCTGTGTTGCATTATTTGACAGAAACCTATACATACATACATCTTTGGAGAAGGTTAAAAAAAGCACAAGTGTTGTACAATAGTAAAACAGAAACAGTTAAACAGTTGCATTTAAAATCTAAAAAGTTGTAGAGTCACCCTTTTGAACTAAAATAATTAGTACATGTACAAACTAGTACATTTTTGTCAAGGTTAGGCAAGAAGGACCCAAACGGAGGACTCACAGGTGCTGTGGAAATTCAAAACAGGAGCATAAAACACACAAGGGAACAAACATGGGTATTACAAACAGACAACCTGACAAAGTCTGAAGAGAGATAAAGGTTACATATATAAACAAATACAAATAGTTAGCAAATAAAACAGGAAGTAACAAATCACAGAAACATTTAACACAGAGAGGACATACATGAATGTATGACAAGGGGAACACGGAATGAAACACAAGGAGGGGAACATGGGAACAGAAAAGGGAGATGAAATATAAGGACACAACTAAGGCTACGGTCCACATGTACACACAGCTGTTTCTGTGGCTTTGGGCCTTCCGTCCACTTGTAAATGAGAATTTTAAAAAGATGATTTTCGAAAACTGTGTTTTTGTGTTTATGTGTGGACGAGGAAAACCGAGATTTCAAAGCCTTTTTTGACATCATGCTGTGCGCCACCTTATTGTTTACATGAGATGAATTTCTACAATGGCAGATAGAAACAAAATACTGTTACTGTCAATCTACTGTCTGCACTTTTTCATGTTTTCTTGTGTTTTATATTCCAGTGTGATATTGAGGAATAATTCCACTGTCTGTCCATATTAGGACTCATTTCTGCTTCCATGCACCATCTTTGTTTACCTTTTCCCTCCCAGGCTTCTAGATTTCTGATTGGTCAACATTCCTACACAGTATGGATTATATCGCCACCTGTTGCTTTGGCATGTTCTTAATAGCGTTTCACTTTGTTTTTTGCGTTTACATGTGAATGTTTTTTTTTTTTTTAAACAAAAACGGAAAATTTCAGAAAAATACCCGTGCACACGTGGACGTAGTCTAAGACACACCGAGGGCGAGGGAGTGATATGCACAGAAACGTAAACACGGACGAACAGACATGGAGACAAAGACAAAGGCACAAAAGGGACCTAATAGACAAGAGAACATGAACCAGAATTTACCAATAAAATCAGTTACAGTAAAAGGGCTAAATTCAATAATAAATTATAGAAACTAAATCATTACTGCTCAAGGAACCAGAAAAACGCAGTTAACTCAAGGAGCTGGGTCCAATGACAAGTTCTATTTAAGAAACCGAACCATTGAATTTTGTTTCTGGTGTCCTTGTTTAAAAGTGTTTGTTTGTAGGTTTCTCCTTTTCTTGTAAAACTGAAAAACAACAAACATATTTGGGCAAAAGTGATTCATGGTGTCAGAGAGAATTCCTGTGGGTAGTTTAGAGCGCTTGGTTTTGGTGTGCTGCCTAGACGACACATGTCATGTGAACACAATGAGTGGCTTGACACTTAAAATGTGATGTAACATGTTCTATCTGAATGGCTTGTTACTCATCCTCTGTTATTTCTACTCAATGTGCAATGTTCATTGTCCTCAGTAGATTTAATAATAATGTTTCTTTTTGTTCTTCCAATGTGTCACGTTTGGCTGATTTTATGCATGGCTGCCATCTATTGTGGAAATTTGGAATACTGAAAATGCATTTTCAGAGTTTAACAGTTAATGAGCCACAGACCTAAATTTACTTTCAGTGAGTTATTCACTGGGATTTTATTTAAAATAAATTCCTGTTGTTGCTGGTTTCTGCTTCCACATTCAGCAAAAACCAAAACCATTTTGTTCTGCTGTTTAAGAAATAATAAAGGTTCACCTATACCAGCGGTGTCCAAGTCCAGGCCTCAAGGGCCGGTGTCCTGCAGGTTTAACCACTTAAGCCCCACGCCCTGGGTACCGGGGGCAAAAAGACGTAGCATCGTTACTGTGATCCTATTGGCTCAAACGATTAAAATGAGGTGTCAATCATGCAAATTGACCAAAAGAAACCAAAGTTACGGCCCCTCAGAGTTTAAAGGGCCAGAGGCCAATTAAACACATGGCAGAAAAGGGCCATTGCCATGTAAATATGTGGTTAATTCTTCAATTCTCTTTGAGGCCTGGAATTGGACAACCCGACCTATACAGTTGCTTATTCTTGAGCACTCGGACTAATATGTTGGGTAATGTTCTTTAGTGTTTCCAATCTGTACATCGGTCATTTGTTGACTTTATGCACCTTTAAGGAGGAAAGAAAATTACATGCATTGACACCATGGGGAAAAAGAACACATGCTTAATCATATTTTCTTCTTTTGGCTGCTCCCTTTAAGGATCACCAAAGTGGATCATCTTCCATCTTCCTCCATATCACCTTATCTCTAGCATCCTTTGACTACATACATTCCTCAGAGGAAGCTGCCTGCTTAAGCATAAACATATATCTTCTTTTGTTTTTTTGTTTCTACATCAGTACATCAAATCTGCTTGTTTACTGACCAGCTCGTACTACATGATCAGGAGATGACCAACCAAAATTGGCACGCAGGTACATTTTGTGGTTTCTTATCTTCATTGGGTATTATGACATTCAAAAAGAAACCATTTGTAGTGTCTTATAAAAGGAATACTTCATTTTAATTTTAGTGCAGGACATGTATGAGGACAGAGAGACAGTGGTGAGATGTGTGGTAGGAGTGGGGATGGATTTTCCCTGCTCTGAGCCCCTTGTTGTTTGCAGTGCTGATGGACAGGCTGACAGGTGATGTCAGGCTGGAGTCTCTGTAGACTACGATGTTCGCATATGACACTGTGATCTATTGTGAGAGTAGGGAGGAGCTGAAGGAGAGTCTGGAGAGGCGGAGGCATGCTCTGGAGGGAACAGGAATGTAAGAAGCAAGTGTATGAATGAGAGGGAGACAGGTGTGACAGTGCTGGGAGTGAGGGTGGACGAGTTTAAACACCTCAGGTCAGCCACCCAAAACAACAAACAGTGGACAAGCAAGGTGAAGAAGAGAGTGCATGGAAGGGTGGAGGTGTTGAAGATGAGTTATTTGGGGTTATTGTGACAGAAGGATAGCAGCAAAAGTGAAAGGGGGGACTTATAAGATTATAGTGAGACCATCTATAATGTATGGTTTGAAGATGGTGGCACTGACAAAAAAGACAGGAGGCAGCTGAAGCTGTTGATTGGGAGGGAGCTGAATAAACAGGATTAGAGTACATCAGAGGGACAGGTTAGGTTTGACAAAATGTTAGAGAGGCACGGCTGAGATGGTTTGAACATGTGCAGGGAGGGAGAGTGGAGGATGAAGCTCGAGCTGCCAGGGAGGAGGGTAGGAGGAAGACCTCAGAGAGGATGGATGAAGTGAAGGAGGACACATGCCGAGGGTTAGTGTGACAGAAGAGGGTGCTAGGGTTAGGGTGAGATGGACACAGATGATGTAGTATAACTACAATGACTACTTGGCCATCGATTTTCCAGCTGTCTGTGCCTATGTCTGCAACGGAGTATAATCCAGGCTTAACAATAGGATTTGTAGAGCTTAACGTTTTGCTCTAGTTTCAGCTGAATGAGTGCATACAGCTTTTTAAATAAAGCTGAGTTGAGTTAAAAGTAGTAAAAAGTTGCAACAGCGATAATAATGGTCACAATGATATTCATAAAAATTACAGAAGAATAGATAGTTTCCAGCATTGTTCTTTGTGGGTTTTTCTCATTTTTCAAGCCATTCTCCTACTATCCTATTTTATTCAGTAATCTTTACTGCGTAATTGGCTGTGGTGGCTGCTGCAGGACAAACAGGTCTGGGTGCTCTTTATTTGTAGTGAGTTTAGTCTGTCTGCTGTTGACCTCTGCTGGTATCCACATCTGTTTACTGGAGAAGGCTGTTAAAAATTTGGGATATCTCAGGCCCTCCAAGGTATGGAGGCCTATCTCCACCCACCACCACTCCCCTGCCGGTGGCAGACGCCCTCAGACATCGGTGCGTTGGTGGTTCTTTGTGTCCGGGGATGGGCGTCCAGGTACACACCGGCTCACTCCTGGTGGCTGCTTATCGGGGCCTGGAGCCTGGGGCTCGCTCGGGCCACTTCGGGGGTGGGGTGCCCTCAGCCTCTCGGCCTGGGGCTCGGTCACTCAGGCACAGCTGGCTACCGGCGGAGCTCACAGGCACGTCACTGCAACCCCCCCTGGCTTCTGCTCCGCGGCTGCTGAGTGAGCCCTCATCTGGGACTCTCCTCAGCTCTTTCCGGGATAGTGTCACGGCTGCCCCTCTGTTGGTCTTCCTTGGTCTACTTTGCTCTTGGGGCCTCTGGATGTCTGGAGTTTTGATCTCCTCCATACCTGCTTCATGCCCTGGAGGACGGGGCTGTGGCCCCCCCACACCCTCTAGCAGATCATTACATGAAGGAACCTTTTAAATACAAGCGCGTCCATGCTCACAGGTGTACACACGGGTGCTCAAACACACAAACTACACCCTTTTTGGCTCCTACCTCAAAGCACACTGTGCGCTGTCGATCCTACACAATAATGTTTAATATTTAGTATTTACAGTTATTCCCATAGATCATCGTAATGATGTTGTTTATTATATTACTCTCTTTTTCTTTGCTTGTCTTCTCTTTTTTCTTTCTCAACAGGTGATCCAGGTGATTGATAGATGTATTTTTTGTCTGTTTGTTTTGTTGGTTTTTGCCCTTTATCACCGTCCCTCTTCCCCGCTCTTTTTCTTTCCCTCTTTCTTTCTCCCTTTTCTTTCCCCCAGTCAAGTCTATCCCGTGTTCAGCAAATGAAAATAAAATAAATAATAAAAGCAAAGGTGAATCAAATAGACAATTACGGCGAGGCTGGGATGGTCCATTTGGTAAAGTAAATCTGTTGGGCATCTTTCTTTGCCCTTAGACAACAATTCTGATGGCTAAAGATCCAAACGGGACAGGCAAAAAAACCCAAAAAACATTGTGGAGCTGTATTTTGTCTTGCATTTTTTGTCAGTTATATCATTATCGCAAATGTTCATATATCGTATTCCTATATATCGTGATAAATATTTTTGCCCATATCGCCCTGCTCTATTGTGGATGGATTATCTCAGTTGTTCTCCTGACTGAAGTTTGGTCCGTTTACAGCATCCTGCAATGCGATTGCATTTCTCCCTAACCATCAGGAACCCTCACGTTAACTTTTATCGAGTGAAAAAAAGTTAGCGTTCATCCTCCAGCTTCACTGTGTTTATGTTATGCTAAAAAAGTCACTACTGTTTAGTTTTCTGTCTTCATTTATGTTGGAAGTGATAGCAGAGCTGTACGTTTTAATTTGTTTCAGAAATCTCTCAGACAGAACATGGTATATCATGTGTAGGTGGAAACTAGCGAGCTAACTTCCTGCTAACTTCTAACTCCGTTAAATTGAATAAATTTTGTTTTCATGGATGTCTGGACGCTGATCATTTTATTAAAGATGAAAGAATTTAGACAGTTTTTAACTCTCAGTGATGCCACAGTGTTCGTGTTAGTGTTTATATCAGTCTGTGTTTGTTCATCTCCTGTGTCTCACCAGTCAGCCTCCTTTTCAAGTCCTTGCCTGTCTCCTGTTTCCTGTTTTATTTTGATAGTCCCTGGCTGTGTCCAAATTCAGGGGCAGCATGTTTCGGAGGCTGCATTTGTAGGCAATTACATCACAGCGACGCAACAAAGGCTGTCCAAATATCTGCTCTTTTATCAAGACATCACATATTTGCAAAAGAGTTCTGATGTTTTCGGAGTTGCCTGTTGCCCTACTAGGTCGATAGCTGACCGGGAGGTCGAGGCTCACTAGAACTGTTTAACTGAGTTTTCAGTGATGAGTGTGTTATCAGTTGAAGTCAGCAACACCCCACCCCCATTATAAACAGTGTGTCTAGGGCACTAATTTCTCATCCACAGTTACCTGAGAATTTAACAGAATCTCACTGAGGTAAACTTTTCCATGGCCTCACATAAATCATCCCATGAGGTTTTGCTAGAGCTACTGCCTGGGCAACATTCCACTTGGCCTGCCAGCACTCATCAGCTGCTTCTGAAGACCCACAGGTTAACCATCTCTCATAGGACTCCTTCTTCAGCTTTGGCTCGTTTTACCTCCAGTGTCCACTCTCTAGTATTTGGATTATCACCAAACAGGCACCAACCACCCTGTAGCCGCAGCTCCTTGCAGCAGCCTTGGCAATTGAGATGCAGAACATAGTCCATTTGGACTCACTGTACCCAGCCTACTTTGGAATGTCGTTGAAGTTTTGCCAGTGATGGGAGTTGAAAATCTCATGGACCCGGGCTTCTCCACAGCATTCCCAACACACCCTCACAATACATTTAGGTGTGCCAGGTCTGTCTGGCATCCTCCCCTATCATCTGATACATCTCACCACTATGTGGTGATCAGTTGACAGCTTAGTTCCTGTCTTCACCTGAGTGTTCAGAAGATACATCCAGAACTCACCATATATCCGATGATACGATTACAAAATCAATCATCAACCTGCAACCTAGGTTGTCCTTGTGCCACATGCACTTTTGGACATCCTTATGTTCGAGTCTGTCGTTCGTTGTGGGAAAACTGCTATTTGCCCAGAAGTCCAATAACAGAACACCAGATAAGGCAGGACGTTCCTCCCAAGTATGCCCCCTTCACAAAAAACAATAAGGACCCCAACCCCAAGGCGCATGGAAACAACCCTCTCGTCCACTGGCCTAAACCTCAAAACACAGCCATGTGCAGCCTGAAACTGAGGAGATATAAAAATACCCAACAGGGCCCGCAATCTCTCACCAAGGACAACTCCAAACTGAAACAAAGTACAGCCCCTCTCCAAGACACTGGTTCAAGAACCCAAGCTGTGCATTGAGGTGAGCCCGGCTATCTCTAGCTGGTATTTCTCAACCTCACAAATTAGTTCAGACTCCTTTCCCACCAGAGAGGTGACGTTCCATGTCCCAACAGCCAGCCTTGATAACTGGGGATCAGTCTGCCAGGGCCTCCACACTAGACTGCTACCTGACACACAATGGACCTGACCCCTTTAGTGCCTCCTGCGAGTTGTGGGCCTGCAGACATTTTTTCCCTAAAAGTAGTGGCTTTGAGATGTCTGTGAGAGTAGTTTGCACAGGGTGGCAAACTGGTAGTGTTGGTAGTGTTCTGTAAAGTCTTAGTCGAATGCAATTACTTAATTAACTAATGTGTGCGTGTGTGTGTGTATTGTATGTGTAGTGTAAACAATGAGCTAATCCTACTTCAAATCCTATAATGGGAAGGTGACTGCTAGAGCAATTTTACTCATGTTGTGCAGACCTTTTTATCTTTACCTGGTTACTTAGTGGAACATCTCTTACTTGTACCATATCTAAGTCAATAAACGTTTGAGATGAAAGCTTGTATTGAAAGTTTGCGTAAGGGTTAGCGCTAGGCAAGTAGAGTTACTGTGTAGAAAATGAATGCAAGTCAGTGTTATGTTCTTTGAAATCATAGATACGCTCATGTTGTGAGAGACAGAGGATTCCCTACTAGTCAGATAATATCTGTGCTGCACAAAGACCATGTAGTAGAGAGGAATATTCCATCTGAAGAGCAGTCTATAACAGGCGCTCACATTGTGTGTGCACAGTAATCTCATTGAATATTTACAAACACTTCCACCACCTTCATGAACTAATGGAAATAGCATACATGTTCCTCTAACCGATATACATGTATGTGAATAAACAAGAAAATTATTTTTACGAAAGTGAAGTATCACACTATTTGTGTGGAAATGAGCTCCACTGCACCAGAGAGAAGTGACTGTCCCACAGGGAGGGCTGAGCCAGCAGGAGACAGAAGATGGAGTGAGGTTCAAGTTTTTCCTCAGGGATACATTCTGAGGGCTTTGTGTGTGGGTATGTGTGTGCGCAGCATTCAGTTAAAACAGCTTTAGTAGTTCCTGATTATTTTGAAGTGCAGTAGCTCACTTCTCTAAAACAATGAATCCCATACTGGGTGGGATGATTAGTGACCAAAATGATCAGGGTTATCTCTGAAAATGTCAAGTGTTCATGCACCAATTCAAATAATTTTTATTGCATGAAAGAAAATTGACATCTAAATTGTACTCACACAGATATGTATGATAGGGTTTTGCATTCTGTTTAATAACTAGTGTGTATGATACTAGGTTTTGTACGTAAAACAACACACACGTTTATCAGTGTTGCAGTAACTTACAGTATATTCAATGGCATCATGCACAATTTCATGAATAAGTTTTTAGAATACATAATAAGGAGTCTTCCATGTAGTCTACGGTTTTTCTCTGGCTGAACACTTAAAACCAAATCAACAACAGCTATTTCTTTTAATGACTCACGTATTTTGATTGGATGGCAAGCAGTATTTACAATACATTGACACCATGAGATCCCTACATGATGTACTGAGGAAAAAATAAATAAAGTAGTGGGTGATGGTTGGAAAGTGATGTTCTTTCTTTATATTCTGCAGACAGGGTGACCATGTTTGATCAAGACTCCCTCAGTACTCTTATATAATCCACACTTCAGACTTTGTCCTCTGACAGGGAGGCTGAAAATAAAACTCCAGTGTGCAACAGTAATGGAGTAAACTATCAGAACTAAAATGGCCAAACAAAACCAGGAAAAGGTTATGCTAATTTCTTAGTTGATGAGAAGTTGTTGGGAACATTTATTGGGCCTCCTTTCCAAGCGCTGCATTAAAAAAAAACAATCTGTGCATAAATTATGCATACAAACAATCTGGGATTTATCAATATTTGCTTACTCAAACCTAATGATGAAGGCCTGGCTTTTTTAGAAAATGTACTCAGTGCTCCTACCTCTACTAATGTTGTTGATGTTATTATTATTTTTTATTTCTTTTTGGTCACTATTTAGTTTTCCAAAAGCCTGAAAGTCGAATATACACAGAATTGCAGTTAAATACATGACAATAATATTTCATTACCTGTCATCACTTACAATCTAATTTCTTGGCACTATCCCACAGATAATGGAAAAGCTGGATGCTTTTAATAACTGCTGTGAGATTTGTGAGATCATGTGCTCCCTGTGTACCTGTGTTCTTATGACCCTATGGGTTTTCCTCTTCCAATGTCATTAGCACTTTCTCCATGTATGTAGGTACTTAGAAAAATGAGGGCATAACTGTATGCAGATTGCAGATAGGAATCTGAGATGGTGCACGGCTTTGCTAAACTAGAAAGACCATCATGAGAAAATTTTGTCACTGCTCAGTGACAAAAATACTTATGAGCCCCTGAAAAGAGACCCAGGAAGTGGTTTTCTGTGTGTTATTGTAGGTTCTTTACCTTACAGTACAGTGTTTTGAGGCAACTTTTGTTGTAATTTGGTGCTATAGAAAGAAAATTAAATTGAGTTGGGCTCTGCCTCTTAGTTCCAGTGAAAGGAATTCTCAATGCTTCAGCATACCAGCATATTTTGGACAATTACATGCTCCCAACTTTGTGGGAACAGTTTGGGGATGCCCCCTTCCTGTTTCAACAAGACTGACCCATGCACAAAACAAGGTCCATGGAGTGAACAACTTGACTGGCCTGCACAGAATCATGACCTCAACATGATAGGACACCTTTGGGGTCAATTAGAGCCATGTCTCCTTGTCCAACACAAGTACATTTCTGGAAGAATGTTAAAAGATTTTCGTAAACACCAGTTTTTGGCAAGTTACTTTGAAAAATTAATTAATTATAGTTACTAGTTACTTCTTCAAAAAAGTAACTGAGTTAGTAACTGAGTTACAAGATTCTAAAAGTAATTAATTACTTTAAAAATAACTATTGCGTTACTTTTAAAAAATGTTTAACCATGTGGTCCAGGGTATAATTGGCCTTTTGATGTTTCCTCTACATTTTACCTTTAAAAACGATTTACTTTGCCTTGTTTGGTATCATCCTTTTCAGCACAACCTCACGTGTCTGAATTTACAGTTATGTTTTCATTTTGACATACTGTATTAACACAATTGATTTAAAATCAGACAAAAACCATACAATCCGAGTACATAAAGTTACATTTTTTATTGTAACAACCACAAACATGTTAACAAAATAGAGCAGGGCGATATGGCCAAAAATATTTATCATGATATATATTTGAAAATTTGCAACATTAAACTGCAGTGTGCCAAATAAAAAAGCCAAATACGTATTTTTCGGTCCATAAGGTGCTCGGGATTATAAGGCACATTAAACAAAACAAAGCAGTCAGATAAATCAAACTTTATTCAACTCATACGTCTTGCTTCCTCCATTTCTGTATCATTGATTCATTAATGCTGTATTCTATTACAGCTGCTCTATTCCCATGTTGTTGCAGTATATTAATGACTAACCTCATATTGTGGATGGATTATCTCAGATTCTCCAGACTGAAGTTTGGTCTGTTTACAACATCCTGCCATGTGATTGTATTTCTCCCTAACCATCAGGAACCCTCACGTTAACTTTTATCGAGTGGAAAAGTGTTAGCGTTCACCCTGCAGCTTCACTGTTTATGTTATGCTAACATAGCTGTGTTGCTAGCAATCTCGTAGCACATCATTATATGCCAGCTAGCCCAACTTCAGTAACCCTACAAATGTCACTGCTGTTTAGTTTTCTGTCTTCATTTACCTTGGAAGTGCTAGCGGAGCTGTACGTTTGAATTTTTTCAGAAATTTCTCAGTCAGAACATGCTATGTTATGCTTAGGTAGCTAGCGAAACTAGCGAGCTAACTTCTGCTAACTTCCTGCTAACTTCTAACTCCGTTAAATGCAACAAATTCTGTTTTCATGGATGCCTGGATGTTAAACTTAATTGTTACACCTGGTAAAGCAGCAATGCTGATCATTTTTATTAAAGGTGAAAGAATTTAGACAGTTTTTAACTCTCAATGTGCCGCAGTGTTTGTTTGACTTTGGGACTTGAAATGGATGGAGTTTTGGACCCAGATTACTCCCAGATATACGAGCACCTTAGTCCGACAAATATGGTAATAACGACGGCCCGCTTGCATGTTCTACAAAAAAATGTCTTTTGGTGGGTATTTGACGGACAAACACCAAACCAGTTCCACATCACTGAAGTTGCACCATTTTTACAAACCAATTCTGGTTCATCCGTTTCACTCATCGATGCGCTTTCCCCCTTCTCATTCTTCGTTGCCGCCATACTTTTTCGGCCATGTGCGTATGAAAACAAAGGCACTGCGCATGCGTGTTTTACCCATATTCTATCGTGATATATAATTTTCTTATTGTTGCCTAACATTATCCTGGTATTACCGTGAACGGTATAATATGGCCCAGCCCTACAACAAAGTTATTTGCAGCCATTTACCTTTTACTCTTTTTTTATAACCATTTCAAACTGTTTACTTAACATTCAGGTGTTTTGCGTTTAATAAGATGTCACACAAGGGCGTAGATTTGGCATGGACGGAGGGGACATGTCCCCACCAATATCCAGCGATTATTGAATTGTCCCCACCAATAATTTGATCTCTTCAAGTAAAGAAAAACAACCCGATAGAAAGAAAAAAACGATCTGTCAGCGTCTCATTCAGCGAGCGGTGCAGAAAGAGTTAAATTTGTTCTCTACTGGAGTCCAATGTCATGTGACAAATATGACCAATGTGATTGGCTGTGCCTTTCAGGGAGCTCTGTTTAGTTTCAGCAGCGGCAAACCTGCGCTGAGAGGAGGATGGCAGTGCAAAGGAAGAACCTGGATATAAGAAAGTATTTTTCAAAGAAACCTGTAAGTCACTTAAAGTCAAGTGTGTCCGTCACAATAACGTTACAGGCTATGCTAGGACATACATGCCAACACTCCCGATTTTCCCGGGGAATCCCGAATTTCAGCGCCCCTCCCGAAAATCTCCCGTGGCGACCATTCTCCCCAATTTTTCCCGATTTTCCACCCGGACAACAAAACTGAAAACCATATCCCAGACTGGCCCAGCCAATTCCAGTTTCCAACGATGGCTACCATTACTGCAGCTACTTAGTTTTAATATTACTCTTATTACTCTTTCTGGGTTGCAAAATAAACTTTTAACACATTTTCAGGCGAGAATGTAGCTGTGTAAACGTCAAATAACTTAAACATGTTATTGTTTGGCCTTTTTCTGTATTTTATTTGTTGGTGAGTAAATCGTTTTGGCTGAGATTAAAGTTATTCGATTAAATTAGATTAAATAAAACTTTATTAATCCCTCGGGAGGATTCCTCTGGGGTTCTCACACAGCTGAATAAACTGCTGTGTGAAAACAGCACTTTATTCGACCATCTACGCCAGCGTCCGGTTATATTTTAGACAGCAAGGAGCAGACGGCAGGTGACGTAATTCTGAAGGCTAGACTAGTCCGATTTCACCGTTTTTTCACAGTCATTTCCGGTCTACCCGGCTTTTGGAGTACCGGCCCACTTAGACCACAAAGGGCGGATCCTCAGGTGGACGCAGCTTCTGAATTTGGACACCCGCGGCCTGTTTCCGGTCGGACAATAATAACGGTGACATTTAACTTATTTTATCCGATAAATAAACACTGATTCAAGTTTTTTGTATATATATGTACATGTCATTTCAGCTAACGAGAGGAGCAGGCATGTGTTTGTTGTGTGGGGCATGTAGTCCATGTCTGTTGCTGTAGTTCATGTTTAGAATACAACATCCCAGCTCACTGATCTGATAGAGGGCAGTAGTGCCTAAAATGTTGCATAATGTTGCTGAGAGATCTTTTACTTTGTGGTAATCTTAGATGAGTAGTTTTATGGACAAAAACCACCAGGTCATTCAGTGTTGCCTTAGTGCTAATGTGTCAGAGATGTTGGTGTAACTGAAGTAATGATGTTAAGTCCTTAAAGTCATATTCTTTTATTGTCATGACTGTATTTGAAGCTATTTTTATTTTTGTATGATACCTGATTTATATGGAATATGGCTGAAGTCTAAAATACTTAGTCAGTCATTGGTTTAATAGTAATTTAACATTATATAATTCACATATAAAACTATGAATTGTAATTTTAAATGGTTTAAAAGCAGGTAGAATAGCATATGTAGGCAAGTATAGTTCTACTTTTATCAAGAAGCAAAAACAAAAAGGAAAAAATAAGAAACGGGACCGGGTTCGATGGTTGAATCATCCATCCCCACCAGTGCCACAACCAAATCTACACCCTTGATGTCACACAAATTATTTGTCCCACTCCAAAAAAACATTTTCTGTCCACTATAAAGGAGAACATCACAGCCTGATACCTGCAGGTCTGACAGCAGGTGTATCACTGCTCCTGTTTTCATTCAGCATTTTTTTGACACACAACACAAAACTATCCACAACACTACACACTAACTACACAAGACACCACATTAACTACACACTCTAAACATGCTAAACATCTCAAAACTCGATGTCGCTGTCTTTTTCTGCAGTCTTTCTCTCTCTCTCTCTCGCTCTCTCGCCGTCACTCCTAAAACTTCCCCCTTTCCCTAAACAACCAAATGTCATGTTGCGATATCATTTTTTCATTGGTCAACATGGTACATTTTTCCACCAACACAAAAGGCCTGTTTTTTGTTTTGTTTTTTGGTCATAAGCAGAGAGTGCTTGCTAGCGCTGTACTTAGACAGTAAATGTGACAAAACTATTCAGGAAAAAACACTGCGTATATATTGTTTATCATGACTCTGGTTTTACGTGGCCTATCAGCACAATTTAAAAGCTGGTATATCTCACCAGTTGCTTTGTTTTTTTTTGTTGCTTTGTCATCTTGAAGTGGTCATGTGATTGGCGTACCACGACTACTTTAGTGTTCCTCAGTCAAACAGCAGCACTCATGCAATGTTTTGCCCCCGAGCTCCAGGTGTTGTGCCAAAAACAGTGTTGCCAACTCCTCAGTAAGGAAAATCGCTACTGGATGTCCTAAAAGTTGCTAGAAGTCGCTAAATGAAGTCATCACCTAATTTGCATAATTGGTAATGCTTATGTTATTGTAACCGACGCTGTAGGAGAGAGAAATAACATCGTGGAAGAGACACAAAGTGAGTAAAAAACACCCTAAATGCATTTAGAATATATTTATAACTACAAATTAAATTTCTTCTAGCAATTATGTTTTTTTAATGTCACAATTCCAACCCCTCGCCTTTATTCGGGCTTGCGATCAACAAAATTGACCCAAAATAGGCACTCTGGCATAGTGGCATAGTATGTGTGTGCGTGCTTTTAAGTAGTTTTAAGCCTTGTCATCCACAAAAAGTAACAGTAAAAGAAAAACTGACTGCATTACAGTCAGTGCAGGAGCAACGGCTTCGCTCATGCGCGATTTATTTGCAGTTTGGATGCATAGGTGGAAACATCTCCTGTTCTGACAGCAGCTGGAGGCGACTGCTACGTGAGGACTATCCGCAGCCTGTGAGCGCTTTGCACGGGTGAGGTGCCCACGGCAGAACCCGCTGCTTGTTGAAAGTGAAAGCAATACATGCTTTCACGTCAAAAAGCTGTCATAAGTCTTCAATAAATGGTAAATGGCCTGCATTTGTATAGCGCTTTACTTAGTCCCTAAGGACCCCAAAGCGCTTTTCACTACATTCAGTCATTCACCCATTCACACACAATAACACCAACAAAAGTCACCAGATTTGTCGCTAGTCACTTTTTTCTAAAAAGTGACTTTTTAGAAAAAAGTCACTTTTTAGAAAAAAAGTCGCTAAGGGGATCTGAAAACTCACTAAATATAGTGACTTTGTTGCTAAGTTGGCAACACTGGCCAAAAAGTGATCGTCTGCCAGAAACTGATATAAGATGCGGTAAGCTGAACACAGCTTCAATCGTCTGTTTGTTGAAAAATAGTAACGCGACCACATTTTCTTGTCAGTAACGTTGTAATGATAGAAATAGTAATTAGTTAGATTACTCGTAACTGAAAAAAGTAATGCCGTTACTTGTAACGCTGTTATTCCCATCACTGGTAAACACACACCTCAACCTTCACAGAAGAGTTAAAGCTGTCAGAGCTGCAAACAGTGGTTGACATCATATTAAACCCTGTGGACTAAGAATGGGATGTCACTCAAGTTCACATGCCTGTGATGGCAGATATTGAACACTATGTTGAAAATATAGAGTACATTATGACTGTAATATAGCAACTGCAAAAATAAATCCACACTCAAAATATCCCTGGGATTCAAGAAATGTGCACACAGGAATATTTTGTTAACAAAGGTTGCATATGTTACTGAATCAGGCTCTCAGGCCCCTATTTGCAATCTACATACAGTTATGCCCCAATTTTTCTATGTAAGTAACTACATACATGCAAACAGAGAAAATGCTGATGATTGTTGGAACATGTTGGAGGGAAGCCCATAGGGCTATAAGAATAACACTGGTAGACAAGGAGCATATGGTCTCACTAATCTCACAGCAGTTTGGGATTGGAAATGTAGATCCCAATCACTTTCACTTTGTTATAATACCACTAACAGCTGATATGTAATAATTTAACGACTGGACTGGACAGGACCTATCACTGTACTATGCTGGAAATTACTGAGCTCCTGAGAGCAACCCATTACTTCACAAATGTTTGTAGAAACTGTCTACATGCCTAGGTGCTTGATTTTATACACCTGTGGCCATGGAAGTGATTAGAACACCTGAATTCAACAAACTGGATGGGTGAGTGAAAGCAAATAGTGTACAATCCATATTATTTCACAATGATAAGTTCAATAAGTTTAAGCATCAACATCACGACTAGCTCTTTCGGTACACTGCTCAGCATGTCAGGTTTAATTTCGGCAGTAATCTGTGAAACAGGTTTTCCAACTATGGTGATGAGATTTAACTATGGCGAAAGAAAGAGTACTGGTAACATAGGAAGACAGACTCCTGCTTGGTCTTTGTCAGGATGCTGAAGAAATGTTAATTTCTTGAGCAGGAGTCAGAACGCTGACAGCATGGGAAGATTTTGCCCTCTCAGCACACAGCATACAAACACCTCCCAGAGGACATGTTGGATTGACGGTAAACTCTCTGGAACACTGAGAAACACATCGGAATGTCACAGTTTCTTACAGTATGTAACAATACAAAATCTGTTGCATTCAGAAACCTTCTAGCATTTTTTGTGATAGGAAATTGAAGAAGACCTGAACATTTATCCCTGGAAAGAATAGTTTTCACAGTTTACCACGTGTACGTCCTGAAGATTGTCTGTCTGCTTGCATTGTAACACATTTGGCTCTGCATGACTGCTGTGTGGTCAGATAATGAGAGCAAGGAGTTTCAAAAGGAATGGCTACAACACAGACTGTTAGCTTTGTTCCCTCTAATTTTTTATGTGTCTGAGCAAACACACAAACTCCCTGAGCGGTCCCTTGGTGACCGCTGTGAGCAACATCAGACGTGAGCACCATGGTCACGCCAGCATCGCATCCATCCAAGTTACACGGTTAATTAAAAGAACCAAATTACAGCATTTACATTACTGTTAGAATACTTTTAATTAAGTGCTTTGTCCCACTTACAGTAAAAATGACAACAATCTTGTTCATAACCTCTGTAAAATGTTAACACTATTGGAAGTATAAATATTTAATTTTAACTATGGCAAAACATGAACTGCCAACCAAACAAAGCCAACTATAAACTCCAATTTTGAAAACACACTTGACATTTTATTATAAAGCTCTGACTTGTATTATGAGTATTAGCCAGTGTGCGAAGCTCCTGGTACTGGGTGAGACTGTCATACTGTGGTCTGGGAAAGAGTCTTGTAACTCTTTGTCTGCAATGTACAGTAGTAGAAATGTATTTAATGACAGTATTTAATGATCAATTTAATGAAAATTATAAATACGCTAGATGAGCACAAATCTGATTGAGAACCTATATTTCAACTTATTTTTCCTGTGTGTCCTTTTCCCATCTCTAATGCTTGTTCACTCCTCATCTGCCACACCGTTTTGCTAGCTAAAATACGGATGGCGGCGAATAAGGATGATGACTAGCATAAGGACGTTGATTAGCTGCATAAAAGCGTTTGTGAATCGCATCATTGGCTGGAACAGCCAGTCACCGGTCACTCACTGGCTCACATTGCAAAATAGCACAGAACGTGTTTATTTTATTTTCAATTCATGTTGGACTTTTTTTTTTGTGCGCAGCGCAGATTGTCTGTGTGCGGAGACCCCGTCAGCAGTCTGCACACGTGCAGCTTAGAGGGAACAGTGCTGTTAGCTGCATGAGCGCAGGTTGGATAATTTGAGCAAGTGAGCTTTTGATCCTATTTAAAACATATGTCTACAAATAAAGGTGTGAAACTCAGACAAAACTACATAAGTCACTACCTCATTTCTAAACAAGAATATAATCTGATATAAAAGTCTTTTGTTAAAAAAGCAAACCTTTGTCTGACACTGTAGCAATCTGAACTATTGTCTGCAATCAAAACGCACAGGATGGGAAAGAGAAGGATGAAGTAAAGAGAAGTTGGGAAGAGACTCAACAGAAGGAAAGGGAAGGAAAAACGGAGGAGAAGAGAGAAAAGACAATAAAAATCTGTTTGATCACCTGCTGAAAAAAAACAAGCAAAAAGAGAACAACACAGTAGGGAAACCACAGCAACGACCAGCATAAGCATTAGTAAAAGTAATATAATAAATATTGAATTTTACTAAGCCTAACCCTAACCCTAAACAGGCACACAGACACAAACATTACTTCCCAACCTCATGCACACATATACAAGTAATGAAATGAACGCATTACACATCCCCGTGCATGCACCCACCCACAACCACAGGGATACACCAGCCTGAACCCCAAGCCCACCCTGGACCCACCCAAGAGCAGTGCAGCTACCAAGGTAATGTATGTCAACCGGCACATACCCTCCCCCACCCCTGCTCTATGCAGCCACCAAAAGAACACCACCCAAGTGCCACCAGAGTCCCGTCCAGGTCATGACCACAGCCCTCAGATTGAGACCCCCAAGAAACCCGTCCCTAGGGAATCCCCAATACCCCGAGCCTGTACCCACCCCCACATGAACTACAATAACAAAGGCGAGACAAAACCATGACCACCAAGCCCCCACTAGGTGATGGAGCCGATCAATGAAAGTGTGAGCAGTTGTTAGAAGATGTAAAACCCATCCTGACATCTGTTGACCTGTATAGTGCACTCTGTGTAGTATTTTATGTTGTGTTAATTGTAGACTGGGGTTTCTAATCCATTTAAAGGTTTTTAAGCATATCTGAGACCATAATTGTTGGTCTAAGCCAGTGGTTCCCAAACTTTCTTTGCTGGCCCCCCCTTTGTTTTACAAGAAAAATGTTCGCGCCCCCCGCGTGCACGCACACATCCTCCAACCACACACGCCCATATTTTGCTCCACTGCGGTTTATTTCACACCTCAAACATTTAGTAAACATTTAAGCAAATAGAAGTAATCTGCAATAAATTACAGGTAGTAAGAAAATAAACTACTAACTCTGTTACGCTGGGTCCTCACCTACAGGGGTATTTGTGAAAACGCAGCTGTTTCGTCCACACGTAAACGGCGTTTTGAATCACCGAAAACTGAGATTTTTTTAAAACTCCTTTTTTGCCTTTACGTGTGGACGAGGAATACAGAGTTCGTCACGCACCGTCAAAGGTATGTGCCTTTTTTCATGTCACGCTGTGCGCCACATTATTGTTCACATGAGATGAATAGCAGAATGGCAGATAGAGACAAAATACTGTTAATCTGACTATCTGCAGTTTTTACACACTTACATACATACAGTTACTGTCCCTCCATTTACAAAGGCAGAGGCGTCACGGTGTCATTATTTTACTGTTGTTGTTTTTTCCTGTGTAATAATATTCAACATTGATCTCAATACATTTTTCAAAAAATGCCTCTCTGTGCAAAATGGGTTCAAAAACATAAACAGCTGTAGGATCCTGTTAGTCCGTGATTTGAACCGGGGGAACAAATCGTGGCAGGATCAGCCTGATGTTATTTGTATCCCGCTGTAACTTTACTGTATAAAGAGCTAACATCTCCAAAATGTCAGGAGTAGTTAGTCATTATGAGATGTGTTTGTGAACTAAAAATCAAGAATGTGGGATACTGTTTGTCCGTGATTTGAACAGCCCAGCGCTGCTCCCGACGAAGGGAAAACCAATCCTGCAGGGACCTCGGCACCTGTGCAGGTGAAGCCAAAGGGCAGATTTGCTTCACCATATTTTCTAGTCTTTGGCTTAGAATGAAGTTGGTTTGGAAACATATTCAGCGATGCTTCATCTCCTGCTTTGCGTTTCTGTAGGCGCCCTGTGCTGGCAGTGTCCAAGTGTTTTGTTTTTTTCCCCCCTTTTCATCCCGCGCCCCACCTGCCATGGCTCTGAGCCCCACACTTTGGGAAGGTCTGATCTAAGCTGACTGATAGAGCCGCCTCCTGTTTTGCAGTAAGAAGAGACATTGATTCATCTATTTTGTCCTGTATATTTTAGACAGTAATTTGGGGTTTTGAGATTAAGGAATTGCACCACACTCAATGGAGTTCGTAATTCTACTTGATTAGGTTTAAATTTCTTTTTAATTATAGATTTAATTTGTTGATACTCTAAAAATCGATTCTTGTTAATACCATACTGTACAGCTAGTCTGTTAAACGTAATAAAGTCTGTTCCTTTGAATACATGTTCCAAGTATTTAATTCCTCTACAACTCCAATCTTGGAAGTTAATCATATTATTATTCTGTAGTATATCAGGGTTGTTCCAATTGGGTGTGAAGACTCTGTCATTTTTAGAAAATCCCAACATGCTGCCAGAGCGTAGCTGATGTTGATGCTTTTGAAGCATACATGTCATTTAATGTTTGAGCTAATGAATGGTAAGTCTGAAATCTCTATATTACTGCATAGTGCCTGATCGCTGTCTATCCAGGGCTCATCTAAAAGGGTGTTTTAACCACCTTGAAATGAATTGTAGCCTGTTGGCTAAGAAGTTGAAAGTTATGCAGAGCTAGTCATCCTTTATCCTTAGTCCTTTGTAGCATTTCGAAGCTAATACATGGGGGTTTATCTTTCCAAAGGAATAAAGAAATAGACAATTCCAGAAATCTAAACCAGCCTGGTGATGGTTAACTTGGGATCATTGAAAATAAATTACTGATTCTTGGCAAGAAGCTAGGGCTGAGTATTCAATTCTGATTCAGTTTTAACTCAGACAGTCAGAAATATTATAATTCTGATCATTTATCAGTACTTATCCATATATATGTATAAAAACAAAGCTGTCACTTGTGAGACTTCATCAGAGGTGTGAGCATCACAGCAGCTGCCTTTGTGTCAAAGTAACTGAGGATAAAACACAGAAAAACATGAAGGAGTAATGAAACCTGCAGCTTCAGAATCTGTGAGATGTCTGCTTTCAGCACCCGACGGCATGTCTGCAGACGTGCTGTCAGGTGAACGAACCGCGCTCTGTGTTTTCATGGTTTTTGTGCTCTTTAATCATTTACTGTTTTAGCTGTTTGGTGGTTGTTGAAATAGTTTTGTGAGCTTTAACCTGAGATGCTGGCGTTTCTGGCAAAATAAATTTATATTTAAAAACCGATTCAGGATTTAATGAATCGATATCACATTATTCAAACTAAAATCAGTTTGAATTGGGAAACTGATTTTTTTTAAACCCACCCCTAGTGGAAGCGACCCTTCCAATGAGTGATATGAGTAGAGATTTCCATCTAGAAAGATCGTCTTCTATTTTCTTTTAAAGTCGGATGTGGTTTAATCTGCAAGCTTACGAGAGACATTAACACCTAAATATTTGATATTTCCATATTGCAGTGGGGTAGAAGAAGAATAATGGAAAGGAGCAATTAATCGCAATAACTGTAGATTTCAACCAGTTTATTGAATAATGGGGAAGAGTTTATTAATATAATTACCTCAGAGAGAGTGGTTTGTGAGTACTGGAGAATAGTAACACATCATTTGCATAAAGACTGATGTTATGTTCTACATTCTTGCATTTCATATCCTTCATCACTTTAGCCTGTTTAATTGCTGCTCCTGGTGGTTCAATAAAAATTGCAAACAGTAAAGGGGAGCGTGGGCGTCCCTGCCTGGTGCCCCTCTGGAGACAGACGCTGGAGGATGTTTGGTCATTTGTTCTAACACATGCTTTTGGGGAATTATAATATTAATATAAGATTTTAACCAGTTTGTGAAAGAGTTTCCAAAACCAAATTTATGGAAAGTTGCAAATAAAAATTTCCAGTTAACCCTGTCAAACACTTTTTCGGCATCTAGAGAATAGTGTGGTTTCAATTTTTTTACTACATGAATAGTCTATTAAATTAAGTAATCTACATATATTTGTTGATGACTGATTGCCTTTTATGAAACCGGTTTGGTCAGGATGTTTTATGAGGGGGTTTCTCTTCTCTAATCTGTTTTTAGAGAGCTTTCAGATAATTTTATGGTCAACATTAATGAGGGATGTTGGACAATAGCTGGTGGGAGATACAGGGTCTTTGCCTGGTCGTAGCAGGAGACTAATGTAAATATGAATTCATACTTGGTGGTAGCCAGATTTGTCCAGAATTCTTTGTAGAATTCTGATGGAAAGCCGTCTGGACCTGGAGCCTTATTATTGGGTATAGTTTTTAGGGCCTCCTGGGGTTCACCTGATGTCAGTGGTGAATCCAGTGCCTTTGCTTGACTGTCTGGTAATTTCTAAAGGGTTACGTTGTCAAGAAACTTATCATGGTAGTTTTTAGTTGGGTTTATCTGTAGTGAATATAAAGTTTTATATAAGTCCCTAAAAGTGGTGTTTATTCTTTCAGGGTCATATACCGTGTTCCCAGATAAGTCTTTAATGTCACATATAGGCATTTTTTCTTTCATCCATCCATCCATTCGCGTCCACTTATCCTTTTCAGGGTCGCGGGGGGTGCTGGAGCCTATCCCAGCTGTCATAGGGCGAAAGGCGGGGTACACCCTGGACAGGTCGCCAGTCTGTCGCAGGGCCAACACACAGGGACAGACAACCATTCACACTCACATTCACACCTAGTGGCAATTTGGATTATCCAATTAACCTATCCCCACAAGCTGCATGTCTTTGGACGGTGGGAGGAAGCCGGAGTACCCGGAGGGAACCCACGCAAACACGGGGAGAGCATGCAAACACAGAAAGACCCCGGCCTGATGGTGGAATTGAACTCAGAACCTTCTTGCTGTGCGGCAACAGTGCTAACCACCGTGCCGCCGTGCCGCCCCATTTTTTCTTTCTTTCTTTTTAAATAGCTAGCTAGAAATTGACCGGATTTGTTACCATGTTCAAAGTTTTTCAAGCAAAGTCTTTGTACTAAGAATTGCATCTTTTAAATTAATAATTTCATTTAATTTAGTTTTACATATTTCGTTCAGTATTTCCTGTTCCTGGCAGGACACATAGGCTTCTTCTAAGGATTTGATGGTTATGCTTACAGTTGGAGTGACGGGAGCGCCATGTGTTGCAAAGTCCGAAATCACTCATGCACTGTTTAAGTATATTTGTGGACTGCTGAGTTCCTGCTGTGTTGAGCCTATCCATTTCTTCATTTAGTCCAATAGTTGAGGTCGCCCCCAAGAACAAGTGAGCAACCTAGGTGTTCAGAGGTGCACCAAAAAAACATGGAGGGGTCATCAACATTTGGGCCATATATACTTTAAATACATAACTTTTTGTTAAGTATTAACAATTTAATAATTACAAATCTACCCTCTGGATCTATAAGTGCGTTGAATACTGCGAAATTAATGTATTAATTAATGTAATGGATTATGTATTAAAGTTGCTACTCCCCTTTGCCTAGTTTTAGAAGACTGAGAACACATTAGGTCTATGAGTCTACTGTAATAAAACAAACATCAGTTTTTTAAACTGGTTGAATACATTTAACCTCTTCTCTCATATTCCATGTGGCAAACCTTAGCATGCCCATAGCTGTGTGTGTACAGCTAATGTTGCACGATGCGTGTGATGCACAAACGAGTGAGGAAAAAGGAAATACATCACTCATTTTTAAGTCTGATTAAGTGTGTGTATATTAATTTATACAAGCGAGCGTGTACACACTTCTGTGTGTGTGTGTTCTATATGTCTGTGTGCACTGGGAGGCTGCAATAGATGCGCTAAAGCTGAGCGTGTGTGTCTGATTGTGCCGTGCAGATGTGTAAAAATAGTTTGTTGTTCATGACTGCGTCGGGAAACAGGTGATCGATGCAGTGAAAGAAAGGGGAAGGAAGAAAAGCGAGGACTTGCAGCACACCTACAGCATTCTCTGTCTCTTACCTTTTCGTCTTGTTTAGTGTTGGTACTAGAGAGTTTTTTTTAGCTAATATGCATAACTGTGAAACCTCCCTGGAAACAGACTTTGATTATTTTACGTGAACTGGTGCTTCAGACACAGTGTTTCCTACGAAGGAGTCTTTCCTTTCATCCCACCATGTAGCTGCAGTCTTAATACCATTAATACACGTTTGATATTCCACGTGCTTCGTGTGTTTCCTTCTTTAAGATCTTTCCCAGTTTGCACGTTGCTCCAGTTGCCCGTGAGTTTAATCTACAAATAGTGTGTGAAAGTCAGTTCAGTTTTCAGAATCACCTGACACACTCCAGAGGCACTATCAGACTACAGAGCTCTACACAATATTGAATTCCTTTGAAAACCTTATAGGGCCTTTCAAGTAATAACTAGCAGCCAGGAGACATGGCAACAACTACACCCATAAAAACAAGAGGGTGGCTGTCATCACTAGAGCTGTGGTTTTGTTGTGTGTGGTATTGTTAAAGAAGTATAGATGTAAGAGTTTGTTCTGGGTGGGTGGCTGTAGCTCAGGAGGTAAAGCTGGTCATCTACTAATTGGAAGGTTTGTGGTTTGATTCCTGGTTGCTCTAGTCTTGCAGAACTGGTTCTTATATAATGCTTTTCTACTCTAACTGAGCACTCAAAGCGCTTTACACAACTTCACACAGGTACTTTTTAAAAGCTCTTTCTATGTAATGCTTCACACACACATTTTTCGTAGATGCACCTATGGTATGAATTTTAAAATTTCCGTTTGTGTTATCCCATTTTCTGTAGAAGAAAAGAAAATCAGGCTCGATCTTTGAGAAAGAGTGTATTTATTTATTTTATTTAACCTTTATTTACACACATTGTCCCATTGAGACCCAATATCTCATTTACAAGACAGACCTGTTCCAGACAAACGTGTTAAACTTACAACATTAAAAAAACCTGGTAAAACTGCTAAATATGTCTATTGTACACAGTCATACTACACAGTAGGCTAAACACAGCTCTGACTCTTTGTCAGGCTGGCTACAGTGCTGAAGAGAAACCCGGAGTTTCTTGTTCCTGATCACTGATGTGTAGTAAGAAGGCCCTGCTCTATGCAGGGATTTTTTTTTTAAACTAGGTTTTTCTAGAGTTGTCAGAGCTCTCATTTCAATTGGACTTTTGATTTTTTAAAAGGATTGCATTATCATTTAGACTTGTAAGTTATTTTCAGTGTGTTTTTGCTGAACAGGTGCTCTATATGAAGTATGCAATCAATTTTTTTTATGATAATGTGCAGCTATGTGCTATACAAATACCTACGGATAAATTAAACTGCTTTGAAATTAATTAGTGTGTGCAGAAAAAACACACACAACAAACTGTTACATATTTCCAGAAATCTCACACTGATACTCATCGGGGAATGCCAAACACTCATGCAGGCAATAAAAAACACAGGAAGTGTGATGATGATTGCCAGCAGGCGTTTGCTGGTTTATTATATGGTGGTCATTACGTTTATCATAACTTGCACTGTAGGTTGTATTTGTACATACAATACAACCAGGCAGGTTTTATATATAAATAAGTTGTGCATGATGTATCTTTTTTGCAGTTAGCTGAGTGAAGAGTAGTAGCACTTTGATATTTCCGTCTCACAACATGTAGCATTTAGCACATACAGGCTGAACAGGACTTCAATTCAAACTCTTGGTTCAGCAAGCGCCATTTTTTGAGGAGCCTGTTTCTAGGCAACATCTTAATCAAGTTTCCACCAGAGGGGGAAAAAAAAAAGCTTAATAGGCCCTCAGGGTGCGATTTTCTATCATCAGCTGTGAGACAAATCTGAGCTGTTAACAAATTAATCAGTCAAACAGGGGAAAAAGACATTTCTTATTTGTAGACAATTAGGCAACTGCTGCTCATGTGTGTTATAAGCACACAAGCAGCTACGTTTAAGGCTGATGTCTAATGGAGAAAAACCCAAAGACAAAATGCCTTGTGAAAAATTGTGATTAATTAGAATTTATGCTTTCAAACGTCTTTACTGCCTCAGTGTCATGTGTAATGAGAAATACACTCATGGAGCTGATCACTCAGACACACACGAATCACAGTGAAAAAGTTTATTGTCACACATCTATTTACACAAATCCAACCAAGGGAGCAAGCAGACAGAGAGGGAGACGAGGGTCAGTGAACGGCTGATGCGTAAACACAGTAAGTGAAACGAAAAGGGAGGATTAGTGAAACTAAGAGCTTACTTGTTACATGGGTGGGAGTTTGGGTACAGGTGGCTGAGGCCAGGCGAAGGAGAGAAGAGAATGGATAGATGGACTGGATACTTGTACTGAACTTCAGTGCTCTAAATTATAGAGAATAAAGTCCTAAATACTACGTAACATTTCCCACATTAGTTGTTATTACAGCCTCAGAATGAAAATACACATGCAAATATTAATCCAGACATCATTCTGTTTTAGAACGGAGTCTTGTTCATGAGTGAGGGGCAATGGCAGCAGGAAATTGACAGATGGACTGGGGCTGGAGCTTCAGTCGTGCACATGCTGTGGTCATTGTGGACTTCCTTTCAACATCAAACTTAGACTCATTTTATACATCATTTTTATACTGCTGTGGTCTCATGTTTTCAAAGGGAGACATGGGAAACAGTTATGTGTGAAAGGATGCAGAGTGATCAGTGGACATCTCCAAGATGGCGTGGGGGGTCTTGACGCTAAAACAAAAGTAAGCAGCTGCACAGTGGTTTTCAAGTAGAAATGTCCCCAGCTTGCCACAGGCAGTTTGCAGCAGATAGCAGATAGTCAGTTCATACAAGCACATTTGCACAAACTTCTTGTAATTTCAACAACTTCTCTTCTCAGGTCAATAAAAACAAAGATTACCCAGTCTAAAGGTCAAATGTTGAACAACATATTGATCCAATCCAAGCTGGGTCATGGCTGGACGTCCAATCTGCAGGCCTAGTTTGGACATCATATAGATGTCCAGAATTGGTCACCAACAACCAAACATAGACATGATGTGCATGTCTATCCGAAATCCAGTGTTTAGTGGGAATATCTTCAATATCTAATAACTTGGTCTAACAATAAATGTTTATTCCAGAAGTAGTAACAAAATGTGCTGCTGACCTGTTCCACTTCACTGTCCATTCCCTGTTGTAAAGCTTGTCTTTTTCTTAAGACCTGAACTCATCTATTTTATACATATAATGCACACTTGTGCTTTCATTTATTACTAATTCTCAAACTGTTATGAGAACAAGTTAATAAAGTTCAAAACTTGATTCAAAATTGGCTGATAATTAATTGTTGTGTACCTCTAGAACATTTCCAGCATGGCTGCTATTTCTGATCTCTTACTAGAAGTCCTGCCATGTCCTCTTCTATTTGGGCCTCTACAATGGGAGGTGAACTAAGCTGAATGGAGGCGAATCTAACTTTAAATCATGTGGAAGATAGTACAATGATGAAGAGCACAGGTTGTTTCTATATTTGTTCCTCTTAATGTTCCCACTCAGACCCCTGAGGCTATCACAGCACAACTCCACTTTAATAGTCTGGCCCTTGGAAATGAATTTTCTGAGCAGAATCCAATGAATGTTGGGAGAGAAAAAAATATGCATTGTCCAGGTCAGACTGCTCACCTCACACTGCTCTAAACACAGCCTCTGAAAACTGACTAATCACATGGAAGATCATGGTAACACAGAGAATATAGAGACATTAAAATTCAATGATGATTCCCAACAGTTCTTAGAAGTTTTCTGTTGCCTAATAATTCCTATATTCCTATAGTCAATGACGTGCACTGTAAGCGACAATGATTACTAAAAAAAACAAAACAAATTACTTTCATGAAATGAATACTACTGTAAACTGCTCATATTTTTCGACAGAAATGTTCGGTCAGCAAATAACTTTCCATTTATGCTGGAGTTCTAAAGCACTTTATGCTGATGTCAGTGTCAGAAGTGTTGTCACCACTGTTGCAGATGGTGTTGAAGCCAAAGCCATGAAGGCCTAGTGGAAATGTTGTGACTTGTGCTACGGCTGTGTTGAGAGCACTTGCATACACAGTGATGATATGAGAATGTTACATCATGTAAAAATATATACCATTATTATTGTGAACAATGGAACAGTCCTACTATCAACTGAAATATTTGAAAATGCACTTTTGTAGTTCCTTGTAAAATACATTGTAACAGTTTTCTCAGTATTCAGGCATGAAGATTTAGCCCAATTATTGTTATTGTTCATGATGGTCCATGCAAGGCATAAACTCTAGTCAAATTGTAATAATTATTACATTTTTAAAGAAGACTTATGCGAATACTGCTAAATACTTGTAAAAATGAGCAGTTTGTTGATGTTTGTGAAACATCCACAGCACTCAAGCACCTCATCATTTTGCGCATGTGTACACTTGACAGTTACTTAAGCATGTTAGAAAATATTGGGTGGTCTCAGAATCTCATCTCTGCTTTTCGCGGATGATGGGTTTCTGTTGGCTTCATCAGGTGATGGCCTCCAGCTCGCACTGGAACGGTTAGAAGTGAGTGTGAAGCGGTGGGAACAAGAATCATCACCTCCAAATCTGAGGCCATGGTCCTCAACCTGAAAAGGGTGGAGTGCCCACTCCGGGTCAGGGACGACTTCCTGCCCCAAGTGGAGGACTTTAATTACCTCGGGGTCTTGTTCATGAGTGACGGGAGAAGGGAGAGGGAGATCGACAGACAGGCTGATGCTGCGGCTGCAGTGATGCGGATGCTGTACCTGTCTGTCGTGGTGAAGGGAGAGCTGAGAGTAAAAGGGAAGCTTTCGATTTACTGGTCAATCTACGTCCCTACTCTCACCTATGGCCACGAGCTGTGGGTAGTGACCGAAAGGATGAGATCGCGGATACAAGCAGCAGAAATGAGCTTCCTTTGAAGGGTGGCTAGCCTCTCCCTTAGAGATAGGGTGAGAAGTTCAGCCATCCGGGAGGGGCTCAGAGTAGAGCCGCTGTTCCTCCACATTGGAAGGAGCCAGTTGAGGTGGTTCAGGCATCTGACAAGGATGCCCCCTGGGTGAGGTGTTCCGGCATTTCCCACCGGGAGGAGGCCCCAGGCTAGACCCAGGACACACTGGAGAGATTATATCTCTCGGCCTTGGTGTTCCCCCAGACAAGCTGAAGGACGTGGCTGGGGAGGGGGAGGCCGGGGATTTTCTGGTTAGACTGCTGCCCCCAGATAAGCGGAAGAAGATGAATGGATGGAAAATACTGAATGTTGAATAAACAATTTTGTTGTTTCAAAAAGGGCACATACAGGTAGATACAAAGCTGAAAATGACTCGTAGGACTTCTGAGGAATTTATCTATTATATGTCTCTTAGGTATTTTTTGCACACATGTAACATGTAAGTATAGTGATGGTGTGTTTATGTTGGTGTGTTTTTGTGGTATTTGTCTGTTGTTTCCATCGTCCTAGGCAACTGGAGTTAATGTGAGACCACTTATACAGAGATGTTAGCATCAACTCTACAATGATGGGGATTTAAAGGAGGTGAGTAGGCATGAACCAAAACTCAATGTCTAATACTAACTATTAATAACATTTAATTATACACAACGACAGTATATGGAAGATCAAACAGTGAAGCCAAAACGTCTCTATCACCCTCTGGTGTTATAAACCCCACCTTCTGTCAAATTAAGACCAAAAAGGTCTAATCAGATCACATTTCCTGAAAGATTCATTCTGCCATTATTAGTAGTTCTCATCTTGCTGATTTGGGTTCAAGGGGTCTAAGTTCTCATCAGTTAAATTTTAATTATCAACTGTAAAATTGGGATGCAACGTCATCATGACAGCTTTGATTGTCAGCTGCAGTCACGACAAACTTCCACGTCTCTGCTCCGGGACTGCAGCTAGAACCATATCCACAGCTATCTGTTTCAAACTGACAGTGTTAGGTGTTCTACAATATACGGGAGTAACTGACAGAAGAACCTAAGGCATCCTGACTTTATTTTGGTAAGTTAAATTTGTGTTTTGAGCTAATCAATAAATTCATGCCTTTAGCAGTCAGCAAGGGAAAACAACAGTGTTTGGTAGCTTTGTACACGAACGAATTTACACTGAGTAGAGAAATCACTTTGTTGAGCTAAGTGATTTAATGCTAATTAAAAGTCAGTGCTCTAGTTCAGACATTAGCTCTGCTGCTCTGACTGCAGCAGGCAGCTGCTCAGTCACTACCTAATGCTATTGTTATTGTACTTTTATTATGAATAGTATACTGTAAGAGCAATAGGCTGGACTCTTATGCAGAGTCGAGAAGAGTAATAAGTGACGAGTAACACTATTCTTTTTGAAAGGACATAAAAAAATACCTAATAGAACATAATATTTATATTCTGAGACCAAATCATGATATTTGATGTGTTAGGTTAAAATTGTTGTTTTGATTGAAGAACAGGATGTTTTTCTGTTTTTTCCTGCAGGTGACCATAATTCAGAATCAGGACAAGAAACCTGTTCCTGGTTCATGTCATCTTTGCAACTTTCCTTTTAAAAAGCGCCAATAGCTCCAATGTAAAAACATTATACTGTTGGTTAGGGCTGCCACAAACGATTATTTTGATAGTCGACTAGTCACCGATTATTTTTGCGATTAGTCGACTAATCAGATCATCATCCACTGGATGTAAAACGTACAGCTTATTGCACCAGCAGCATCTGCTCTTATATAACTATCATTAGCTTACAGCTTTAAGTGTTTAAGATATGTGCTAACTAACAATAAAGACAAGATGATAGTTTATTAAATTTTAATGAAATTTGCAGATTGTTTCGGTGGAGTTTAATAAACTCAGCCGTCTGCTCCTTGCTGTCTAAAATATAACAGGATACCGGAGTATATTCTCGAGCATCTCACACTTCTGATAATCAGCTGTCTGCTTGACGTTGATTCAGCTGTGTAAAAACTATAACTTTAATCTCAGCCAAACCGATTTACTGAGGAACAAATAAAATACTGAAAAAAGCCAAACAATAACATTTTTAAGTTATCTAAGTGACTTATCTATCATGTTTAATTTGCCTGGAGTTCTCACCGGCTCTAGTGAGCCTTGCCCCCGGCTCGCTATCGAGCTAGTGGGTAACAGACGTCTCCGAAAATGTCGGAGCGCTTTTGAAAATATGCGGTGTCTTGATAAACTGAGCAGATATTTGAGGTTTACACAGCTACATTCTCACCTGAAAATATGTTAAAAGTTTATTTTGTGACCCAGAAAGAATAATAAGAGTAATATTAAAACTAACCAGCTGCCGCCATCAGTGGCAGTCCTAGCCTGTTTGGCGCCATGGGCGAACACACCCTCTGGTGCCCCCCCTCCCCCACCACCACACACACACACACACACACACACACACACACACACACACACACACACACACATTAAGGATTGTCCATTGACATAAAACTGTTGTCGGAACCATACTGAATTTCACCAGAAAAACACACACATATGAAATTCAAATTCAAATTTTATGAAGAGAGAGAGAGTATGCATAGTATGCAAACGGCTACCAAACAGCCATCATAATTTGTCATACAATGAGAACGGGACAAATCAACAATTGACAATGACTAATTAATATTAAAACCGCCCCGCCCTCTCCTCCCTGTGCCGCAAGCAGCAGGCGTACCTCGCAAACGGAGGGCGCCCTTACTCCCAGCAAATGGGCGATAGAAAACCGATCGATGCCTGTACCATTCCCAGTATGCGCTGGCATGACGTCGGGGCAGCATGAATACGAGCAATTTTTATTATTTTTTATTAATTTTTTTGCCGATGCCCGTGATGCCGCCCCCCCACCACGATGCCGCCCCCGGCAACCGCCCGTGTCGCCCGTATCAAAAACCGCTACTGCCCGCCATTGTTGGAAACTGAGGATGGCCGCGCTATGAATTCTGGGATAGAATGGGCCACGAAGTATACACCCGACCCATCCTTCAAATCTGGGGAAATGAAGGACGCATTTGTCGGCCGCATTTGTCGGAGTCTTCGAATTTGGACAGTCATCGTCGTGTCGCTGTAACGTAATCGGCCTACAAATGCGGGCACAGGAGGATGCGGTTCCTGAATTTGGACACAGTTACTGCTTCTTCTTCTTCTTCGAGATTTGACGGCAGCTGGCATCTTTATACATGCAGTGCTGCCATCTTCTGTTTCAGTCCGTTATTACACTCTTAAATCCTACTACTTATTCCTGCGTCTTTTGGGATCTTATAAAGTTTTAAACTACGCGTCGTCTATTAAAATAGTCGTCGACGATTTTAATAGTCGACGTAATCGTGGCAGCCCTACTGTTGGTATATAAAGTTTTTTCTTCACTTAACAAACAGGCCACATCTTAGCTATAGACTGGAAAAAGTTAAGAAAACTTCCAAACCTGAATTCTGTCAGCTTTGAGGAGTACGTGTTTGACAGTTTGTGATGATTCTTTTCTCTTTGTGATCACAGGAGCTGATTCAAATTCAGACTTCAGCATGAGCTAGTGACAGCATCATCTTATATGTCCACACTTTATGCTGAATACACTTATTTGTTTTAATACTGGAGTAAATAAAGTACACAGGCTAAACTACCATATGATGTACTGTCAGCAAAACCTGCAGCTGTTCTGTTGAGAAAGACAAATTATGGGTTCAGGTCAAATTGTTATTACATTATAATTATGTAATTGGTTTCATTATACATATATGTGTATGTATATATATGTATATATATGTATATATATCTATATCTATATCTATATCTATATATATATATATATATATATATATATATATAAAATAATAATTATTATTATTATCATTCCCTGCTCGCCCCTGTGGACGGTCTATCCTCCAAGCTTGGGTCCTCTACCAGAGGAGCTTGAGGGTCCTGTGTAACCAGTATGTAACAAAATATATAAACAATGGGCAAATCAGAAGACTTCAGGAACGACAGGAGCCCAGAGGATGGGTAACCACAATGAAAACACAACTGCAAATGATGAAGCAATGGTTCAACTGTATTTGAAATTTTTGCACTGTATTGCATTTACAATAATAACCAAAATTGTGTGTGCGCGCACAGATACCCAAAATAAAAAAGAAACTAATGTTAGACCCGGGTCTTTTAAAGTGTCAATAGGATCCAGATCAGGCCTGTTTGGTGATCTGGTGAGTTATTGGTGTGAGTTCAGTCCACGATCGATGTATGGTTTGCACTGTTTTGTCCTACCACAGTTCAGGCAACCACACTTCAAGATTAAATTCCAAATGGGCTGTGGCTCGCCATCCATTACAATGGAAAATTATTCCTCTTCTGCGGATTTCCACAAAGTCTGTAATCCAATGTTCTCCGGGGAGTCTCAGCTCATTCTCCAACTGAAAAAAACCTGACCTAAGAGTGAGGTCAGAATTACTTCAAATGAACATTGTTCACACTTAACTAACAACACTTCTGTTTAAAGTATAAAGCATGAACAAAATATGTTTCAATTTCTAATGTTGTACAACTAATCAAATTCTAAACATTTTCATTACATGGCAATGTAGCTATCAACAATCATTAAAGCAATTCACACTGCTCATTAAAAGCAGCAAACTCAATATACTCTGCTCACTGTCAAGTAAGATAAGATAAGATAAGATAAGATAACTCTTTATTGTCATTGCGCAGTCATACATAGTACAGTAGTACAATGAAATTGGAAAACTGTCCTACGTCGGCACTACATATAACACAACACGACACGATATGACACATCACAACGTAACAAACAACACAACACAGTATATTAACTTAGTATAAAAAAGAAGAATACGTTTATTTGTATTGCACACTGTTATTATTGCACATTAATTGTGTGACAAACCAGTGTGTGAATGTGTGTGTGAATGGGTGGATGACTGGATATGTAAAGCGCTTTGGGGTCCTTAGGGACGAGGAAAGCGCTACATAAATACAGGCCATTTACCATTAATTATTATTGCACCTTGTTATAAATATAAATATTATTGTTATCGTTTTAAACATTGTTACCTCCCCCTAAAAAGTCCAGGGAGGTATCCAGTCAGGTCAGCTATTTACATTGATCAGGGCTATTGCCCTGTTGTAAAAGCTGTCCTTGAGTCTATTTGTTTGGGACCTCAGCAGCCTGAACCTCCTGCCAGACGGCAGCAGCTTAAACACCCAGTGTCCTGGGTGTGTGCAGTCCCGTACGATGCTGCGTGCCCTCTTGAGACAGCGAGTGCTGTACAGGTCCTTCAGGGAGGGAAGAGGATGTCCAATGATTTTTTGGGCCATATTGATGACCCTCTGGAGTGCCTTTCTGTGTGCTGTGGTGCAGCTAGAGAACCACACACCGATGCAATATGCCAGCACACTTTCAATGGAGCAGCGGTAGAAGACGGTCAGCAGCTCCTTCTTCAGGTCCATTTTTCTGAGGATTCTCAGAAAGTGGAGACGCTGTTGGGCCTTCTTTAAGACCGCAGAGGTGTTAGAGCTCCATTGGAGGTCTGTGTCTATGTGCACACCCAGAAACTTGAAACTGGAGACCCTTTCCACGCACTCCCCGTTGATGCTGACAGGCTGCAGCTCGGACTTCCTCCTTCTGAAGTTAACTACCAGTTCTTTTGTCTTGGTGGTATTGAGGTCCAGGTTGTTATCTACACACCAATCTGACAGCCTCTGAACTTCAGCTCTGTACGCAGTCTCATCTCCCCCTGAGATGAGCCCCACCACGGTGGTATCATCTGCAAACTTGATGACTGTGTTGTCTGGGTGGGAACTAACACAGTCATGTGTGTATAGAGTGTACAGTAGGGGACTCAGTACACAGCCTTGTGGAGAGCCGGTGTTGAGGTTGAGGGCTGAGGAAAGATGAGGCCCCACTCTAACTCTCTATACACGGTCTGAGAGGAAGTCTCTGATCCAGCGGCAGGTGGTGGAAGGAAGTCCAATTTCCAGCAGTTTAACTATTAGTCTGTCCGGGAGTATCGTATTGAAAGCAGAGCTAAAGTCAACAAAGAGCAGCCTGGCGTAACGGCCCTGCACTTCCAGGTGAGAGATGGTGGTGTGGAGCGTTGTAGCAATGGCATCTTCAGTTGATCTGTTAGCTCTGTATGTGAACTGGAGCAGGTCGAGTGTGGGTGGCAAGCAGGACATGATGTGACGTCGGACCAGTTTCTCGAAGCACTTCATTATAACAGGTGTTAGAGCAACTGGTCGGTAGTTGTTGAGGCTGCTAATGTTAGTACGCTTTGGCAGTGGGACAATTGTGGCTGACTTTAGGCACGGCGGGATGCAGGACTGGGACAGTGAAGTGTTGAAGATCTTGGTGAAGACCCCAGCCAGCTGGTCTGCACACTCTTTTAGGACCTTTGCGGTTACCCCATCTGGTCCGGCGGCCTTCCTGGGGTTCACTGCCCTCTGTGTGTGCCTCACCTCATATTCCTGCACTATGAGGCTTGGGCTGCTGCTGCTGCCTCTGGTCCCTTCACCTCAAAGCGTGGTTCAGCTCCTCCGCAAGCTCCGCGTTACCCTCAGTCAATGTGGTATTGCAAGGTTTGTAGTTGGTTAAATGCTGAACTCCCTGCCATACCTGTTGTGAGTTGTTCGTTGTGAAGTGGTCTTCGATCCTTCTCTTGTACGCTGCCTTGGCCTCTCTGATGCCTCTTTTCAACTCAGATCTGGCTGTACTGTACTGCATACCATCACCGGATCTAAAAGCGGCGTCACGTTGCTTCAGCAGGACCTGGACCTCTTTAGTCATCCAGGGTTTCTGGTTGGAATACACCCGGAGACGTTTGTCCACAGTGACACTGTTGACACAGAAGTTAAAATATGAGAGCACTGATGTTGTGTGCTCTTCAAGGTCCTGATGTTCGAACACGCTCCGGTCCGTGTTTTCAAAACAGTCCTGCAGCTGATGTGATGCACCTTCTGGCCAGGTTTTCACAGTTTTTGTGACTGGGGGGGGGGGGGGGGGGGCTCTTCTCCTAATGGGAGTGTATGCAGGGATCAGCAGCATGGACATGTGGTCTGACAAACCTAGATGTGGTAGAGGGGTTGCTCTGTAGCCTTTTTGGATGTTGCTGTAGGCTTTATCCAATGTGTTTTTCCCTCTCGTTGCACATTTAATATGCTGTTCAAATCTGGGGAATACTGACCTTAAATCAGCATGGTTGAAGTCCCCAGCTATAATGTGCACTGCGTTTGGATGGGAGTTCTGCTGATTGCTTATTGTCTTGTGCAGCTCCTCCATGGGCGAGTTAGCATTAGCATCTGGTGGTACATACACAGCCGTTACCATGACAACAGTAAACTCGCGAGGTATGTAGACGGGTCTGCACTTCACAGTCAAATATTCCAAATCTGGGGAACAATGGCTGTCTACAGTCTTTGTGTTTTTGCACCAGCTGTCATTGGTGTAGATGCATAAACCCCCTCCTTTGATCTTACCGGAGTGGCCATTCCTGTTGTGACGGTGGACCGTGCGGCCTGCTAGCTCAATAGTCGAGTCCAGAATTGATGGCTGCAGCCAAGTCTCTGTGAGTTATAATATTATGCTGCTGTTCCGTACACATTTGTTGACTGCAATTTGTAATCTCAGTTCGTCGATTTTGTTGGTTATAGAAACTATGGAAACAAACTCAGAAGGTCCTGACGACTGTAGGTGGACTCTACTTGATGTATAATAATAAAAAACACACACATCCACACAGATACACTTAGAAAAAGTAAAAAACAAAACACTGAACATGAGGAGCAGTGAGCCGCTGCGTCTGTGCGCGCTGCCATCTTGAAAGTAACAACAGTGATGAATAAAAGTAACACAATAAAACATTTCAATGCAACAGAGAGACATACTTTTTTCCCCTAACAACAGCTAATAAGTTCTCAACTAACACTTAACAACGGGAGTGTGCGTTTAGCTAGTACCCGCTAGCTACTTGCATAGTACCGTCACCATTAGCGTTTGTTTTTTGAAGCGAACAACGTCAACATTTCAGGATGCCGATCAGCGGCTATAACAGTTTGGTTACTCACCAGTGCAAAGCACTTCGTATTCATAAAACTAGCTTCGGCTATCCAAATCTGGCGGCTAATCAAGCAGACACCAACAGCTTCGCTGTTTCAACAGCTACCACGTTTTCCCCACAGGTACAGCTATGGCGCGTGTGGTCTAGGCAGCCTTAGCAGCGCAACCAAACATGAAAGCACAAGGCGGGACAAACAATTCCATTGGTTGGACCGCATTTGTATCCAGGTCAAAAAATAACCTTTGAGAAACAAAAATAAATAAATAACACAAATAATGCAATTCCGTACAAAATAATTTGGATTTTTTTTCTTTAGAGTCTCTCTCCAATTATGAGTGTTTTCAACTGAACAGAATAAAACACCTTTAATAATAATTACAATAAACAGTCTCTAATTGCATCTGTTTGCCACTGGGCTACACCTGCGCAGTATCTTAGCTGTTCCTAGGACTGCGCTCTTCTGGACAGAGATCTCCGATGTTGTTCCTGGAATTTGCCGGAGCCACTCGCCTAGCTTGGGAGTCACCGCACCTAGTGCTCAGATTACCACTGGGACCACCGTTACCTTCACCCTCCACATTTTCTCAAGCTCTTCTCTGAGCCCTTGGTATTTCTCGAGCTTCTCGTGTTCCTTTTTCCTGATGTTGCTGTCATTCGGAACTGCTTCATCGATCACTACAGCCGTTTTCCTTTGTTTGTCTACCACCACTATGTCCGGTTGGTTAGCCATCAACATTTTGTCCTTCTGTATCTGGAAGTCCCACAGGATCTTAGCTCGGTCATTCTCCATCACCCTTGGGGGCGTCTCCAGTTTTGACCTCGGGACTTCCAGGTTATACTCGGCACAGATGTTCCTGTACACTATGCCGGCTACTTGGTTATGATGTTTCATGTATGCCCTGCCTGCTAGCATCTTGCACTCTGCTGTTATGTGCTGGATTGTCTCTGGGGCATCTTTACACAGCCTGTACCTGGGGTCTTGCCTGGTGTGATAGACCCAGGCCTCTATGGATCTTGTGCTCAGAGCTTGCTCCTGTGCTACCATGCATTAGTGCCTCTGTGCTGTCTTTCAGTCCAGCCACTGGTAGGATTTATGAATATCAGCCACCTGCCGGTGGTACATACCGTGCAGGGGCCTGTCCTTCCATGATAGTGCCTCCTCTTCCTCCTCATTCTTGGGTTTCTGCTGCCTGAGGTATTCACTGAGCACTTTATAATATATAAAAAGAACATTTTATATTAAATGTTAGATTTAAAAACAAGCAAACAAAATATTGTGTAGAAATATAATTTGCTTTTTTCTTTTAACAACAGGACCCAGATTCCATATTATTATTGACAGCTACATCCACCCTGGGGGAAAGTGAGTGAGACCATCAGGATAAAGCTGGGTCTGGATTCTTCGGTCCAGTGATTTTTAGAAACTTCTCCCTTTCTTACATCAAAGCTGTCCTGTGTTAGATGTTTTGTTGCAAACGCTGTCAAACCTAAAATGAGGATGTGGGCCCAGCTAGTGAATATGCCAATTGTCATGACCATTGATCAACAACCACTGATCACAGATCATTTGCCATGAGTACCATTCACAGCGAGAGAGAGAATGGCTGCAATCACAGTATGGTGGTGACAGATGTATCCTTAGGCCCCCTCCTTGATTCAGAGATGGTCTTTCCCTTTTCATGTAAATGGCCTCCTTTTCACTTAGGCAGCGGTTGTTCTTCTCTTCTGGATCAGCTGGAGCTTTCTTTAGGCGCCTTCGCAGCTTTGACAAATGTCCAGCTGGGATAAACACATTTACTCCGGGCCTTCTTGGTGTGATGTTCTTCTGCTTCTCTGGCCGCTGTGTCTGTGGGGATGGTGTTCACTCTATGTTGTAATGTCCTGATGACACCCAGTTTATATGGATCCATATGCGTAGGTAGGTTTATGGTACACATCAGCTTTTAGATGTCCCCCATTACTGATGGAAATCTCTCAGTCTAAGATAGCTAACCTGCCACTTTTCATATCCTTCCTGGTGAATTTGATGTGTTGGTTCACTGAGTTAATGGGATCTATGAATTGTGGTACGTCCTGAGATGTGATTTTCAACCAGGTGTCATCCACATACCTGAGTCAATGACTTGGTGGTGTTTCAGGGTAGGATAGCAAAGCTCTCTTTTCCACTTCTTCCATGTACAAGTTGGCCACGATGGGTGAAACTGGGGAGCCCATGGCACACCCATGTTTCTGCCTGTAGTACTGACCCTTGTATGTGAAATAGGTGGAAATAAGACACAGTTCCAAAAGCAAACACTTGGTCGATGCTGAGAGTGGTCCTGTCACTTCAGTGACTGGAATACAAGTGAAGAACAAACCGTGCACCTACCCTTGTGTGCCGGAAGGATGATATTGTAGTTGTCATTACTTAGTGATGTGAGTGAAATTACTAAGTGTGAAATTGAACAATGACCCCGAAAAAATTCAAAGAGTAATTCTTACAGTATAAAACCAAAGAAACTGTATAGATGATGCTATATGCACACTTAATAGCATCTTCCACATTATCAGTGAATCTTTTCAATGTATGTACACTCCTTTAGGGTGTGAATAAAATGTAATCCTTGATAAACCCTTTGCACAATTAATACTTGCTCTAGTGTGAAGTGACCTTGTTAAGTGCATCTATTTACCTTTCTCTATCTAATCACCCAATCACACGGTAACAACTCAATGTATGTAGGCATGTAGAGGTGTTCAGGAAAACCTGCAGAAGTTCAAAGCTACATCAAAATTGAAAGTTTATGAGGAAAATGACAGAAGATAGGTGTTGAAGATATGATTCATGCTTCTTTTACAGTCAGCTGGTTGTTTCCGTCCCCACCTCTTTCACACATCCCACTGCTGAGCTGTTCCTTTCTGTCTGTCTATTGTAGGTTTCATAGGCAGGCACTAACCCAGGATTTAATTTCAGAAGAAAAAAGGGTAGCTTTACAGCTCTGTGCAGAAGGAAAGCAGGTAGTGAGATAAAGAGAGAAATTCAGGGAGAAACAGGGTAGGCCCACGCTCTTCTCTTCTCAACCTTGCTCTAAAGGGTGAATTGAATCATAACAGTAAGTGGGCGAAAAGAAAGAGAAAAAAATCCTTTCCACGCAGATTCTGACGTACATCTCTAGCTGACTGGGGGTCATCTGATGATGTGATGAAGTAGGATAATGGGAGTATAGGAAAGAGAGAAAGTGATGGAGAGGGAGTTGTTGATAGCTTCCAACAGCTCTGGGTGTCTCCCTCTCTCTCTCTCTATTGGATTTTAATGGCTGTCTCTTTGTAAAATCTGTCCAGCTGGGGGAAATTGTCGTGACTTTCTTCCAGAAGCTGACTTAAACATACATCATATGTCATACATATTAGACATACGTATGACTTAGAAATTAACTGTTTAAAGCAAATGTCTACACTGAGTGTTGGCAATAAAGACTCTACTCTGGTAAAGAACTGTGGAACATATTCAGGGCAATAACAGTAGTTCTTATAGATTAAAACCCCCCCCAAAACAAAAACAGAGAGTAAATGAACACTGATGTGTTAGCTGACATTTTATTTTAGCTGTGCAAAGCAGCAACTGCATTTTCATAGTAAACCAACAGAATGGTTTTTTTTATTAATAATGCTGTTATTGCTACGTGAAGGCTTTGTGTTATGTGTTTTTGCCTTTTATACCACTTAGCTACCACAATTAGTCAACTATTTTGACCAATTTTTTTTTTTAAATAAAGATTGTAAAGTATTTCATTTGGACTTTAATAACACAATAATCAGCACATTATGTCAAACAAAGATGCACAGATGGATTAAACAGTGTAATATATATGGTGTTGCATTGACAATGCACAATGATTTGGTCCTCAGAACATCAACTTGGGGCAACCGGGCATACTGTTGTGATTCTGTGTACATTATTAGAGGAGGAGGAAGGCTATAGAGTGAGCATGTGTGTGAGCTCCTCACATTTCTTTTGAATACAGCAACAAGAGAAATAAACAAGAATAACAAGAGAAAACTGGTTATTTAGATCCCCACACTCAAAAAAAATAACAATTTGAATGAACATAAACAAAAATCATGGAAAGGATTTCCACGTGATTAAATTGCATTTCTGAATTTCATGCAGCTCTAACATGATATAATTACGTTCACCTTAGAAACAAGAAATTTTTCTGTTCCAATTACAAGTTAGACTCTTGTAAATGTAACAACCACCCAATTTACTTATTTTTTTAATGCATAAGCTATACTGTGACAGTACGGTTACTTCTTTGGTGGTTTCATATATAGCCAGGGGTTTCAGACTTTGGATGAATTGGCATGAAGTTTTTGTCCACTTCAGTACTTCAGAAGCAACAGCATTTCTTTTACTTATCCTTACTTCCTACTACAGATGTGGCTTGTGCAGGTATAAGTAACCAAACAGTGAATAGCTAGAGGTGGGACAGCAAACCTTACTGGCCTTAAAAGGCCTGGCGCTGATTTGAGATGTGGTGCTTCCATTTAGATGGTTTTGCTGTGAACAGACATCATGAAGTCAAAGAAGCTCTCCATGTAGGTGAAACAAGCCGTCCTTAAGCCATCTGAGAAACTGCAATACCGCTCCAATATTAGGAGTGACAAAATCTATAGTTTGGTACATCCTGAGAAAGAAAGCAAGCAATGTTAAACTCAGCAATGCAAAAAGACCTGAATGTCCACGGAAGATAACAGTGCCATTGAGAGCATCCTCACTGGATGCATCACCACCTGGTATGGCAACAGCACCGCTTACAACTGCAAAGCTCTCCAGCGAGTAGTGCGGTGCTCTGAACGGATAATTGGAGGTGAGCTTCCCTCCCTCCAAGACATCTACAGGAAGCGGTGCCTGAGGAAAGCGGGGAGGATCATCAAGGACTCCAGTCACCCCAGCCATAAACTGTTCAGACTACTTCCATCAGGAAGGAGGTTCTGCAGCATCCGGTCCCGTACCAGCAGACTGAGAGACAGCTTCTTCCACCAGGCCATCAGACTGCTGAACACGTCATAGACACCTCAGCTTCACTACTGGAACTTTAACATTATGCACTCCATACTGTACAGTAATGCCACTGTTTTGCACATGTCTCACTCTGTATATTTTATTTTATTTATTTTATATATTCTATTTATTGTTTACTCTATTTAATTTGTAAAATATGTGTACACACACACACACACACACACACACACACACACACACACACACACACACACACACGTAGAAAAATATTTAGTATACACATCCAGAAATGCATATACTATTATATATTGTACATATATTTATTAGTTTCAGATGTAGCCATTCTTGTATTTTGCTTGTTTACATTATTGTATTTTGCACAACTCTGTTGCTTGTGAAGCTCGCACACAAGAATTTCACTCACATGTGCTGTACCAGTGTACCTGCACATGTGATGTGACAATAAAAGTGATTTGATTTGATTTGATTTGGTGGATGATCAAAACAGAATCGAAGAATAAAATAGAATAGCCCTTTATTTTTATTTTTTAGCCAGAATTCAGTTACACTCCTAGACAAAGAGGTTGTAGTAAAGCTCTGATTGTCGCTCCTTTGTTTTGTTTGCAAGGGATATGGTGTTGATGATAGATGGAAGCGGGTTCTTGTTTTCGCAGCTGGAAGCGATAGTCAGTCCTGCATTTTATTTTTTCTCCCTGCACCGTCTGCGTCACTTGCTGTTCCAGACAATTACCCATGGTGCACCCAGTGGTCTCGCAATCTTGGGTGGGATACTGTTGATCCAACTTGAAGTAAAGTCCGGGTTCAGGCTAAGGCTGATGTTTATCAGTTTCTGATGATCAGTGCACTTCAGGAAGATACAACAAAAAGGAAACAAAAACACAAAAAGTGCACAGTAATTAGAAGCGCTGTGGTGCATCCGTACATCCGTATGCAGCGTCATCTCATCTTCATATCCATTGTGATTAGAGCAGAGCGATATGACCAAAAATATTTATACATTAAAGTTATATAAACTTTAACAGTGCAAATGCAAATTTCTCGCTGACAGTTCAACCAAAAGGCATTTCCAGTGGAAACTGGCCGACATATCCTCAGCATAACCATGTATAATATCCACAACACTTAAAAAGAGGTTATACACACACAATACGGTAATATTATGTTGAAGCACAGTACGTATCACTCTGCGAGGCTCCTGCCTGCGATAGCCGTAATGCTCCGACAATCCATCAAGCGGTGCGGGTTCGTAGCTTAGAAAAAGTCGTACTAAAACATTTGACAGATTTTCGAGCGCCGTGTACATAAAATCGTTTCGAGGTCAGTAAACACAACCAGAGTTCATACATAAGTCACACGGGATTATAAGGGGATCTGTCGACTTTCAGAAAAATCAAAGGATTGATTTTAAGTGCCGTATTTTCCAAAAAACATGGTAATAACGACGGCCTGCTAACATGCGCTACCAAAAATAGTGCTTTGTTGTGTATCTGATGGACAAAAGCCAAACCAGTTCCACACCACTGAAGTTGCAGCATTTTTACAAACCAGTTCTGGTTCATCTGTTTCATTCAACGATCCGCTTTCGCCCTTCTTATTCTCCGTCGCCGCCATGCATTTTCCGCCATGTGCGTATGAAAACAAAGGCACTGCGCATGTGCATTTTACCCAAATTCTATTGCGATATTTCATTTTCTTATTATTGCCCAACATTATACCGGTATTACTGTGAACGGTATGATATAGCCCAGCCCTAATGGTGATGAGAAACTGCTTCACAACATCCAACAAAGTGAATATAGTGGATATCCAAGTCTACCATAAAAAGAAGACTGCAGGAAAGGAAATACAAAAGGTTCACTGAAAGTTGCAAGCCACTCATAAGCCTAAAACATAGATAGAATAGACTGCACTTCCAAAAAAAGCTGAAACAATGAAACAGCTCTTCAGTGTCATTTTTATTCATTGTGGCAATGTACAGAACTAAATCCCTCCAGCCCATGGAGGAATACATTAGCTACATATTAAGACTTTGTCAGATATTTTCTCTGCTGGTCACATATTGCATACCTCAGCCCTGACGTGGGTCATGAAGAGTTAGAAGTCCCTGGGCTTTTTGCGTGAGAACCTGTATTCAGGGACAAATACTAAGGTCAGAGAGCCATCGGATCTCATTTTAGGGTGAGTATAGGGTCATTTGATCCTTACAACCATTGCAAGAGCTTGGTCCATGGCAATAAGTTGGACTTATTCCCGGTGGGTGTTGGACTCCACCAGAGATGGACTTTGTCACCGATTGTGTTCATGATTGTGTTCATGGGGCAGGGATAGCTCAGTAGGTAAAGTGGTCGCCCCATGATCGGAAGGTCGGCGGTTCGAATCCACTTAACGGCTACCCTGAGGTACCCCTGAGCAAGGTACCGTCCCTACACACTGCTCCCCGGGCGCCTGCTTAGTGGGCTGCCCACTGCTTCACTGAGTGAATGGGTCAAATGCAGAGAAAAAACAAGTAATTTCCCCATGGGGATCAATAAACTATCCATTATTATTATTATTTTTATGGACAGAATTTCTAGGCATAGCCAAGTGGCAGAAAGTGTCTATTTGATCTCAGAAACTTGTCACAACTCAAAGCACCTCCAAGTTCAAGGCCATGGTCCTCAGCTGGAAAAGGGTGGAGTGCTTGCTCCTGGGAGAGGTGTTCCTGGCAGGTCCCACAAGGAGGAGACCCCTGGGGCAGACTCAGGACACACTGAAAGGTTATATCTTTTGACTTGCCTGGGAACACCTTGGTGTTCCCCTGGAAAAGCCGGAGGAGGTAGCTGGGGAGAGGGAGGCCTGGGTGTCCTTGTTTCTCTATCCAAATTTGAACTTCCTACAATTATTCAGCTATCTTCCATAATTACTAAGTTAAAGTCATCATCATGTCTTTTGGATAAAAGAACAAGCTGGTGCTATGGTGCTCTGAAATTTATTCCACTGCTTCATCCAAAGCAACAAGACAGACAAAGTTTTTATATGATTTAGCATTATAGAAATGAATTCTAAAATGCTAAACGCCTATATACATTTGAATTATTATTGCAAAGTTTGCATTGCATGACTAAATTTAATTGATTCATACTTTATGCATATTGTGGTCCCTGTATATTGCGTCTTGTATAAGGATTGTACACCAGCCCATTGTCAAAGGGAAAACTACAGAATCCTGATTATAGTTAGCTGGTTTTATCTTTATCTATATTAAAGGAAATTGAAACCTGAACAGTCCAAGCTATATCTAACAGTGAAAGCACCAAGCAACCGTGGGTTCTCCCTGGAAATGCCTCATATTAGACTGCATTCCTTATGTGAAGCATTTGTAATGCAGTCATAAAGTTATGCACAGATCATGGTCAGACCTTCTGAGAGATGGAGTAATATAAATATCTGAGATCAGCTGAAGTGGACTCACTGCTCTACATCTAGTTACAGCTTGCCACTTCCACTGGAGAGTAGTCATGGAGGCAGGTTAAATGAATAAAGGCAAACCTGTAATCACTGATAAAAAATAAAGATAAAAAAAGAGTAGAAGAAACACACAACCTCCTAAGTAAAACAAAACAGGAAGACAGACCAGAAGTAGAAAGACCAATAGAAGAACAATATGGCCAAATTTACTAACAACATCAAACCCTATTTTGGTGTTTAAAAGGCCAATTTTGCCCACAGTAAACAGTGTCTGAAATGAATGGACAATGGAGTTGCGGTGGAGGTGTGTTCTGAGGGGAGGTGCAGCGGGCTTGAGGGACAGTGCCAGGGAGGCTGTTAGGGCAGCTGACAGCACTTAAGTAACTGCGGTCATGCTACTTCAGTGACGCCGAAGAGGAGAGGGAAGTGTAGGATGTGACAGCTCGAAAGCTGCGGCAAAGCACAACACACAATAAAAGAGTTCTCACAGCTGCTGTGTGTGTTCTGGGTCCTAACTGTTCACAGTGGTGCCGCAAGATGTCTGATCCACAGACTGTGCAGCCAGTGCATGCCCTGGCTCAGTTGTTGGCAGAGCTGGGGGCTATGCACCGGGAGCAGGGAGCGGCCCAGTGCAAGCAGCTAGAGGTGCTGCATGACTAGGCTGAGCGGCAGACACAAGTGTTCGAAAACCTGGTCGCTCTGGTGCCTCTTCTCCGCTGTTTTTGCACAGGATGACCAAAGGGGGGTGATCCACAATCCTTTCTGGAGGTTCTCAAGGTCACAACTGCAATCACCCTGTCGTCGATGTTGAGGTGTGACTTAAATGGTGTTTGCAAGGCTATCCCAGACCAGGCGGGTCTGTTCCTGGAGGTCCAGCAGCGCCGGGGGGGGTTATATGGTGGTGCAAAACCGACCCTTTGCTTATCCCCAATTGCTGTGGGATGGAGTGATTGCAGCCTGGCCTTTCACCGGGAGAAGCACAGCTGCTCGACCTGATCATGCTGGAGCACTTTATAGATGGGGGTGGGGTGGGAGGCAACGCCAAATTCTGGCCCAGAGGAAAAGGCTTCCCAGCAGTCTCCCAACACCTCCGGCCACTGAGGAGTGCCTGCGATGTAATACTAATCCATTCCTCTCTGCTGCCTCTCCCCAGGTCCCGGCGGCTGCGGGCATTGCACCTGACTCACTGATGGTTGTACAGATGTCAGGGCATGAGTGTTGATGGTACGGGACACCTCCTCCATGAGTGTCTGTTACTGGAGGTGGGTCAGGTGTTCTGCGTCGCCGGGCCCCCAATACCTTCCCTCAGTCCAAAAGGGATGGCTTTGTTCTGTTCAGGTGCCTGGGGGGGTACACGTCAGGCTATGGTGGACTTGGGCTGTATGCAGACCCTGGTCCACCAAACTAGTGCAGAGTTACTCACCAACTAACAAGGACCCTTTGTGGTCACACGGCGAGTGGGTAATGTTGAGTATGAAGTGGCGCAGTCAGACAGGGGAGGAGCCACAAAGGGGGTATCAGCTTAACCTCCTAAAAAGCGTGGAGAGATGGTGATGCCAAATTCCACCATTCCCACCTCTACCACCATCTTACATAGGCCCAGAGAGCAGATTTTCTATGGTTTGTGACATGCCATTATTTCTTGTAGTTTGTCAGGATTTTTAATATATTTGGAATGAAAGGGGGAAGGTTTATCACAACAAGTGGTAGATGTCTCAAAGTTGTGAGCACAGTGTTAGGCTCACTCCTGTAATACTACACTGAGTCTTCAATCTGCAGAACTGAACTGAACTGAACCTGGAGTGTCAGAGTGAAGGAGGAAAATCCTGACATAGGCATCCAGACACAAGTATGTGTCTTGCTTTAGAAGCAGCCAAATTAGTTTTTACAATGCGCGATGGGTTTGCAGTGTCACACAACTATTAATGGGATTGTGTTAGAGTAATGTCTAAATTACACAATTTGTATTACTGATATTAACTAGTACCTATAGGCTCTCATATGCACCTGTATATCCGTGAAATCCTCAGGTAGAGGTTTTTTGTCTGTTCCAGGGGTCCACCTGAAAACTAAAAGGGACAGAGCCCCGAGGCTCTGGAACGACCTGCCCAAGGAAATCAGGTCGGTGGAGTCAGTGACTTTCTCCAAGTCATATCTTAAAGCACACTTTTATGATAACAAAGATTTTGATTTGCTTTGAATTGTCTTTTTATTTCCTGTATTTGATACTTTTGCTTTTTTAAGCAGTTTGTACTGTGCTTTCTATATAGAAAGAAACACGTAAACATACAGAAAAGAAAAAACTGATTTAGTGACTTGGTAGGCAGAGATTAGGATCTCTATTCAGTTCAGTTCAATTAATTTTTATTTATATATTTTACCAAATAGTCACCTTGAGACACTTTACATTGTGAGGTAAAGAGCTTACAATAATACAGTCTGACACGTCACACAAAAAGAATAAGTGTATAAGTGTACATAGTGTGCATAATTTGTTTGTCATAATCAAGTTACACTGAGCAAAGATGGAAAGAGAAAGTAAAGGGGATTCGCTCTCTTGGCACCAAGAGTTAGTGCTGTGTCATAAAAACTTTGGCTTGGATACTTAGCTGTAGAAGATTTTATCAGTGTTATTGTAGGGTCTTTACCTTATAATATGAAGCGCATTGAGGGCACTTTTGTTGTGATTAATAAATATTAATATAGATCAAATGAAATGCCTTGAATATCCCATTCTTTTGAAAGCTTTCACTCATGAACCTCTTCACCCATTAAAATATAAAACCTTAAAGTGAAAAATAGATGGATACATTTTATACTGTAATCACCATAAATGAAGAACAGTGAACAGTTCTTCATTCATCCATTTCAATCTAATCTAATAAATAGATACAATATACAGAAAAAAAATATTCTTGTGTATTAATTTCCACATGTGGATGTTATTTCTGAGACTGGTGGAAAATGGAAAATGTTCAGACTTCTATTTGAATTGTGAGAATGACTTACAGTTTTCGAGTACTTACACAAGTGGAGGAGTTCAAGTATCTCGGGGTGTTGTTCACTAGTGACGTTAGAAGGGAGCAGGAGATCAACAGACAGATTGGTGCTGTGGCTGCAGTGATGTAGACACTGCACCGGCCTGTTGTAAAAGCGAAACATCTCAACTTACCGGTCGAGCTACATCCCTACCCTCACCTATGGTCACGAGCTATGGGTAGTGACCGAAAAAACTATGAATTATTATATAATTGTAACCCACATAATAGCAACTATAATCCACATAATTCCCTTAGGGTTTAATAAAGTATGATGATTCTGAAGAAAGAGATTGCGGCTACAAGCGGCATTTTTAAGTTACTGTTATAAATTCAACATCACCTCACAAAGTTGGCAGATGCCTTAACACCAATTTTAATAATAATACTCTGAAATGCATACTTTAAAAAACTGGATTGTAACAGTAATTTAAGAATCAGACAAATCTTTTGTGGCATTCAATAAGAACGTTTTAGAGACAGGTAGAGATGAGGGGGGCTGCTTGTCAACAGATGTGTAAAAATCACAGGCATATTGAGGATATTTGGGCCAGGATTTGGAAGTCACTGCCCTTTTGTGGGGATCGGAGAGCTGTTTGAATGGTCACCTAATGTGTGACAAAAGAATCTCCTGTGATGCTAATAACAGTCTGTGCACTCTTACCTTTGGTCTTAAAATTACTGCAGCGATTTACCAGAGATGTCCAGAGGGCAGAGTAAAAAAAAAAAAAAAAAAAAAAAAAATACAGGTGTGTAAACATACACGGCAGACCCAGTGGCATTTTAATGCTTTTTATTAAAGCTTCGACGGTTGCTGTCCACAATACTCACAGAGCTGCAGCTCTCCCGCTGCCCGCTCAACACTATCACAACAACACAACCACAGGACCCAGTACAATATTTAATTCGGTGGGGCGTGATTGCGGATGCCGTGCAGGTGCGTCCACCTCCTCTGCACGGCACCGCAGGCCACGCCCCGCTACATACCCCCATCGCCCGACTGAGGCCGGGGAACCATCCGGCCGAACGTACTCCCCCCACCGCGAGCGGGAGAGGGGATCCGCTCGAACCATCGGCGCCCCCGGGCCCTGGCCAAGCGACGGGGAGTTGTGAGTTCAAGTGGCTGCCCGCGAACCCAGCAGCTTCGGCGAAGCTGGTCCAGAGGTCAGCCACGTGGCAGGTGGACGCGGCGCGGTCGGTACGGTCGTGCGCCCCGGCTCGCAGGCAGCTGGGCAGATGTCCGGCAGGCACCGGCCTCTGGTGGAGGTGAGGCCGCTCTGCTCACCCTGCTAACCTCGGGCTTCGGTGGCGCGGACTCCCTTAGCACGGGCACCACCGACTTATCCCGCGGCTTCTCCGCCCCTCCCGGTGGGAGCAGCTCACGTTCCCCTCGCTGCGCCTCCGCCGCTGCCCCTACCGGCTGGAGCGGCTCCTCGGGCGCCGCCATCGCCGCTGTCCCTACCGGCTGGAGCGGCTCCTCGGGCGCCGCCATCGCCGCTGTCCCTACCGGCTGGAGCGGCTCCTCGGGCGCCGCCATCGCCGCTGTCCCTACCGGCTGGAGCGGCTCCTCGGGCGCCGCCATCGCCGCTGTCCCTACCGGCTGGAGCGGCTCCTCGGGCGCCGCCATCGCCGCTGTCTCTCCCGGCTGGAGCGGCTCCTCGGGCGCCGCCTCCACCGCTGCCGGCTCCGCCGCCTTCTTCCGGGGCGCAGGAACGGGCACCGGGCCCTGCAGAGCCCCAGCGGCTCCTACGCGAGGTGTGGGGACAGGCGCTGTGGCAGGCTGCGTGCTAGCTGGTCGCAACCTGGGGGCCGGCACTGGCGCCTGCACGGACTGGATCTCCTCCACTCCAGCGCCATTGGGGAGTGCCGGTGGGGGTGGTGGTGGTGTCGGGCAGGACCGGATCAGCGCCGCCAGATTCTCCATTCTCTGCAGATGGCGTTCAGTCTGGTCCTGCAGCTCTTCCCGCCTGCGGCGCCACACCGCCGCCTGCTCCTGCTGCGTGGCCGCCAGCTCGGCCACCATTCTCGCCAGCTCCTCCCTCTGCTGGCCCACTCCTGGATCTGCCGTGCCTCCCGTCCTGGGTTTCGGCACCACTGTAAACATACACGGCAGACCCAGTGGCATTTTGATGCTTTTTATTAAAGCTTTGACGGTTGCTGTCCACAATACTCACAGAGCTGCAGCTCTCCCGCTGCCCGCTCAACACTATCACAACAACACAACCACAGGACCCAGTACAATATTTAATTCGGCGGGGCGTGATTGCGGATGCCGTGCAGGTGCGTCCGCCTCCTCTGCACGGCACCGCAGGCCACGCCCCGCCACAAGGTGATTCACAGCAGGCAATTTACTGCATTTTAAAATTATGCAATATATAAATTACTGGTAAAACTACTGTTAAGACATTTAATTTTAAGATAGCTACATAATATATTTAATAAATTGTGTTATTAAAGAGTTTACTGTTTGCAGAGTCATTTATTAATAACTATTAATTCTCTTTCCTGTCAGCACATAGAGTTGTTGTACTTACACCTATCTAAATAACTAAATAGATACTGTAGATTGGACATTTGTGGGACATGTACGAGTTGGAATGTCCATATATGTCCCCTTTTAAAGCGCAGAATTTTTTCCAGAGTGCTGAAACAAATCACAAAAGTGATATTCTAAGATTAGCAGCAGACAACCTAAATAAGCAGACATAACTGATGTTGCCAATAATGGTGAGGGTTACCAATAGGGTCACTGACCTTGTTAATCACCTGAAATGTTTAAAATAAAGTTTCACATATTTCTGTAAAAAATACACACACATTGTTGCATAATTGGAGAGCATTTCAATTTCAGTTTTTGCATTTTGTATAAGAATACTGGCAGTGCAGTTATAATAACCACATTCTGTAGGTGAGAGTAACTTCCAGTGTTTTTGCTTTCTTTTCTGTTTGTCCATTTGTACACCATAGACGAGTTTTATTAAGCAGTGAAATTGATGCTACAAAATGAGTGTAAAGTTGATCTACTAATAATAATGTTTTTATGCTTTCATGTTCAGGAACACAAGTCAGCAATAATCACAGTGTGCAAGCATCACTTTCTGTCTTCTGTCTTGCTTATTAAATGTGCACAACATCCAGTTTATTTGCTGCAGGCAAATATCTAAATCACTATTATATAGAAAGGCACAACACTATGATTCTGTTATAATTATAGAATCCCTGAACAAAGGTCTGCCTGTAAATGAATGCGCATTCACACCGTTCCCAATGGTGAATACACAAGACATCCATCCATCCATCCATCCATCCATCCATCCATCCATCTTAATCCGCTTATCCAGGGCAGGGTTGTGGGGGCAGCAGCCTAAACAGAGAATCCCAGACCTCCCTCTCCCCAGCCACCTCCTCCAGCTTGTCTGGGGGAACACCAAGGCGTTCCCAGGCCAGAGAGATATAATCTTTCCAGCATGTCCTGGTTCTGCCCCGGGGCCTCCCCCCGGTGGGACATACTCAGAACACCTCACCCAGGAGGCTCCCAGGAGGCATCCTTGTCAAGGCAAGGCAAGGCAAGGCAAGTTTATTTGTATAGCACAATTCAACAACAAGGTGATTCAAAGTGCTTTACAGAGACATTAGAAACAAGAACAAATAAAAAGCATGATTTAAAATTGAATAAAACAAGCAAATAAACTAACTAACTAATTAACAAACAAACAAACAACAGTATATAAAATCAAAACAGATAAAATCAGAACAGTAGATAAAATCAGTAGTTAAATGTAAGTTTTGAAATTTAAGCTTAAAGTGTGGATTTGGTGCTTTATTCAAATGCAGCTGAGAACAGGTGAGTCTTCAACCTGGATTTAAATAAACTGAGTGTTTCAGCTGATCTGAGGCTTTCTGGGAGTTTGTTCCAGATATAAGGAGCATAAAAGCTGAATGCAGCTTCTCCGTGTCTGGTTCTGACTCTGGGAACTGATAAAAGACCGGATCCAGATGACCTGAGGGATCTGGATGGTTCATACTGGGTCAGGAGGTCATTGATGTATTTTGGTCCTAAACCATTCAGAGCTTTATAGGCCAGCATCAGAACTTTAAAGTCTATCCTCTGACGGACAGGCAGCCAGTGTAAGGACCTCAGAGCTGGACTGATGTGGTCCACTTTTTTGGTCTTAGTGAGGACTCGAGCAGCAGAGTTCTGAATGAGCTGCAGTTGTCTGACTGATTTTTTAGGTAGACCTGTAAAGATGCTGTTACAGTAATCAAGCCTACTAAAGATGAATGCATGGACTAGTTTTTCCAGGTCCTGTTGAGACATCAGATCTTTTATCCTTGATATATTCTTGAGGTGATAGTAAGCTGACTTTGTTATTGTCTTAATGTGTTTTTCTAAGTTTAGGTCTGCATCCATCACTACACCCAAATTTCTCGCCTGGTTTGTGGTTTTTAGATGTATAGATTGAAGTTCTCTGGTGACCTGTAATCGTTTTTCTTTGGCGCCAAAGACTATTACCTCAGTTTTGTTTTTGTTTAGCTGGAGAAAATTGTGGCACAACCAGTCATTGATTTCCTCAATGCATTTACCAAGAGCCTGTACAGGGCCTCGGTCTCCTGGTGACATTGTGATATATATTTGTGTGTCATCTGCATAGCTGTGATAGTTTATTTTGTTGTTGTTTATAATCTGTGCCAGTGGGAGCATGTAGATGTTAAACAGAAGGGGTCCCAAGATGGAACCTTGTGGAACTCCACATGTGATACTTGTCTGCTCAGATGTGAAGTTACCTATTGATACAAAGTATTTCCTGTTTTCTAAGTATGTTTTGAACCAGTTTAGTACAGTTCCTGAAAGACCTGTCCAGTTCTCCAGTCGTTTGAGTAATATGTTGTGGTCAACTGTATCAAATGCTGCACTGAGATCCAGTAAAACTAGGACTGACATTTTTCCACTGTCTGTATTCAGACATATGTCATTAAACACTTTGGTCAGAGCGGTTTCAGTGCTGTGGTTCTGTCTAAAACCTGACTGGAAGGCATCGTAGCAATTATTCTGTTTTAAGAAGTAACTGAGCTGTTGAGAAACTGCTTTTTCAATGATCTTACTTAAAAACGGGAGATTTGAGATCGGCCTGTAGTTGTTCATTTGTGTCTTGTCAAGATTGTCCTTTTTCAGTATAGGTTTGATTACAGCAGTTTTTAGTGATTCTGGAAACACACCTGATAATAAAGAAAAGTTGACGATCTGTAACAGGTCTGACTCTAAAGTCTTTGAGACCTTTTTGAAAAAACTTGTTGGCAGGACATCTAAACAGCAGGAGGAGGAGTTCAGTTTACCTAAGATGTCCTCCAGGTCTTTGCTGTTAATAGGTTGAAACTGTTTCATGGTGTTTAAACAGTTTTTTGGTGGACACAGTACATATCCTGGATCTGCTGTTGATGTACCAATTGCTTGTCTAATTTTTTGGATTTTTTCAGTGAAGAATTTGGCAAAGTCATTGCAGGCCATGGTCGAATGAAGTTCAGCTGCCACTGACACAGGAGGGTTTGTTAGCCTGTCAACTGTAGAAAATAAGACCCGAGCATTATGGCTGTTTTTAGTGATGATGTCAGAGAAGTAGGACCTCCTTGCATTCCTCAGTTGTAAATTATAATTGTGAAGTTTCTCTTTATAAATGTCATAATGAACCTGGAGGTTTGTTTTTCTCCATCTGCGCTCAGCTTTCCTACACTCTCTTTTTTCATTTTTCACCAGTGTGGAGTTTCTCCATGGAGACTTTTTCCTTCCAGAGATAACCTTCACCTTAATGGGAGCAATAGTGTCCATTACATTTAACATGTTAGCATTGAAGCTATTGACGAGCTCATTGACTGACCCTCTGGGCAGGTCAGGTGTTAATGGGAAGACCTGGTTAAAAATTGCACTACTGTGTTCAGTTATACACCGTTTTGTGATCACTGTTGTTGATATATTTGTGTGGGCTGAGATTTTACTTTCAAAGAAAACACAGTAATGATCAGACAGGCCCACATCAGACACAGTAACCTTTGAAATGCTCAGGCCTTTGGAGATCAGTAGGTCAAGAGTGTGTCCTCTATTATGTGTGGCCTCTGTTACATGCTGAGTCAGCCCAAAGTTGCCCAGAGTGTTACTCAGGTCTTTAGTCCCTTTGTCCTGAGGGTTGTCCACATGAATGTTAAAATCCCCAGCAATAATTACACAGTCGAAATCAACACAGATCACAGACAGCAGTTCACTGAGGTCATTAAAAAAGTCTGTGCAGTATTTGGGAGGCCTGTAACATTAAGAAACACAACTTTGGATGGGGCCTTCAGCTGTAAAGCCACATATTCAAAAGACTGAAAACTTCCAGGAGATAGCTGCTTACATTGAAATGATTCATTAAATAAGACAGCGACCCCTCCTCCTCTCCTGCTCACCCTGGCCTCACTGATAAAACTGTAGGAGGGGTCGTCTCGATGAGAACAGCTCCACTGTTACTTTGGTCCAACCAAGTTTCAGTTAAAACATTAAATCAAGGCTGTGCTCAGTGATTAAATCATTAATTAAAAATGTTTTCCCAGCTAGAGATCTAATGTTTAATAAAGCCAACTTAAGTGTTTTAGAGGTATTACTTGTCCCCTCGTGTTTGGGAGCAGTCTGTGGCACACAAGGTATGTTTACTATGTTTAAAGATCTTTTAGAGTGCAGCTCTCTGTGTTTTGACCAGGCCACATGTCTGCTGTCACCTAAAAGTACAGAAATTTTAAAACCTTCTAGTAAACAGGGTCCCAGCTTCTCCTGGGAAAAGTCATCACTGCCATAATCCTCGCAGCCCGGACCCTCCACACATCACGCATCAGACTGCGGAGACAGAGCATGAAGAGGAACTAAGGGGGGCGAGGCTGGGCAATGTGACTTCGATTGCTCTGTTGAGGGTGGGGCTCGATGGCGAACCTTTGGCCGCTCTGGTGGGGGGTTTATGGGGGACAAAAAGGGATTGGGACGGGGGGTAGATCTGAGCCCAGCATTGACCCGCTCCATCATCTCCTCAGTGAATTTCAGGTGTGGGGAGGAGGGAGAAAGGGAGGGGGAGGAGGGTGATGGCCTGTCAGGGGTTTGGGGGACTGGGGAAGGTCGTGGTCCCTTGTCCTGGTCGTTGGTGTTGTTGAGAGAGTTGGAGGCAAATAGGGACCCCTCTTCTTGCCTTAGATGTCTCTCCTTTCTGAGGCTCTTCCTCAGATGCCATGGATGTCTCTCCTTTCTGAGGCTCTTCCCGGGTGGGGGCAAATGGAGCTCCTCCTCAAGGTTTCTGCTGGGCTTTGTCTGTTCTTGGAGTACTGTTTGTTCCTCTTTATGAGATAACTCCTCGTTTATCTCAGCCTTGGCACCAAGCACGGATGGATGACGTATGGAATAAAACAAGTTGGAGGTGAACAGTTTCACCCCTGACTTGTTAAAATTAAATCCATTTGCTTTGAACAGATGCCTGCGTTCCCAAAAAATATTAAAGTTGTCGATAAAGTGCACTGAGTGGTCAGCACATGCTGATATAAGCCATTTATTCAGTGTAAACAACCTGCTGAATCTCTCGTCTCCTCCTCTGACCGGCGGTACAGGTCCACTGATGAATACAGCTGCATTCAGAGAGTTTACAGTATTTAATAATCCAGTAAAGTCCCGTTTCAGAACCTCCGACTGTTGTTTGGACACATCGTTTGACCCTGTATGCAGAACAATGTTTGTCACAGTTGGATATTCATCTGCAATTTGAAGAATTCTCTCCTTCAGGTTGTTGACCATATCGTTAGGAAAGCAGAGGACTTTAGTGTTCTTACCGCACATCCTTTGTACATCCTTTACGGCAGAGTCACCCACAATCAGAGTTTCAGGCCTAGCCTTTAGCTTTCCCTGTGGCCTTTCACTTTTCAACAGATTTTCAGACCTTATTTCGCTGCTTTTAGATGGATGGTTGTCCGATATAGATCCAGGGTCCTTTGATAGTGGAGCAAATCTGTTCTGCAGTTTCACATTCAGTTGTTTTGGAGGTTTGTTGTTAACCTTCCTATTCACGGTTGTCCAGTCCTGTTTCCTCCCGTATACAGGGGTAGAAGAGCTTCTCTGTCTCGTAGGAAGTGAAGGCCAGTCGGTTTCAGAGATTTCAGCTCGCTGTGCCCTGCCTGTGATACGTCCTCCCCCTTCCAGGAGACATGATTTATGTCTTGGTTTTGCACCAAGACAGTCTAAGGGGGGATTATCACTTGAGGATTTATAATAATGCACAGAGTCAGAGTCAGATGCCCAAACCATCTCAACTAGCTCCTTTTGATATGAAGGAGCAGCGACTCTACTCTGAGCCCCTCCCGGATGGCTAAACTTCACACCCTATCTCTAAAGGAAAGGCCAGCCACCCTTTGGAGGAAGCCCAGTTCAGCCACTTGTATCCGAGATCTCGTTCTTTCAGTCACTACCCACAACTCGTGACCATAGGCGAGGGTAGGGAATAGAGATCTTTCTCTTTTACACTCAGCTCTTTCTTTACCACAACAGACCGGTGCAGCATCCACATCACTGCAGCCGCAGTACCAATCTGTCTGTTGATCTCCCTCTCCCTTCTCCCGTCACTCGTGAACAAGACCCCGAGATACTTAAACTCCCCTACTTGGGGCAGGAACTCGCTCAAAAACCAGAGTGGGCACTCCACCCTTTTCCGGCGGAGGACCATGTCGTCAGATTTGGAGGTGCTGATTCTCATTCCCTCTGCTTCACACTCGGTTGCAAAACTGTTCCAGTGTGAGCTGGATACCATCACCTGATGAAGCCAACAGAACCACATCATCTGTGAAAAGCAGAGATGAGATTCAAAGACCACCCAAGTGAAAGCCTTCCGCCACTTGGCTATGCCTAGAAATTGTGTCCATAAAAATTATGAACAGAATTGGTGACAATGGGCATCCCTGGCAGAGCCCATCACCCACCAGGAACAAGTCCGACTTATTGCCGGCTCTGCGGACCAAGTTTTTGCGATGGTTGTATAAGGATTGAATGGCCTGTAGCATTGGGCCAAACACTCCATACTCCCGGAGCACCCCCCACAGGACACTCCGAGGGACATGGTCGAATGCCAAGTCCACAAACTCATGTAGACTGGCTGGGCAAACTCCCATGCACCCTCAAGTATTCTTGAGATGATAAGAAACTGGTCCAGTGTTCCATGACCAGGACGAAAACCGCATTGTTCCTCCTGTATCTGAGGCTAGCGGACGGACTCTCCTTTCAAGCATCCTGACATAGACTTTCCCAGGGAGGCTGAGGAGTGTGATCCCCCTATAGTGGGATCACACCCTTTGGTCCCCTTTCTTAAAGCTGGGAACCACCACCCGGGTTTACCAATCCAGAGGTACCTCCCGTGATCTCCACACAACATTGTAGAGGCGTGTCAACCAGGACAGCCCTACAACATCCAGAGCCTTCAGGAACTCAGGGCGGACCTCATCCACCCCAGGGGCTCTGCCACCAAGGAGTTGTTAAACTGCCTCAGTGACGTCATCCCCGGAGATTCATCTCCTTCATCCCCAGACTCTGCTTCCACCACGGAAGATGTGACAGTGGGATTAACGAGGTCCTTGAAGTATTCCTTCCACCGTATGGCAATTTTCTCAGTCGAAGTCAGCAGCACTCCACCGGCACCCACTTTCCCCCTCCTGAGTCACCTGATGGTTTGGCAGAATCTCTTCGAGGCGGTTTTTGCTTCAGCCGCTGCCCGTGCCATGTTCCACTTGGCCTGTCAGTACCTAACAGCTGCCTCCGAAGTCCCACAGGCTAACCAAGCCCAATAGGACTCCTTCATCAGCTTAGTGCCTCCCTTGACCTCTGGTGTTCATTGTTTGGTTCATGGGTTACGACCACGACAGGCACCAACCACCTTGCGGCCGCAACTCAGTGCAGCGGCTTCGGCAATGGAGGTGCTGAGCTTGGTCCATTCGAACTCAATGCCCCCAATCTCCCTCCGAATGATGCTGAAGGACCAACACAAAGTGGTGTACACATGAGAAGTGGAACAAAAATCATACATGATTCCAAACATTTTTTACAAATAAATAACTGAAAAGTGGGGTGTGCGTAATTATTCAGCCCCCTGAGTACTTTGTAGAACCACCTTTTCCTGCAAGGACTTCATGGTGTTGTTGCTCCCAATATTCTCTTAGACAACCTCTGAGGCCGTCACAGAGCAGCTGTATTTGTACTGACATTAGATTACACACAGGTGCACTCTATTTAGTCATTAGCACTCATCAGGCAACGTCTATGGGCAACTGACTGCACTCAGACCAAAGGGGGCTGAATAATTACGCACACCCCACTTTGCAGTTATTTATTTGTAAAAAATGTTTGGAATCATGTATGATTTTTGTTCCACTTCTCACGTGTGCACCACTTTGTGTTGGTCTTTCATGTGGAATTCCAATAACATTGATTCATGTTTGTGGCTGTAATGTGACAAAATGTGGGAAAGTTCACTTTTGCAAGCCACTGTAGCATGACACAGTAGCTGGAGTTCTTTCAGCTGCGCATCCATAATGTGAATCTCCCAATCTACAATATCAGAGAGGTGCTCTGTTGGAATAAGATCAGGCGACTGTGGCGGCCACTTGAGTACAGTGAACTCATTGATATGTTAAAGAAACCACTTTCAGATCATTTGACCTTTGTCAAAATTACACTGTAGTCATAAAGAAATGGGCGTGGTCAGCAAAATACTAAGGTAGGCTCTGGTGTGTAAACAATGCTCAGTTGATACTAAGCCCTGTTTTGCTGGTACTAAGCGGCTTCTGGACCAACAAACTTACCGTGCTCAATGTCACATATATCACTTTTCTTTCCATTCTGATGCTGAGTTTCAACTTCAGCAGGTTGTCTAGAGTCTTTACGAACCTTTTTTTGTTTGTTTTGTTTTGTTTTAGATAAAAAGTTGTAGTGTTTGTATGTAAATTTAATTTGGTACATTACACAACTTCATGTGTCTCATATCTATGACAAAATATCTGTGCCCGGGTATCGACTAGAGATGGACCAATCCGATATTAGGTATCGGTATTGGTCCGATACTGACCTAAATTACTGGATCGGATATCGGAAAGATATAAAAAATGTAATCCGATCCATGAAATATCACGAAAGCACCTCACAAAACTTGCGACACGCGGTAACTCGCCTCATAACCTTAGCACAACCTTATCATCTCTGAGAAAGTTATCCCAGAGAGAAGTAAAGCAAGTGTGTAAGTTCATCTCTGAATGTTTGTAAAGCATTCAAGTGATTTATGGGGCGACTGCCTCTCTCTCTCTCTCTCTCCTGCTGCTACTTCAATCATGAAACTTCTTAATGATCAGCTGATCGGCTTTTCTGTGGCGAGTTCGTCTCTATTCTTTGTTTTTGGCCCACTTTGCACCAGAAAGAGAAAACCAGCGGCTGAACAACAGCAGCACGTTTAAGCTTGATAATCTGTTGTTAGAATTTATTTAATATTACTTTTTACACCAGGATCTTTTTCTACGTAGCTGACGGCTGGTAACTGTGCAGGGGCGGATCTAGCAAAGTTTAGCCAGGGGGGCCGATAGGGCATGAACAGGGAAAAGGGGGCACAAAGACATACTTTTCTTTCTTATTCTCATTTAAAATGTCTAGCTTTTAATAAATAATTATCTGACACCCAAAGTTTTAATTTGATGTAAAATGAATAGAAGTCCATTACTGTATATAGTAACTGTTAAGTCTAATATATATACCCTAGTAAGCTATAGTACTTTTTCCTTTGGGAAGGTACCATCTGTGCAGTCTGCAGTTCTGTTGAAGAAAGATGTTGAATCTATTTAATATTTCTTGAAAAATAATTGATTTCTGTGCAATAATTGATTCTCACACTGCATCAAATTAAGGTTGATTACGTCGATTAAGCATTATGAGGTGGAGCGTGAGGGGTGGTTCCCTATTTTTTTTTTTTTTTTGTTGTTGCTGTTACCAACCTAACCCTATTAGTTAGGTTGCTTAATGTTTACACTAAGTACTCTTTAAAATACCAGAATAGGGAGGATGGTGTAGGTTTAAGTTTATTAGATTGATCAGTATTGCTGAACTATGAAATATTTTTTTGCATACAGGTATAACAGAATAGCTTTAGTGTTGTTGTTTTTTTTTAAACTTGATTATGAACTTCGGCAAAATGCAGCAAGATATTAAAAAAAACAGTTTTATTGATTAAAAAAAACTATATCGGATTCATATTGGTATCGGCAGATATCCAAATTTATGATATCGGTATCGGACATAAAAAGTGGTATTGTGCCATCTCTGGTATCGACATATATGCCCATCAGACTACATTATCCTGTCATCCTCCACTTCTGGTATCCACCCTCAGAGGGTGACTCAAAGGCTTTTTATTTGCCAGCTTCCATTTAGCCTAAAATAACTTGATCTCAGCCCTATTTTCATTTCTCCTTCTGCCTACACACACAGCAAGAACCCAGCCTGGCTGGCACATATGGCTCTTTGAAAAATGCAGCAGGAGGTGACTGCTGGTGGGGGGATTCAACTGTCAGTCTATCATATTTTATATCTAAATATGATAGATTGACGGCTGAATCCACAGTTACCAGTTTTAATACAGCTATCTATCTATCTATCTATCTATCTATCTATCTATCTATCTATCTATCTATCTATCTATCTATCTATCTATCTATCTATCTATCTATCTATCTATCAAAACACACATTATTATTAGAGTTCATATTTAGAGCTCTTTGTGGGTGTTTGGCTATCTGTTGGTTTTGATTATCGCGTTCCCACACTGGCAGTCTCAATATTAACATCATTACTCTATTCCAATCATCTTCTCGCCCTCCTTCTTTGGTCATTAGTTTAAATTTGTGCTCTCCGTTACTGTCCCTTTCAGACTTTCTTTTGTGCTATCGTGCTCCAGTCAGTTGTCATTTTGTGTGCTAGCAGATGCAATGGTTAGTCACTATTTTAGCCAATTTAATTAAATAGCGCTGATCAACTTAAATATGGCTGGTATATTGTTATGTCAAACTCTCTTCACTAAACCTGGGCTCTACATGAGCTCAATACTTGCATCCACTAGGCTTGAGCAGACGACAGCAACCCAACCGAAAACAAGAGCCAGTCAACATCACAATAGAAGACAACCAACAGTGAGTCTCCAGAATAAAGAACTGAACAGCAACAGGATCTGATGCTATCCACACCTACTGGTTGAAGAACTTAACGGCACTCGATGACAGGCTGGCAGCAAAAATAAGGGGGCTCCTAATAATAAAACAATAAATTGTGATCATGAAGGATTTCCATGAAGTTATGACACCATGGTTTAGTTACACAACATGGAAAGTCCTCTTAAGCATCATAGCAACCAAGTAGAGCAGGTATACGAGTCAATAGGTGAATGCAGCTCAGAAGGGCATTGGAAATAACACCAGAGGGCCAAAGAACCTGCTACTGGTTGATAGACCAGTACACCAGGATTCTAAAACCAGACAGCCTATGACTCAATGTCCCACACATGGAAGACTTGCTTGACACATTACAAGGCTAATAGTAAAGATTGCAAGTTATTTTCTTGTGGCCTCTGACAGTGGACTCATCTCTGTGCTTGTCCTGCTACACCTCAGTGCAGCGTTCGAGGCTGTTGACCATAATATTCGATTAGAGCCATTAGAGCATGCTGTAGGTATTAGAGGTACTGCACTGTATCTGGTTTGTATCATATCTATCTAATAGACTCTAATAGATTCCAATTTATTCATTCACCAATTAGTTAAACTGCAGGAATGTCTTAAAGACATAAAGACCTGGATGACCTCTAATTTTCTGCTTCTAAATTCAGATAAAACTGAGGTTATTGCACTTGGCCCTAACAAGCATAGAATTATGGTATCTAACCAGATGCTTACTCTGGATGGCATTACCTTGGCCTCCAGTAACGCTGTGAGGAACCTTGGAGTCATTTTTGACCAGGACATGGTCAAATTATCTCAGAGGGCATTTCACTTCATGCTGAATAGCTGGTTCATGCATTTATTACTTGTAGGCTTCACTACTGTAATTCATTATTATCAGGATGTCCTAAACAGTCCCTGTAAAGCCTTCAGTTGATCCGACAGGGATGAGAAAGAAAGAGCATATTTCTCTGATATTTCATTGGCTAATGGTTAAATCCAGAATCAAATGTAAAATCCTTTTCCTCACCTACAAGATCTTGAATAATCAGGTCCCATCTTATCCTAAAGACCTCATGGTGCTCTACTCATATCACCCCAATAGAGCGCTTAACTCTCAGACTGCAGGTTTACTTGTGGTTCCAAGGATATTTAAAAATAGAATGGGTGGGCAGATCCTTCAGCTTCTAGGCCCCTCTTCTGTGATACCAGCTTTCAGTTTGGATTTGGGAGACAGACACCCTCTCTCGTATTAAGGTTTGGCTTAAAACTTTCCTTTTTGCATAGCATATACTTACTAAGCATATAGTTATAGGGTTGAACTGTCATTTGGTTGTCATTGTGCAATAAGTCAAAGTTGCTGAGGGTTTCTCACAAGTTTCTTCATCACTCACCTTTTTCACAAATTATTTACCACTTTTTATTTAATGATTAACTATTATTAATGTCTGGCTCTCTTCCACAATGTGACTTTGTCTCGTCTTCCTCCCCTCACCCCCAATCGGTTCCAGAGCCTGGTTTCTTCCTGTTAAAATGGAGTTTTTCATTCCCACTGTCTCCAAAGCCCATAGGGTGTCATCTGATTCTTGGGGTTTTTCTGTTTGCTCTGTATTATTGCAGGGTCTTTACTTTACAATATAAAACACCTTGAAGCAACTGTTATTTTGATTTGGTGCTATATAAATAAAACGCAGTTGAATTGAACTTATTTTATCCACATAGTGCTTTATCTGTCATACACTCACACATCAATGCATGCGTCCAATTGACAGTTAACCACTGACCTTCCTAATAGTGGATGACGTGTTCGACCTTGTGAGTTACAGCTGTTCCGTGATGGGTTTAAAATTTGTTTTGAATCCAAAACGCTGCTGAAAAAGTCTCACAGAGGCAGTGGAGATGCTTGACTATCTAGTCCAACTCCACTACAAAAAGGGTAATAACCATGTTGCATTGTGTTGTATGTATATGTTTATATGTGAACATACAGAGTCCTACAATGTGTGGATCTGGTGGCTCTGTTGTGAAGTGGGGCATGGTTTGGATCTTTTTGCTCCTTTAAAGGAAAAGGTCACAGCAAATCAGTGTTGTTCTGATGAAACACTTCTTTTCTGATGGGAGTGGTCCTTTTCAGGATTAATCTACTCCATCCATACTTGCTGAATAGTTTGGTGAATATGAAAAATGTTATTAATATGCTATAAACAATCAACACAAAAATTAAGGGATTATGTTTTTGGCAAATGGCATTCATCACTCCATTTAAGCTCCAGAGAATCTATTCAAAGAAACACTTTCAACTGGTGCATTACACAGACCAACTCAGTTTTATTGAACATAATTACTAAGACCATTATTTGGTTTAGAAAACCAAGATTTATTTTCATTGAACTGCAGATTTAGAGCAGGGGCTTCTACTTGAGTAGTCAGTGTGACAAGTCACAGGTCAGTGGGAGTTGTGGGAGCTTGTTAGCAGTCATTCCACCAGTGGAGCTGTCAAATTGTGTTAAGCAGTGATGTCACTGGCCAAGTAGGAGAGAGCAAACACACGCATAAACACACATTAATGCACCTCAACATCTCCACTACAAGTACAAATACACCCAGCTATGCATGCTGCCACCACTGTGTCTCTCTATTGTTCAGTATTAGCACTGCTTGGTTAGCAGTCTTAGAATTTTCCACTGTTATATAAGATCATAGTGGGGACATTTTAATTACTGTTATCTGAAGTGATAAATGAGGGATGTGTTAGTGTAGTACTAATATAGTGTAGCACTAAATAGAAATGCAAACTATGCTTCCTTTGACATTTGTGTGGCTGATATTACCCCAGATAACTGCTTCTTCTTAATTACCCACTGAGCCTTACAGAGTGTTTATGTGATGAGCTAAAGTTTATACTATATGTATGGTAACTTTATACATTTGATCTATGATTTATGCTCCATTTGACTCAAACAACAAAAAACCCAAGCTATGCATTTTCTAATTGATTCTGCAAGAAATCGCTTATAATTATTTAGCTTTGGTTGCAGTACTACTCTTCTTGAAACGCAACGTGTGTACAGTTTATTACTTTTCTGTAACCAGTCACCTTTTAATCCAGTGTAAGTGACTGAATCAGCAACATTGTCACAAAAGGAAAATATTTTTTCACTATTGGTCTGTCAGTTAAACAATTTAGATATGTTACTGTTAAGATGAGAGAACAACTTAAGATTTTCACATTACAAATGTTATGAGTGAAGAAATAAATTAAATTTTGAGAATTAATTTACTAATATGTTGTTAACTTCAATTGTGACAGACTGTGGTTTGCAAAAACAAATATCTGGAATATAAGCTGACTTTCATATACAGTAGCTACATTGTGTGCCTGCCCAAAAAAATAAAACACACACTCACAAAAACCCAATTAGCCTGGTAGCGTTTTCCTTTGAATAACATGTCACACTACAAATACAGTACCATGCAAAAGTATCAAACCACCTCTTATTTCTTTATATTTTATTTTCAATGAGCCGGACTTTCTTGCATATTTTTAATGGCCTTGAGCCATAGTTCTCCAGTTTTCTGAAAGTCTCTCAAAATTCTTCTTTGGACATTGGCTGCTTTTTCTCTTATTTGTAGTCCAGTCCTTGTATCACATTGTTTTCAGAGTCTTGTTTTTTTGATTGTTGACAAGATGCCAAAATGCCTGGAAACAGGAAGAAAAGCCTGTGCATCTTATATTACACAAGAACTGAACTGGAGTGGTAAATGGACTGATTCTTATACAGCGCTTTTCTACTCCCCCAGACTACTCAAAGCACACAGTATACAACGTGCCACATTCAAACAAGCACTGTTTCTATGCTGTGAAGTGCTTTCTAACTACCATTCAGACACATTCATACTCTGATGGATACATCGGAGAGCAACTTGGTTAATATCTTGCCCAAGGATATTTGGCACGCAGACTAGGGGAACCCAGGGATCGAACCACCAACCTTCCAATCAGTAGATAATCTGCTCTACCTCCTGACCTATAGCAGAGAGCAAATATCAAACTATGCATCAGGCTCTGTCATCCTCTGGGCTGCATATTAGTCAACTTTGTTGGGGATCTTAGCAAAATCGATGGAATTAGGAAAGCAAAAAACTTCCAACAGATTTTGATCCACCATACAATACTATCTGCTTCCAAGCAAAAATACTGTCAAATCCAAAGAACCGTCCAAAGAACCAATGAGCATATGCTGTGGTATCCATCTCTTCATGGTAGGTGTGCAAAATTATTTCATTTACCGTTTATTTTTTTCAGATCACAAGGCGCACTGGATTATAAGGTGCATTAAGCAAAACAAAACAGTCAGATGAGTCAAACTATACTCAACTCATTCTTCTTGCTTCCTCCACTTCCCTACCATTGATTCATTAATGTTCTTGCAGCTGCTCTATTCCCATGTTGTTACAGTATATTAATGACTAACCTCATATTGTGGATGGATTATCTCAGTTGTTCTCCTGACTGAGGTCTTGTCTGTTTACAGCATCCTGCCACGCGATTGCATTTGTCCCTAACCATCAGGAACCCTCACGTTAACTTTTATCGAGTGAAAAAAAGTTCATCCTCCAGCTTCACTGTGTTTATGTTATGCTAACATAGCTGTGTCGCTAGCGATCACGTAGCACATCCTTATATACCAGCTAGCCCAACTTCAGTAACCCTACAAACGTCACTGCTGTTTAGTTTTGTGTCTTCATTCATGTTGGGAAGTGATAGGAGAGCTGTACGTTTTAATTTGTTTCAGAACATGCTATATCAGGTTCAGGTGGAAACTAGCGAGCTAACTTCCTGTTAACTTCTAACTCCTTTAAACTTAATAAATTTTGTTTTCATGGATGCCTGGATGTTACACCTGGTAAAGCAGCAACACTGACCATTTTATTAAAGATGAAAGAATTTAGACAGTTTTTAACTCTCAGTGATGCCGCAGTGTTCGTTAGACTTTGGGACCTGAAGCGGAGTTTGGACCCAGATTACTCCACGAGGCTCCTGACTACGGTAGCCACAAGGCTCCGATAATCCATCAAGCAGTGCAGTGCGGCGTCATAGCTTACCAAAGTCGTACTAAAACATTTTTTGACTGATTTTTGAGTTCTGTGTACCACATAAAATCTGTTCAAGGTCAGTAAGCACAACCAGAATTAATACATAAGGTGCACCAGATTATGGTAAATGGCCTGTATTTGTATAGCACTTTACTTAGTCCCTATAGACCCCAAAGCGCTTTACACTACATTCAGTCATCCACCCATTCACACACACATTCACACACTGGTGATGAAGCTACATTTAGCCACAGCCACCCTGGGGCGCACTGACAGAGGCGAGGCTGCCGGACACTGGCGCCACCGGGCCCTCTGACCACCACCAGTAGGCAACGGGTGAAGTGTCTCGCCCAAGGACACAACGACCGAAACTGTCGGAGCCGGGGCTCGAACCGGCAACCTTCCGATTACAAGACAAACTGCCAACTCTTGAGCCACGATTTGCACTATCAATTTTTGAGAAAATTAAAGGATTTTAAGTTCACCTTGTATTGCAGAAAATGCAGTATATAGAATGAGAGGTGGAGATGTTATCAGAACAAGAGTGACATGTGGTGGATGTCTAAAAGCTGTTTGTAAAGTGCCAGTACTTGAACAGATCCAGACATATTTATGCTCTGAAATAATACTGGGATGTTATTGAAACAAGGCAGAACTGAACTTAACATAGTTCGTCAGCAGTAGGGAGCAGGAGAATCCCAACGTAAGATGCACAAACGGATACATCTTGATTTCCTTTTTCCAGTGAACAGAACAGGTTCCAGTATTTCACGCTTTTAGTCACATTTCTGCACAGAGGTTAGTAAACAATAAACACATCTCACAATAACAGTATCTTCATTAACACATGCACTGCTTGGGATATGATGGCAAATAATATTTTTTGTTCTATTACGTATTGCACAGGTCAGCTGTTACACACATATCATTTTTATATGGAGGAATAGTTTTTAAACAATGCATTTCTCCTCTAATAAGGAGAGATGCATAAATAAGCCTCACTTCTCAGAACCACACACAGTTCTAGCAGTTTCTGTCTAACCCTTACATCATGAACATAGCTTCTTCAGCCTCCTCTCGTGTATGCAGTATGAACAAGCACTTGGCTTTCAGAGAGAAATACTAGTGTAAGTGCAGGTTTTACACACACATTACTCATTCCCCTTTTCAGCAGCAAATTTTGCGACGCTCTTGGTAGAATGCTGGTCATTGCTGAAATGTATGAACTGCATCTTTGTTTGGTTATGAATTATAAATTTCCCCGTTTGATGTGGGCATTCAGTGTGGGTCATAAACTGTTTCCTAATCAAGCTGACTGTTCACGGAAAGCAAGTTACCCTCAGGTCATTGGGAAATATTCAAGTTATCTCAAGTGGCCAGTCTGCCCCCAGCTCTGGCACTACCCCTCTAATTTATAAGGCAAAGGATGTTCAAAAGACCCAATCAATTTGCTGTATTATTACAAACATTTCAGATGTAATTTTTACCTTGTCCTCTTTCAGTCACAGCGTGATAGCGGACGGACTCAGTCTTATCGCGTTTTTTAATCCCTGTTGTAGAGCCATGTTGATGCTCTACAGACAGAAGCTATGTCAAGCTCTACGTACAGGTGCGCTCAAAGTTAGAGAACAGTGCATGTATTTACAGTGAGTAAACAATAATTTCCAAATGACCAAACAGCTGAGACAGTTGACACTGCTTTTCTTCTTAGCTTCAAATTAACCAGACTTTGTTAATTTCTTAGCACATTTTTAGTTATGAACCAAAGCATACACAAATCCATATGCATTCATTGCCTTTCACACAGTGGTCTGCTACAGCTACAGTATATCGCTTTCAATTCGCTTCAGTTGTATTTATATAGCACCAAATCACAACAACAGTTGCCTCGAGCTGCTTTATATTATGAGGTAAAGACCCTACAGTAGAAAACCCCTATGAGCAAGCGCTTTGGCAATAGTGGGAAGGAAAAACTCCCTTTTAAATGGAAGAAACCTCTGGCAGAACTGGGCTCAGGGAGAAGCAGCAATTAGCCTCGACCAGCCTGGTGTGAGGGAAAGAAGACAGGACTAAAGATACACTGTGAAAGAGAGCCAGATAATAATGATAATAACTAATGTTTAAATGCAGAGTGGTGTATAAACGTAAGTGAAAGAAGGTGAGTAAAGAAGAAATGCTCAGAATCATATGAAACCCTCAGAAGCCTAGACTTAATGCAACATACACAAGGGAAGATTTAGGGTCACCTGATCCAGCCATGACTAATGCTGTGTCAGACAAGAAAGTTTTAAGACCAATCTTAAAAGAACAGAGGGGTTTGTCTAAAAGACACATTGATGATTCAGTGCGTCTTGGCTTGTATTATGTGTGCATGTCTTAGTATTATTGTAAGGTTTTTGAATTATTGTAGGATCTTTACCTTATAACAAAAAGGAGCTTAAGGTAACTGTTGTTGTAATTTTGTGCTATATAAATAAAATAAATATGAATCGAATTCATATGACAGTTTGGCAGTCAGAAATCATGCTCCTCTTCTACTAGTAGAGCTGTGCATGTTTTTAATTGGTCATACACTGTCAATGACACCCTTATCATGAGAACATACTTGTAGCTCAGTTTGGAAATCCTCGGCTGACTTATCACGGGGATAGCTATGTTTATGTGACTGCTTAGTAGGATTACTGATGCTATGGTAAGAGAAGTTAGATAAGGAAAAGCCTGATCTAAATTTACTTTGGACTACAGTTCCCAGGGCTAAATAAAACAAATAAACAAACAAATTCAAAAACCCTATGAAGTGCAGCTACTCCAGCAAAACAAAGTGAAATACTGAAAAAATACTGAAAACAACAGAAAAACAAATTAAGATCCCAACAGAGAAAGCTAATAATGCAGGAGATGAGTAAATCTCTGATCTCAGATGAGCGAAATAAGGTAAACAGAAAGCTATGAAGCATGAGCCTATGCAGGAAATTAAACAGCTAAAGAACCCTTTAAAAAAGATTATTCTGCTAGATATGATAACCTTATGTGATATGATGCGTGCTTAACACCAAACTTATGCAACTACTAAAGCTAGAGACTGAGAGGATCTGTGACCTAGAAGCTACAAATACTAGAATAGCAAATGGTAAAAGGACTGGTTCCTATATAGTGCTTTTCTCTGACCACTCAAAACACTTTACACAACTTGCCTCATTCATCCATTCACACCAGCACTTTTTTCTATGCTCTTTCTATGTAAGTGCTTTCTATCTAAGATTCACACACATTTATACTCCAATGGATGCATCGCAGAGGCTTAGTATCTTGCCCTGTTTGGCATGCAGACTGGATCAGACGGGGACAGAACCACCAAACCTCCAATTAATAGATGACTTGGCTGTTTGTCTTAACATCTTGGAATACTTTCATCAAAAAAGGAATACTTTCATCTGAAAATGTGGATCTATGTGGATTGTATAGACAGGAAAAAAACAAAAAACAAACAAATCTTGTCTGGTCTGGTGTCTATTGATTTCTGCAACATTTGGATCATGCAGTGAGAATCTAGTGTAAACAACTTGGAAACATGGATGTACCTTGCTTTGTATCAATGGTTTGAGATGCTGGTGGTATAATTCCGATTATTCAGAAACGGAAGAAATATAAAATGACATCAATCACCCTCATTTTGAAGCTCCAGGGAGATTTTGCCTCATGGGGTGAGGATGAAGGTGGCACATCAACCCAAAACTACACAGGATGGCAGTTGGGATCACAGTCACCAAGAACACCATTGGTAACATCTCTGAACATCAAAATGATTCAAAGAAGGCTTGGGAGAAAATGGGGCTTTTCAGCATCAACTCAACCTGTTTGGAGGAAGAGAAATGCTGAGCATGGCCCAAGGAACATCATCCTCACAGTCAAGATTAACATAAATCAGTTTACAGCTTTTATGTAATGTGGTGTTTTTGTGTTGTTGATATTTTGTCTCTGTCCATAAAAAAAATATAATTCCTTTGAAAGTGAGCAACCTTACAAATTCAGCAGATGATCAAATAATTATTACCCCAGCGTATCTGTAAAGTCATATGACACAGAACACCAGAAACCATCACTGCCCATAAGACAGATCTAATGAAATAAACCTGTAACCTGTTTATATTAATGATGAGCCTATGGGGCTTTGTTGTCCTCATTAACAATGTCTCAAGATTAAAAAAAAAAAAAAGAGGAAAAAATCTGTCCAGTAAGAAAACTCAGAAGGAAACAGTCATGTGTGGAAAAGTCATGGATCACAATTGAAAAGAGGATATATGTAAAAAGAAAAATGTACTTTATAAGGTTCTAAAACAGAACTAAAGTAACAGTGGCAGGATCAGGTAACCCTGCATTCTCCTTTATTTGCGCTGCAATAGGCACAGGCTGCTAGGGATTTCCCATGATGCACGTAGTGTTTCTTCCTCCAAACACCAAGGATTTTGGACCCTAAACTGTATATTGCTCTGGAAAAGGTTCAAATGGTTTCTAAATGCAGTGGAACGGGAATTGAATGGTTTGATGTAAATCAAATATCACTACATTACAGCAAAATAAAGTAACAGGGAAATAAAAAATAAAGTCAAAATTATGATGAATGATATTCAGAGTATGAAACCAAATTTCTGTGTGTTAATTGAATATATATTATGTTGGAAGGCTCAATGTAAACAGGTGTAAAAGCAAAAATGTCCAAAACCATATCATATAAAACTAAAGAGATGTTTGATCTAAATAGTTATTTATATATACAATGTTGGTCCCTAGTCCCATATATAACCTACTCTGTGGCATTATAGAGAAACAGAATTACAAAATTAACAAGAAACTAACAAACATAAAACCCCCACAAATACAGCTTAAATGGTACAGAGGAAATTTACAACAATTATAAATGGACTGGATTATTATGAGCCCACCGTCTTGCTACAAAACTTAAACTTACTTGTCTTCAACATTGCACTGGTAATGTACAAAGAAAAACAATCTTCTTTCAAACTTAAAGTATAATTATCATTGTTCATGAAAAATTAGTTTTGTCTTTTTTTTCTTTTTTTTGGTCATGTCTGCTGGTAAAGTTTAGAACTGTCTGAAACTGCTGACATTTGCAATATGTTGTATATAAAAAGGGTAGGTTTAATAAGCTATAGTAAGGTGTATTAAGGTGAACTCAGCCCTTACCTTTTCTATCAGTAATTCTATATATGCAAACTCTGTACATATAAAGCTTTGAGAGTTTGCTATAAAAATTAGACTCACTTTAAACGTGATCAATTTTAGCTCAGAGTATCTTTTTGAAAACCCTTAAAATGTGTTCTTCCAACAGGGACTTATGAGTTCTGGTGGCTTAAACAGCAATAATTTATGTTGGATTTCTTCTTGAGCCCCAAGGCCACCGGGGAGCAAAGGGGATGAACTGCAGTTTAACCCTCCGTCAGGTCTTTTATGCAGATATCGACCTGTGTGGTATCCACAGAAACCTCAGAATCTCAGCTAAAAGCTCATATAAACCATTTCTACAACGACCAAACGCTAAAGAGCAGTTACATAATTTCGCAAAAGTTCACTAAACACAAACAATGGAGGTAAGAACTCACTCGACTTCGTGTAACCGGATAGACATTGCCTAGTTAGCAACCAGAGATCTCACAGATTCGAAATCTGCAAGTTTCACCACGCTCCGACCAAAGTTCATTGAACCAGTGGCAAAGAAGACCACAAATATGCATAACTTTCCATATGTGCTAAAGCAGAAAGCCGTTTAGCTGAGCGTTTTCCTGCGCTGTTCCCCACCAATAGCCGATAGCTGTAGAAACTGATAATGGCGGTGCTAACACAATGCATCAGAGCCACATCAACAATCCCCATTTTCAGCCAAGTTACAGTCACATTACTGGATTGTGTCTTACTTTTAGGGTCATGTGGAGTTTTCGACTTGCAACTTCTGATTGGAACTGATGTGAACATGGCATAATTACAGTGATTCTATTGGCTCAAACTATTAAAAAGAGGTGTCAATCATGCAAATCAGCCAATAGAAGCTGAAGTTACAGCCCCTCAGAATTTAAGGCACCAAAACCTATTTAAACTGTCTATGGCGCATGGCAGAATAGGCCGTTGGATGTGAGTGTGTGGGTAATTCTTCAAAAATATTCAAAAAACAAGCATTTTTAGACATGCAATTGAGTTTAAATAGTGTCTGCTGTTCAATACCTCAAAATTTTAAATTCACACGTGGTGTCAGAGTGTGCCAAAATTGGACAAACTAGACAACGTCTGAACATTTATTTATTTATTAAAAGCGCAAAAATTTTTCACTGTTTCACTTCAGAAGCATAAATCTTTGCACTTTTCATATGTTGATTACTGGTTTTATGAATTTAAATGTGAACCAAAGTATATTTTCAAAGTGGTTATATGCTAAAAAAAAATAACAAATAACTTGAGGAAAAAAATCTACTTACTTTTTCTGTGTTCCAGCCTCAGTAACTTTGACACAGTAACATCCGTTGTAGTATTTACACCTCTGATGAAATCTCACAAATGTTAACTTTGTTTTGATACCAAGATTGTTTACACAGAGTTTGTAATTGCAGAGAAACACTCCACTCATTTTGGGCATGTCTTTTTTGAGCAGGAAGCTCAGAAAGCCCCTGGTGGCTTAACTGGTTATTAACTGATCTTTTGTTGCTTCTTCTCTCCCTTTCTTTCAGAGTCTGTAGCTCTCTGCTCAGGGACAGTCTTCTGCAGCCCTTCTGTGATCACAGGCCTACCTGGCATTTCTCATCCATATCCTTCTTCTTTCCATTCACCCATCTTTCCCCGTTATGAAAGGCCTGTCCAGTAGCCGGGGTCACCATCATGTGGTCTCCTATGAACCATCATATGATCCACTGGGTCACCATGTTGACCGCAAGCCATATTTGATCAGTCAGATGGACATGCCTGTGCCCATTCCCATGCCACATCCAGCTGAGCTGCCCTACTACAATGCTCAGCGTACCTCATACCCCTCTGACAGCAACAGCATCGTCCCATATGGAACCTTCCCCAGGAGGTGCCACTCTACCTCCTCATCTCACCATCCTGAGGTAAAGGATGAGTGTATGGCCATGGTACCATATGTAGGAGGAGGAGGAGGAGGTGGTGGTGGAGGAGGAGGAGGTGGAGGAGGCTATGGGGGTAAAACACCCACTCGGGTACCAGCAAACTTTGTGGACCCGTTTGAACGTCAGCCATCATTTTCCAGAGATGGCTACCATACATTGCAATACAAACGAGGGGTGCAGGCCCACAGTGGGGGGATGGGGGCCAACAACAACAATGACAGTCCAGGGAGAATTCGCCATCTTGTCCACTCAGTCCAGAAACTCTTCACCAAGTCACATTCATTGGAAGGGCCACACCACACACAGTCCTCCAAGGGGGCCAATAATGGGAGTGTTAATGGTGGTGGTGGTGGCGGTGGAGGAGGTGGTGGTGGTGGCTCGAGGGCCAGCCCAGAAGGTGAAACTCCACCAGTGGGAGTGCGCCATCGGAAACGCAGTAAGAGCCGTGAGCGCTGTAGATCAGCAGAGCCCAAGCATCGAAGCCACCACCACCACCACCACCAGCTCCACGGCTCAGCATCTGCTCCAGGCTCTGGATACTGGAGCTCAGATGACTACCTGGAACGGGAGCTGTGTCTCTACCACCCTCACCACCACCAACCTCCACCCTCCCCCTCCCCCTCCATTTCCCCCTCGCCTATTGCCATGACAATAAGCCGGTATCCCGGCAACAACCCAGACAAGTTCCCCCAGACTCCCCTCCCCAGTCTCTCCTCCTCGCAGTCCCAGCAGTACTTCATGATGGACCCTTACGGCACACTAAACGAGCACACACACACCCACGCACACCATGGCCACACACACCACCATTCTGCACTCAAAGCCTCCCGGAGCAACAACGATGTGAAGTATGCAGCGTCGACAGCATGTGTGCCAATTAGTGGTAGCAGCAATAACAGCGGTGGCGGTATCGGTGGAGGAAGTGGCTCCTTGCTTCCAGTGGGTCTTGTGGACGGGCCCCTTGTGAAGAAAGGGCCATGGTCATCAAGCCTAACGGTGAGCAGGGCCCAAGAGGTCTACACCAACAACAGCAGCCACAACCAGCCACGAGCCAGCGCAGGATCCGGTAACCTAAACCTAGATAGAGCTCTAGTCAAATCTAAGGGCAGTCAGCAGCAGGAGCGCGCTTGCCATTTCTTACAGGTAAATAATTCCTCCCCAACCCCCATTCAAATCCAGTCAATTCACCTTCTCCCCCCTCTGTTGATTCCCTTTTCTCCACAACTTACTTTTTTCCATCAATGCTTCCTCTAAGTCAGTGGTGTCCAGTCCTACAGTTCCAGGTAGACAAGGGCAAACCAAGTGGAGTCCATAAGTTTGTTTTTAGTTTAGCAGATATGTGACAGGTTTTTGCTCTATCAATGCCAAAACAACTGGGCACTTGACAGCCCTTTTGAGAAAAATCACTACAAAGACTTCATGAACTCTTAAAAGATTAACACACAAGTCATAAACACTTCTCTTAGATATCTAACTTAATAATAAATAATGTAATTAATTATCATAATATGTCCTCTGTCAATCAGGCACTGTATGACTGATTATTTGTATTCAAAAGTGGGAGAGCAGTAGAGTGATCAAAGACTGAAACTAACTTAAATAAACTGGAAAATAGATTTAATGACAGATATTTCTGGACAGTTTAAGAATGCTCCTACCATGGGAAACCCAGTCATCACAAAATGATGAATAGACGGCAGTGATGGAGGACTTCAGCAAGGGCCTTTCATGCAGGTTAGCTGAAAGAAACATGACCCAGGATGAAATATGTTTCAGTTTAGGAGACAGGGTTTAGTAAGCGATTGCTTAGGTGCTTTGAGAGTTTGTATGTTCCTATGTTGTTTGGTGTTCTGTTGGAGTGAAAACTGCAGATTTACATGACTGGAAAGTACTACTGAATATCACTGACTATAACTGATGGCACACTAGAATAATGAAGGCTTCGCCACATTCATCAGTTTACAACTCTGAGAACCTTTTGACAATGTAAAAAAATATCATATTTATACCACTTATACTATTATATTTAGATAACCCTGGTATTTTCTTCTTTTAAATCAATGACTTAAATACAAATAATTAAATCATTTTATTGAATTAAAACTGATTTCTTACAAATACGATTAGGTGTTTTAGAACATATTATTTGTAAATTGAGAAATCTGACTTCATGAGTGTTTGCACAGAAATGCAAGTAGTGGTGATAACTGCATCGTCATACTGATAAGTTCAGGACACATAAGAGCTATAGTTACTTGCTTCTTTCACATTGAAAGCAATAACAAGTGGAAGCTAGAAACCCCCCCTAAAAGCTACACCAAACACCACCCATTTACATGCTGGGCTTTAAAAGTAAATAAACAAGCAAACCAATGAAAAAGCAACAAGGATTTCAAAATCAGACTGAAAACTGTGAAGATCTACTGCTAAAAAGACAAAAAGTACTCTGGCATTGATGTTTATTTTTTGTCCCAACCAATATTCTATCAAACATGTGTTGCAGACCGGGACAGCAATATACAACATAACACGATTCTTTAGAAAGTTTACTTCAGGAAAATGTTCATTAAAAGAAAATCAAAAGAGCACACATGCGTATGTGAGTATTGGGAAGATAGGGAACACCACCAAAGACAAATCAACCGCAGGTCACTGCTTTAGTACTTCATTAGCAGTCTTAATTTGGGTTTGGGCCTGGTTATCTTTGCACATAATAGGAGCACTTAAAAACAACATTAAGAAAAACCCCACACTCACTAGTAACAGTGCAGTATGTACTCAGAGTCAGGTGATATGGATTTGTTCTAGTGTGTCCAGACCCTTAGAGGGAACATTACTCCCTACCACCAGTCTACTACTCTTGTCTCCCAAGAACCCCACTGCCACCTACTCCTCTTCTCTACCACTTCCCTCTCTGCCTTTCCTCCACTCACCCAACCCACTCCCACGCTTCCACCTACCTTCTTGCCACCCACCAACCCACCTCTACTTCCTTTACTTCCTCTTGGTTTGGAGAGCCTCCCTCTTCCTTCTCCTCTTCCTCCTCTATCCTCCTTTTGCGTTGAAGAGAGAAGTAAGTGCAGAGCCAATAGCAGCCTTACTCTCTGAATGCTAGGTAATGACATGAACTCATGAAGAACAACATCCTTTCCTGTTTGTAGAGTTCATTTTTAATTTAGTAGTGTTTCCCTTCCTGCCTCGCTACCAGTTACCCTGACTTTCTCAATATTTTTTGTTGGATGAATAAATTAATTTTGCTGTTATTTGAAGTGTCGTGTTAAACTAAGTGTTGGGGAGGTATTTAACGCCACACAGGGAGTAGAAGTGTCTGGCAGTTACCTAATGGTGCTGCAAGAAAATGTTTTAATGTAATTACTTGATATATACAGTACATTCTAAAAAAAAACATTTGTGCTGCTGGAAAATCTGACACCATCCAAGAAGCACTTGGTTTGGTGCAATTTTCACTTTCTATTATTTGCATCGAATATACGATCATATTTCCGATCATTTTTACTATACTAGTTGTGTACTCAGATTTCTTGGTGGCAGTCATTCTCCAAAGTGTATGAACTGGGATATTCAAGTGATAAACAAACATAGCATTCAGTGTACCTGTCTACAGACACGTCTACATCAAAGACCCACAATGGCCAGAGAACAATGTTGCAGATGACTTTTCTATATGCTGTTCAGTGTCAAGTTGGATATCATTAGCTATTTGCGCCTTCATTTCATTTCATGTTGAAGAGCAGAACAAATGACATCTTATGGCAGGATGAAGACATCAGAAACAGACAAAAGATGATCTAACCACAACACAAGCCTAGTCATTAATTAATCGTGTTGCTGCATGACTGGGACCTCCAAAGTTGTGATCGTAAGCATAACGTGCACATCAAAATCTTAGTTAACCAGACAGCAATCTTTTTTGAAGCATTCAAATACTCACAGCCCACAGCTTATAGTGTACGCCACGAGTTTTTAAAAATTTGGCTTAAGGACATGTTACATATGAATATTGCTAACAAAAAGCTTGAGAAGCAAACTATGATAACTGAATAGTCTTGATGCATGCTCAATCATCCAGGTAAGTAAATCTCCAAAAGTTGATTCTGTTCATCTGGACGTAGCGTTTTGTGGGAGAGACGTACAAGCTTTAGGCAGTCCTTGCCAAAGTGGGTTAAAACATCTAAAACGTCTTTGGCCAACCCACTTTTAGTCATTGTGCAAATGTACAGTTTATAAGGTTGGAAACCTGCAGTCAGCTGAGACTGAAGAAGTCACCTGGATGAGTGACGAAATGTTTCTCCCAGTGAAAACGCTACGTCCAGATGAACAGAATCAACTTTTTGGGATTTCCTTACTTGGATGGTTGAGCATGCAAGGCATTTCATACCTGGCATTAAAACACTGGACACAGTGTCCACCAGTGTTAACAGAAATATGTCTATTACAATTTCCATCTGCACAGACTAAATGTCAGAGTGCAACATGAGTTGAATTTAGCTACCCGGCATATGGCTAAGTAAATTTAGGGTTAGGCTAACCCTAACCATAGACATTGTTTGACAACGAAAAATCTAAAATGTTGATGTGATTGGCACTGGGCTGCTTTTTGTAATTCAAAGGGACAGAGATGAGTGACCTGTAAAACCTCAGGTGACTGTGTTATGCCTGTCTCAGTAATTCCCTCTCAACATCAGTAAAAGGTCTGACTGCCACTGCTTAATATGAAAAATAAGGTATGCAGAAGTAGACCCACTTCAAAGTTCCACTGTGTAACTGATAGTTAGTTAAATAACCTCCCCAGTACCTGCTTGTGTTTATGTGTTATTCTGTTTTGCAATGTGGTATAATCTGCAAGTGTGTTTGTGTGTGTGTGTGTTGATGCAAGCTCTTTGCGGCTGCATTATACAGTCTGACAGAATTACCAACAAAGTTGTGAGCATTCACGCTGCTAAATACAATACTAAACCCCACAATCACAAACTTTATTTTTAGAGCTTTCTAGATTTGTAATCCTTTGTGAGGTTGCCCATTACCTTTTCAAGAAACCAGTGAATAATTCCTGGCAACACAATGTATCTTAGTTCTCTAGAGGAACAATCGTGACCCAAGCTGAGGAGACAAATGTGGAGACAAATCACCGTTTTAAAACCATTATGCAAAGATAGAGGTCAGCTCATAGCCAAACCCACTGTGGACACATGCCATTCATTTCTGGTTAATCAACTTGAAGATTAGTAGTAAAGAAAATACTGAAACATCAGTAGGCTAAACAGGTGCATTTTGAAGTATTGCAGCATTATTACATTAGATGCAATTTTCTAGATGTAGATATTCCACATAGCTTTGTGTGCTGGCTCACTTTTATCAACAGGAACAGACCTTAAATAAGGACTGGCCAATCAGCTCCGTAGTCAGGATGGTCCTATCATCCCCCGGTAGGACTATAGATAACCAGTATTGTTGGGTGGCAGAGGAGGCTGTAGCAAGAAGGACCTGATGCTTAGCAGTTTGATGACAGTCATTTTTATTTGCAATGCTTTCTGCTCTTTAATCTACATGCAACTTTTAAGCTGTCCCCTACAGCTCACTCACACCACACAGCTCTCTCCTCCAGGCCCGGCGGCTACTGAAATAGGTAAGGTGTAGTTAGTGTGATGAATAACAGGTGAACCCACTGCTCAGAGGGTGAAAGGGCAGACCAGGAGGTAATAACGAACGGAGTCAGCCATCCACTGGATTTTCTCCAACTGGTGCCCCAGATGCTGTACCTCCCTCCATCCAACTGCACTTGTCTTCAGGTTGACTGTAAGCCCCATCTGCCTGAGGGACTCCAGGACCACAGCCACCCACTGCATATGCTCCACTCAGGTGTCACAGTGGATGAATAGAATAGAATAGCTTTATTGTCATTATATGACATAATGAAATCACAATTGCATGTCCCTTTAAAAATCCATATGAACCCTCACCCTCCCCCCTCCCAAAAAAAATGTAAAAGTAAGATGGCTGATGATGATCAAATCACCCAGATAGGCACCAGCATATGCACTGTGTGGATGCTGCACCCAGTCCATGAAGTGCTGGAAAGTGGCTGGGGCTCCAAACAAGCCGAACAAGTGTGATGAATTGATACAAATCATACAGAGTAGAGAAGGTCATCTTTTCCTTGGGCTGTGGAGGCAAGGAAATCTGTCATTATCCCACAGTTAAATCTAGTGTTGCGAAAAGGCGAGCAGTGCTAACTGGTCCAGGAGCTCATCGACCTGGGGCATTGGGTAGGCGTCAAACTTTAATAGGGTGCTCTACGAGATTGGTACTTGTAGGGGCTAGAACACATCTGCAAAATGCTGTTGCAATTGTTTAATAATAATAATGGATTGGATTTATATAGCGCTTTTCAAGGCACCCAAAGCGCTTTACAATGCCACTATTCATTCACTCTCACATTCACACACTGCTACGGTTGTAGCCACAGCTGCCCTGGGGCAGACTGACAGAAGCGAGGCTGCCATATCGTGCCATCGGCCCCTCTGGCCAACACCAGTAGGCGGTAGGTGAAGTGTCTTGCCCAAGGACACAACGACCAGGACAGAGAGCACGAGGATCGAACTGGCGACCTTCCGGTTACAGATACGCTTCCCAACCCCCTGAGCCACGGTCGCCCATGGCATGGTTTGACATGGTCATCGCAATAGCGTCACAAGACCGCTCCATTGGAAAATCCTCCAGGGAATTATCAGAACTGGTGGGTTCTCCCATGAAGGCCCCGCTGTTTCCTCCTCCCCAGAGTCAGCGTTAGATGACCTCACATCACTGCTGAGCACAGCAACAGACCCTGCATGTCCCTACTGGCCACATTCGCACTGCCCCATTAACCTACTGAACTCGATCCAATCTGTTCCAAAATTCAAAGGGTGCATCAGGCTTGAGCTAACTACAGCCTTCAGTCTATGTGTTGTGCCTGACATAATTAATTTCAACCGGTCCCATGGGATATTTATGAATTTCCACATGCACACACCTAACCACCACCCACTCTGCCTCCAGTAATGCCCCTGGACTAACTAGGGTTTGGTGGACCACAAGGCCACCAAGGCCTGGCATATACTCCCTTGGCACCTTACCAGTATGCAGTCTGTCTCTCTTGGGACCGGAGGACGGTGTCAGAAGGAACATCTGTCCCACCTCCATTACTGGGCAATCCTGGCAAATGTGTCCTGTCATGAAATCTTTTCCTCAGGGGCGGGACTGGTCGACTTCCACTGGCCACAGCTACTCTCGGGACTGCCCCAGCTGCACCACCAAGTGATCTTCAGCTAGGGTCACGGCAGTTTCAAGGCTCGCTGGCCAGTGATAGCCGACCCACTCCGCTCTGCTGAGAGCCCCTTCACGAACTGTTCATGCACTACCACATCCAGCAGTCACACCTCTTTCAGCATGGGGTTGGGCTGCAGCCTGCAGTGTGTGGCATCATGCAGCCACCCGGCGTAGGTGAGGGGCCTGTCTCCCAACCCCAGATGTTCTCAAACGAGGCCCTTGCCTGGGTGGAGAGGCTGAGGGTGGCCACCTGGCCCTCGCCTGACAGCAGCTGCATCTAATGTCTGTCACTCGGCCTGGACCCGCAGTTTATTCAGCACCACCTCCAGCTCCTGGTGCATCACTGCCAACTCTCCCACCATCTGTGCCAATGCCTCCACTGCCCGGACTGGCTGCTGATCCATCATACTGAGCTGGGTTTCGGCACAACTGTAGCAAGAAGGACCCGATGCTTGGGAGTTTGATGTCAGTGATTTTTATTTACAATGAAGCACACGCAGCTTTGCAGCTGCCCTCTCCAGCTTACACACACCATACAGCTCCCTTCTCTGAGCCCTGGCGACTACCGAAATAGAGAAGGCATAGTTAGTGTAATGGATAAAGCTGTGCCAGCCAGCCTTCCCTGGCACTGTCCCCAGAGCCCGCTGTTCAACCCCTCCCCTGCAGCTGAACCACAAACCACACCCTGCTGTAGAGGTTAACGTGTAGCCATTAGTGTAGCACTATCCACACTCCATAAAGCCACATTGTGCTTTATGGAGTGTGGAGAAAAGAAATAAATAAAATACGAGCACATGTATGTGAGAGAGGAACACAAACAGTGGGAGTTTATTTCTCATTTCCAGCATGAAGTTTACTCATCGACATGCAACAATGAAAGACTTAGCTGACCATAATTAGGTAGCATACCTGGATAAATAACAGCTAAAACTGTACTCAATTATAAGATGTTTATGGTGCTTTATTTTTTTGTACCTTAAGTTCTAACAACTTGTCCAGATGCCTCACTGGTTTGTTCTGCACTCTTCACTGTGCCCTCCCCACACCCTCACATTTGAACTAAAGAGCATGTTCCTAGCATGATCACATTATGGTCTAATAAAAAAACAACAAAAAACCCCAAAACAACAATTAGAAAGATTCTCCTATTTTCCAAATTGATAATGACGATGGATGCCCACAAATGGATCCAACACAAAAGTGCAAGCTTGTACACGGCTAGACACGTGTTTGTTGCAAGTGTCAATATTTGTGGAAATACAACATGAAATTCTAGAGAGGCAGATTTAATTCATTATGAATCCGAATGAAATGATGCTACTAATTTAACCTGTGGAAATGGGCTAAACATCACCTTGATTGTTGAGCTACTGCTGATCACTTGGCTATTGTCAGCCTCCCTGAGCTCATTGTCCATCTCTTCTATTCATAAAAAGGGCCACTATCCAGTGCTGTGTGCTATGCACTTTAAACAGTATATGACCTCAGTGCACCATCTTCCTATAGGTTTGTTAGAAAGGGGAGCAGTTTTCATGAAAGTTCTGCTTGTGTCTTTTTAAAAAATATAATTTTGTGTAGTGCAATACCCAGACCTAGTCCACACGGGTGACATTTCCTGCTGAGCTAGATTTCACAGATAATAAGTGGGATTTTACAGGAACTCCTGTTTGAACTTTGGACTAAGTCAGCTTGAATTTAATATTCGTGCATAGCTACAATACTTTCACATAAGGAAGATTACAAATGTGCTTCATGAGCGTAGACAAGCCGAATCAAGTCAAAACCAAACTAGAGACAAGGGCAAAAGATTAGCATGACTGGGAAACTGAGGAAAAGCTACGTTTGTCTTACATGCAAAGTCTTGCTGTTAAGTATCAGCTACAAACAGCTTATCAGAGCTGCTCAGTTAGCTGTGTCAAAAGAGCACATTAAAGCTGTCTCCATTCCTCTTGGCTGTATGTTCTGTTCAGCTTGGGTGCTGCTTGCACTGTTACAGTACCTGTTATTTCTAATACTGCTGTCTTAATCTATCAAAACAGTGTTGCCAAGGAAACAGTCTACATTTCGCAGTAAAAAAAAACCCCACAGTCGATGCTTAGGACACGCAGTACATATTGAGTCACGGAATCACATGAACAGGGACTTCTTTATTCATTTATTATGTTAGTGATTTCATTGTAAATGCTTAGAGACGCATCACATTTCTGACAAGCAGCATCTGCATTAAGCGCAGTCTAAACTATCAACTGCAGCAATTCACTATTCCTCAGCCATTACAGCAGAATGAGTGTTGAGCTGCACTGGAAGTGAAGTCTGTGCGTGGGTGAGAAGCACTGCTGCTGCTGACTGCAGCTGGTTCTTTCCTCGCATTCTCTTTTTTTAGCCAAACTGCTCATTTGTGTGTCTTTGACGTCACACACATACAGAGAGAGAGAGAGATATTTAGCTCAGCAGATCTGTTCAGCCTCTTTCCCTGTGTGATTCATATATAATTAGTCAGAGTAGCAGTACATTTCTCCTGCTGTCTGTCTCTGTTATTGTCTTTCAAATTCTCACACTCTGGTCTTAAATGTGAAGGTGGTAAACACAAGTTTCATGCAGCGCCACACTACATCTACACTGGCCAGCCATAATATTAAAACCACCTACCTAATATTGTGTAGCTCCCGCTTGCGCCACCAAAAGATTTGTTGACAACATTTGGGGCACACATTCTGGATGTCCTCTGACCTCTGGCACAGGGACATTGGTGGGTGTCACCAGGTCAGTGCTTTGAACTCTAAGTCATGTGCACATTTCCTTGATACAGCAGGCGCTTGTGCAATGCAGAGGTATGCTGGGTCTGCACACCCCTACTTCAGATGTCATCGCATTTTAATGCAACAATCAATGTTATTCACTTTGCCTGAGACATTTTGGTGCTATATCTTTCATACATAGTGTTATTATCAGTTCAGGCCCAGGTTAATAATGACCACCTCCGGTGCTGTTGGCCAACAATGTGCTGGTGGAAACTGTCCTACTGTTGGCTAAAGACTAAGGTTGAATGAATGAAGTGGTAGAGAGTAGTAGAGAGAGTCCCAAGGGCAGAGAGAGTGGTAATTGGAGCAGATTCCAATGAACTTGTTAAAATGAAGTAGTTAAAATGTAACCCAGTTAATGTAGTTGAAATGAATAGAGGTCTGAGGAGGTGTTTGGAAGGTATAGTGTTAATAAGAGAGATGCTAGGGACAGATGGTATTGGATTTTGTAAATGTTGTGGAGATGACTGTGGTGAACACTTACAGAAGAGGGATGAACAGAGGGTGGTGCACGAAGGTAAATTACAGCTGCAAGAGTTAGGAGACCGCAAGGTCGTGTCAGGGGAGAATGTAGGTGTGCAACATCAGATGGTAGACTTTAGGATGACTTTGGACATCACGAAGAGGAAGAAAGTAAAGGTAGAATCAAGGATGAAATGGTGGAAGTCAAAGAAAGAAGAATGTTTCACAGAGTTCAGGGAGGAGTTGAGACCGACTCTGGGTGGTAGGGAAGAGTTATCAGAAACTAAACAGGTCGGGGAAGTCTGTTTCGTACATCCTCTGGACAGAAGAATGAGGACAAGGAGATTTAGTGGAGGAATGAGGAAGTACAAGAAAGTATTCAAAGGAAGAGGTTAGCAAAGAAAACGTGGGATATTAAGGAAGCTGAAGAAAGTACAAAGGAGTACTGAAAGGCTAGGTGTACGGCAAAGAAAGAGGTAACAAAGGCAAAGAAAATGGTTTATGTTGAGTTGTATGTGAGACTGAGTATTAAATAAGGACAAAAGGACTTGTTTCGACTGGCTAGGCCAGGAGTGTCAAACTCCAGTCCCCAAGGGCCGGTGTCCTGAAACTTTTACGTGTGTCCCAGCTGAATAAAATTAGTAGATCATTAGCAAGACCTACTCATGTTACAGCAGCTCATGAGTGATGAACATGGTGCTAGAGAGGTACATTTTTCCAAACACTTACATTTATTTAAATTTACTTGAACAGGGTTAGGGGTTGCCACCTCAGCATGCAGTCAAGTTCTACTGCATCCTCAGCACTTTTAAAACAATATTACAAACCATTGTTAATATTTTGATTTCAGAAAGATTCTTTCTTTTTTGTAAATTTGCATATTTTGCCCAGTTATTTTTTTGTGTTACAGTTTCTTCTCAGTGAGCAAGCAGGCCCTCAGGTCAGGCACATACAAACACACATGCACTTAAAGGCACATATACACTCTGTTATGTTATGCATTAGCACACTTCTGTGTTGACAGATGCGTGGTTTGGCCAAAGAGAAATGCCAGACCAGTCTCTACACATATTGTCCCATGTTGATTACCCAACAGACTGTACTACTGCAGTGAGAGAAATCTGTATGGATGATGTGTGTTAGAGAGAGATATAAAAAGGAAATGCTATCCATCAGTGTAGTACAACTGTGTTTTTGGTCAATATGTTTTGTTCTTTATTGTATTAAATGTTGTTCTGCATGCTAGCTTGGTTTCATGTACCATCAGGACAGTTTAGTTAGTCAGTGTAGTGGCTGGGACTTGAACAGCAGTGGAGCAGATCCTCCTAACACTGTTCTTTGTCCTCTTGGTGTGGTCATCAGGTACCTCAGGATGAATGGAGCAGCTTCTCTCCTCTAGGGAAGGAAGATGACATCCCCTGTCGGAGGATGAGAAGCGGCAGCTATGTGAAAGCCATGGCTGAGGATGACAGCGGAGATTCTGATGGAAGTCCCAAGCCCTCTCCCAAGATCCAAGCTCGGCGGGCCAGCTACCTGAAAGCCACACAGCCATCACTGACTGAGATGACCACTCTACAGTAAGCCCCTCCATTCCTCATTGGTTTATGGGTGACATACTATAAGAAACAGAAGGACCTGTACTTGCAAAGGCTTCCATTAGTAAGAGTTGCACATAGTGAGAACAAGAAATCGTCGAATTTCACCTGAAAATTAAGAACAAATTGTGGTAATGATAAAGCATCTTGCTTCGAAAGCACGGGTGTCAAACTCCAGCCCTCGAGGGCCGGTGTGCTAAAACTTTTAACTGTGTCCCGGCTGCGACACACCTGAATAAAATTAGTAGGTCATTAGCAAAACTCTATAGAACTTGACTGCATGCTGAGGTGGCAATTCAGCCATTCACTTACAATTACTTAAATTCGCTTGAGTAGAGTTAGGGGTTGCCCTCGAGGACTGGAGTTTGACACCCCTGGAAAAAGGTAAAACAAACAAAGAGACAAAAAATGTTAGGAGTGGGGAAGAGTATTTTTAAGCAGCTTAGGAGTTTCTTAAGTAGAGTCCAGGTTGCACCCCTCAAGGACAGCAGCTTATACCCCAGATGTGTCTATAGTTTGTGATGGTGATTTCCTAGACAATTGTTTCTCTACAAGGGCACACCTGTTCCAATCATTTAATTCAATAAAATGTTTACAAAACTCCAAATACAAAGTGTCTTGATGCATGCTCAACCATCCAAGTAAGGAAATCCACAAAAGTTGGTTCTGTTTATCTGGATGTAGCGTTTTCAGTGGGAGAAACGTCTTGTCACTCATCCAAGTGACTTCTTCTGTCTCAGCTGACTGCAGGTTTCCCCAACCTTTTAAACAACATATTTGCATAATGACTGAAACTCGCACTACTGGCAAACAGCTGTGAAGTGAACGTGGCATGTCTGTTATTGCCAGATGGGCTGGCCTGAGTATTTCAGAAACTACTGGGATAGAGTTTACAAAGAATGATCCAAAATTGAAACTATCCAGTGAGCACCATGGTTTGCTCATGGCCTGTTGAAAACTGTTTCTGCATCAGTAATATGTCTTCTTTGTCTGTTAATCGTGTGAAACTGCACATGATTATTTGCAGCTAGCGGCTTGTTAATGCTCTCCATCAAATCCAAAAACAGCATGTTGATATATGAAGATCATAAAGGCTCCAAAATTGATCAGATTATATTTTAAATATTAGTTCAGTTCTCTTGTAAACCCCAGCTGTCGATTGTAAGTTTAGAGTGTTTATTAAGATAAAAATAAAAGCGTTCCAACATCTCACCTGTTTGTTTTTATTCAGGCATACATGTAAACTATTTTTATTAAGAGAGAGATGAAGCTTGTGTTTCTGTCATGTAGTGATTATGCTCAACTGTATGAAGCTTATTAGACATTATGAAACAGGTGATAACAGTGCTTAAGATACTTTTTGAAATTTCTTTCTTAAAGAAATCTACTACATCATGTGTAATTTTTCTTATATCATCTGTCATTTTGTATTGCAAATAAATTGCATAATATTAGCTTAGGGTGACTGGCTTGGAGGGAAAGTTAGGCTGTGATGGTTTGAAAGTATGCTGAGAAGGGATAGTTGATAAAAATGCTGAAAATGGAGCTGCTAGGCAGGAGTCAAAGACAGAGACTACACAGATAGACGGATGCAGTGAAGGAGGACATGCAGAGCGTTGGTTTGACAGAAGAGGATGCTGGGGATGGGTGAGATGGAGGCAGATCATCTGCCAAAGCCACGTCTAAAGGGAGTGGCATGATGGTGGTTTAGACAATGAAGATTATTCCAAGGTGGTTTGAGATATTTATTCATGCATACGTCTTCTCTTTCCCATGCTACAGAGTCAGACAAAGACACAGCTTCTCTACCTTTACATTTATACCTGTTGGTTCTCCGCATCTGATGCCACATATGATTATATTTAAGAGAGCCTCCTCTTGCTGGGGGTCTCCTGACCTCGACTCCCCTCAGACCTGCTGTCTCCTTTCCAAAAATATTCCAAGTCGCAGGGTCCACATATGTCTCACATGCTCCCCTATCCTAACCTTGACATGTGTACGTTAGGCTCAGTTCTATTTACAGAAAACAGAAAGATTTCTTAAGCCTCTAAACGTGTCCAAAGACAGAAGTTTGTTATGTGTCCATTGGTATGTGCTTGTCTCTCGTGTGCGTCTCCCTAAGGCCTGTGTCTATATTGTGTGTTTGCATGCTTACACCTATATGAGGTTATCTGTGTACATAGGTGTGTGTATCTAGTGTAGTTGGTGAAAGGAAACAAGTCAACCTATAACAGTCAGACATTGTATATAACACCTGTGTTTGCAGGATTTCAGCTGAGCACTCCCCCAAACTGCAGATCAGGAGCCACAGTTACCTGCGTGCGGTGAGTGAGGTTTCAATCAATAGAAGCCTGGACACCCTGGACCCCAAAACCCTCCTCGACCCCAAATCACTGCTGTCCTCACCCCAATACCGCTCACGCAATGAAAGCTACATGAGAGCCATGAGCACCATCAGTCAGGTTGGTTGGCATCACTGCTGTCTTTATATTTACTGTATACCCTATTCAGTCATTTCATATCAAACAGTTTTGATGTCAAACCATCAAAGACTCATCTTTGAAGGTTGACACATCCTAATTCCATTACTGTATACCATTGCGGTTTCCTAGGATCTCACTGTTGCTGTTACAAAAACATCACGGACACGTGGACATATTTTTCCACTGGCTGACTTTTCATAGGTTCAAAAGTTGTCTTGAGCAATAGTTCTTCAGGCTTTCTGGAGATCTTTTAATGTTTATCATTGGACATTGTCTGCTTTTTCACTCGTTTATACTCAAATAGTTCAAACAAAACAAGGCACCTAACCCAAGAGATGAACTGATGTTTTGTCTAAACTTAGCAAAGAATCTGTGTTTTTGTATCATTAGGCACTTGGTGTCAAGACTGGCTACATGGCCGACAGGAGTAGGACCCAAATGCAGTACTCGAAATGAGAGTGTGAAAAAGTACCCGACAGCTCTAGGGATTCTGCAGATGATCCATGTTTTATTTCCCCTTGCAGTTGATGCACACATGCTTGCACACACACATGTGCGCACACATACATGTCTTTCATGTTGCTTCCATTGTTTCCTTTTCAGCATACTTCAGCCTGCTGTTTCTGCAACTCTCCTCTGCTTCTGGTTCACATCTTCACGAAAGTTAGCAAACTGCCATTTCCCACCAAGAGTCATGCTCATAGTTCACAAACTGTATATCATGTTAAGGATCTAATACCCTAAATTTTCTTTAGAGCCCCATCGTTAAACCTTGAAGGAGTATCTTTTGCCATGGATGTCAAATGCACCATATGGTGGGAAGATTCCCTACCCAGTGGTAGCATGTGGTAAAAGACCCATTGCTCCACAAGCAATGGTGATCACAGTCATCATTAGGTCCTAAACCCACACCTAACCTCCCAGAGGTTAGATGTTTCCTTTAGAGGAAAGGAAAACAGATTTTTTTTATTGCTATAGTTTTGATGTAAATCGGTTAACATGGTTATTTTGGTTTTTGTGATTAACTAGTTTAAGACTTTAGACTAGGTTATGGTTGGGTTCATCACAAGTGATGACTTAGATCTCACATGGTTAAACAGTAATGGTGTTAAACATCCAATCAATCGCTGCACCCATGGCAACTGTTCTACTGATTGCACTGCCATTTAAAAGTGGCAGCAAATAAACTTTTCTGCAGGATCAACAATACTACCCTGAACCATGCGATACTTTAATAATTTCAGTGATTTGAAATTGATTTGTATAGAGGTTTCCTCATTGTCCTCTAAATCTAAACTCTAAATTATTCCCTCTGTTTGTCCTTTTCTTCATTTGATTTCCATCAGCTGAGTGAGGTGGAAGTAAATGGGCAGATTGAGCAGGTGTGTGAGCAGGTGTACAGTGAGATGCAGTCTCAGGCCATGGAGGCTGCCATGGACAGCATGGACACCATGGACACACTGCCTATGCCGGGATGCTTCCGGATGCGGAGCCACAGCTATGTAAGAGCGATTGACCAGGGCTGTGGGGAGGAGGAAGGAGAAGGAGGGAGACCACTGCTTCTGTTACCGTCCTCCCCACCACGTACATCTGCAACCACCGTCAGGACCATCCAGAGCAGCACGGGTAGGGAATTTTTTACCTTTTTTTTTCCATACAAGGGACCACTGGGAGAAAACCCTACAGTCCTTGGCTTTGAGCCTTTATGTTAATGAAAAAGTGTGAATCTCTTTGTACTGTTTGTTGAAATCTGTTGTGATATGATTTAATCACTTCAAATGCTGCTGAAGAGTAAATATCACTCATAAAGGGAAAATGGATGCTGAAGAATTGCTTTAAGGTCAGTGGTGTCTTGTGGTGAAGCTTTGAAGTGCATCACTGAGGTGACCTTTGTTTGACCAAGGTAATATATTTTCCCATTTTCACAAAAATCCTGGCTTGGAGGAAACTAGAGGGAATTTTGTGCAGCGTTGAAAATTGTTCTGCATTGCTGTGGAAGTGTCACACAATTTACTTATTGTTATTTTTTTTGCTATCACAAAAATATAAAAGATTTTGATTTCAAGACTGGTAGAAAAAATAGCTAATAGGATTTATTTTGTAATCAGTCTGTTGTGGTTAGTTATGTGGGGTGACATGCTGGCAAGGCAGACAACTTAATAGCTTTATTGTGGTCTTTTATTTGTCAACCTCACTGTAGCTTCTAGTACAAGGGTGTTACTTTAAAAAAGTAATTAATTACTATTTACTTAATCAATATTGTATTTAAAATACTTATCTAATTACTGTGTCTGAAAAGTAACTTAATTACTCAATAAGTAATTTAACTAAATGTAGGGGGTCATATGATTGTTGGGTTTTTCTCTGTATCTATGAAGCGCCTTGAGGCGACTTTTGTTGTGATTTGGTGCTATATAAATAAAATTGAATTGAACTGAATTAACTGCAATGTTCAAATAAGTTCTTTTAAAAGCAAAACATGATTTAATATGAAGGTAACATGAGCAGAGAGTACAAACATGCTGAGGGATTGTCTGTGTTAGTTGAGTGAGACGGTCCAAAACTAATGTGTACACTTATGTCTGCATTTTGATTTTGTTACATACGAACAAAATGATAGCAGAAGTGCTGCCACGTGTGTGGGCAGAAAGAGAGGACCGATGTGTTTTCAGTTTGGTAGTTCAATGAAAGACTTCAGTTAGTTAAGAGTAAGGCAAAAACAATGCGTTCACGTTTGCAGTTTTGTCTTGTTATACAATATTTGAAATAAAAACAAACAAACAAAGAAAACACTACATTTTTGGAAATGTTTGTGATTGTTTTCTTGTTTGTTTGGGTTTTTTGTACTACTTGAACACTGAAGTAGCCCTCACATGAGATGACAGTGCCAGCAGTGGCCCACAGTTCATTTAAGTTTGAGACCCCTGGTCTAGGAGGTCCTAACAGTTTACACACTGTGTGTTTGTTGTGTTTGTTTGGACATGAAAAAGTCCAAAGCAGACAGAGATTGGAGAGTTTAGTTTCACTTCGAGCATTAGCGCCCTTTCCCCTACTGTCACTAAATTTCATTAAATAATTATTAGGCATTGTTCCATGTAACTCTTAAGTGTTTTGCAAAAACACAAATAAACAAACAAATTAATAGTCCTCTCATTTCAAAGAGGGGATGTTCATAACATTGATCAATGACAAAGCATTTATGTGGGGCTGCTGCTGATCAATATTAAAAAGCTGGTGGGGGGGCGATGATACTCCCTTGTAACAGACCTTCAGCCTGATTTTCAGCATACAGGGTTTATGGAGACATCTTTGGGCCTGAAACACGGCTTCAGTTGGGGAAAATGTGGGCATCTGAAAACCCCACGTATAGACCGCTGAACCCACAGAAGCAACTGCAGACTTCTGGGAATGTTAATGCTTGAGAAGAGGCAGGTAGTCTACTCCCAACCATGATTTTAGAGCTTATCGAACTGACAGATAAATATGTTATTAATGCAATAATTCAAAAAAATTTAATTAAATAATTCAAAATCTGCGAAGACTGTGAGGTTGCCCATCCCAAACAAAAATGCCATTCTTATTTTTTTTCTTTGGAAAAATAAAGTTTTGTCCACTATTATGGTCATTTATGTAAAAGATTCTGGTAAGTACATTTTATAACAGCTTTCCTAGAAATTCTGGGATTGGAGGGATTTTTCCCAGATCCATGAGCAGCCAAAGTTCATATATTTAGGTTTAGAGAAGCCAAAGACTTAGTGCCAGCCCTTTTTGATTTTGAGCCTAACATTATAGATGTGAGCAAATGTGTTTAATGTTTTGGAGAAGTACAACAATTTTTACACAAACCTTTACTAGAAGTTTGTTTTAGTTTAGGTTAATAAACATTTAAAAGTTTTTTTTTTTAAATAAAAACCTTCTTAGTTTGCTGAGGTTTTCATTGTTTCTCATTGTTTTGTTTTTTTATAAACAAGTGTTTTTAAATTGGGTTTTTCTACCGGTGTGCTGTTCAGTAAAATTAAAAAGTAAAGTAACATTTTAACAAGCATTCATTTTCTTGAATAAACTGATGGTTTGATAATGATTTGTTTACATAGTTAGAGCAACTTTTCTTGAAAAAGCTTATTATGATCATCTTGGTAGTTATGAAGGGGCACAGAAGCTTCTTAGGGGTGTACAGAATGATACATGTAATAAGTTAAACGTGGAAATGGTTAAAGACATTTGAATCAATTTCAAGTAAACCTTTGTGTTTTGCAACCCTTAGTAGAAGATAATGGTGGTTTTAAGTAACTGTTTTTGATTTGTTTTCCAAGGAAAAGTGAAAAACACGTGTTTTGACGTGTTTGAGTCCAGTTTAAAAGCCAGATTCCTGAAAAGTTACAGATTCTCATCAAGAATTCTTTAATTCAAATTTATAAGCCGGCTGTATAAATGTGTTGCAGCCTATTAAATTTGGTTCTTTTGGATTCTTTAGGGCCAAGAAAGACACGGCTCAAAAGTGGTCTTTTTACTTTAAAAAATGATCCTTATTATACATATCTGGGATATGGAGACCTGAACACAAAACACACAACCCCAGGTCTGAAGCACAAACGGAGCCTAGTCATTTATATACTTGCTCTCTACGTCACACTTTAAGTTTCGATCAAACAGCCGAGTTGGTTTCACTTTCTAGCTGCAAAAGCACGCTCTGCAAAAGCATGTAATTTCCTGTCAGCCTGCAGCCTAGTTTTACACTGAAGTCTGGGCCTCTCTTATATAAACCAATATAATCAGCATATAAGCATTTAAGATCATATATTTATTACCTAACAGACCCCCTCTTTAACTAATTCTATTAGTTAAACTAATGAACTGACTCCCTCAATAACTACTGTTTACTAACAACAGATATAATTAGTTTTTCCTGGTAAAAGGACCTACTTACATTTATCACTCTTTGGAAACAGCCTCTATAGAGTTAACTTTTCCCACCCCCTCTACGGGTCACATAAATCTGGTCTTAACACTATTTCTTGGGCAATTTACATAAAATAGAAATCCTTCAAACTATTCCTAGAGTCCCTCTCATTACTCTTTATTACTTTTATGGCCACATTTAACCCTAACAAGCCTTTAATCTCCTAAACAACACATTTTCTTGAACTGTGGAGCTGTGTGCTTCTTCTGGGTGCCCCTCTCTGGTGGTTCCGTTCGGTCCGGTGCTCCCTGGAGTCTCGCCACCCCCGTGGTCGCTGTGGTCCCGAAATCTCCTGCAAAGGAAACAAACACCTTTCCCTACTACACCTCCCTAACTTATTTTGTTCATCAATTGTTCTCTTCAAATTAAACCCAAAATCCCCCTTCTTGACACATCTCATGTGTCAAATACACTAAAGCCAGCTACTAAAACGTTATAACCTGTTCTTGATTCAGCATATTTTGATTTCATTTTGCTTCTCTTAATGTAACGTTACATTCTAATTATACGTTATCAGACTTAACCAGAATATATGTGCTTTCCTTACTTTGCTCCTGTTTTAAAGGAAAAACCTTGGTCACTTCGACAAGTGTTTGTTATTCTATAACTGCATTTTATATGAAAAGTCTAGCAATCTCCTCTGTGACTCATAAATATTACTTTTGTGTTAGTTATTTTCCTCTATAAACTTTAATTGACTTCTACAGTGGCCTATTTTGTTAATGGCATGAGTTCTATCAAAACGTTTCTCCCCTTTAGCATTTGGCATTTTCCCAACAGTATAATCTAGTACCATAATCTAAACCCAGTCAATAAAACAGAATTTTCTTAAAGCAAACATCAGCAACCCAAAATCAGCAGCCAAAACATTAAGTCTGCAAAGCATCCCCTTTCTCTCCCCAACCTCGTCAATTGTTTGTCCCCTTTTATTCATGCTAACCCTCATTCACTCATTCACACACATTCACCCAAAATAAAAACACTTGTCTATCATTTTTGGTCTGGATTGACACGCAGCAATCCTTTTAGACGAGAACTCCAGGTTCCCACAGGTGGCTTCTCCTCAGCCAGTTGTAATCTGGAAAAGCTCACCTTATATTTGCTGTCCCGAAAATTTTTTCAGCGCTGTTAATTCAATCTTGCAGGCCTGCTTACAAAAAATGAGAAAAAAGAGAGCTGATTATTAGCTCATCAAGTGCACTGTTACAATTTCAAAGGGCCCAATTCTAGACATGTCCATGTTTAAACTCCCTCTATTAAAATAAGAAAACAACCCAAACCACACTGACACAATCACCCCATCACTCAAACAACAACCCCAAAGATCTTAAACACAGAACAACTTTGCTTATTAATGTATAAATATGTTGTTGGGATTAGAACTTCAGGGCCACAAAGCTTTGCCCTGCTCTTGGTTTAATTAATACTTACATAGTCTGAGATCAGACTTAAAATCACTCCCTCTGTTCATTTTTCTCCACATCATATCTCAGCGGCCTCAGACTCCACAGCGTCCTGAGAGTCCGAGGTCACTGACATAATGTCACCTGCTAAATACACAAAAAAATCTTGTTAAAAGCCACAGTTTGCACACAGTAATGTTCCCCTTTAAGCGCTTTAACATACTTAGATTTAGCATAACATGTAAACCCGTTATAACAATGTGTCCTCACTAAATTATACATTTCTTGTCCAAATCTGCCCTTCTGAACAGACCTGACCACCTTATTTAGTTATCCTGTTACTTTACCATTATATCTTTCACCAAATAATCCTCCTCAGTCACTGCTCTGTTTCCTCCATTCAAAGCCTCAGTCACACAGACACACAGGAAGCTTCTTTCTCACCACTCATTTCAGCTAATTTGCATACTGAGTCATATCTCAAGGAGTTACCATGACAAGAGAAAGACAGATTTAAATCTTACCACATTATTAAATTATTTTATTTCCTTCCTAGAGTAATCACTTGTTTTGTTCACTCGACACAAGAGCACTTCCAATTCACTGTTTTAAAACTACTTTAAGCTTTTAATCACTTTTCATTTTCATCAATGTCACTCTCTTGTCATGAAACTTTCCTGAGTTATTCCTCAACTTCAGGGTTTAAGTGTGTTCACACTATTTTAACACTGATAAACAGACTCACAGGCTCAACATGCCGTCTAATCCTCATGAGCTCTCTCGTAGTTGTAAGGTTAATGCATCTTCTGTGTGTGTGTGATTTTGTATGTTTCTTTTTGCAGTGTTTCAGACTCCTTCATAATTTTCCCACTTAACCAGTCAGTTTTCTCTTCCCCAAGTTTGCAAACCCAAATTTTGATTTCCCACCTTAAATAACAGCATTCCTTGTCTTCAGCCAATTCAACCAGAAACTTGGCCTGAAGGTTTCCAGTGATGTTAACCTATAACTTTCTTCTGACCACTGCATGTGGAAAATTGATCCAGGTCTGCTTTACACCTAAAAATGACAAACTGAGACATTTTCATTATTATCATGAGTGCTTAAATGACTCACTTCTCTCTCTCCTGCAAAAAAACCAATTTATTTCATGTATTCACCTTGATAAATATAAGCGTGTTCTTCCTTGCGTTCATGTTATGTGGTCATGTTAATGGAGTGTAAGCTGCTTCTTCATTGCATACGTATTTTATCATCAGGTTTAACTCATGCCTCTTTGCACTGAGCTGTGGATTCAAACTATCTCAATTCTGCTTCTCCCCAAAAATAATCTCAAATGTAACCATTTGTATATGTGTTTTTTTTTACCTTTTTAACCTCATTGTTGTGATGTGGTGAACATTTCTAAACCTTCATAAGTTCAGCCTTCAATCCAATTTTCCCATATACATTCACTATATCACGTCCAGGTTCACCTCTCACTGTTCTCACAGTTTCCTGTGGGGCCTCGCAGATCAACACAGGCCCAAATCAGCTGTTTCTTCTCTCCATTCCTTCTCTCTTGATCTTTTCAGTCTTTCCTTTGAGGATTACTCCCAGCATGGCAAATCTTAAAATCAGTGTCTAGTGCTTCCACACAGTTGTTTAGAGTTCCGAGTGCATGTTCCATCAAATGTTTTCTTACATGCCTCTGCTGGAGTCGTCAGTGTTATAGTTCAGTTGCACTGTCTTTTTGCCTGCTGTTAACTCTTCAAGTACACGATGTTCTTCTCAGGATAAGGAGACAATGAGAGGTGAAGCTGTCAAATGTTAAGCCAAAGTCTGGCCTGTTTTCCTCCCAATTCTGTTAATCTATCATTTTGCCGCTGTACTCATGTTTTCAGGTTGAGTAGAGTCCACCTGTATTGACACACTAAAACCTTCAATTAACACACACATAACACACCAATTTAGAATTCATCCAATGTGCACAATTTTCTACAGGCTTGCGCTTACATATACTCCTTTAGACCGGTCTGTTGTCCGCCTCATATCAGATCGTACCTTAAGGTCCATATTAGTCCCCTCAGCCGCACAAGAATCCGGGTCACTGGCACCAAGTATTAAATTTGGTTCTTTTGGATTCTTTAGGGCCAAGAAAGACACGGCTCAAAAGTGGTCTTTTTACTTTAAAAAAATGATCCTTATTATACATATCTGGGATATGGAGACCTGAACACAAAACACACAACCCCAGGTCTGAAGCACAAACGGGAGCCTAGTCATTTATATACTTGCTCTCTACGTCACACTTCAAGTTTCAATCAAACAGCCGAGTTGGTTTCACTTTCTAGCTGCAAAAGCACGCTCTGCAAAAGCATGTAATTTCCTGTCAGCCTGCAACCTAGTTTTACACTGAAGTCTGGGCCTCTCTTATATAAATCAGCATATAAGCATTTAAGATCATATATTTATTACCTAACAAGCCCCTTGGCCTGCGCACTCACAACAATGACTGATCGTAAATCGAGTCATGTGTGGACGTATTTTACCTCCACAAACAGCCGAGACATGGTTTGCGATACATGTGGCAAGACAGTGAGGTGTTGTGGCAACACCACTAACCTCATCAAACACCTCACAGTAAATCATATCACAGAATATGACGAGCGTATGCTGAGGTGAACTGAAGAGGAGGAGACGGACAGGTGCTGCTAGGGCGAGACAGACGTCTCTCACGGAGTCCTTAAGTGCTGCAGGCAGGCAACGTGTTCAAATAGCACAACTTCAGGTTCTTATTTCTATATGATAATTCTGCATTGTCAAGCGATAAGAACAAGTAATCTGATGTCCTGTAATCGTTATGAAGCTATAATTTGAGATACAATAAACGATACAATAAATAAAATACGTTTTGTACAAAGTATCGGTATTGGATCAGTATCGTCGATACAACCCTGAATTTTACTTGGAAAATCAGTGGTATCGCACATCACTAGTGATCTTGCCTTCCAGTCCAGTCTAGAACTATGGGAGGTGGCTTTAACCATCTCAGCTGGTAGGTGACACTTGTGCCCCTCTCCCATGTACAGTTAAATCTGAAGGAACTTACGGTGAAATATCACACAAAGCTTTAAGAAGCCCAATTATGATATCTATAAAATATTCATATTAAAGTCAAAATGGATCAGAACAAGACCAAATTTTGCCTACAATAAAGCTATAGTGAAGCTACATTTGTGACCACTAAAGGCTCTGTCATAAAACTATAAAGATGTTAGACAATGCCATATCTTTCATGTTATCATAACCAAACAGGAATTTTCAGGATCACTTGAATCTTTGGTCATGGGTTAGCATCTGTTTCTCACTTTTCAGATTTGTCACACCTTTTGTAAAAAGAGGCATATTATTGCAAAACCACACCTGAAGAGTGCTGTGATGAACATAGCCTTTCAATATTCTGACCAAGGTTGTCAGTAAGTTTAACCAACCTGACACTGAGGGACAGAAAGGGTCCACGAGAACCATAGTTTCTCGTTGGCATTTAAAAGGTCCCCCTGGACAAAGATTGCCATAGCATAAAATCCCCAGAAACAGAAAGACATCACTATTCATCGACAGAGATGATTTCATGAAGGATATATATTGTTTCTTTTTAATTTTCCCCCCAGAAGTTATTCACGCTTTGTCACAAGTCACAAATGAGAATTTTAGGAAGATTAGAAATAGTGGAACCCCAATTTACAAAATAAATTCGTTCCAGAGGGTCTTTCGTAAGTCAAAGTGTTCATGAGTCGAGGCACCTTTTTCCATCGCCTTTTGAGTGAGGCGATGCTGGCTGAAGATGAAGTTCTTGGTGGAGGACCTCGCTCATATTTATCTATAATTTCTCTCTTTGTTTCCATCGAGAGCACTTTACGCTTCTTCTTTTCACTCGAATCACTTGCATGAAGTTTTTTTGGCCCCATTATGAATGAACGATAGGCTAATTGCAAACGAAAAGCACACAAAATAGCACTGCAACAACAATACGTCTTTCACGTGGAGCAGCGAAACGCAAGTACGAAAGCCAAGGAGTTATCACATGATTCAGAAGGCATTCTGGGCATTCTGGGCTCAGCCAGCGGATTTCGTTACACGGACATTTGGCCGAACCACGGGCAGAAATATTGCCGTTAAGTGGGGTCTTCGTAAGCCGGGGTTCCACTGTACATTTCTACAGATGCAGTGCACCTAACAATCATTGTCTACACTTGTTATGACTATCCTGGAAATAAAGTCCAATCGTCAACTTTTGGTTGATTACTTAGGTTTTTGTTTCATATTGTGTTTGGTTCCATAAAATAAACACTCATCGGTTGAAAAGCCTTATGAAGGGGAGATACATTTTGTGGAGTATGGGCTTTAGATGAGCTACCTCTACTGGGCCGATCATGTTTTTCTTTTGTTTAAACTGTCCTGCCCGGCAGTTTCATCAAGCAGAATCATGATCTGAATGCTCTGTTGTGCCAAGCACATTCACTTTGTCAAGAGGAGCATTATGGGACTCTGTAGGTTCCTCTTGTTAATCTTTGTTTTGTTTATTTATTTTATTTTATTATCGACCTTATTATCAGAGTGGGTATTATGCTGGAGCAGACAAGGTGAAGGCCAGGTTGGTTCCCCAGGTGTATGAGCATTTGTCATAAAACATGGTTCAAAATGAGGGTGAGAGACTGCAACAACAACAATTGCCAGGGATGAGTTGTTCAGTTGTTCAGAACTTAGTGTGCACTAAATACCACAAATGTGCATCTGATTGGGCACACATGAATATGGTATGATATATGAAAGTAAAATAACATTTCATGGACTTACACCCTGTTATTTTAGACCTTCTCACTTTTCTTTTTTCTCCATTCTTTAATCATCGCGTGTTTCTTTTTGTTTACATGTTAATTACTTGGCTGGTACATTATGAGAAATAGCCACACTGCTTTCATATGGGAATACTGTTCAGATGTATGATAAAATTCTGAGCAAAATGAATCAGCTCCTCTGTCTTCTCTGCAGACATGACAGTTATCTGACCTCCATTTTCACATAACTTTCTGTGGAGTTGTAGGACAAGCTTCCATTTACCACAGCCATGTTATTCTGAACATGACAATTCCATCTTAAATTAAGTTTCAGAGGCACTTCCACATTAATCAGTCCAAAAGCTGTTGTAGATAATGCTTGTGTAGAGGGGGTATAGTTAATAAACTAAGACACAAACACACACACTGTTAGTGGAAAATGATTCTATGTTTCTTTACCTTCTTTTAAATGTACAAAGATGCCTTTTCTCTGCCCTTTGTCTATGGTTAGATTAGTTTAGAATTATCCTTTTAGACTTTCCCAGCGAAGACATATTGTTTTGGGACATATTGTTTTAGATTGTTTTATCTCTCCCAGCTTTCTCCCAGCTCTCTGCTGACGAGACTAGCGCCACATATGGAGTTGTTTATTTTATCTGTTTATTATTTTCTTATCCTGTTCTCACTGTCTTTCCTATAAAAAGTGCCAAGCCTCTGTTCACGGTGTGAGTTGTTTTTAACAGCTTACCCGTGTGCACGTTAAAGCATCAAAAGTAATTCTGTCTCATTGTGTCTTTATTTCTCCTGGGTCTTTTGCAGAGTTTTCCCCCAACACACACACACAGTTCCTCTAGAAACAATGTAGGCTATTGGTTTAACAGGGATCAGTCAGGGAAAAGAACTTTTTATTACCACTGTTATTAAACAACGTTGTGTATAATTTAACAAATAAAAAGATAAATGCTTTATCATGAAAATGAGAAAATGAAAAACTCCAAATTGTGTCATGGAATAAATTGTTAAAATTGCTCAGTTAAGGAGCTGTTTCCATCATGTGCTCTGGTTTAGTCGCTGTCCTGGTCTGTTTTCAGAGGCAGTCCACTGAAAACAAGAACCCACAGTCTAATAAACCGTAGTGCAATCTAACACACACACACACACACACACACACACACACACACACACACACACACACACACACACACACACACACACACGAAAATGCTTTGAGATATAGTTATGTGCACAACTGCAGTTTTTTATGAACTGCAGCAATGAAACAATGAACCAGAAATCCCACAAGGATAACACTGTAAAAGGCTGTGTTCATGTGTGTTTTATTTTTATGTTTAACTGGAGTTAACCTACATTTGAATCTGCTCTGGGATTTCCCATAGTTAACAGAGAGGATGCATGGACACAAACACAGACATGCAAAAGTGTGTATGTAAATATTTTCCCTAAAGTACATTTTAATGCATTTCTCTAAATTCAGTACAGTGGATGATCAGCATCACTTCCACATGGCTGGGGTGGTTATGATAAAAGTTACTCTAGCATTTGAACTCATAAACTCTAGGGGCTTTCTTGTTGTAATATTGAATTCTCACGCATGCATTCTTACATGGGCTCTTTTCCATTCAATTTTATTTATACACCGCCAGATCACAACAACAGTCGCCTCAAGGCATTTTATATTGTAAGGTAGTGTCATGATATGCAATGGCAGATCGTGTGGAAAAAAGAGGAGGACCCAAAAGTTATAGTCTCTCTGTTTGTCTCCCTTGGGAGAAATTTGCTTTGGAGAGAGGGGTTTAGACCACACAGACCCATTGCACTCCTCCTCACCACCACAAAATAATAAATACATAAATGGATTAATAAAAACATTATTTAGAATGAGTAAAAAACAAAAAAACACAATAGAACCTAACACATACATCTGTAACCACAAGATAAAAAAAACACCAAGATAACTAATTAGACAGTTTAGTTCTTTAATGATTTTATTTTTCTGGACCTTTTCATCTCGTGCTCTGTGTTCATTGATAATCTTAACCGGGAGTATACTTCACTTAGAAGGAAAAACTACGACTAACTAAACTACATAATCTTTTTGATTTTGAATTCTGGATTTAACAGGAAGCCAAAACAGGAGAAATATGCTCTCTCTTTCTAGTCCCTGTCAGGACTCTTGCTGCAGCATTTTGGATTAACTGAAGGCTTTTCAGGGAGCTTTTAGGACTTCCTGATAATAATGAATTACAGTCGTCCAGCCTGGAAGTAATAAATGCATGAACTAGTTTTTTAGCGTCACTGAGACGGTACATTTCAAATTTTAGAGACTGTTTAAATGGAAGAGCCTCTACTGAATAATGTCTAGACAAGTTTAGGACTGCAGCACATGTATGATGTGTTATATCACTAATATATTACTAGTCAGCATGGCTTAGATAATTAGGCAGAAAGCTCAAGCAAAGCGAAAATGTCGGGATACAATGACCAGGTCAGGTGTTTTTTTTAAAAAATTCCTGAAACCTAATGTTAAGCAAATAGCATTTTAAAATCGGATGATATCACTTCAGTGCTGACAGTTCAGATGATTAGAGTTGTCACTAGTCTACATTTTAAAGGTTTTGTGCTGTAGTTCCCTGATGCTGTCTTTTAAGCAAGAGAGCAATATGACAGCTGAAGCACGATAATGTTTGTAGTAAATAAGACAGTGAAATAAGACAAAGAAGAAGTTCAAGTAAGTATCATTGTGGTTGAATGAATGAGAACAGAAGACTGAGAGGCCTGATTGAAAAAAATTTAATGAGGTCAGTTTGAGTTAAGCAGAGGAGGCTGATGTGCTGTGTAAGCCCAGCTAATCACCTCCTCTCTTTGTACTTCCTCCCATAGCCAAACTTTCCCATTAGCCTTCTCTGTGTTCTCTTTTGAGCTACTGAGGTTACACATGACATCAATGATATAATATTTATTTCAGAAAGAAAAAAGCCCATTGTTCCTTCAGTGGGCTGGTTTCAGTCATTATAAGAGTGGGGAAACCTGCAGTCAGCTGAGACTGAAGAAGTCACTTGGATGAGTGACGAAACGTTTCTCCCACTGAAAACGCTACGTCCAGATGAACAGAATCAACTTTTGGAAATGAACATGGATGTCCATGAACTAACTATGGAGCTGACTGCTTTTGCTCTTCAACACATTTATAGCTGACAAAGTAATTCATAGACAACAATTGCAAAGATTAGGAACTTCAGGCATTTGCATTCTTAACATCAAACTATTCACTTTAAGGAACAGTCCTAAAAAGTTTAAAAAAAAAAGTGCATTTGCATTCAAGTGTGATAATTGGATGACAAGTTCTTTTAAAACAATGCAAACACCTTCATGAAGGATGGAAGGTTGAGTTTGTAAAGATACAGTGGTGTAAAAAAGTGTTTGCCCCCTTCCTTGTATGTTTCTCACACTTAAATTTGTTTGATGATCTGAAACATTTACGTATTAGACTAAGATGACACAAGTACATGGACACCAGCCACTCCCACCCGAGGAGTTGGTAAGGGTGCAAGGAAAAGCTGGGTCATGGCTGCCCTTATCCTGGAAGCTGGGACTGGCACAGGTGATGACTGGGTGCCCGTTGTCCCCACCTGAGGAACAGGTACAAGTGCGAGTCCCTGTTCCCGATCCCAGACCAGTTGAGTCCCAGCCACCCTCACTCGAGGCACTGGTACGGTTGCAGGGTAGATTATATCTCCGAGAGATATAATCTCTCCAGCGTGTCCTGGGTCTGCCCGGGGCCTCCTCCTGGTGGGACATGCCCAGAACACCTCACCCAGGAGGTGCCCAGGAGGCATCCTTGTCAGGTGCCCAAACCACCTCAATTCAATTTCAATTCAATTTTATTTATATAGCGCCAAATCACAACAACAGTCACCTCAAGGCGCTTTATATTGTACAGTAGATCGTACAATAATAGATACAGAGAAAAACCCAACAATCATATGACCCGCTATGAGCAAGCACTTTGGCGACAGTGGGAAGGAAAAATCTCAGCTGTCTCCTTTCGATGTGAAGGAGAATTGGCTCTACTCTGAGCCGTTCCCAGATGGCTGAACTTCTCACTCTATCTCTAAGGGAGACCCAGCCACCCTTAAGAGGAAGCCCATTTCTGCTGCTTGTATCTGCAATCTGATTCTTTTGGTCACTAGTGTGAGTGGAGTAACATACACAAACCCCCACACAAAAACTGAGTAAAATAACAGGTTTTATTACAAACTTTAAATGGAAAACCAACAGGGCTGTTTAACAGACCACTGGGCAAAATACATAAAGAAAAAAACGGTCAAGAGTAAAAGCTAAGGGTTAACAAAGGCAAGCCAGCATCACAAAATTCTAATGAAACTAAGTTCAGCTATTTACCAGGCAATGTTCCCTCTAATTTTTCATGTGTCTGAGTGAACGTAGACGTATGCACTGTGGTCACACCAGCATCGAATCCATCCAAGTTACATGGTTTAATAAAATAATCAAATTGGAGCATTTACATTTATGTTAAACTACTTTTAATTAACTGCTTTAGCCCACGTACAGTGAAAATTAAAAAGAAGACCTCAAATCATGACCTGTGTAGTATGTTAACACTATTGGAAGTAAAAATAACTTGAACTCCAATTTTGAAAATACAACTTTCTTTTTTTTTTTTTTATTTTTTTTTTATTTTTATAAAGCTCTGACTGGTATAATGAGTATGAGTCTGTGGTCTGGGAGAGAGTCCTGTAACTCAGTAAATAAATAGTAAATAATGACCAATGTTGGGCAGTTAATTATATAGTCACTTCTTCAAAAAAGTAACTGAGTTATGCAAACAACAAAGTTTTTTGCAGCTGTTTACCTAAAAATGCAGCCAAGGCATTTTTTAAATAAACATTTCAAACTATTTACTGAACAATCAGCTGTTCTGCATCAAATTTGATGCCACACAAATTATTTGTGCCACTCCAAAAAAAAAAATTCTGTCCACTATGAGATAAAGGAGAACAGCAGCCTGATACCTGCAGGCCTGACAGCAGCAGATGTATCACTACTGTAACACCTGTAACATTCAGCAGTCGCCTCATTGTTCTGACACAAAACAAAACTATTGACTACACTACACACTAACTACACAAGATTTGCGCTAAACGTCGCAAATCTCCCACATCTCAAAACACCGCCGTCACTCCTAAAACTTCCTCCCTTCCTAAACAACTACATGCCATGTTGCCATATCATTTTTTGATTGGTCGACATTGTACATTTTTCGACCAATAGGAAAGGCTGGGGTTTTTTTGGTTTTGTTTTTGCTCACAGGCGGAGCTTTTGAGCATTTTCCTCATAAAACAGTTTTTACCACTTCTTCCCGCAGTAAATATAAACAACTATAGTATTCAGGAAAAAAACAAACATTTTTATCATAACTCTGGTTTTACGTGGTCTATCAACACAATTTAAAAACTGGTATAAAGTCCACAGTTTTTCCGTCAATTGTTCCGTCTGTCCTGCTCACATCTCCAATGGTTGTACACGTTGTCATTAACGTGGCTTCACTCCTCATCAGCCGCTTTGCTAGCTAAAACAGTGTCGACACATAAGGACGTTGTCATAGCCTGTCAACGACGTTGATTAGCAGCATTTATACGAGTGTGAATCGCATCATTGGCTGGACTATGGGATAAGGTGACATCATTCTAATCCCATACAGGAGCAGCCAGTCACTTACTGACTAACAAATTCAAATTCAAATTCAAATTTTATTTGTCACGTACACAGTCATACACAGTACGATATGTAGTGAAATGCTTGGACAACTGCTCGTGACCTAAAGAAAACAAAAAAGGAAAAGGCTATGAATAAGATAGGAAATAAATATGAAAAATTAAAAAGGGTAAATTTAACTAGGAAGGAATAAAATATAAATTAAGGTTAAAAATGAAATAACTGTACAACACAAATTAGAATGAAGGGTAAATTTAACTGGGAAGAATAAGATAAAATATATAAATTAAAGTTGAAAATAAAATAACTGTACAACAAAATACACAATATAGAACTATATAAGAATGTATGAAGAAATCTAAATATAAATAAATATATACACAATAACAGCAGCTGTACAAGTATTAACTGGAAATGAAGAATATAGTGACCAGTGTTGTGCAAAAACAATGTCCAGAAAGTCCAGTGTGTGTGTAAGAACCATATGTGTGGGTCAGTACTGTGTGGTGGTGTGATTGAGAGACCGTATCGCCTGCGGGAAGAAGCTCCTCCTCAGTCTCTCTGTGTTGGTCTTCAGGGAGCAGAATCGCTTTCCTGACCTCAACAGAGAGAACAGTCTGTTGTTGGGATGGCTGAGGTCCTTCACGATCTTCCTGGCCTTGGTCCAGCACCGCCTGCTGTAGATTGAGTGCAGGTCAGGGAGCTCGGAGCGGATGGTGCGCTCAGCTGACCGCACAACCCTCTGTAGAGCTCGTCTGTCCTGCATGGTGCTGTTCCCGAACCAGGTTAAGATGTTTCCCGCCAGGATGCTCTCTATGGTGCACGAGTAAAAGTTCCTGAGCACCTTGGAGGGCAGTTGGAAGTCTCTCTGCAAAACAGAATTGTTAAAGTATTAATTTTCATTTCAATTCGGGTGAGGTTTTTGGGTTTTTTTGTGCGCAACGCAGATTTTCTCTGCGCAGAGACCGTGCCAGCAGTGCACAATTGGTATCAGCTTAGAGGGAACATTGATACCAGGTTTAACAGACAAAGTGCAACACAGCGAACAGGTTTGACAAACAAAGTTGAAACGCGAGGCAGACGAGGACACTGCATGTTCACTTCTGAGCAGCAGTCCCCGTAGTGTGAAGGATCTTCAGCCTTTTATACCCACAGGTGCACACAAACAGCCAGTCATTTTCTCTTGGAGTGTCATGGGATCTCCAGGCAGCCAATCGTCCGCGTGGTCTGGCACACTTCATTCTGCATAAAAGAGGGCTGGCATGGGTCTCCCAGAAACCAATCACCCACGAGTCATAGCACACTTGGATTTGCATGAAAAAAAAAAGGCAGTCTCACTCCCTCCAAGGCCCAGGGCCATAACACTAGCCACAGCTTGTGACCATAGGTGAGGGTAGGGACGTAGATCAACCAAGATACTTAAACTCTTCCACTTGGAGCAGGAACTTGTCCCTGACCCCGAGTGGGCAATCCCCCTTATTCCGAGAGCCATGGCTTCATTCCCTCCGCTTCACAATCGGTTACAAAACTGTTCCAGTGCGAGCTTGAGGCCATCACCCGATGAAGCCAACAGAACCACATCATCTGTGAAAAGCAGAGAAAAGATTCTAAGGTCGCCCAAGTGAAAGCCTTTCACCACTTGGCTATGCCTACAAATTCTGTCCATAAAAATTACGAACAGAATCAGGGACAAAGGGCACCCCTGGCAGAGCCCATCACCCACCAGGAACAAGTCCGACTTATTGCCGGCTATGCGGATCAAGCTCTTGCAACGGTTGTATAACAAGTGAATGGCCCGTAGCAATGGGCCAAACACTCCATACTCCTGGAGCACCCCCACAGGACACTCCAAGGGACACAGTCAAAGTCCACAAACACATGTAGACTAACACACTAGGCAAACTCCCATGCACCCTCAAGTATCCCTGAGATGATAAAGAGCTGGTCCAGTGTTCCATGACCAGGACGAAAACCGCATTGTTCCTCCTGTACCTGAGGCCAACGGACGGACTCTCCTTTCCAGGATCCTGGCATTGACTTTCCCAGGGAGGCTCAGGAGTGTGATTTCCCTATAGTTGGAACACACCCTCCGGTCCCCTTTCTTAAAGATGGGAATCACCAAGAGGTACCTCCCGTGATCTCCACGCAACATTGTAGAGGCGTGTCAACCAGAACAGCCCTACAACATTCAGAGCCTTCAGGGCGGACCTCATCCACCGTAGGGGTCTGCCATCAAGGAGTTGTTTAACTCCCTCAGTGACCTCGCCCCAGCGGGTCATCTTCTTCGTTCCCAGACTCTGCTTCCTCCACGGATGACTTGCCAGTGGAATTAAGGAGGTCCTCAAAGTATTCCTTCCACTGCCCAACAATTTTCTCAGTCGAAGTCAGCAGTCCACCACCTCCACTATACACTATGCAGGTAGCGCACTTTCCCCTCCTGAGTCGCCTGACGGTTTGCCAGAATCTCTTCGAGGCGGTCCGAAATTCTTTTTCCATGGCCTCTCCAAACATCTCCACCACCCAAGTTTTTGCTTCAGCCACTGGCCGCACCTGTCGGTACCTAGCAGCTGCCTCCAAAGTCCCACAGGCTAACCAAGCCCGATAGGACTCCTTCTTCAGCTCACTTCTGGTGTTCACCATTTGGTTCGGGGGTTGCCACCATGACAGGCACCAACCATCTTGTGGCAATGCAGATGCTGAACATGGTCCATTCAGACTCAATGTCCCTAGCCTCCCTCGAAATGCTGTTGAAGCTCTGCCGCAGGTGTGCGCTGAAGATCTTGCGGACCTGCGGCCCCTGCTAGGCGTTCCCTGCACACCCTCACTGTACTTTTAGGCGCGCCAGGTGTGTCCAGCATCCTCCCCCGCCACCTGATCCAACTCACCACCAGGTCATGATCAATTGACAGCTCAGCCCCTCTCTTTACCCAAGTGTCCAAAACATATGGTCTCAGGTCTGGTGATACGATTACAAAATCAATCATCGACCTGTGGCCTAGAGTGTCCTAGTGCCACATGCACTTATATTCAAACATGGTGTTCGTTATGGTCAAACTGTGGTTTGCACAGAAGTCCAATAACAAAACACAGCTCAGGTTCAGATCCCGGATGCCGTTCCTCCCAATCACGCCCCTCCAGGTCTCGCTGTTGTTGCCCACATGAGCACTGAAGTCTCCCAGTAGGACAACAGAGTCCTCAGGCGGAGCACCCTCCAGTACCCCACCCAGGGACTCGAAGAAGGCTGGGTACTCTGAACTGCCACTAAGCGCAGACGACAGTCAGGATCCGTTCCCCAACCCGGAGGTGTGCTGCCTCAGGCTCCTTCCTCACCAGAGAGGTGACATTCCATGTCCCAATTGCCAGTCTCTGTGGCTGGGGATCAGTCCGCCAGGACCACAATGCACCTGACCCCTACGTTGCCTCCTGTGGGTGGTGGGCCTGCAGAAAGATGGGCCCATGTCCCTTTTTCGGGCTGTGCCTGGCCGGGCCCCATGGACTAAGGCCCCCCCACCAGATGCTCACCCTCGGGCACCCTCCCCGGGCTGGCTCCAGAGCGGGCTCTGGTAACCCTTTCCCGGGCAGGGTAAACTTTTCCCTCGATCGTCTTCTCATAGGGGTCTTCTGAATCGCTCTTTGTCTGGTCCCTCACCCGGGATCAATTTGCTATGGGAGACCCTACCAGGGGGCAAAAAGGCCCAAGATAACATAACAATAAGAACCTGGGATCCTTGGGACGATCCTTGGGACAATCTTTGGGACGATCCTTGGGATGATAAGGTACCGATTAGCTACCTCATCGTGGGGGATAAGGTCCCATTGTCTCTTGTCTCTAAGGGGACTAAGAACTCCGTCTCTGTTTTTATAGACTTGTTACTCAATCTCATGCCTAACAAGGTCATAACAATCACCTTGAAAATTATCTAGTCCTGAGATGCAATAACCTCACTGGTTTCATTATCAGACTCAAAAATAAACTTAGAAAGTTGTAAAAACAAAAATTCATTGAATTATAATCACACTCAGAAACACAGTCACAATAAACATCCTGTTCAAAAACAAAAAAATCTGTCCAACACTGTCCAGCTCAGAAGTTAAACATTTCTGAGAAATTCTGTTTGACGTGAACATACAAGAGTCACACGCTGTACAGGTTGAATAGCAGTGGTGTTCACCTTAGAGTGTCCGTCAGAACCACAGGAATAAAGTTATTTCTTCTTTACTGTAATTTTTTAACACAACAGATAATGTTGTGTTAATGCAAGTAATGCAACCACAGGCTTACAGGTGTGTCATACAAAAACTTGTAGGTGTGGGAGTGGGTGTGTGTGTGGGCTGTAAACAAAACATATACAGAGTGCTGATTATAATAAACATTCAAGTCATGAATTATGCTTCATTAACTCTCTTCCAGTATAATCAGAAATATAAATGAAAATTCCTGTACAGTGGAGCCCCAAGTTATGAAATTTATTTGTTCCAAAGCGTCTTTCGTAAGTCAAAATTTTCGTAAGTCGACTGAGGCGATGCTGGCTGAAGACGAAGTTCTTGGTGGAGGAGGAGGTGGCGGAGGTGGTGGAGGCTGAAGAAAGTATACATACGTACGTGTACATGTACATATTATTAAGGAATTTAATTCTAAACATTAAAACTAAAACTTACATTTACGTTAATTAATGTACGGGCATTTTCGTTACGCGGGCATTTTGCAGGGCAGAAATATTGCCGTTAAGTGCCTTCGTAACTTGAATTTTTCGTTAAATGGGGTCTTCGTATCATTTTTTTGTTATTTTATTTTATCATTTTTGTGCACAACTTTCCTAGTCTACTCACCAAACCAAACGGTGCCTTATATATTTTGTAAATACACCCAATACATCGCAGAACACCAAACTCATTTTAGCTTACAGCTTAGGAGTGTGTAACATAACAGCTAGCCTTAGCAGCATGAACTAGCCACATAGTGAACAGATTAATAAACACTCCACTTCTACACAAGCTGATTCCCTAAATGACAAAAGGTTCAAGACTGTCCTTTCCAGGCAGGAATTAATGTGTACTCATAGTAAGTGACGCATACAACTTAAACCATGCCTAGACGTCCACTGTCGAGTCAGTTTGCAAGGTGCCTCTTGCTACGTGTTAGCTTACCCTCCATGCTCTGGATCATGTGCCCAATAGCTAGTGATGGCACATTTGAAGCTGCTTCAGAAACACTGTGTTGTGGCTTGGTTTGTCTGAACAGAGTCACGTGACCAGTGACGTCCAAATTTTCATTCGGCATGTCACTGCTTCAGTACCCGATTTAATGGTTTATAAGGAAGTAAATGTATAAGGAAGTTTATAAGGAAGTGAATCATTGGCAGGATTTGTGCAACACACACACACACATAATACATGTTAAAAGCACCATATCAGCCTGATATCAGACAGAACTGTGACATGATATCAAACATGAGTTGTAAATAATTCAGCTCTATAAAGTGGGCAATTATAATGAAGCAGTTTATTTTAAGTTGTAGATTTAAGCTGCTCTTCATATTTTTGGCCATCAGATGTCCCCAAAAAGTACTGTGTTGAAAGCTTTATGTAATGAACCGTTTTTCAATACAAGCTTCAATGCTTCAGAAAGCTTCATTTGGCCATCACTACCAATACTGCAACTGCGCTCTCTTGAAAAACCTGAAGTAGGAAAACTAAATGTATAACAACTGAAACGTGGAGTATGTAGAAGAACCATGGAAACAGAGCTACGTTAACAGATGTTAACAGACAAGCTGACGAAGAACAAATGACAGCTCACACCATAAATACACACAAGGGTGACAAGGAAAGAGGGAACACACGGAGAACAGAGCTGGGGTGAATAAACATAATGACCCAGGAGGAAGCAAAACTGAACACACTGAACACAGGACAAAATACTGTCAAAGTAAAACAGGAAACCCTGAGACATAGACCTAAGACACGTGGGTTTGACAGGGATGAGTGAGCAAGAGAGAGGGACACAGAGAGATACAAACGTGGATACAAGACACAGAGGGGCGAGAGACACACGTGTGACATGACAGACTATTACACTCAACCCATGGGCGAGAGAGAGAGAGACATGACGGGCTGGGGAGAACATACATGAACGCACAACACAGAAAGGGGAGACATGGAATGAAACATGGGAACGGGAGGTTTTAGGACTTCTTGATAACAATGAATTTCAAGCCCAGTCCAGCCTAGAAGAAATAAATGCATGAACTAGTTTTTCAGCGTCACTCTGAGACAGGATGTTTCATATTTTAGAGATATTGTGCAAATGGAAGAAAGCGGTCCTACATATTTGTTTAATATGCACATTGAAGGACATATGTAACTCCGAAATGACAACACAGGCACAGCTTCTTCAAGACGGGTGCTTCGCTGCATTTATTGAACGCCGTGAAAACTACAAACATAAAACACAAAGGCTTTAAGCGCTTCAGTCTATCAAAAGTAACTCTTGTGTTTTAACAACAAAAAAAATTACCTAGTGGCCGCCTGCCACTTCAGAGGTCCTGGAACAATAACTTTACAGTCCTGTGCATTCTAATTGAAAACATTTTTATGTTTTCAATTAGAATGTACAGGATAATTAGAACACCATACATTACAAATTTTCACAGTATTACAATACAATTATATCAACTACCTTGAACAGCTGGTAGACTAACCAGGCTTTTGCAGATAGCTCGCTGAACTCCTTAGCATGATTATTAAACGTGGGCTCACAGCCTATATTATCACACCCCAAACCTCGCGATAATAGCGGTGTAACAAAAACTTGTTCTTTGTGACAAGATAAACATGTCGCTTGTACAAGAAGACGCACCTTTACAATATTGTCCACAGAAATGTACAAGCAAGAACATTTTAACTGCTGGAACTATCTATTAAACTTCTTTATACATAAGCCATCTCTGTGACACTTACAACATATCCTGGTCAAAAATTAAGATTCCTCACAGTGTTACTGGAGGGCAAAATAACACTATCCAAAGTAAACATCTGGTTAAATAACATATTTCTAAGATTATATTAGAAGTGGTTAATAAAAAGGATGGCTAAATTGATGTTTTGTACTAGTAAAAGAAAATTTTGTTACAAATGTTTTTGCTTTGTTTTGCTCTTAGCTATAAAAGAGCTTTTACAGTATTACCCATTTCCAGTACCAGAGATAGGATTTTGTTTAGGGTATCCTTTAATTTGATTGCATTGCATTGTATTGATTGCATTGTATACTACTGTAGATTTTAATACCTCGCAAAACACCAGATCTGTCAATACAACATTCACTATGTATATTTTGAAGTGCAGAGGAGAAATAAATATCCACGTATTTTATCCCCTACTAGCCCTAATCTACATTTTCTTTTTTATATGCAACGTTGTTTGTTGTATCCCTAAACATGTAGAAGAAAGAAATCCAGATTATCCGAAGTCATGGATCAACCAAAAGAACTGGCTTCTAACAGCAAGAGGCTAAAGATAAGAAATAAGAGAGATAACTCTTTATTGTCATTGCACAGTCACACCTAGTACAATAGTGCAACGAAATTGGAAAACTGTCCTACGTTGGCACTACGTACAACACAAGTAACTTAATAAATAAAAAGAAATAAAATGAATGAGTGTATGAATAGAAAGAATGAGAGTATGCTTCTAAAAACAAACATCAGTGAACGTTTAGCATTCTGCTGATACATTGAAAACCATCTGATGAAGTGCCCTGACCCCATCTAAAAGCAACCCGAAAAATCTGTGCTGAAATACGCTATATCCAAACAGAAGTGGAAGAGCGGAGACAGGCTCATTGCTCTGAAAAGCTGACCCAACAAAGTCAGGGAAGAGGAGGGAGGCTTTTCTTTCTGTAAATTTACATGTTCCATTTTTGTAGTGATCAAACAAATAAGACTACACATACAAGTAGCAGAAACTAATTTCTTCTGCTTCTTGTATCTGGATTCAACCTTAGAAAGAGAATCAGGAGCTTGGTCATTTGGGAGGGGCTCAATCTTCAATGAAACCTGCAGCTTCAGAATCTGTGAGGTGTTGGCTTTCAGCACCCAATGGTGTGTCCATGTACATGCCATCAGGTAAATGGGGGGATCCGTGCTTTGTGTGTACTTCTTTGTGTGGAATCCGTTTATCTGCCCTCATTTACTGTTTTAGCTGTTTGGCGACTAAAATCCAGAAATCGATTTTTTAAACCCAGCCCTACTAGAGACTGTGCTGGCCATTCTATGTTTTCAAGCTTACCATCTTGTTCTTTTTTCCTGAGGTTGTTCTGGCATAGCTTGGACTTGTGTTTTGGGTCATTATCTTGGTGTAAGTTGAACCCCTGACCAACTGGTGCACACCAGAGGATACTGTATGGTGTTGCAGAATGCTGTGGTAGCTGTTTTGGTTCAGGGTGCCTCTCACTCTGTACAAGTCACCAACACTGGATCCAGTAAAACAGCCCCACACCATAACACTTCTTCCTCCATGTTTGACAGTTGATGCCATACAGTGTGAAACCTTCCTTTCGCCTACTCGACGGTGTACAAAGATCCTGCATGATGAACCAAAGATTTTAAACTTTGATTCATCAGTCCATAATACCTTCTTCCAGTCTTCAGTAGTCCAATAGCAGTGTTTCATGGCCCTGCCAAGCCTCTTTGTCTTATTCTGACATCTTACCAATGGCTTTCTTGCTGGAACTTGTTTTGTCAAACCTGCAGCTCGAAATTCCAAGTCAAGCTTTAACATGCAACAAGAAGAAAGAGGAGTGAGACAAAACATTTTGTCAAAACAGCCTGTTTCAGTTTAAGCGTTGTTTTCAATAAATTGCATGCTCAAAAAATCTTTTGTCTCACTCCCATTTCTTCTTGTTGCATGTTGAAGCTCTACGTGGAACCTTTTTAAGATCCAACCATGCAAAATATGATTTTTTGCCATTTTTCTAGTGGTCTTAAACTTTTGATCGGGACTGTATGATGGTCTGTCTTTCTTCCATTGTTAATTACCTTTTTTATGCCATTTTTGCAGTGTAATACTGCTTTACTGATGCTTACGGGGGTATGGTATCTATGTTTTTTCCAACACTGTTTTTATGCAGAAAGAGGAGGTTGTAAGTAATCTGGAAAAGTCGCTTTGTCTATCACTACGGCTGTCTTTCTCTTTGGCCTTTCCAAGCTTTGCCATGATCCTATCTTTCAGGTCAGTTCCTCTCGCACTCAACGATCATTCTTCCATTGCACTTGGGGCTTGGTACCCAATCTTGGGTGGGGACGATGGTGACGAGTCCCCCCTGACCTGCAGTCCTGGCTCACCATAGCATATGTGCTGTACCTCGTCAATCTCTAGTGAGAGCAGTTCTTTTTTCTGAATGTTGGAACACTGAGCTACTACTTCAATCTGGATGCTGGGTATCAAAGATTCCATTGGTCCCTTATCCTAGTCATGTAACCCCTTCCACTGGGATTACTTGCGTAGTAGCATTCCAGCAGTACCCTATATTCATCTCTTGCCCACGTATGCCTTCCTGTTCTAGTAGCCCACTTCTCAGCCCATTTCGAGGTTAGCCAGGCGGCTAATTCTAATGACTGCCTGACAACTGAGGTCAGTGATGTCATCAGAGAGGGACCGGCGATCAGCATTGCAGAGCATGACGTTCAAGCAGCGCTCATGAGAGTGAGCACAAGGAAAGCGGCTGGGCCAGACGGCATCACTGTCTGCTGCGGTGCTGTGCTAACCAGCTAGCAGGTGTGTTCACTTCGATTGTCAACGAGTACCTGGCTAAGTCTGTGGTCCCCACATGCTTCAAGAGATCTACTATCATCCCTGTCCCCAAGAACAACAAGCCCTCATGCCTGAATGACTACCGGCCAGTTGCACTGACCTCGGTGGTTATGAAGGTGTTCGAGAGGCTGTTGAAGAAAACCATCTCCTCTTTCATCCCAGACACCACAGATCCCTTCCAGTTCGCCTACTGACCCAACAGATCCATGGAGGACGCCATCGCCCACGTCCTGCACACTACCCTCAGCCACGTGGACAAGAAACAGGGTAACTATGTGAGAATGCTGTTTGTTGATTACAGCTCAACACAATAGTGCCCGGTAGACTGTTCACAAAGCTGAGGGATCTAGGACTCAACAGCTGTCTGTGTGCATGGGTGTTGGACTTTCTCACTGGCAGAACTCAGGTGGTGAGGGTGGGTAGGTGCATCTCCAACAGCATCACCATCAGCACGGGAGCGCCACAGGGGTGTGTCCTCTCGCCAATGCTCTATTCCTTCTACACTTCAGACTGTGTGGCCACCCACGACTCCAAAACCATTGTGAAATTTGCTGACGACACATTGGTGTTGGGCGCCATCTCCAACAACAATGAGGTGGCCTACATGGATGAAGTGAAGAATCCGGCATCGTGGTGCCGGGACAACTACCTCCAGCTGAACGTCGGGAAGACCAAGGAGCTGGTGGTGGACTTCAGAAGTAGTCAGCACAGAGACTACAAGCCCATTGTAATTAATGGAGCTCCAGTGGAGAGTGTGCAGTCCTTCAAGTATCTCAGTGTCCACATCTCAGATCTGACATGGTCTGCCCACATTCAGGTCCAGACAAAAAAGGCTAGGCAGCGCCTGTACCACCTACGACAACTGAGGAAGTTCAGAGTCTCTCCAGTGATCCTCAGGACTTTCTATACAGGCGCTGTGGAGAGCATCCTCACACAGAACATCACATCCTGGTATGGAAATAGCTGTGTCAAGGATACAGATTTTGAAGGACCCGTCCCATCCCAGCAACGAACTGTTCCAGCTTCTGAAATCAGGCAGAAGGTTCGACACCATCCGAACAAGAACAGAGAGGCTCAAGAGGAGTTTTTATCCTCAGGCCATTCGTGTGTTCAATCAGCCCCCCCATCATCCTTAAGTGACTGAGACAGGACTCATTACCACATTCTCATATCATCCTGAATCCTTCTGGCCTCGCTATAGCACAAGACACTTTAACACCCTCCTCACGCAATGTACACAAGCTGTAAATTTCCAGATTGTTTTATTTTGTTCTATTTCTATTTATATAATGTACATAACTTACCCACTTGCAGCACATAATGTCCTCCTTATCAGAGGCGGAGCCAGACATTTGAAACACCTGGGGCTTAGCCCAAAGAGTAGTATGCATGTGGGATTTTTTTTTTTTTTTTTTTTGGGGGGGGGGGGGGGGGGGGGGGTGTAGAAATGACTGAAAGATTAATAGGCTCTGTTCAAAAAAGAATGACTTCATATAGGGAAAAATATATATCACATGTGCAGGACACCTTAAACTAGTTTTTTAATTAAGCAGCAAGGCAGAACAAGGTCAGGGCTGTATCAAGACACGAGGACTAAACCCCAATTCAACCAGACCCAGAACTGATCCAGAATTAAAACAGGACTACAACAGTTCAAAATCAGGACTACTGAGGACTTAACCAAGACAGAACCAGAATCAGAACTAGATGATAGCACTAAAAATCATCATAGACCTGCACTACACTTATTTTTTTTAATTCTACCAAAGTCCACTATTTAGATTGAGAAAAGTTTATATAATTATTTAGCCTTGTTGTGCAAACAAGCCTGCAGAACTTAATAAATACAGAATTTGAAAAATAACAAACCTAAAAAGAAACACTAGGTACGAGATACATGAGGACCTGTCTGTCCTCGTTCTCCTCTCTCTCCCTCTTTGTGCTGACAATCATCAAATATACAGTTGAAACCAGATATTTACTCTTCAGATAAAAACACTTTTTTAATTGTAACATCAAATCAGACTAAATGTTTATTTCTTTAGATTGATAAATATAAAAACATATTTGTTAACTTTAAGAGTAAAGAGAGAAACTATCTGTATTTCTTAATTGCAAATGGCACCAAATTGTATTCAAACTTGAGCCACACTTATGGAGCTCCACAGTTCTTTTCCTGGTGTTTTGGTTGATATCTCTTGATTTTCCCATGTCAAAGAAACAGGCTCTGTGTTTTGCCTTATATGCATCCACAGCTGTGCCACCAGTTTACTCACATGGACTCTACTAACCTATCAGAAGCTTCTTCAGCTCAGAATGGAATCGTCTGGAGTTTTCTTATTAATTAACAATAAATTTAGTGTACATGTACTCCTAAATTTGATGAAAGTGATAAAAATAGCTCTGTCTCTCTTTATTCTGAAATTTAACTAATTCAAAATATATTTCAATATTTATCTAAAACAAAAGTTTACTCTAAATTGATGTTGTACAGTAAAAATGTTTTATGTTTTCTCCCTAAAGTGTATGTAAATATCTGGTTACAAATGTGAATATCCTGCTGTGTACTGAAATCCCTCTTGTTTTGCATAGAAATATACTGAACAACATACAAAGCATAATATATAAAATAACATTTACCTGAGTTTTTTCTTTGAAAGAACCCTCTAATGTCCATTCTTATGTTTCAGTACATAACTGAAACCGATTTAGTCGGGAGGGTAAGAACTGAGAATATGAAATAAACACACGTAAGCTAAGACTCTAAAAAAAAATAGCATTTGTTCGGCTTTTCATTTCGCCATTTGTTGATTCACTTGAAGAGCAAGTAACGTAATATTGGTCAAGTGATCAGTTTGATATCAATCTTTCGTGATGCACCGTCATATTTACATTATTTGTATGGTACGAATGATTTGCTTTGGTACCTGGTCAAACTTAAGCTCTCCTTAGTATGGCTGGCTCCGTCTCTCCAACAGCGCACTCACGGGCAGCAGCTGCCCCGCCCCCTCGCTCAGTCGCTTAGTGCCTGAGCTTGGATCATACCAATATCAGGGGGGGATTCACGCACAGTCGTAAATTCCCACAGTGTGCACTATGTGCTTCGAATATTGTGTGTACTTTTTGTTTTATACAGTTGTCAGCCAGGCATCTAACTATGAAAAAATTACACTCCAAAAGACCCCGGGCTTCTGACAAAACAACCCGGGCTTAAGCCCCGTAAGCCACCCCCCCGCTCCGCCCCTGCTCCTTATATATACTCGTGTTGGTTCCTCAACACGTGACGTGGACCTTGTTAATCTGGGCAACGTCCAAGCGAGTATGGTTTCATTTTTCTGTCTCTCACTCATGTCCAAGGTAGGTTTGGTGAGCATGGAAGATCTGGCCTAGGGACCCTTACTGGATGCAGACGCTAGCTGGGAGTTGAACCCACGACCCACCCAAAAGGCTTGTAGTCTTACCACTGCGCTATCTATCAGTATTTGTTTGTTTGTTTTTTGTTCTTTTTTGTTTTTACACCTAAGTAACATGGATAAAAGGAAGATAGGTACGAATTATACTGGACCAAATAGCTGTGAACCGGTCCATCTTTTACAGTAAAAAAGTTCCAGGGTCTTTTTGGCTTCAGGCTTGGAACATTGGTTTGTACTTATGTTTACAAGTCACCGAAATTGTGGCTTTCCTGTTGTGTTTAGAGTATTGCTGCTGATAATCATGTGGCTACCGGCGAAAATAATGCAGAAAATCGGTACGGTAAGCCAATTTCTGTCTTAGCGCATTTGCGCAGCTATGTGTTTTTGTGGTTGTGGCTCATTCACTGAACTTTGGTCAGAGCATGATGAAACTTGGTGTTTGGAGTCAGTAATAGCTCTGCATGATAACTAGCCTTTCTTTAGCCGGTTACATGAAGTTTGAAGAATTTCTTGTTTGGTTTTGTTTGTTTAGCGGACTTGTGCGCATTTACGCAACTGCTCGTTTAATCATGGCTTGTTTTCGCTGTGTTTGGTGGTTGTAGAAATAGTTTATATGAGATTTTGGCTGAGATTCAGAGGTCTCTGTGGATACCACACGTGGGACTTAAATTTCTCACCCCACATTATAACCGATTAAACTTGATCTCCTCCTTTTTGCCCCTGGTACCGGGGCGTGGGGCTTAAGTGGCTAACAGAGCCAACTGGATCCCCTAAATTGAGGTCAAAAGTTCAAATTTTCTTATTTTTTTCCCTGAATGCTTGCAGCAAAGTTATAAGTCTTAAGGCAGAGAATTAAGTACACAAATAGTAGACCAATATATCCAGACCCACAGGTCATCATCTATGTGTATTATGTCCTTCATTAGCCAGTTCTTTGACTTAGTGTTGCAGAATTCCCTCCTTTTGATCCAAGGATCAAATATTATTGTTAAATATTATTTTTGCACAATTTCTATGTGCTTTATATATCCAGGTTAAATTCTTACTGAGATAAAAGATGTATTTTTCAAGATCGACCACAGATTTCTAAGAGCAAATATTGTCGACTGTAGTGAAGTGCAGAAGATAGTGATAAGGGTTTCATTTCAATTCAGTGACCATGAGAACTTTTACCATGTGAACATGTAGTTGAAGATTTGACATTTTGGAGGATTTTAAATTTTTTTAAATTATAAATAAAATGTCTTCACAGTTAAACTTGTTCCTTTAAATTGGCTGCATTTTCCATCCAATCTACCAGTCTCCAACGGGAAATGTTAAGGTTATTTTGTCAGTAACATACAAGGATGTATAAAAGGACTACATTCCTTATACTACCTATAAACTACAAGGCATAATCTCAAGATTTTGCCTTCAGTTAATGACTGATCAACATGAAAAACTAACCAGAGAAAGGCAACAACTTAACTTGGTCATACTTTAAGCTTTTCCAATAATTTCAAAGAGAACACAGACTGAGGACAGTCGTATTGCTATAATCCTGACCACTGTTATTAAAGTTGCTATTTTAAGGTTGTTGCTCATGCTCACAGCACTCCAGCTGAGACCAGTATATTGGTGCTGTTAAAATTTATTCTGACATAAACCTGATTAGCATGCTGTGGACTAACAGTATGAAGCATCTGAGACTATCTGAAAAAAATATGTCAATAGAGTTGCCAATTTAACCAAGGCAAATTTCTGACATTTTGAAACTATTCCAAATTAAATGAAATCAAAAACAGATTAAATCAATGAATGAACCACACAAAATGAAATGAAGGCGTTTTTAACTCTATTCTTGGCAGTGATTGTTTCCATGCTTGACACTATTGCAACGCAACAAAGCAGCTGTTACAAATAGTTGAAATGACAAAAGGTTTTGATGAGTGACAGGGTGGGAGTCATAGAAAATTTCAAGGTTTTACGAGGCTTCATCTGGTCATCAAAAAACCCAAAGGGCACACAGCAAGAGGGAGAACACAACAAAAAGCAATAAAAAACGAAGAAAATTTATACACACACAGGATAATCAGGGAATAGGCAACAGGCACGAACACAGCTGAAACTATCACAGATAATGAAACTGGGGAAAATGGAACTAAACCCAAAGCACACAGGACAAGAGATATAAGACAGGAAATAACTAACATTGAAATCGAGATTAAGACACACATGCTTGACACAAACAGACGTCAAGACTCAGTGAGAAGACAAATTAGAAGGAACCGAATGAAAATACAAAAGAAATAAACAAACCTATCAACTAAACCAAGAACAGAAGAAATGGCACAGAATAAATGGATCACAAGCAGAACAGAAGCCTACGATCTGAGCAAGAGCAAATGCCAACAACTGAGCAACATGTTATTGTGTGTGTATATGGATAATAGCAAACAGTGAAATACATTTCTTGCACACCTCAATGAATTTTTTTCACTCAAATTAAACTTTTTGCTCAAAATAATTCTCCAGTCCGAATGATATTCCGATGTCAGGGATATGCTGGTAGTGTGGATCAGTGAATCAATGTCTCAATCACTCTTGGCATACAGCTTGATGTCATCCATGTACAGGAGGTGGCTGAAAACTGCTCCATTGCGTAGTCAGTATCCATAGTCAGTCTTATTAATGATGTCACTGAGAGGGTTCAGGCTTATGCAGAACAGCAGTGGAGACAGAGCATCTCCTTGGTCGATCCCGCACTTAATGGTGACTTGTGCTATGGACTTGACGTTGGTTTCAAGTGTTGTACGCCACATCCCCATTGTATTCCTGATGAAGGCTCTTAGGGTCCTGTTGATCTTGTACAGTTCTAGGCATTCCAGGATCCAGGTGTGGGGCATTGAGTCATAGGCCTTCCTGTAGTCAATCCAGGCAGTGGCAGTGGTTGGCCGCTATGATGCCTGACAGGAGCTTCCATGCAGTCCTGAGGCAGGTTATTGGGCAGTTGTTGGATTGGACCAGTCCCTTCTGGGGATCCTTGGGGAACAGGACTGTCTGGCCTTCAGTCAGACATTCTGGGTGTCTCTTGTTGATTAAAAGCTGGTTCTTTTGTGCTGTCAGATGCTCATGGAGTGCAGTCAGCTTCTTTTACCAGCAGGTGTGAATCAGGGCCTGGTGCTGTCCAACTCTTCAAACTGGAGACCCTTTCTTGGATGTCTGCCACTGTGATAATTTCTGTTTAGGGAGGTTGCTGTGGTGTACTCTAGTCTCCTTCTCCATGGAGGGTACTGCTCCTTGTGGCGGTTTATCTTGTAGCCAAGCATCTCACTGATCACTGCTGCCGTGGTATAGATCAGCTGACTGGTTTTGGTGATGGTCACAGTAGGGATTGTCCATAGTGCTGCATTCACACATTCTAGTAGACCTTCAGAGGGTACTTCACATAGTCTTGGTAACCTGCTCCATATTGCCATCTTTGCAATCATCCTCTCTTTCAGGTCAGTTTCTCTCACACTCAATTCTCCTTCTTCCATCGTACTTGTCGCTTTGGTACCCAATCTCGGGTGGGGGTGATGATATCCCCCCCCCCCCCCCATCCTACCTCCCCCTTGCCATAGTATTTGTTTTGTACCTTGTCGATCTCCAGCTGTGATAGCAGTCCCTTCTTCTGAATTTTGGAACACTGAGCTAGTAGTTGTTTCGTCGTCAGACATGATACTGTGTATCAAAGATTCCACAGGTCCCCTGTCCTCTTCATGTAACCCCTTCCGCTGGTGTTACTTGTGTAGTGACATTCCGACAGTGCCCTGATTTTATCTCTTGCCCACCTATGCCTTCTTGTTCCAGTAGTCACAGTTAGAGCAGGGCGATATGACCAAAAATATTTGTCACGATATACATTTGAAAATTTGCGATAATGATATAACTGATGATATAATTGACACTAGACAAAATACTTTACAACTCCACAACTTTATTAGTGCAAAAAAAAAACCAACATCAATGTATTTTCACTTAAGGGAAGAGCAGCTTATTTCTTCTGCGCAACACTTTTGTACCAGGTCATCCTTTCTCCTCTCTCTCTGGATGTAACATCTTCTGAGATGACATCAGAAGATATCACGACTTATCATCCTCTTTCTTTCTGACTTTTCTACATACACAATTTAAAACAAACTTTAAAATGACTGTATAACATCTTCTTTTCCATGTTATTCTTAGCATGACTTTTCAGTAATTCCATCACATTTGAACTTTCAGTCACATGTGTATATCCTTCTGTTTTATTCAGTTTATGCAATCTTACTTCAGTTGCATGTATCATTACCTTATTTTCACATGAACATGAGAAAACACTCAGGTAACACACCAAAAGGTCTCTAAAGATGGGCACCGCCCTGAACTCTTAAATACGACCTGACCAAACTCAGACAAAGGAAATTCCACAGCACATCACGTAGCTCTATACCTCCCAGTTCAGCTCATCCTCAAACCCTTCCTCCAAAAGGGAAATTTACAACCACCCGTCACCTCCCTTACATGTGGCACCTGGATGTCTCTAACCTACATACAATGGCCCCACTGTGAAAGTGTAATCAGCACAAGGCCCACTTGTGATAACATCCTACATATCTATAACTTTGAGACAAAGTGATTTTACTATTACTAAAGTGATATTGTTCAAACATGTGATCAATGCATAGAGTATGGAAATCTGCCACTACAACACACACCCACACACATACAGACACACATACCTAGCCTCCATGGTCAGACTATCAGTAAGAGTAAGAATCATTTTATACATGATATTTTCTTATTTGTTCTATTGGTTAAACTTACAGCTGATTGTATTTTATCATTATATTTTTATTTCCAAGACCTATTCCACCAACTTACAAGTGTGAGATCTTATTGGGGTGGCTGTAGCTCAGGTGGTAGAGCAAGTCACCTACTAACCGGAAGTTGATTTGATCGTCTTCTACAGACAATCCAGTATGCATGCCAAATAGCCTTGGGCATGATACTAACCCCAAGTTGCTCACTGATGCATCCATTGGAGTATGAATCCATGCAAATGTTAGATAGAAAGCACTTGCATAGAAAAAAAGAGGCAAGTTGTGTAAAGCCCTTCGATTGCTCAAATAGAGTAGAAAATTCCTATATAAGAACCAGTCCATTTACCATCTACTGTGATGGAAGAGTCTGATAATTCTGGCTAAAATATACTAAGGCAATATTTTCTCAGTTATAACTAGAATAGGTATAACACAGTATGAAATGGTGTTCTATGTTCTAAAACCTAGTTTCAGTAGCTGGGGATTAGACTGTTGTGCCCCCACCCTAACTGCTCCCCTAGTGTGTGTCAAGCATAAATATCTACCACTGCATGTTTTTAAGGAAACGTTGTTCTTACATAAACTAACTTAAGATGACTGGTCATTTAATTATCCCTTGTGATTACATAATTATTGGTCAATTACATATTTTGGAGGCCTATTCACAATGCATATCTCCCTGCACACTATTTATATTTAATTAAAAACTAAACTGATAGCTCTAGATCAGTACCCTTGCGAAACTGTCTACCTGTCTGTTGTTTTGTCACCCAGCATTGAACCTGTGACATTAAATCCATTGTGTGGAACGTGTAATAAAGCAGAGGCTTATTTATACATCACTTAAACAAATCTGTTTCACACAGTTATAAGGACACATGTTCCTGTCCACAAGTCCACAACATGTCCTTAGGTTTTATATTCATCTACCCCAGCCACTTTCAGTTGGCTACACCGGCTTTGTTCTTTCATTTTTCTTTTAATTTTTACTTCCGAGTATATAGGATTATAGTTTTTCGTTGCATTATTGAACTTGCACCTTTCAGCATCATAAAAAATAGCTTTCACTTTTGTGAAAATGTGGCTTAATATTGTGTCATAGTTCTGATATATCCACATCCATTTTTAGAATTAAATAAATAAAAGATGTCCTTAAAGATGATGTAGGTTTTCTGGTATCGAAAATGTGATCAGTTATCTTCTGTGGGTATTGTATCTGGGTACAAATGTAAAAATACAACTTTGGTTGTAGGCATAGTTACCTCAAATCTTGTCATTCTGGTGCAGTATTTGTATATCAAACTAATTTATAACATATCCTGTCTCCTCATCTTCCCGTTTTCTTTTCTTCTTTCTTGTTCCTTTAGTTTCATCTTGCATCACCACTTACAAGAAAACTCCTCCTCCAGTGCCACCCAGAACTTCAACCTGCTCCACAGCCTCCAAGCCATACATCTCCATTACAGCCCAGAGCAGCACAGAGTCTGCACAGGTACTGCACAAAGAATTTGTCCATCATATTAATCTGCTCTTTGTGTGGTTACATCCTTATGTGTACCATGGAGGTGTCATTCATAGCAACATAAAGGAAGCATACGTACTTTCATTGTTTCCTGAGTAATAGTGCTTGCATTCACACTAGGTCTTGTGCAGTTTCGTCCATAATTTGGAATTTAGTAAAAAAAAGAAAAAACCTGCATTAACTGTTTTTATACGCAGTCCATCATTTTCAACACAATTTAAAACATAGGAATTAATTTTAATATTTGGATGAAAGTCCTTTCAGGTCATTGACTCCCTGAAGTCTAGATCCCATGGATATCATCATGTGCTGTATTTTTTTTCCTTGAGATGCTCTGCCAGACCTTTGTGCAGTGACCTTCAGTTGTTGCTTGTTGTGGGTCTCGTCTGCCTTCAGTTTTGTCCTCTTTGGTTGAGATCAGATGACTGATTTGTCACTGAAGAATATTCTATTTCTTTGCTTTGAGGGTCATTATTAATTTCCACTGTGAAAAATCATCCAATCCGTTTTGTACCATTAGTCTAAATCTGACTATACCCCTGCTCAGCAGTCACATAATTCATCAATATACACTATTTATTCAGTTCCACTGGCAGACATACATCTTCATGTCATAACATTGCCTGGTTGACAGATGATGTTATCTTCTTTAGCTTATGACTTGAGGCGACTGTTGCTGTGAATTGACCCAGTAGAAATAGAACTGAATCAATGAGTTGTTCATGAGTTTCATCTGTCTAAAGATTTTATTTTTACAGAACTGCACTTTTAGATGTTTTCTGGATAATCTGGTCATCCTGGTTACAGAGTTGGGCAGTGCATTACTTGTTCCAGCAGACCATCTGACACCCCTGATTTATACATTCCTAAACTTTGTGGTATCTCTCTGATAGGTTTATTTTGTTTTTTCAGCCTAGTGATGGCCTCCTTTATGTGCATGAACCTCATGTTGAGAGTTCCTGCACATAAATGATTGCTATTGAGTGCAATCACTTCCAGATCTCTTATCTTCTGAATTGGTTATAAACTAATGAGGGAGTAGGTCTCACTTGAACATGCTTGTCCAATTATTTTCGGGTATCTGAAAATAGGGGAATGTAGTTTCTAATCTGTTAATACAATACTTTTGGTAAATCCCCTGAGTTAAAGCTAAGGGTCTTGTTTAAAATTCACTGTGGTGATGCACAGAGGCACAAATACTAAGAACCTGCCCCCAATAACAGATAAATAATTTGATGATCGATGAACTTCATGTAATGAAGGAGGCCCTGCAGTCCAATCCCCAACAATCAAGGCTGGCTATTGGTACATGGAATGTCACCTCACTGGTGGGAAAGGAGCATGTGCTAGTGCATGAGGTTGAGCGATACCAGCTAGATATAGTCAGGTTTAGCTTAACACATGGCTTGGGCTCTGAAACTAGTTTCCTGGACAAGGGCTGGACTCTGTTCCAGACTGGACTTGGCCTTTGTGGGTACATTGGGATGCTCTTGGGAGTATCCCCTCTGATGGTGACTCCCTTGTGCTACTGGGAGACTTCAACGCTCACATGGGCAACAACAGCGAGATGTGGAGTGGTGTGATTGAGAGAACTAATCTGAATCTTGGTGGTGTTTTATTACTGGTCTTTTGTGCAGTTTGTCCATAACGAAGACCATGTTCGAACATAAGGATGTCCATAAGTGCATGGGGTACCAGGATTGGGGATGGGTATAAAAAATGGATTTTCCTGGTTCAAATCGATTTTAGTTTGAATAAAGCGATTTCAATTCATTAAATCCTGAATAATTTTTTAAATATAAATGTATTTTGCCAGAAACGCCAGAATCTCAGGCTAAAGCTTACAAAACTATTTCAACAACTGCCAAACAGCTAAAACAGCAAATGCGAGCAGGTAACGGATTCCACTAAAAAGATGTAAACACAGAGCACGGTCACCCCGTTCACCCAACGGCGTGTACACGGGCACGTCGGGTGCTAAAGGGCGACATCTCACAGATTTTGCAGGTTTTGTCACTCTCTGACCAAAATTCACTGGACCAGCACAAAAGAATATAAAAACTGCGCTTTTAAAAACTTTTGCCGTTTCGCTTCCACCACCAGCTTCTTGTACTTCAAGAACAGTTGACCATCTCAAATCTCTGTTTTCTGCATTATTCGCCTGCTTATTAAGCACCAGTCTACTGTTGTGTATGGTGCTGTTGGCTGCTGGTTTTTTCCCCCAAAATGACCTCCAACAAGAATGCCTAATTTCTGCTGTTCAATACCGAAGAAATTTAAACTTTTACAAATTCTACCAAATTGCAAAATGCTTAACTGTGTCTCTAATAAGACCTCTGTAACTTTACTCTGCTTCACTTCAGCAGCATCAGGTAATGTTCATCAGCTCATTCATGGTTTTATTCATGGATGGATGGATGAAGGTGTGTGATATAACTTGTCTTAAAATGACTGTGTATTCTAAAACTAACCAGGATGCCTACATGGAAGAAGAGGGACCTAGAGGTGACATGACCATCCAATCAGGGCTCAGTAACTCCACAGAAAGCATTGACAGCATGAAGGCCTTGACAGCTGCCATAGAGGCTGCTAATGCTCAGGTCAGTGCTTTAGTGCTTTAGTTTTTACTGTAAGCATCGTCGTAATAAACACCCACAAATATTTTCCAATTTCAGCTAGAATACACTGTATTTTTATTGTCTTACTGAATATTGTATTTACAGTGTTCTCAATATTCTTGCATAGGTCCACGGACCAGCCAGTCAGCATGTCAACAATAGCACCATGACAGTCAACACCACCATCCCCTCAATCCTGAGCAGGGGGCAAGTAGTTGAAGACCACCGGGATGATTATAGGAAAGATGCGTTCAGGAAGGGAAAATGTCTCTCCATAGGCATCCAGGTATACGTGAGATCACGGTCAACGAAATATTGAGCTTCAGTTACTTATAAATTATGTGGAGCTTGTTTATCTGTGTTTTCATTTCTGCTAAGAACCACATGTTACCCTGCTGGATAGAGAATATTTAACAAGCTTCACACAAAGTAGGGGTCTGTTTCACCTCTTTGTTACGATGACTATTACTATTTTTCTAAAAATTCTAGATCTGCTATTAATCTGTAATCTGTCTTGGGTCTCCTTTACATAAAGAAATGCATATTCATTTTTATGAAGCTTATTGTTGTGATTATTTTTAGTTTTGCTCTTTTTGCCTCCTCTAGGTTGACGGACCAGAGGATGTTCCGGATCCAGAGGACCCCTCCAAGTTCACCTCTGTAGGTGTGCAAGTGGAAGATGACAGAGGGTGAGACTTTTTTTGTTGGATTTAGCCTAATGTATCTAAACACAATAACACAATAGCCCTCTTTTCTACTTCTTTTGTCATTTATACATTTCTTTGAAGCTATTACTGGGAAGCACATTTCAAACAGTTGACTGTTTTAAATGTTCTCTTTTGTTTTCTCCAGCATGTTTTTTTCTGTGTGCTTTTCCTCTGAGAGTGCAAGCAAGGGAAGCAGTACTTACACAAGTTATTTCATTCATTCATCCTCTGTCTTTTGAGTCTGGAAGAATCCTTCATAATCCAGGTTTTCAGCATCCTAACATCCCATCTACTAGTGGACATGGGTTGTGTATTTGTAGCCATTTAATGTGCTAGTTTGATACCCCTTAAGACCATTTAAGCATGTGTTATCTGCTTCAGGGTCTCCAGGTTGGATGTGACCAAGATACAAACATTCAGCTGTATCTAAACAGTTTGGAAAAGCATAACTTTTTCTGTCATGATGGTGGAGAAAGACTGTTGATTTAGCAAAACTGACAGTGTCAAACTGTAAGCCAGCCCAGATTATGATGCATCTAATTTACAAGCAGCTACTTCATCCTTATTTTGCGCTACTTGCAACTTTTTTATTTCTTTTATTGGAGCACTGAACAGTTAAGCTCAGATGGCACTAATGCATTTAGAAAATCTTTTATAACCTCTGGTAGCATTCATTTTACACCTCTTCTCACAACTGACATCCTAGAGTCACAGGGAACCTCAAATCTCCAAACAAAAAAGTAGTAATTGTTAGATGGAAAAAGAATAGACTAGTGCAAATGTAAACTTACAACATTTTAAAGATGTGTATGTGAAGACGTATGTTCTCTGAAAGCAGAGGGCAGAAATTTTATTCTAGTATTTATTCTTTTTTCCCCCTCTGATGCTCAGGTATCGTCGGTTCCAGCGCTCCAATAGTGTGACAGCAGCTGTGCAGGTAAGTTTTGGTACCGACTGCACCCATACAAAATAATGCTTGCAGCTTCCTTGAGACACACTGGTCGCTTTGAGTTTAAAGCAGTGCTAAAGAAAAACCTGCACCAGAGCTGCAAGGTAAAAGAAATGCACTGGCTATATTTTAACAAAACACCCATATTTTAAAAACATGAGAAATACTATACTGAACCAGAACATGGTCCAAGAGTTGGCAATTTGCTTGAGATCAATGATGCCTCTTAGCTTATGAGATATTTACATTTAAAAAGGCACATATGTCTTTTGTTTGTTTGTCACTATTTCTGTTATAATCAGAAAATATATATATTTACAGTTTAATTCACATAGTATTCACTTGCAGCCAATTATGGAGCTTTATGAATGCTACATTTTTTGTGCTGGATTACCTACTCTGAGAGCCTTTTTTTATCTATTAGTATTCAAAGGATAACAGTCTTTTACTGAAGTCCTTGTAGTCGAGGAATACCCAAACAAAACCCTTTCTTTCGTTTCTTACTTTCTGGATACTCGCAGGATGGCGTTACCTTGCCCTCCAGAAACACTGTGAGGAATTTCGGAGTAATTTTTGACCAGTACATTCCCTTCAGTGCATATAATAAACACATATGTAGGACTGCTTTCTTGTATTTGTGCAATATTTGAAGGCGCTCAACCTTCAAACAATCAATCAATCACAGCTTGAAGATGAGCCTGGCAACAAAATGTAAAACAAGAATATAGGCACCGAACTCAAATGGTGATATCGTTCTTTAAAAGTTTATCCAAAATGCAGTTTTGGGTTTTTTTAAGATGAAATGTCATAAAATAATTAATTATTGAGGGCATCAGTGCTTTTTTCTGTTAGTTGACATGACAGACATTCGGTTGGTGCAGTTTTGGTATTGAAACTATGACATAGCACATGATGCTACACTGATTATTGATGCTCAAAGCTACTTAAGAACAAATGTTGAGCTTTAAAAAGATCAATTTTGGCTTGAGATTGCGGTGGTATTTGGTTGCAGTTTTAATCGAGTAGAAATCGTCTTTTCATTTGAAAATTTCCTCAAAAGTAAAGTAAAAAAAGCCAAAAAACTAATAAAAATAACCAAATTTGGGCCTACTCCGTTATACTCATTAAACATATTACACTTGTAAAAAACATCATCTGTTTCTGAGGAAGTCAGTTGATTTTTTTTTTATGGCCCCTTCACTTCATCTCTAAATGAGGGTGAACATCATTTAGCAACAAATGCAAACAGGTATAACAGACCTGCACTGCTCACAAATCCACTGATTTCTGTACTCATTATTCCATCCAGGCAGATCTGGACATGCCAGACCTACTAGACACACCTATAAACTCCCCGGACACTGACATGGAAATACTGTCATCTCGTGCCATCCCTCGGCAATATTCCCGCGATGCCACCACTTCCACCGTCAGCATCCAGGGCTCAGGGAACCACTACCATGCCTGTGCCTCTGATGACTATGAGGATGTGGGCTTTGACCCATCCATCCTTCCCCCTCCAGACCCATGGATAGACAGTGTAACAGATGACCAACTTGATGTCAGTTTCAACAGTTCTGCTATACTGGAGGTATGTGGGAGAATATTCAGTGATACTATTTGGTTAACTTTAGTTTTACATTACATTTACAGTTGCGCTCATAAGTTTTGCCTATTTTCTAGATCAGGGGTCGGCAACCTTTCTGATGATGAGTGCCATCTAAAATTCCCTCAGAAGTCAATGTGCCATATGATTGCATTAGCAATAGATGTAATAACGCTGTATATTAACAGTTACACAATATATAGAAAAACTTAGAATAGAATTATATTTGTTGGCAGATGTTGGCAGCTATCAGCGAATAGTTATCAGCTATTTTGAAAAAAAAAAGACTTTTTATGTTTTTTTTTATGTTTATGGCCTCCTCACAACAATGATAAGAAAAATAAACTGGGCCAATATGGCATGTTTGTTAATACAGAGACACACATGTTAATGTGATCTCTGGTCTCCCACTCAGAGACACAGGTCTCCGAGTGTCCAGCATTCAGACAGCGACCTGAGGACTCATGTGAGAGAAAATCTGCTCACACAGATATGTAGAGCCAAATACTGTCAATAAAGCCTCTGCAATGTTCTGAAGACAGTTAACCTTGTCAGGTAGTGATGAACATGCAGCTCCATGAACACGCACAGCTGTGGATTCCAGCTGCTTTCGTAGTTCTGCAAACTTTGGCCCCCACAGAGTCGAGCTTTTCAGTTCAATCAGCTGCATTTCGATGTCCTCTGTGTCCAACCAGTTAATGCGAGACAAACCCAGCTGCTCATTAAAGCTTTTTGATTTGATTAGAAAAGAAAACATTGGTCCATACACCTAATACACCTGTTGTGCCGAGGGCTGGACTGGGACAAAACATCGGCCCGGGGATTTTGACTAGAGACCGGCCCACCAGGTATTACAGGAAAAGCCACGAACCCTTTGAATGAAAACAAACGCTGTTGTGACAGTAATGCACACAGTCTTGTTGGTCTATGTATGATTTCTATACATTTTACATCTAATAAAAACTTTGGTTGTAAGCTTCAGATAATTATTTAATAAAAGCGAGACATTTTAAATGAAAATAAAGTATTTCTTTGTGCCCCCCTTTCCCTGTTAATGCCCTACCTGCCCCCCTGGCAGCACTTTGCTAGACCCGCCCCTGCACAGTTACCAGCTGTCAGCTGCTTAGAAAAGGATCCTGGTGTTATTTGTCTCTCAGAAACAGTTTATAACTTCCCTTCAACTCATTCATGTCACCTAAAAGGTAAACCTGTTTCTCCATCACAGCTCTGATGGTTCAGTAAGGACATCTCCTGGTTTCATCTTCATGTTTCCCTCTCACCACATATCCAAACCGACATCATGACCAGCAGCTTTACAGCTGTGGCTCCAGCAAACATCAGCTGATACTAGAAAGTAATATTAAATAAATTCTAACAACAGCTGATCAAGCTTAAACGTGCTGCTGTTGTTTAGCGCGACATCCACTGGTTTCCTCTTTCTGGAGCAAAGTGGGCGATAAATAAACAAGAGAGAAAAGCCGATCAGCTGATCATTGATCAGTTTCATGATTAAAGTAGCAACAGGAGAGAGAGGGGAGAGAATGAGAGAAGAAGAGGCAGCTGTGCAGCGTAAACACAGAGTAACTCCAGCTTTGTGTCTTTTTCATTGTAGCTGAAGTCCGGGACAAACTGTTCTTTTTCAGCTCAACATGAAACGCGTAATATTTTCTCTGAATACGAGACGATAACATCTTTTTACAGAACATTTGACAACTCTACTAACTAACCTTATGAATAAAATAAAGTTCACTATCAGTAACATTATCGCACCCACCCAGCTGTATGGAAACTCCGTCATGCTAGCTAGCACGCAGTACGAGTTATTGTAACTGACTGTAAAAAGTCAGCACAACGAAAACAAACTCCACCTAAACTTGGTTTATATCTGACCCAGATAGACTGCAGGTCATAACTTCTTACCTGAAGTTCAGTTCACCTGACACTCGGACCGGCGGCCGCCTCGGGTCTCTCCTCCTCCTGCCTCCCCTTTCCCTCATCCACCTGCTGCCTCTGTGGAAGCCATAGTCACCACCAAACAACTGAACAATGGACTGGCCACCGGTATGCCCGATGGCCAATCCAGCTATTGTCGTGCCATCAGTTAACCCTTAGCTGGCACACGTGCCCAGGGTTGCCGACCCCTCCTCTAGAGAATATGGATGCTAATACAAAAGCTTTTCTTTCACTAATGGTTAGTGGTTGGATGACACCATTGTCAAAAAAACTACCCAACTACCCCAATGACCCTGATCAAAAGTTCTTAATAGTGTGTATTGCCTCCTTTAACTTCAATGACTGCTTGAAGTATTTTGTGGTTGTTGTGGATGATGCATTTTATTTTCGCAGATGGTAAAGCTGTCCATTCTTCTTGGCAAAATGCCTCCAGGTCCTGTAAATCCTTGGGCTGTCTTACATGACCTACATGTTTGAGATATCCCAAAAGTGGCTCAATGACATTGTAATCAGGAGACTGGGATGGCGACTCTAGAATATTTACTTTTTATCCTGTAAGAATTTAAGGTGGATTTAGTCTTGTGTTTTGGATTATTGTCATGTTGGAATGTACATGTGCATCCCATTGACAGCTTGCGGGCTGAGGAGTGCAAATTTTCCTCCAGTATTTTCTGATAACATGCTGGATTAATCTTGAAATCAATTTTGGACAGGTTCCCTGTGCCTGTGTAGCTCATACATCCCCAAATCCCCAATGTAAGTAATCCATCCCGGTAATGAGGCTTGCTTCCGAGTTATTTAGCATATTGTAAATAGGCTGCTTTGGGGCATTAGTGAAGTTGTGGTTTTCATCTGGGGACCATGTAGCCCATTGTTCTTCAAGTGCCCCTCTTTTTTTTTTTTCAGCGAGTCCTGTATGTCCGCTGTGGTTATTTGTGGGTTTTTCTTTGCAATTTTCTGGCAGTTTTGGCTGAAGCTTTTGTTGGTGTACCTGTCCGTGGCTTGGTTTCACCATAATTCTACTTCTTAATTAGAGTTTGAACACTACAATTGTCTGGATACCTTTTTACGTCCTTTTCCTGTTTTATAAAGTTCAAGTTATCTTCTCCCACAGCTCCTTTGATAAATCTTTTTCTTTCTCTATGGCATCAGGGGAGGAAGACAGGACAAAGACATGCTGTGGAAGAGAGCAAGAGATTAATAATAACTAATGATTAAACACAGAATTGTGTGCAAACACATAGTGAGTGAAAAAAGTTGAGCAAATAAGAAATACTCAGTGCATCATGGGAAACCCTGAGCAGACTACACCTATTGCACCATAACTCTATGCTTTATCAAAAAGGAACGTTTTAAGCCTAATTTGAGTCTTTTAGATTGAATAGAATGAATAATTTATTCATGTTTAATCTGTTGATTTAACACACAGATCGATAAAAGTATTATTTTTATTAAACTTCAGTATTTTCTGGCTCAGACTGACTCACAGTGGTGCTGTTTCAATCTAAGGAGACTGCTGCAAATTAGAGTTTTGAAACTTTAAACTTGATTGGCAGATGGCCCCGCCCCTCCCTGTGCCTGGTTCTGCTGGATGTTTCTTGTTGTTAATAAAATGTTTCCTCCCCACTGTCGCCAAAGTGCGTGATCATAGGGGGTCATATGATTGTTGGGTTTTTCTCTGTATGTATTATTGTAGGGTCTACCTTACAATGTAAAGCGCATTGAGGCGACTGTTGTTGTGATTTGGCACTTTATAAATAAAATTGAATTGAATTAAGATAACCTTTATTAAGATAAGAATCCATCAATGGGTCCCTGCATGGCATGTACCACCAGCAGGTAGAAGTGGTTGATATAAAATATCCTACTAATTCCTGGACAAAGCTGGACTAAAAGACAGCAGACACCCTGGTAAAACAGCAACAACCTATAAGTGTAGAGGCTGGGGTCTGCCACACCAGGCAAGACCCTAGGTGCTAGCTGTGCAAAGACCCTGACACAATCCAGCACATAACGGCAAGATTCTAGCAGGCAAGGCATACATGTAACACCATAACCACGTGGCTTGGATATTATACAGAAACATCTGTGTCGAGTATGACCTGGAAGTCCTGAGGCAAAAATGGGAGACGTCCCCCAGGGTGGTTGAAAATGACCGAGTCCTGTGGGACTTCTAGATACGGATGGACAAACTGGTGATGGATTAGCCATCTGACATAGTGGTAGTGGACAAGCAGAGGAAGATGGCCATAGTGATAGTTGTATCTATACTAAGTGATAGCATTAGGAAGAAGGATCCTGAGAAGCTCGCTACCAAATACTAAGGGCAGAGAGAAACGCTAGAGAAGATGTGGCGGGTCAAGGCAACTGGAGTCCCCGTGGTAATCTTAGCACTTGAGGGAGTGACCCCCAAACTGGGCAAGTGGGAAATTATTATTGTTTGCGTATTTATTTGTGTATGTATGTAGATGCACTTTCTCTGATTTTATATGTTATATATTTATTTAACATAGCACAATAAAACAGCACTTTCTCTATCGTGCACATACAGATGGGGGCAGCTTGGGTTTCAGGAGTGTCCTCATGGCCAAGGCTAAATTCTTGTGACGTGAATTACAACTAACTTATCAACCCTGTAGAAAGTACAGTATACAGTTTTCTGTAGTGAGTTTCATTATTTAAATGGCAGGTGGTGCAGAGATCAGTTTGCCAGAGAGACGGACGGTGGTTTCTGAAGCTGCTGCAGGCTGAAACCGACCGCATGGAAGGCTGGTGTCGACAGATGGAACTCGACCAGCGGGAGAATGACCTGCCTGAGGACAGTACGTCTTTGTGTGTGTGTGTTGTTGTTGTTCTTCATGTCAAAAAATCTCTCTCAGACCCCATCCTTCGTGTGTGTGTGCTTTCCTAATGCTTGAATCCTCTTCCAGAGGTTTAGGAGGCAACATATAAATTTGATTGTTTCCTAGAATCTCATTCAATAAGTTGCGTTTGAGTCAACTGCTACTGAAATACTATAAATACAGTGTATTACCTCCATTGTGATGATATATCAGTTCAATTAAATCTTATTTATATAGCGCACAGAGTGTGAAACAGTTTGATAAGATTAGGCTTTCTGGAAAAGTACTTTTGCCCTCAGTGCTCGATAAATGGTAACATGACCAATATAGCGAGTATATTGGGTCCTAAAGCTGCAGAAGGTCACTGCTGAAAAGATTGGTTGTTAACAAAGTGCTGTATGGAAGCATACTAATGGAAGGGAAAAGTCTGCTAGCAAATGGTGCACAAGTAATAGAGACATCTGCAGCCTTAGGAAGATTGCCAAGAAAAGTGTCAATTACTTGAGAGAGATTCACAAGAGGTGGACTGAGGTTGCTTAATAACAGCTTAATAGTGTTCGTAATAAGCAAGTCTCAGTTTCAACTGTGAAGAGAAGGATCCGAGCTGCAGGTTTAACAGGACGAGTTGCAGCAAGAAAACCATCGCTAAGACATCAGAATAAGACAAAGAGACGTGCCTGGGCCATGAAACACCGCCATTACACTACTGAAGACTGGATTACGGAGTGATGAAGCAAAATTTGAAATCTTCGGTTCACCACGCAGGATTTTTGTACGCCAACAAGGAGGTGAAAGGATGGTTCAACAGCGTGTGGCATCAACTGTCAAACATGGAGGGGGAAGTGGGATGGTCTGGGGCTGTTTGCTGGATCCAGGGTCAGCAGCTTGTACAGAGTGAGAGGCTCCCTGAACCAAAACAGCTACCACAGCATTCTGCAGGCCCATGCAGGACCCTCTGGTATGCACCTATAGTTGGTCAGGGGTTCATCCTACAACAAGATAAGGACCAAAACATAAGTCCAAGCTATGCCAGAGCTACCTCAGGAAAAAAGAAGATGGTAAGCTTGAAAACACGGAGTGTCTCAGTCTCCGGACTTAAACCCCATCGAGCTGATTTGGGATGAACAGAAGTGTGAAAGCAAAGCAACCTACAAGGTCCACATTTATGGGAACTTCTGCAGCAGATATGGGAAGAACTTTCTGAAGAATATCTGATTTCTGTTGTAGAAAGAATGCCACGGGTGTGTACAGCTGTTATATCTACTAAAGGAGGCTACTTTGATGAGTCAAAAGTTTAGAATACACTTTGATCTATAAATTGATTCCATGATTATTTTTAACTCCAATTGCTTATTTGTGATTTGCTTTCATTTCAGAGTGCAATTAGACGCTAAACTGCATAATTTACAAGAAAAAAATTGGAAAAGTATTCCAAAACTTTTGACTGGTAGTGTAAATATATTGTGTATATATATTATATTTATTATAGTTATTGTTAGCCATTGATGCAATGACTATATTGTACTTTGTGTGTAATGAATGTAGTTTATGTGACAGTTTACTTTTCTGCGTTAAAATCAGAAAAATACGAATGGTTCCAAGATATTCTAATTTTACACTACTGTAAATAATAATATAGTCCTCAGGATTGTGTGTGACCAGGTAGTCAGCTCTGGTATGTAAAACAAATTCAAACAGTCATAAAATTGAGCATCAAGAGCAATGGCATTTAATGGGACAGGGTTACACCCACAATCAGAGTAGGTTCAAATGTCAAGCTCTCAGAAAAGCTCCTGAGGCTTAAACAAATTTGTTAGTTGCCAATCAGTGATGTTGTAGTATGTGCATGTTAAGAACAGATCAATATGTAGAAGAGTCTCTTTCTAAGCTCTGTGTCTGTGCTTATAGTCCTAGAGAAGATGAGAAGTGCTATGGGAAGTGCTCAGCTTCTGATGTCCCAGAAGTTTGAGCAGTTCAGGGAGCTGTGTGAGGAGAACCTGGTGAGTCTGAAGCAGTGGAAAGCGTTTTGTTTCTGTGTAGCAGACTTAAGCCTAACTAAAAAAAAAAAAAATTTTAATTTCATTTCTTCCTTTTCCTTTTAATGAGCTTTTTAATTTCAAATTTTCCAATATTTTTCTTGTGTTTTCTAATGTTTAACCTTTTAAATTGTTTCATTTACTGAAGAAAAAACCTTTACTTTGATTATACAGTGAATATTTGATTGACTGATCAACTGAATGTAATAAAATATTAGTAATGGCAAATGGTAATTAATGCCAAGCTTATCATACAAAATGTCATCATATATTTCTATAACTGCATACCAGTATCTTTTACTATTTCAAGTCAAGTCAAGTAGTGTTTTATTGTCAGCCCAACAATATATACGCTCAAGTATGCGGTGGGACGAAATATTGTCCTCCTGGATCAAATGTGTGTAAAAATAATAAAATGAAAAAATTCAAATATACATTTAAACAACCATACAGAAATAAGATAAACTAAGAATAAGTACGGGAGTGTTGTACTTGAATAGAAATAGAGTAAGAATAGAAAAGAATGAGAATATTTACAATACACAGACAGAATTCACAGACAAGTTTTTTGAGATACTATATATACAAAGTTTAACATGAGAGTGTGTATAACAACTTTTTATTCATTTTCTTGTTTTTTTTTCTATTCTTCCTGCTTATCTACTGTCATAGAACCCCAAAGCCCACCCTCGTCCAGTAGCCTCAGATCTGGCCGGTTTTTGGGATATGCTTCAGTTGTCAATCGAGAACATAAGCCTCAAATTTGATGAGCTTCACCAGCTCAGAGCCAACAACTGGCGGCCCTTGGATCCCCCAGACAGAAAGGTACATTCACAACTTCCATCATCCATTGGCTACATGATTGCTGATCCAGCTCTTTCACTGCATTACTTGCCAAAAGATGACCTCTGTCGGTTCCTTCAAACCTTTTTAAGCATTCACTGCTGACACATTAGAGGTCAAAGATTCCTGCTCAAAACATTCCTAAAACTAATATGTGTGGCTACACATCATGATTTTGACTTATAATATTAATAATAATAATAATAATAATGCATTTATTATATTTATTTATATATTTAAATACTATTTAAGTCAGTTTTACACAAGTTCAGTTGATATATACACAATACACTAGACTTGACATGGTACCTGCATTTAATTAAAATAATTAACCTTAAGCTAAGTGTAAATATTGAAAATAAAGGTTTGAGTCATGACAGCACAGAATCTTAGAGCAAGCAGTTTTCCATAACTCTCAAATGACTGAAAGCTACAGATAACCTTCTAGTGACGTGCCTCTGTTACAGCCTAAAGCAAACCTCATGTGACTCTGTCAGACTTCATGTCCGACTTAATGATTTAAAAAAATAAAAATAATATAAAAACTTGGTTCACTGTGTTGACATCAGAGAAAAGTAAGCAACACTAAAACAATTGTCTCCCCCAGGACTGTAATCAGAAAAAACCATCTGGCTCTATGATAGTACAGTCCTTGTTATTGTCATGTTCTGTAAAAAAGTCATGATGATTGTTGAAGATCCAAAAAGTTAAATGTTGCTGGATCTGTTTGTTTTAAGCATCTAACTGTTGAACTCACAGGGGTCTGAGTGTGATGATGTCAGACTGCTTAGTGACATAAATGTGCCTGCAAAGTTGTTGGAAGGCTTAAATACTGAACATGAGCAAACACAGTCAGATAAAAATGAAAAAATATTCAGTGTGACAACCAGGATCTGTTTCTTATACTTGATTTAATCTGTCCAGGGTTTACAAGATTGCAAACTGAAAGCACTTTGCCTTTTTTAACAGTTACTATTACACAAACTGTTCATTTTAAGGTCCTTATTCATGTGTGTTCTTAAGCCCCTCTCAGACGTGCATCCACTGATGTTAATTGTATGACATATTAATATGTTTGATCGTGAGTAACAAAAGAAACCAGTCCATTTATTTCATATATGTTTACCAACCAATTTATTAGGTATACTTGTTCAACTCCTTGCAAATATCTAACCGGATAATCACATAGGAGCAGCTCAGTTCATGTAGACATGTCAACATGGTCAAGATGTCCTGCTGAGCATCGGAATGTGGACGAAAGGTGATTTGAATGTATTCTCAAATGGCCTTCTCAGTCACCAGATCTCAATCTAATATAGGATGTGGTAGAATGGGGCCCACATATCGTGAGGAATGTTTCCGGCAACTTGTTGAATCTATGCCATGAAGAATTGAGGCAATTCTGAAGGCAACAGAGAGTCCAACCTGGAACCTACACATTAAACAGCCAGTGTACAAATTGCAAATTGCATTCATACCAGTCATGAAGTTATAAGTTATGCTGACACTCTCACACCTTTAACTCAGATGTAAGGTGAGCCTACACTAATGTTTCACTGTTAGCAGAATAAAATGAACACAGTCTTTGAGTGTCAGACTCAGTGAAGGCAGCAGTAGGGGAAATAGGAGCGTCTACTCATTACTTTGGATGGTGACCTACTTTGGAACATCCCTTAAGGTTCACAGGTTGTGTAAGGGTTTTTCTGTGTAGAGATTATCTAAATAACAATAACAGCATAATTACTGTACTTTCACCAAAGAGTGTAGGTGTGGAATTATTTTTGCAATCACTCTGGTATCATGTTTTGATTTTCCTTGTTTACAAAAACTGAGAAAATGTCAGGAAAAAAAATCATGTTTTGGCTTAAAATCTCTATCCATGTAAAGTTGGCAGGGTGTCCTAACAAAAGTCACAAAAAACAAAAGCATCTGACAATTTTGCCCCCTTCCCCACTTGAAAAAAAAAGAACAAGAAAAAAACTTTTATCATTAATGTGAATGACAGCTGAGGTTTCTGTGGTTATACAGATACTGTTGCCTGTGCATACGTGTGAGTGGATCTGTAAATGTTGCAGATGTTCAGCATCATTGTGAATATTAACTGGCTTTTTAATTTGCTCTCATTGTTGTCTTTTTCTTTCTTGTGTGTGTTTTTTTGTGTGTGTATTGACAGTGAAGGTGCTTGCAAACATCAGTCAACATAAGAGCAATGCCAACAGCACAAGGCCTTGACCCCTGTGGGCCTCCTAGGATTCATCATGTCTGTCTTTCCATCCATCTATCCATGCTGCTCTCTGCTCTTGCTTCCTTCTTTCACTTACAGCCACCTTCCTGTCTGTGGCTTTTTGCTTTGTTTGTTGTGTGGCTAAAACATTTTACAGGACATCAAACTGCTACACACCAGTTCACAGTAGGTGCATTTATAAGGAAATGAAGCTCAGGCTAACCCTTTATGATTGAAGTATAATTCAAATATTTTATTTCCAATGTACACAGCAAGTCTTCTCATTCTTCTGTTACTTCAATCAATAGCAGATTTTTATTTGCATATCTTTCCATTTAGTTAGTACAGTCCCGATCAAAAGTTTAAGACCACTTAAGAAATGGCCAAAAATCATATTTTGCATGGTTGGATCTTAACAAGGTTCCAAGTAGAGCTTCAACATGCAACAAGAAGAAATGGGAGCAAAACATTTTTTGAGCCTGCAATTTATTGAAAACAACACTAAAACTGGAACAGGCTGTTTTACAGCTGATCAAAAGGTTAGGCCCACACCTCCAAAAAACCTGTAAGCCCCCCCCAAACAGAAATCAAAGTTCCAAACATGAACTCTGTAATGAGTAGCTCCACCGTTATTGTTGAGCACTTGGAAATTTGTTGCGGCATGCTTGATGCAAGCTTTTCCATGAAGTGAGTGGTGAAGACGGCCGCACGAAGGGCATCTACTGTTCTCAATTGGATTTAGATCAGGGGAACATGCAGGGTGATATTATTCTCCTGGAAGAAGTCCCTTGTCCAGCGGGGATTGTGCACTGTAGCACTGTCCTTTTGAAAAACCCAGTTGTTACCACACAGACGAGGGCCCTCAGTCATGAGGGATGCTCTGCAACATCTGGACATAGCCAGTGGCCGTTTGACGCCCCTGCACCCCTGAACTCCATTGCTCCACTGAAGGAAAAGCACCCCAGACCATTATGGCACCCCCGTCCACTGTGGCGTGTAGAAAACATCTCAGGTGGGATCTGCTTGTCGTCCCAGTAACGTTGGAAACCATCAGGACCATCAAGGTTACGTTTTTTCTCATCAGAGAATAAAACTTTCCTCCACCTTTCAGTGTCCCATGTTTGGTGCAAAGGGTCAGTTGTGTGGCGTTCAGGGAGACGAGGCCTTGTTTTGTTTTTGAAGCCCTTCAGTCTCAAATGCAGTCTGATGGTTATGGGGCTGCACCAGTAACGGCCTTAATTTGGGTCGAGGATCGTCCAATGCCTTGATGGACAGCCAATTATATTGTCTGGCTCAGTGCTGAGACATTTTTTGGGGTCTTCCACTTGACTTTTTAGCCACCAGGATCATTTAAAAAAGTCCAAATGACTGTCTTACTGCGTCCCACCTCACTGCTTATGCAGTTCAACAACCCGACCACGTTCAAAAAGGGAACGTTTTTTGCCTTTGCCATCATTAATTGTATCATTTCAATTATATGATTTTTGTAATTTAGCTAGCTTAAAGAGCAGCAATAATTTTAGCAAAATTGTCGAAAGTTTTGTTTTCAAGCCCGCCTTCAGTTCATATTTTTAGCAATTAAAATGAGACGGTACTCGCATTTTAATAGCTGGGATCAGCAGGAAGTGTAAAAATGAAGAGAAAAGACTGAAGCACAGAGCTATAAAATAATTATTTCAGGACATTTATGGTGCCATAGAGTGGAATCTAAATATTGAATAAATTGGAGCTATATCAGTCCTGCAAGGAAATAAAGAAAATGTCATATGTGCAGGAGCAGTCCTTGCCACATGATAGATAGGAAAGATGCATGCACACAGACAAAAGGACCCTTTCTCACTTGAACATATCTAGCTTACAATCATGCCAAAGCCTTGTTTGTTCAGACAAATACATGTCTCTGTCAGAGGTATGACTTCAGCTGTCTTCAAGCATATAGATTGTTACACAGCAACCAAAAAACCTTATTTGAAAGAGAAAATGGAAAGATTCTGATAATCAGTGGGTGACTCATGCAGAATTCTACAGAATGGAAGTCATCTTAACTCATTCTCATTCCTAGGCATACATTAGCACGCACGCACGCACGCACGCGCACACACACACACACACACACACACAAATAAGTATGTCTTTTTCCTGAAATGTTCTGCCCTTCCCTCCTACCATCCCCCTCCCAGGAGAGGCGGCTCCCACCTCCAGTGCCAAAAAAGCCACCCAAGGGGCCCCATCATCACCCCCCTCTGGCCAGAGACCGCTCACTGGAAAGCTCAGAGAAACAGCGGCAGGAGGCCAGGAAGCGCCTGATGGCCGCCAAGAGAGCAGCATCTGTACGACAAAACTCAGCTACAGAGAGCGCTGACAGCATCGAGATCTACATCCCTGAGGCTCAGACAAGGCTATGAGGACACTGCCAGAGCCACACAGGGTTGACACGCAGTACACACCATTCACACAGAACACAACAAATGTATGGTTGTCCACACAAAGGAAAAGGGTTTAGACGCATCTGGATATATTATTTCATTATGCACAATGCACTCTGAGGATAAATAGAGCTGGAACATTGATGGAACATGTGCCCTTTCCCAATGCTCACCTGTCTCCTGACTGATTTAGTTACCTGTAAATGTAACCATGCTTCCTCTGGATCCAAACTCATGGTCCACATGGTCCAAACTCGGTCATGTTTAAACATTCTTTACAGCAGCTACATGGCAGACACCCCAAAATTGGTTTTAAAATTTCAGTTTATATTCATCAGTTTTCACAGAGTGAGTGTATAGTAGGGAACACTCTCCTGACTGGAGTTTCACAGGTGGGATCTATCTCATAATCAGGTGTTGAACCATAACACGAGTTTGACTTAACAAGTTTACATATCTACAGAGGAAGCAGGTCTTCTTCCACGGGGTATAGCACGTTCATGCACTGTCTATAAATGAGTGGCTGTGCTTTCCAGGTCACAAAAATGAAATCAGCCAACCTAATCTTTAGCTCCACTAGACTCGTGTTCAAAATGTGTCAACTCCTCTCATTAAATCCCTTAAATAAATTTCTCCAAAAGTTATCATGGTATATTAGCTAATTTTATCACTTTTGAAAGGACTTGCTGAATCAGGTAGTTCATATTAGGCCTCACACAGACACTTGCTCAAATACGATCACTCCTGACTCCAAAGTAACAAAGGTGGTGATTGGTTTCATAAGGGTAGCCCAAAATCCAGTGGGTGAAGTAACTGTGGTTATGCTGTTTGTTGCCATGTTGCATTGCAATAGTAACCAGGGACAGAAAAACTCATTCTAGCACCTTTTATGTTTTTTACTTGTGTTTTTGTAGCCTCTGTAGATCCCACACAGGAGACGGGAAGGCATGGGGTCAGATCCCTGAAATCTGCACCGCTGAATGGTGACGCTATGAAATCCAAACATTCATTCTTTTAATTGTTTGGGGTTATCAGCTGAACAGATTTGGTCAGATCATACAGGTGTCTTTTAAATGCCTTTTTAACTTGTACAAATGAGTACTGCACAGAAGTGATGGACAATCTTACATAAACACACAGAAGTAATAATAATCTTGTGTGACATGAAAATACTTCACATGCCACTCATACATAATGAACACATGAGTGCTCACAGGCAATTTCTTTGGTCTTGTGGCTGAATGAACACTGCAGACTGGTGTCGTATAAAACAGCGTATCACTCCCCCCTCTGGAGAATGCCGTGATCACGATTGTTCATCTTCCTCTCCATCTCCACGTAATTATCAACTAGTATTTCCTTCCTCTAGATGAACCCTCTTAAAAATGACTGAAATGGTTTAAGAAGATCTCTGTTATTTTGCAAATTTCAATACAATTTTATAGTTTGGACATCCTTCAGTGGACAAACAGAGACAGAGACACTGCTAACACAAGCCTTCAGACAACTTCACTGGAGCTTTTCCATATTTGAGTAGTTTCAAGCCTGTCTGACATGGTTGCTCTGTCTCTGCAGTTCAATGCTGTGCTGACCAAAACAACAACAAAAAAACCAACTTATAAATAAACAGAATTTTATTTTAATGCTTCTTGTGTAAGCAGAAAGCCTTCGCATGAATTATTAAGTGCTCATACTGTCAGAAAGGCAGCAGTGTGTCATAAAAGTGTTTGTATCACCACCTGTGCACAGGTTTGCAAATCCTCCCTTTCTTTGGTTTGACTTTAGTTTGTTTCTCCTTGTTGGCTTTCAAGGTGATTTGTCTTTTACCAGGTACTGAAACAGTGTTGGGCAGAGTGCATTGATGGTGCTGAGAGAGATACAGTACATACAGTTGTGGTCAGACGTTTACTGACACTCATCATGGGCATGAATATCACAGTAATTTGGGGCTTTTACTCATTTCTTTTAACTGTTCTTTTTCCAGGGTGGCCCGTGCCACATACATCTTTAATGGACTTAAAAAACAAGTTTGAGTTTATTTTGGATTTTCTTTCATCCACACAGGGTCAAAATTATACATGCAACCTCAAACGCGTACTCCTACGTGTTATTTGGTTAAATGTCCCCTTAGCAAGCTGCACCTCGACCAGACGCTTTTGGTACTCATAAACAATGTTTGATGATGTTTGAGTACTGCTCTTGGCAGAATTGGAAAAGTTCATTTAAATGAGTTAATCAGTTAGTCCACACATTTACAGTAGGGTTCGAGTCCAGGGATTTGGGAAGACCATTCCAGAATCTTAATGTTTTCCTGCTTTATCTATTCCAAAAAGTTTTGATTTGTGTTTGGGATCATTGTCTTTTTTTCACCCATCTAGCTGTTGGTTCGAGTTGAAGTTGAGGTTTGGAGGTTGTCCTCCATTATTCCATCCACTTTGTGCAATGTACCACTGGCAGCATGATGCTGCCACCACCATGCTTAACAGCTGGTACAGTGTTATTAACGCTGCAAGCATCACCTTTACTCCTCCAAGCATAGCTCTCGTTATTGTGGCCAGATTGCTCAGCTAATGTCTCCCTGGCCACGTTCACCAGAAGGTTTTCCATTTGGGCAACTGCAAATTTCAGTCAAGCTTGAAGGTTTCAATTTTGGAGAGTAGACTTTTTGCTTGGTCAGTAGCCTTTGATCCCCAGCTATTTAAAACACACTTTACCATGGACAGTGACGCTGGTGTTCCAGCAGTTTACAGCTCATGCCAGGCTTGAGCCTGAGTGGTTCCTGGGTTGTTCCTGAACATCCTGAGTAATTTCCTCTCATTTGAGGGTGAAGGTGGTAACACATCTGAATAACTTGTACTCGTGTACAGTTGTTTGAACTGATGATTTGGAAACTGTAGTGGTTTAGAAATAGTTTTAACAGATTTTCCAACTTGTATAAATTTATAATTCTCCTTAGATCTTCACTGAGTTCCTTAGACTTTACCATTGCTCTAACTATTCATCAATCCAGTAGGTGCTGGAAAATAATGTTTATGCTTCAAAGAACAACTACCACTGTCAGACATGATCACTAATGAGAAGTTGATATGTAAGTGGACGGGTTCTTAGCACTTTTCTACTCTACTTGAACACTTAAAGCACTTTATACAACTTACCACATCATCTACGTCTACATACAAGTGATTTCTATGTTACATTCATACACACATTAGACAGCATCAGACAGCATCCTGCCCAAGGATGCTTAGACATGAGACTGGAGTAGCCAGGGATTGAACCACCAACCTTCCAATCAGTACCATGACCCTGTCTGGATTAGAGAAAACAAAAAAATCAAAATAAATTCAAACTTGTGCACTCAATTCTTTTTTTAGTTTTCTAAAATAATTCCGGAAAAGAAAGAACAGTAGAAAAAAGAAAGAATTGTGATCATGAAAAGCTCAAAATTTCCATTACATTTATGCCCATGAGGAGTTTATGCAAACTTCTAACCTCAACTGTAACAGATGACCTTGCCATGATTTGAAGCTGAAGTAAAGCCACAGTAGTTATGCACTAAAAGTGTTCAGCTGATCACCCTTTACATTTGTTTACATTCACTGAGGTAAAATACTGAAATTTATTTGGGTTAAAACCAATAATGACATTGATATAAGCTTACCTGAGCTGTTCAAAAATGTATCATACGTTTTTGGACAGAAGGGGCTCAAAATTTAGTTTTCAGTAGCCATCCAGTGATAGCCATATATATTTTATTTTAACCACAACTATTATCTTTTCCTAAAATAGCCAAGTAGCTAAGTAGGTTTAGTGCCTGGTCAAACAGTGAGTGAAAACAAAGTTCAAGTGTATGACTAATAGAAAAATTTGACAGCCAGTGATCTTGTGTGGGATGTTAACGCTCTAGCTTGTGTTACCAGGCCATAAAGTAAACTTTATTGCATGTGATTCTGACTACAAAACACAACAAATTCATGCCAGAAGCAGAAATTATGATTCGGTTGGTTAATAATCTACAATGTAAAATATTCTTGTTGGATTATAGTTGCAAAACTAAAATAGAAGTTTGTAATTTGAGGGTTGAAGAGAGGTGGTAAGCCATTTGATTCTGTCATGAAACTCTCAGAAGCAGCTAGCAGCTACTTCATTCATGAAAAGCTGTTTGCTCACCTTTTGGTGCCCCAAGTTGAGTTCAATGGGGCATTTGCACCATATGCAAAGTGAAAGTACTTGTGAATTCAGCTGCATTAGCAACTCAAATATTAGCCCTTGTTAGCCAACAGGATGAGGAAAAGTACAGACAATAGTTGGAATCAAGAGAAAGAAACATATTTTCACACCTTATCATGAAGCCCTCTATGCCCTTTTTTAAATTTGCTATCTTTACATCAGATATTTGAAACAGATGGTTCCAGCTGCGCTCAATAAATTTGTCTTCTACGTCTGGAAGCTTCGGGAGAGAATTCACAGTCAGCGGTTGAATTCCATCTAATGGGTTTTGCCAAATGCATTTCAGTTTGCCTGATTACAGAGACTTTGTGTGTAATTGCACCTTATGAATACTTTTCTTAAAGTTTGGTGAAATGCATCATAACCCTGATGATGTCATCAGGTTTATCGTAGTTTGGGCTCGTTAAAAACACATCGTTTGGTGGTGTTAACAAAGAGACACTGTCTGATACTAATGGGTAAAGGTTTGAATCCACGTTGCTTTGATTCTGATTTTGTCTCTTTGGAATTAAAATATGTCAGTGTGCCAAAGTCTTGGAGTACCCAGAAAAACCAGATTGAAGCTTATTAAGTTCAGTATGTTTGGGCTGATCACATTTTTGCAGACTTCTCCTTCAACAGAAATAACTCAGTACTGACGTGAAGTTGCTGCCTGTTACTGCTTACACATAATGAGACATTTTGACCTGGGTACTAAAATGAGAAGACATTCCAATTTCATCTGGGTCTTAGATTTGACTTCTTGGCTAAGAAGCTGCTTCATCAGTGACAAAGGAAAATGTTTAGGGCCAAGCTGATTCTCTCTGAGCCACTTCATGTTGTTAAACTGTGATAATGACATTTACTACAACTGCTATGTATACCAACATGTATCTATTAACAAACTGCCATTCATTTCTTCAACAATCTGGAAATCATCAGTAGGATTCAGAGAATTCTGCAGATGATTCTAAGATAATAATGATGAAGTGTTGTTAATGAAAGTATTCTGTATTATTTTCTTCTTTTGTAATGATGAGGTGTGTGTGTTAGCGTGTGTGGTGAAGGAACGTAATTTTGTACAGGATTTGATTACCTCTGTGTTTTAATGATAATGACAGTGAGCCATATTCAGCGTAAAACACCTTTCTTATCAAGATGAAAGGGCCATACCACTGCAGATTGAATATGCTTTGGATTTTTGGTTTTTGCATTTACAGAATCATTTCTTTTGTATTCCAGTAGCAAGCTTACTGTCTGTGAGTTTGGGGAGACGTGTTGAGTGCGGACAACATGACACAAATGTGAGCAGGAAGCAGGGAGACATACATTTTTAATGTCCTGTATTAAAATTTGCACGTTTCTCAAATTAAAGTGTTGGTTGGACATGCAGAAATGACTGCTAAATAAAAGCTAAACTAAGATTATTAAAAGTGATAAAAACAAAAATGTTAAAGAGCTGTGGAAGATCAGGGCTGCCAGAGAAAATGTAAAGAAAATATCTCTGTTTTGTTGTATCTGTGACAAACAGACATGACAAACAAGAGGAGAATGTTCTGTGACTGATTTGCTAACATTGCACTAACTCACTGGCAGTACAAGTTAATTTCAATAATGACAACCACTCGAGAGCAGTGCAAATTAGCAGGTCAAAGCTATATATTAAAATTCACAAGAAGATCCAATGATTTTAATGATTCTCTAAAAGGAAAGAAAGCGTGCTGGAGTTGCTCAGGCAGGTCATTCTACAACTGAGGAGTGCAGCAAATTGTCTTTAAGCGTGAAGTGGGAGCAGCTCCCTGGTTGCTGGTGAGGAGCGCTCGCTGCACTCTGGTTTGTATGCACAGCAGTTCCAAAATGCATTGTGGAGCCAGAAATTCTGAACAGTTTAGAATCTATTTATTGATTTGTGGTTGATATCTGGTAAAGGGTTTTATATTTAACGTACTAAAAACTGAAAATAGATCTGCAAAAAATGAATGAACTAAAATGGAATAAATAATACAGAAGAAGTATTAATATTTGTTAGTTTGGTCAAATGATATCACAGCTTGCCTGATGAGACTTTGATGGATGTGTTTGCTAAGACTCTATAAGAGTGAGTCACCACTTTAAAAATTCTCTGTGTTTTTATTGTAACACCTATTTTGATTTTCTAAAATCTTGTTTCTGATATGTGCCTGGCATACAATAATAATTAGGAAGACTAAAATTAAGACCCAGACAAATAGAAACAATAAACCCAAATATTTTCAAGCAATTAAGACAAACTGGGAACTAAGTTAGAATGAAATAAACGTTAATTAGAAAAAACCCTCAGATATAATAATTCTGGTTTGTTAAAAGAATGAAATAAACCCATGAATCATAAATGTAAAGAAAGTGATATTCCTCAGGTGGTAGGAGCAGGACCGAGTGACCTGAAAAGTCAGATTAGAATCAAATAGGACTGATGACTCCTATTCTGTAAATATTTAGTTGAATTTTACTAAAGAAATTGAAAATACCTTTATTTTTAAAAGAGTTTAAAGAGTTGATTGTCATTGAATTTTTTTCTCTATACAGTGTGGCCAAGTAGCAGAATATAGAATTAAATGGGAAAAGAAATAAAGATTTAGCAATTTCTGTTTTATGTATCTTTTTAGTTTTTTAATAGTTCTGGACATTCATTCAACTTTAGATATACTGATGCTGAACATCTCTGCAACTCCAACCAGTGGCGGATTTGAGCTCCCTGATTCTCTGCGTTTTTCCTCAGGAAGGAACGGGAAAGAACAGGTCATTTTTAAAATCAGGGTCTCCCAGACATGTTGATCTGTTAATCACAGTCTCTGTGTGTGTGTGTGTGTGTGTGTGTGTGTGTGTGTGTGTGTGTGTGTGTGTGTGTGTGTGTGTGTGTGTGTGTGTGTGTGTGTGTGCATTCGAAATTTGGATGTGTATCATTTGTATATATATAAAACCATGTCGAAGATACATTGGATGCAAGGTCTCTATAAAGTGCTTCCTGAGTCTCTTGTTTTCTATGTTGGGCCTTCCCTCTGTACGGTCTGGTAGCCTCATTGGGTCATTCTGTAAATTAACTCTCTACTTATCCCTGCAACCGATTTCTGGTGTTTGTACAGAAAATGATAAGGGTGTTTCATAACGCATGCAGACACAATATTAGTACTTACGAATCTATATCTAAGTTGAAAACATGTATTTGGTTTATTTATGATCTTATTTATTGATTTTCTAAAATATGAAATTCTGTTGAAGTGGTCTGTCATGCTCTTATGATCTTATGTTGTATTGTAGAGAGATGATTATATGTCCATAACTATTGATCAGCCCATAATAAAATAACTATTGACTCTTCCATGACTGATCTCTATTTACAACAAATCATCATCATGGTTGTGTTGATATCTTTCGTAGACATCAGAGGACTGGAAAATCAAGCCCAGTGAGCTTTATTAGTAAAGTATCTCCACAGGTGATCCAGCCTGCTTTATTAGCGAAGACATAAGACATAATTCACACACACACAGTGAATACAACTTAATTTTGTTCAGTTCAATTGAATTTTATTCATACAGCGCCAAATCACAACAACAGAGTTGCCTCAAGGCACTTTATATTCTAAGGAAAAGACCCCACACAATAGACAAAGCACCACCAGTCACATGACCCCTTTTGAGCAAGCACATTGGCAACGGTAGGAAGGAAAAACTCGCTTTTAACAGGAAGATGCCTCCGGCAGAACCAGGCTCAGGTAGGGGCGGGGCCATCTGCCATAACTGGGTGAGGTGAAGACGGGAAAAAGACATTCTGTAGAAGAGATCCAGAGATTAATAATAAATAATGACTGTATGCAGTGTGGTATAGTGTCTTTTTCTTGTCAGTACTCCAGGAGGATTTCTCAAAGCTTTAGTGACAGCAGAGATACTCAGAGGCTGTGGCAAGGAATACGAACCATCACAGACTACAAGCGCACACTGCAGACCGCTGTCAGTTCCACCTCTTTACCGGATGAGCTAAACAAATTCTTCACTCGCTTTGAAGACTCCCCATAATGACCGGGTGGTGACACTATCCCCAGACAGTGTGTGGAGATCCCTTGCCAAGATCAATACATACAAAGCCCCAGGTCCTGATAACATCCCTGGATGAGCACCGAGGGACTGTGCTGCAGAACTCACAGATGTCTTCACGGACATCTTTAATACATCACTGAGCCAGACTGTTGTCCCCACATGCCTCAGAGCCTCCACCATCATTCCTGTACCGAAGAAGTCATCTCCCCCCTGCTTTCTTGACTAACGTCCGGTCACACTCACCCCCATCATTATGAAGGGCTTTGAACGGTTAGCCATGCATCAAATCAAAACATCTCTTGCCCCCAACCTGGATCCACTTCAGTTTGCATACCGGTCAAACCGCTCGACCAATGATGACATTTCAACTGCCCTTCACTCAGCCTCATCTGGACACTAGAGGCTCATACCTTAGAATGCTGTTCATAGACTTCAGCTCAGCATTCAACATGATCATTCCCCAGCAACTCAGACATAAACTGGATCTGCTGGGGATCAGCACCTCGCTGGCTGCTGGTTTTCCTGACAGGAAGACAGCAGGCAGTACGGGTCAGCAGCAACACCTCCAGCACAAGAGCACTGAATACAGGGGCTCCCCAAGGATGTGTGTTGAGGTCACCTCTCTTCACCCTGCTAACCCACGACTGCACACCATCACACAGCTCCAACCTCTTCATCTAATTTGCAGACAACACAACTGTGGTAGGTCACATCAGCAACAACGATGAGACCTACTACAGGAGCGAAGTCAGGCGGAGTGGTGCAGCAACAACAACCTGTATGTGGAGAAGACTAAGGAGATCATCATAGACTTCAGGAGAGCTCACACCATGTATGCTCCACTAACCATCAATGGTGCTGCTGTGGAGAGGGCAAGCCGCACCAACTCCCTGTGTGTGCACATCTCAGAAGATCTCTCCTGATCTCCTGATTTATTTTATTTTTATCTGTTTATCTTTATATTGTCTTAGTGTACACTGAGGGCCATGGGAGCATTGCAGTTTCCAGTTCCTGTGTATGACTGCACATATGGTCTTTGACAATAAAGCTGACTTAGATTTTGATAATGAATAAAAAGGGTGAGTGAAGAAGAGACACTGAATGCATCATCAGCAGTCTACACCTTTTGCAGCATAACTAAGGGACAATTCAAGGTCATCCAATCCAGCCCCAACTATACGCTCTGTCAAAAAGGAACATTTTCAGCCTAACGGATGTCTGTCTCCTGAACTGAAACTGGGAGCTGAGTTTTCATCACCTCATCGACACTCTTTGTTATGATGTTTGAACTCTGCTGATTCGAGTGATTTTGATGGGGGTGGAAAATAGGATTCTGGATTTAACAGGGAGCCAATGAAGAGAAGCCGCTAGGTTAGTCATTAATATGCTACTGCATGGCTTGTATGAAAAATTCCTGATCCTCAGCTTCATCTACCCACTGAAGTCGTTGCTAGCCCGATAGTGAGTTTTTCCTGGACCATTCACGTATTTGGTGTCTGGTGAACCCTGAGCCAATGACCTGTAGTTATATTGTAAGGTCTGAAAAACTGAACTTAAAGATGCACTGCAGATGTGTCAATAAAAAGCCAGAGAGGCTGACAATGACCACTGTTTACTTTTAAGGCTTTGTTGTAATAAATGAAACAAGATCCAAAGCATTTGCCAAGAGAGGTGGAAAGATAAGAAATGTATCACCAACCCATCATTGTACATGATTCTGAATGAGAGAAACTGTGTTTTGTACTTGTTAGACACAGAATTATAATCAACATGTGATTTTGCTGATAGTTGGTCGTGCTTAATTTCTTAAATATAATCAGGTGGAGTTTAATCAACATAAGGAATAAGAAAATATATTAACGATTGTCTCACTGAGAGTCTGGCCTTTGTTCATGTGACACTTGACCTATTGATAAATCTAAAGGTGACAATGCATAAACTGAATGATGCACAAAGTGAAGTACCTTCATATGTGGTTGAATGATTAGGTCATAACAAAGTACAACATAAAAAAGAAGAAAATGTAATGAAGTGAAGTAGTGAAGTTTAACCTTCATTTTAAATCATGTTTGTGGAAAAGTTGAGTAGATAGAGAGAGGATGGTAAGGTGGCTGGACATCAGGTGACTAAATGTAAACAACATTGATTTGATATCACAGGAGTTATGAGGCCAGATGTTATCTCGGAAGCGGGGGGGGGGGGGGATGTCTTCTGTGAGATGAGCAGTTGAGAAGATCAACCACTGCCCAAACTGAATTTGCAAATATTTTCTTTGTAATTTTGTTTTTTCTCCTGGTTTTTGCCGTGTTACCTTATAGATTCAAGAGGATTTGGCTTTCCATTGTTTTCCTGGGGGACTGGATTTCCAAGGGATGCTGCTTTCCTGTTGGACTATTATTGTCAGCAAGGGACACAGGGATAAGTGCATCTTCAGATTAGGTTGTGCTCAATCCTTTGCGTCACAAAGATCAGAACAAAGTCAACATTAGCTCAGAGTAGGTTCAATAGATTTTTTAACCAGGGAGCCATTCCCAATTTCCTGCACTAAAAAAACATGTTGGATTTAATTCAATAGTGGACATTAGTTGCACACAGATGTTTTGCTTTTGCAGCAACTTAAACGATTTAATAAACCTGTGCATTTTTGTTGATAAAACATGACTAATGAAGTAATTTGAGCTCTTGGAATATTTTAGTCCTTCACAATTTCTTTTCATTTTATTCCAACACTATTCAGTAACTTTTACCCCAATACTACTTGGTCACTTAAACATTATATGTTATCTTCATATTGCATAACGTTCAACAAAGTCTAGAGTCTGGTCAGCATAAAAGGTTAATGGATTTACAAAAACTTCTGCTCCATCCATCTTCTTATCTTTATCGGGGTTGGGAGGCCTGTGCCAGATGTGATAAGAGACAGGGTACACCCTGGACAGGTTGCAGGTCTATCACAGAGAGACAAACAACCATTTAACTTGCATTCACACTTATGGGCAGTTTTGAATCACAGATGAACCTAACTCTAACAACTGTATGACTTTTAACTGTGGAAGGAAACCACAATACCCAGAGAGAACCTACTATAAACTAGCTGCATTGTGGATTTGAACCCAGACTCTTCTGAGTGTGAGGTAACAGTGCAAACCACCGCGCCACCGAGTTGTCGATCCCACCTGAACAAAATTAGGAAAGCTATGATTTCAACCCATATGGAATAAAGTTTGTATCTGTCTTGTGTGAAACTTGTATGAAAAGCATATAAGTGAAAACAGATATAAGATCCCTTGAAAAATTATATAATGAAACTTGTATGTTTTGGATACTTACTAAAACAATGTATGAAAGTAATGAGAAAGTGGCCACTTTCATGATCACATATAAGTTTTTACTATTTCTTTTCCATATGGTAAGCCTTGATGCAGAATTTTCTTTACGTGTTGTCCTTGACATGTTAAACCACAATTAATAGCAGTAGCAGACACGCGGTGTGTGTGTGGTTGTCTGCCTCTTAGAACTCCAATGATTTTCCTGTGGTTTGAAATCTCATGTGATCTTGTCAGTTTTGTCCAGGCCACTGTAACCACTGTTACTAGATTGTATCATGTCATCTTAACAAGAACAAATGAAGTTGTTGAATTTCATGCAGATCCCACATGAGTTCATTATGTTCACCATAGAAACATGAAAGTGTTTTGTTCAAATAACAAGTTAGACTTTTGTAAATGTAACAACCACCCAATTTCCTTTTTTTGAGTGTGTATTGGGGTGCTGGTACCACAGATCACGCATTACAACACATTAATGAATGCAGTAAGAGCTTGGACCTGGAAGCAGGGTCTGTACACCATCAGCGAAAATGATAAAACAAACTATAAGGTATTGTAAGTGCAAAGTACAAAGAGCTCATTTTAGGTGTTAGTAGGACGTTGCTAGGCAACATGTCCTAATGCCTGATATATATAAGAACGTTAAGGATACCTGTGAACCAGTTTTGGTTGTTCAACCCTTTATTGTTCAGGAGTAATTTGAAACCAGAGATGTCATGTGTTGGATTAATATTCATCTGTGATGCATATTCAGCTTCATCTGTCCATTTTCTCCTGGCATGCTCATTTTTGATTTTCCTGTTTGTGTTTTGATATTAATGTCTAAATTGAGAAAGTTCTATGTTCCAAAAAATAATCTGACTTGACTTAGTTCCTGTTGCTATGCGCCTCGCTGTACCACTGTCACAGTGCTGGTCAGTCCTCCGTGTGGCATGTACACCCAGGTGCCCTGAGATTCTAAGCAGAGCCATATTTCTAACAAATGAACACTGGCTGCAGGTTTCAATTGGAAACAAAACGTCATACCATTTGTAGCAGGTTAATAATCCTGATCATTTTTTAATTTTAAACTACTTCCTGCATTTATGCATGTTTCAAAATAATCTAACTTTCTGGTTGCAGATTTACATGAACATAGGAGATGTTATTGCCACACACTGTCACACTGTTGGGCATCAGTACATATTTGGTGAGACAAGGGAGAGAAAATGCAGCCATCAGCCTGCATACTGGAATTGCGTTTTCCCCAGTAACCACATGATGGCAGTAGACCACTGAGTGTTAAATAACTCCGCTCTGCTGCAGCGTTACCCTGACTGTCCTCCAGAGGGATTAGCACAACACAGCAAACACTACACCTCGTGTCCATTGGGAGTACATGGGTTACAGAAATGATAGAATACAAACGCATATGTTGAGCTCTGTATTTGTACAAAGTGCAGGCTGCACTAAATGTTGCAGATATCGAAATGTATCTATTTGTTTAGATATTAAAGAATATGACATCCATGTATTGTAACAATTAGTTATATCAAGTTAATCAGATATGCATCGTTTGCATTTCTCTGCATTTAAAGCATTGATTTAAAGAAAAATGATTAAGGTGTGCTTTTGCCTTCTGTATGCTATTTACATTAAATGCAATGTGTGCATTTAATGGTACAATTTTTAAACATGTGGCGTTACAGGGAAATTACCCTGGAAACCTGCAATTTTCTCAATAAATAAATAAATAAATAATGTCATTAATATATCTTTAATGTCTTCACGTGTGCATTTAGAAGTAGGACTGAGCCTGGAAGGCTGCTTTGACAGACAAACACACAAACCATTCAGCCCAGTTGTTTCTGAATAACACTCAGAAATCTTTTTTAATCTTCTCCAATCCTTCTTGTCGTCATCAACAGCCTCCAGGCAGACTTGTACTCTCTCTCCAGTCTCCTGACATATTAGTCTGCCTCTAACATCAGATTAATGCCCAAATCAATTAGAGCTACAGTAGATGAATACCCCACCCCACCCCCCGCAACCCCACCCTGAAGGACTTTTTTTGGATTATAATAAAGTTGCCATGCACTTGATATTGTCTGGAAGCGAGACAGTGTATACTTAAACACAGACTTGAACTTTCATTACTAAAGCAATGTCATGTTTAGTCATTTGGTCAAGCAAAACAAACAGGGCCACCCCAGATTTGTTTGATGCTACTCAATTAAGTTCCAAAGTAAGTTTTACTTTGAATCATGATAAGTTGTTTAATCTAAGTGACCGTAAAGGAGGTATGTAGTGTTCTAGGAAGGTATTTGCAGCAGTGGAAATGGCACCGTTAATCACAGTTAAAAAGCAACTTGGTTAGGTTTAAGAAAAGGGATCTAATAATACTCACATAATAATAATCCCAATCATAATCATAATAACTTTTATTAGGTTTGACCATTAAAAGGATAAAGTCAAACATAAAGCCAAAAATTAAAGCCCAAACAATAAAGATACATTTGAGTTATGATTGAATCAAACAAAGCTGGAGATGTAATTCAAAACACTGACTGGTATCCACTCAGACAAATTGTTCCAAATATGGAGGTCACCTTTAGATTGCTGCCTTTGGTACAGCCAGTCCTACCTGAGCTTCAAACTGACTCTTATACTGTCACATTTCTCTCCAGAGCTCCACTTTTCAGCAACTAGCTGAAATAGAATTTATGTTAAAATCAGTCACATAAAGTATCGTAATCTGCCTACTCTTCCTTCTTTAAGTGCTATCGTTGTCTGTCCACCTCTTCCAGTCCCAGAAGAAATGAGCCTTAGGATTGTGAAGAACAACCAATGCAGCTTGGTCGGGCTCACCGCTCACCTACTGCGAGGAGGAGGTGGATGGTCTCTGATGAGTGTCTATCCTGTGGTAAGGACACTTTGTTTACTCCTGTACCTGGCAGGCGTGATCTTTTGCCCGCCAGTAACTGGAGGAATATTGGTAGGCAAGATAAGTAATATCTTCCTAGCACAACTTATGTGTTCAGCTAAACTCATTGTAAGCGCTCACACTCACTCTTGTCAAGAACCTATTGACTCAGAACAAAACATGATCGATCATTGGTTAAAGAGCTCAGCATTTCTCTTATCCCCCTCTCAGAATCCCTGCAAGTTTCCACCTTGAATGGCACCAGGCTCCCAGGAAAAATAGTCTGTTTTTGTTCGATGCACCCAACACTCCCCTGGTCCTTGGGTTCCTTTGGTTGAATACACACAATCCCAACATAGACTTGTTGAAGGGCAGGATATCTGGCTGGAGTTTGTGGCCAAAAGAATTGGCTATAACTCAGTCCTCCCCTGCTGAGCTGCCTAATCTAACCTCTGTCCCTGACCTTGCTGAAGTATTCAAGGATTTAGCCCTCTCTCTTCAGCCATAAAGTTTTTATGACTGTGGCATTGACTTTCTGCCTGGGGCTCTATTACCCACGAGCCATCTGTACAGCCTGGTGATGCCTGCAAGGGCCTTGATGGAGAAGTACTTTATGAATTTTTTTGAATGTTTGGGTACCTTGATGATATCCTCTTCTTTAGGTCTGTTTTAGAGCATGAGGTCCACTTCCCCCCAGTCTTGAATTATGTAAGAGGCAAGAAATGAGTTCTATGTTCAGTCTCTTTCCTCTGATAGATCATGGATAAAGGTCAGTTGTGAGCAGATCCTGCCAAGATAAAGGCAGTGGTGTAATGGCTGGAGCTGGGAAAAATGACTTTCTAGGGTTTGCAAACTTTCACTGGCACTTTATCTGTGACTTCAGACGCATTGAAGTCTTGTTAATACTGTGACATCCAAATAGAAAACATCAAACCAGAGATGCTTGACTTCTTGGTGTAACTCATATACATATGCCTTAAAGCTCATAAACTGGAGATGAAACGGCTCTGCAATACCTCATCAGGTCCCCATTTAGCCTGGAAAAATACTTTCCCATGTGTTTATACCCCACTAATGTCATTCAATTTCTCCCATCGTTTGTCCTCCCTCCTCTCCTTTGTCTCTTTGTCTGCTTATTCCCCTCACCCCCAACCAGTTGCTGTAGATGGCTGTCTCTCCCTGGGAATGGTTGTATTGGAGGTTTCTTCCTGTTAAAAAGGAGATTTTCCTTCCCACTCTTGCCAAGTGCTGCTCACATGGCAATGTTAGGTTATTATTATTTTAGAGTTGTCTGTCCATGCACTACTTCCATTCTGATTACATGTGGCGAGACTCTCAGGCCTCCTTGGTGCTTATGCAGCAGCTCACATGCTGATACCCTGTGACCTGCTTTTATCACTGTGCACATATATGTATGCTTGAGCCTGTGGGATGGAAAGAGAGACAGAATGGCGGTAATAAGGATGCATCATAGACTGTAACATGTGTTTGGTTTGCAGATGTGTAAGAATGCTGCTGCTTCACATAGCTTTTCTTTTTCACTGTCCTCTCTGAAAGATGTTGTTTGGTCAAATGACTTAAAACTGATTTTACCATAAATGCCAATTAATACAGTATCTCATTGAGCACGAAGAAATCTGACTTTTCTATTCCAGCCATCCTCACTTCTTCTTGTCAGGGTTGGGGGGGGGGGGGGGGGTGTATAGCCTATCCCACCTTTGACTGACTGTCCTATCATTTCAGTAAGTTACTCTCTGGATTCAATTACTTCTCATACTTTGTAATAGCTACAGGTTTCTTGCTGATTTCACCTGTGTGAGAAGGACTGCATGAACAAATAAGTACATCTCAACTGAAATTGAATTTATTTTTCAAAGACGAATGAAGCAAAGGTTCTTCTAGATCCACGCCACACAGTGCTCAGTGCTGAAAAAGTATTTGCCCTCTTCCTTACAATATTTTTTCTTTCTTTTCACATATTCGTCACACTTTTGTCTTTATGGCAATGACTTTTTCCACGCACAATTAGATGTTTGGATAACTATTTTTTACCTCTTAAAAAACAAAATCATTTATAAAGTGCATACTTGGCTTATCTTTGACGAAGGCTAAAATTTGTTTGATGATCTCACATTCAGTAATAAATAAAAAAGCACTTAGATGTATATTACAGGTGCTTGTGTGGATGGGATGTGTTTATAAGGAGCAGTCCATTTCTCATTGCTTTGAAAGGTTAGAAGTCCAAATTCTTGCAGTAGAAAAACCTTCAATAATACAAAACAAATGTTATAAATTGGTGTATAGTTGTATTTGAAAAGTGGTGCACTGACAATGTTCACTTAAACTTTCTGTTTATTAGAACACACACATTGTGGTCTCTGCATTTCTTGATCAAATGCCAAGTCATGGGTTAATATTTTACTCAAACTTTAATCTTCTGTTAAACAGATATTTAGCCAAACAACTTACTGTCAGTATCAGCTTGTATAAATGCTTAACCGCTTTAAAAATACTAAAATCCTCTAACATGTTGCAGAGGACATCGCCCATGTCCCATGAATGATGTTTCAAAAACATCTAAATGTCACATTGAGATTAATATACTCTGAAAGCTAATTGAGTTTTATATTTGCAACAAATGATTTTGATGAGGTAATAACTCCAAACAAAATAGATTTCCAAATCGAGTAAGCCAGGGAGAGATGAAAGCAGTTGCCTTCAAGTGGGTACTAAAGCAAAGGTCACTGATGGTTGAAGATACTGATCAAGTTGTTAAATTACTGCTCAGTAAATCCCATTAATTTGCTTTAGTCATCCAGATGGATAATCCCCTGTAGGAAGAGATTACAAGGATTAAGCACTGAATCATTGTGCGGCAGGATTAGCTCCACACATTCATCTGCCACAGCTCACTTTCTGGATTTCTTTTTCACCTTCAGAACGCTGCTCATTGGCACTGCGGCACCAAGACTAGGGCAACACATGTACCGTCTGACAAGAGACTCAGAGGATGAGTTTGATTAGGCCTGATATAATTTAACTTGAAAAATTATTAAAATTATAATTACAATTTTTTTATTACTTAAAACAAAATTATTTTAACATTGTCATTTTTTTAATGTAACAATGATTGAAATTATTTCCTGACAGCTGATACTCACAGAATGGATGAAATCATGTGATGTATGAATGGATCCAGCTGAAAGTGATTCCTCTTAATAACGAATGATTTCCTGTCATGTCCTAAATTGTGTCTGTCTTGGAAACTTAAAAGTGTTAGAAAATAAAATTAGAAAACAACAATACCCCCCCCCCCCCCCCAAAAAAAAAAAATATAACAATAATAATGATGAATAAATAGAGAGTTAACCGTTTATTCATTTTTCATATTTTTAAGGCTAGAAATCCGTTTTTAATGCTGTTTTTATTTAAGCTGACTTAAAGGACGTTTAATAATAATAAAGAAGTTTGACTCATAATAATCAGATGTAAACGCTAGAAAAGCAGGCGAGTCATTTATTTAATTTGGTTTCTATTTTAGATTCTGTTAGGTTTACGTCACGAGCAGGTGCGCGTTTTTTTTGTTTTTTTTTTTGTTTTGTTTTTTTTTGTACACCCACTACTCCTCGCATGCACATCGTGATCGGTGTGGCCGGTTTTTAATGCACCGTCCAGTCTGCTGCATGCTGCAGACCGAGGGACCGCATGGGAACTTGAACACTTGCTGCGCTCGCGCAGGTCGGCCCGTTCAGAGCCACTCTGCGTTTATCAATGACGTTGCGTGGAGCGCGCGGTCACGGCGCGTTAAAAACCTGCACGGTTCATCATTTGGTTTTCAGCAATGGGAGGGGTGACACACACACACACACACAAACACACACGCTTTTGTAGTATGTCAGTGCAAACACACAGGCACTGTTGTCTTACTGACAAAGTGGTAATCGTGGGGTGTCCGAGAGGGAGGACTGTTTTTTCTTTGCTAGCGAGACACAAGCAAATTCCAGAAGCCGAAACTCGCCAACGTCAACAGCCTTAAAGCACAAAGTAGAAATTTCGTTTCGATTTCATATCTAACTGCAGTCAATCCACGCTCGTCACGTGGATTTCCACACAGGATCCAGCTAAATGAAGAAAGATGAAAGTTGTGCTTAGAGAACAGCCGGAATGCCTGGTTGCAGGTCTTCGTTTGTTCACACATTTTCACAAACAGACTTCGCGTAAAGGAGCTGTGCGGCTTTCGGCTCAGCAGGCCCACGTTCAGTCCAGAAGCGAGCGCGCGCGTCCTGCAGACGACTTTAGAGGATGCGCGTGCGGAAGTGTCGGGCCCACAGCTTCATCACGCAGACAGCAACACAGTCTCATTTACAACGCGACGTGTTGCATTGAAGGCGATGAGGACGCAAGTGGCCTTCTTCCCACGGCCGCGGCTTTCCATCTCTCCGCCGATGTCCACACACGCAGTGCGCGCGCACGTAGCCTGCCTGCAGAAGGTCCCTTCTGTCCGCAGAACAAAGTCAGTGTTTGCAGTGAATGGCGTGAATAGACGCGCATTTACAGACCGGCGGGCAGTCTTCTTCGGTACACCGGGGTGCGCTCATTTGTCGCGTGTGTCAATGAGGCGCGCGCTCCGGGGCCCACCACTGTGCTTTTATTTGTCAACCAGTCCTCCCAGTCAAACCCGCACTGGCTGGCACAAGTGGCGCATCGACCGCTCTGCTGGTGCACTTATTTACTGCGGCAGCGCTGCCCACTTACTGTTGGATAAATGACACAGCCGCACTCGCGCGCGCACGGTTTCCCCTCATTGTTAGAGCGGGAATAGAAAAGCGACTGAAACCTGCCAGAGTTCCATTTGTGAAAAAGCTCACCAAGTACAAGCCAAGCGTGTGTGACCGTCTCCCTGCAGCTCCGTCCAAAAAGGAAGACTAAAAGTGACTTTCAGCTGGGGCCATAAATGGAGCGTGACGGAAAAAAGATATTATTATGATTATCATCGCTGTCGCGTGCTGCCTGTGATACGCTGCCTGCCTGTCTGTTTTAATTGAAATTTAAGTGAAATTCATTCAATTGAAACTGACTGTTAAGAAAAGGAAATTGTGACTGTAACAACAACAACAACAACAACAATAGGTTGTTTGTTTCTCTGTGTTAGCCTTGCAATAGACTGGCCACCTGTACAGGGGTTACCCCCCACCCTCCCCACGACCCTGATAAGGTTAGTGGAAAAAAACTGATTGATGGATAATAATAATAATAATAATAATAATAATAATAATAATAATAATAATAATAATAATAATTTAGATATCTTTTTGTCATTCGTGGCGTTACCACAGCGCGCGCCTGTTGCACAGTAACCAGTCACGGAGCTCATGAATGTTGGATTGTACAGACTGTTGCTCATCATCTTCTAATACTTGTTTTTATTTATTTTATTTTTTATTTTTGCTAATTGTGATTCTTTAATTAGACAACGAACAAACAAATTAAGGAATGGAGACACCTCTCTCTGTAACTGCTTAATTGTGACGGGTTTAAGATGTCAATTTGCGCATTTTATGAAACATGTTGTAGCAAATGGAGTGTTCATGGAACATGTGCCAAAAAAAAGATTTCGTTGCACTGTATAAAGGTTCTTTGTCGTGCACAGGTGACAGCGTGGGGCTGTTGAGCACGGTCCAGCTGGTGGAGCTCAGTTAAGACGTCAGAGCAAGCTCGGACAGCGGGGACAAGGGGCGTGGTTTGGGGGACTATCTCGAGGTGCGCCTCACGGACCGAGCTGTGATTGGTTGGCCCGCCTGGCAAACGGCACGCGACTATGGATGTCGCTATAAAGAACCCTCGCGTGCCTGTTCTTCAGCTAAAAGTTCAGCTAGTGCAGAGCGCGAGCACAGTGTCAAAGGAAAGACGGGTGTGATTGTTTCCGCAGTAACAGCAGGAAGAAAACAAACATGGATGGGGTGCTGGACCCTTTCTCTGGACTCGACTCTTTCTCCTCCCCTCCTTATTTCGACGATGACGAGTTTTTCACCGACCAGTCCTCTCGAGATGGACACTTGGAGACGGATGACTTTCTGGATGACGAAGTGGACTTCCTCTCGGGTAATTTTCAAGACTATTACAGCAAAGACGGCAGCGGCAGAGCACCGCCTCACGATGGAGACTACGACATCGGCAACCTGTCCTTCTCCTCTTCGTCCTCCGTCTTCTCCTACGGCTGCGCAGACAGCACGCCGGAGCTGTCTCCTCGGATGGGCCATCACGGCGGGCCGTTGCTGAAGCGCAGGAGGCGGATGAGGTCTGAGATGGAGATGCAGCAGCTGAGGCAGGCGGCCAACGTCAGGGAGCGGCGGAGGATGCAGTCCATCAATGACGCGTTCGAGGGCCTACGCTCCCACATCCCCACTCTGCCCTACGAGAAGAGACTCTCTAAAGTGGACACTCTGCGGCTGGCCATCGGCTACATCAACTTCCTGGCTGAGCTCGTGCAGTCTGACCTTCCTATTAGAAACTCCAGCAGCGACATGCACGCGCAGCCCAAGAAAGTAATCATCTGCCACAGAGGAACAAGTGAGTGCGCCTTTGTTTTTACAGTGGTCGTAATGGAACCAAGCCTGCCTTTATGCGTAATAAGAGACTTGTGGGCGCATCTAATTTGAATCAGACAATCGTCAGAGTCAGATTTATGGTGTCATGGTGCGAAAAAAGCAAAATAAAACAAAGCCAAAAAAGTGGTGCGGAAATTAAAATAAACAATTGTGAAAATTTTATTAATTTTTGCTTTTCCCCCTCCAGGGTCCCCCTCGCCAAGCGACCCCGACTACGGCCTGCCTCCGCTGGCCGGTCACTCGCTGTCTTGGTCGGATGAAAAGCAGCTCCGGGAGCAGAACATCATCCGTACAGCAAAAGTCTGGACACCGGAGGACCCCCGAAAACTGCACAGTAAACCGGGCCTCACAGACATCGAAAACGAGCCTCCCTTCAACCTGGTGGCCTGAACAGCAGCACAAGCCTTGCGCCATGGAAATGTGACGACTGTAAAGTGTATCACGCTATTGTCTGTTAATGTGAAAAGGAGCAGCATGTGAGCTGATTTTACAGTTTTACATACTGGCCTCAGTGCTGTACATAGTTTTATCATGTTGATAATTTTATTTTTGTAATTCAAGCAGCTGGCAATCATGTATTTATTTTGTTTCACAGGTGATAATATATGTTTTAATTTAAATGTACTGTAAGACAAAATGTATTTTTATATCGGTCCACAATGATTTCTATTTATATGCTCTCTTCAAATAAAAGAACCAACTGATAAGAAGACTATTATTATTATTATTGTTATTATTATTATTGTTATTATTATTATTGTTATTATTATTATTATTGTTATTATTATTATTGTTATTATTATTATTATTATTATTATTATTGTTATTATTATTATTATTATTGTTATTATTATTATTATTATTATTGTTATTATTATTGTTATTATTATTATTATTATTATTATTATTATTATTATTATTGCTGTGTGCGTTAAACATTTCTGTGTTCACAGAAGATGAAACTATTGAATGTAAATGTTTAGCGCCAGTCTTACTGAAAACGGCTTGCTGCGCATAAGTGTGAGCTCTGTGAGCTGTGCCTTTGGATTATCACACTAACGATGTGTTTTGTAGAGAGCAGCACAAATGTGTCCGTTCTTGAACCAGTTAACAATCCAACCAGTCGCAGTTTTATTGCTTGTTTGCCCAAACTTTTTATCGTCAGATTTTAAAAATCACCGTGAATTCGGAACTCTCAGATAACAATAACACATCTTTAAAATACACACATGCGTGTTAGTCGATGAATGGGTGAGGGGAGCATCCTCCTTGCCGTGGAATTGCGCAGTGGCCGCTGGAAGCTGACGCGCTTTGACCTGAAAGTGTGATTGAGTGAATGAAAGAAGAAAGCGCTCTAATGCTGTGACATAAATATGCAAATGAATGCTAATGAGGCGCACTGTACACCCACAGACAGCTGAAGGTGTTTAAAGCGCACGCGGGCGTGCAACAGTATGGTGGGAAAGCAGTCAATACTCTCTGTGCTGCCAGGTGCTGTCGGGACAGATTTTCCCGTGGTAGCGGCATCCCAGGAACATGTGTCCCCACGGCCTTCTCTGCGGCCGCCCCCTCTGCCGACACGCTGGCGTATATATGAAGCATGAGTGGCTAAAAGCTGCCGCACACAGGCTGAGGAGGACCCGCTGCACCTGCAGCAGAGCAGGTATGCTTGTTTCTTCTTCAGCTGCACAACTCGTCTTTCCTTCGTTTTTCCTCTTTTAATGACAGTTACGTTGTTTCTCTCAGCCTCTGTTTAGCCGATTTTCCACTTCCTCTGTGCCTCCGACAGCAGCATGTAATCCTGCTGCAGCCATTAGAAAGTCAAATGTTAGAGAGTTAATGCAACTTCACCTCCTTGGAAAGAGCTGCAGGTCCGTTCAGACGTTGTAGTGTCGCACTCGCGCTTTTTAGTGTCGCAACGCAAAGCGCGTCTCAGCGTCGTTTGGTGCGGTCGCGGCCAGGCTTAAATCCTCCCAGCTATCTTGTCATTCCGACTACAGGCTTGGCGCGGAAAGTTTGATTTCCTTTAGTTCTGCGCAGGCCTGAACTTTCTGAGCCACAGATAGCGATTTGGTTGAGAAAGGATCTGCAGACTGAGCGCAGGCACGCGGCGCGCTCTTACATCCTGCTGCAGTACAAACGAGTGCGAGTCGTCCGAGGTAGAAGCGAGCTGTCTGACAAACTGATTTCTAAGAATAGCACAGAATTCAGAAAATAACCAGATGCTTTCCAGAGTTCCAACATTTAAATCAGTCACAAAAATCTGATTTTCTGGGACGAAAGCCATAAAGCTGCAAAGACGGTTCACTAAAACTTTTGAACGTGTTCATCACTGCTGAGATAGGTCGCCATAAACAACAGATCCATATTTCTATTGTACGCTAACTCATACTTTTAGTTATGATTTGATAGCTCGTTTTCTTTGCATCTGTAAGTGGATTGTTGAAGGTTTGCAGGGTAATTCTAATGAACACAGTCTCTGCTGTAATAGATGGCACAATGCTACAGAGCACTGTTTTCGCCAGGACATTTATGAGTGAGCCGTTATCCTCCTGGCTTTGCGTCTGCTAAGATCATGCAATGGCTTCATGCATCGGACACTTGCACTGTTACGCACGGGTGACTTTGAATATTTATTTCATGGCACCGAAGGTTGAAAGTGAATTAACAATTAATAAAGAAGTCTGCTGCCAGTTTATGGCGCCGTTTTAAAAAGACACCAGTGCGGAGCTTTAGTTTACCAGCACCGACCGACACAGAGTAATGGGTCCAATACGCTGTATTTTTTTCACATCCGGTTTGAACCCGCATGTGAGCGCCAAAGAAGAACCACAGATCGGCTTGATCTGCAGATTATCTCGCTCGGGGAATGAAGCCCCAGGACTCATTCTAATACACCGGATTATGAGCTTTTGTGCTTTCAGCATGGCATCAGAGTGCCGGCTGTGGAGCTTTTCCACTGGTATAGATTCGCCAAGGTGGCCGATCAGCGCGCAAGGTAAGTCAAAGGTGCTCAGTGGATTTGTGCTGGCTCGGCTCTGAATGCGGAGATGAGGGAAGGTAGCTGAGATCGTTCTCCGGTGCTTCTTCTTTTCAGACGTGACCTTTCGGTCTAAATGGCATCTTTTATGAGGCTTTCTTTGTCACGCTGGCAGAGACTTGTCTGCGCCGTTTTCTCCGAGGATGCACCTGGTAGCTGAAACTTTGTCTCTTTTGATTTCCTCCTTGCTAGTCCCTGAACAGCAGCTGCTTTAAAACAAGCAAAAAGAGAGGCCCTTGCACTGTTCGAGACGGCGTTGGCACCGTTTTCCACGTCTTTAATGTTCCATCGCCCTTTGTCCACGATACAATATGGCCACTGTAAAGCATGACGTTTTGCAATAATAAAGCACAAGTTCAATGACGTGACACTGGGCTAAAAGCGCAGCGCGGGCCGGACGAGCCAAACACATCCCTGCGTTTGTTTTGTGCACCCGCAGTCAATTAACAGCGAGGCCTGGTCGCCGCGCCTTGATAAGCCAATTAAATTTATGTCTTCTATTTTTTTCTATGGAGAGAAAAGAGCTGCGTTCTCTACTCGTCCGACGATTTTCTTACCATCACCTGGTGCTTTCCCCACAAGAGAGTAAACCAAGTGGGCCTGAATCATGCGGCTGTCATAGTCCCGCACCATTGTTTCTCGCTTCGATCACTCATTACCGGGATGTAACAAATCCTCGATTAGCTATGTTTTGTGTCATATTTTCATCCCCCGAGATTAAGCAGATGCTGCGATTGTAAAATCCAAACTGTAGGGCTACTCAAGACTGAAAGAGAGACGGACACTTGGTTGCAAGAGAGGGGAAGAAAAAAGCTTTGGGCACATCTTCAGAGGAATAAAACATCTAGGAGCCATAAACAGACTTCAACCTGCTCTATTTCAGCCTTTGTGTTGTTTGTGAATAATTAATGTTAATAGGGACAGGTTTGTATACTTTGAATGCAGGACCACAGGTGCGGAATGACAGGATGAATAACCGGCCCTGATTTTTGCCAGAGCTCGAGGGCTCTTGTCCAGGGTCTCCAAGCTGATGGAAAATATTGTCATGTCTTTGATTCGCAGCATTACTTTCACCGAGAACAAAGCCTGGTGATGAAAAGCTTATGTTGGAGTGAAACGGGCGATGACGGTGGCCGCTTCAGAGTCCTGAAAGAAAGAGAAAGGGGCCGAGTCAATGGCAATGCGCGCTTCTGGTTTTGTGCGCAAGTGCTCCATCTAACTCAAATAAAGGAGCCTTTCCAACTTTTAAAGGACCACTTTTTGCCTTTAATAAAGGCTAGACGGCTGTAGCCATTAAGCATATGGTGCTAAGGCGCTGGTCTTTTGTCCCCGTAAAGCCCTTGAGATACTAACTTGTGTTCCTTCCTGGATATTTAACTTCTCAAAAGCTCTAACTTTATGCGCTGGCAACAAGTGGCTCCGGGGCGCACGAACAGCTTTCCCAATTGAGAAAGCAGGGTGGCAAATACAGAAGACCGAGTGGATAAATTATTACCTCTGGACTGTATTTCTTTGTGGCGGCGCCTGGTGTACATTTAAGAAAAATTATTTTCCATTTTTGACCGCAGAGTGGAGAATTTAAAGGGGTCGAAGTGTTATTTTGGCGCATGAATATTACTAACAGTACACGCAGAGACTGGAGCTGAAACGAGCGGAGTAATTTCAACTGTCTTACAGCGCTAGAGTCAAATAAGACGAGTCACACAGAAATGGCACTTTAGCAGCCGCCTGTGATAAACTGTATTTGTCAGAGTAGTGCATTAGATGGCGCTGTACAATGAGCCGCCAATTCCAGTTAGAAGCTGTAACTAAATAAACTCGAATCCAAAAACCTCCTTGCGAACGTCCCGTTTAACTCACACTTTAGGTATTAACCCTGCAGTTGGTTTCGTCGGGTTCGTGCGTAAAAGGGTACCTTTTCTGTTTGGTTTTACTGCGCAATGGTGCGTTTACTGCTCAGCCGAAAAGGACAATGCTCATGTAAGTCCATGAAAATATTTACGAGAAGTATCTGAATAATAAACTGTAGCGATCCGCCTGGTGGAGGCAGCTGATATTGACCTCGGTGTGATTTCAGGTGTCTTTCGTAAGACGATGCATCACACAACGTACTTGGAATGCAGTCACCAACCGAAGAGACACAATGTACACATTTTAGGAAGAGTTTTTAAAGTGACCTTTTGCTTGAATTTTTATGTTCTACAAACTCACGTGTCTAATCTGAAGCAAAGCGCGTGTTAATTTTTTTTTCAAAACCAGCGTAAAAGCGCATTTTGATGGGAGCGGTGGGTATCTCCATATGATACACGCATTTGTTGAAAACGAGACATTTATTCATTAATTTACTTATCACTATTTCACCTCCTGCTCGGGGGAAATATCACTCAAAATGTCAGCTGTCACTAAAACTCGATCTTGTTTGGTTTTATGGGCATTTGTCGTCCAGTCAATAAATAAATAAATAAATAAATGTGTGTGTGTGTGTGTGTGTGTGTGTATGTGTGTGCGCGCGCGCGCGTGATGGAGCCAGCTGGCCGTCTCTGGCCTCTGAAAACCCCCCTGGTGGACGGAACACGGCGGCCTGACCTCCGCGCCGGAGGACGGGAGATGCGCCTTTGACTGAATTAGCCATAAAGACGTCTTGCTATGATCTTTGTTGCTCCTGAAAGCAAAGTGGATATGAGCGGCATTGTGCACAGCTTTTGCGTGCCCCATCATGAAATATTACAGTCTATTCACAAGGAAGCTCCTTTGAAAAGATATGGAAATGAAGCAGACTGGACTGACTTGGAAGAAAATGTCATGGCGACGATGAATCGAAACTTATAAACGGACAAGAAGGCACCAACTTCTTGCGTTTTCGGAGAAATCTAAAAGTCTTCGAATTCAGTTGGGATGCTGGAGGCTGTGTGATGTCCAGAGGAAAAGCTGTAATTGCTCAGCCTACATGAGCTGACAAATGATCGTAAATTATCTTTTTTTTTTCTTAAAAAATCCCCGAATAACTCAACAAAAAGTGATAAATTACAAATATGCTAATTTCAGTCATGGCCGTTTATACGTGTGCGTCTCCATCCATCTCCTACATTCTGAGCTGCTGATCCCCGTCGCGCGCTAGAGGACACTCAACCCGTTTAGTCCGAGATTCTTTGTTCACTTTCAGCCTCCAGGGAAGGTTTTTTTCTTTTAGTTTTTATACCCCGGACCCTCCACCCCATCCCTTACTCTGTCAGTTGCCAGGATTCAGAGGTGCAAAAGCATGCATCATTTTTCACCAGCTCTCCGTTTTGATATCGACAAAAGCTGCTGCTATGGAACAGCCTCTCCGCTTGTTCGCTGGCTTGAACTTCACTGATGTCCGACTGCTCTCTTTTCCTCGCCTGAACGCGACGCAGCGGGGATGGATTTGCAAGACAAATGCAGCTGTGTGTGAGAGAGAAAGTCAAGTGGCACAAAAAGGCCGTTTCAGTCAGCCGATGGGATGGAGAAAGTCAGCATTATGCGAACGTCAAATCAATCAAAAACAAAAGCCTGCATGCAGAAAATAATGAGTTTATGGTGCTGAAATGGCAGCTTATTTTTGGTCGGATTGGAAAGACTGGAGGTAAAGTATTGGTAGTGGTGATTAAAAAAAAATCAGTTTCATCCACAGCTTGTCAAGTGGCATTGCTCTGGCGTCGACGGACACATTCAGATATTCTTTCCGCATTTCTTTCTGTATGAAAAGGGGAAGCAGTGGGGGTGAAAGTGTAGTACCGGTGATTTTTGAATACTTGGATAAGCTGAAGAGGTGAAATAAAAGCACCAACACTGTAAATACCCATAACTGAGAGTGTGAGGTAACTAAGTTTTTTAGTCTCTAAATGATCTGCAGAGTTATCAGCGAAAAAGAGAAAATTATATCAAAACAGCTAGGTTACAGTTTGGTTGTTTTTTGTAAAAAAAAAAACAAAACAACAACAACAACAACAACAACAACAACAACAACAACAACCCCAAAATCCCCCAGTCTTGTGCTGTGCTGCGCTGTGCCGTTCACGGGGTACAGAAACCAGACTCATATCTCAAAGTGTACATTGATGTAATCAGAGGCTGCACAAAACCTATGGAAATATATATATGTATTCACCGCGCGTAATCCTGTGTTTTATTGTCTCGTAATCAATTCCAAGAATCACTGACTCAAACTGCAAAGAGTAATGTGAAAGAAGTTTCTCCGGTTATAAAGGAAAATGAACTTCTGCGCTGTGCAAGTTAAAAAGTAGAAATATTAAAGTAAAAGTGCACCAAGAATATGTTTCCCGAACCCTATGTGAGGCAATAAAAAACTTTGTCATCATCAATGGGTTTAAATGTAGTCATCAGACATTTTCTTTTTCGTTTGCCTGCAGCTGAACCCAGCTATGATGTAAGTCAGATCTTCGGTGGCTGGTGGCCAGTGCCGACTGGGACAGCTTCCAGCCTCAGAGGACTGCGATTAACCCAGGAGCGGTCAAACTCGGCAGGACGCCCTCCACAACCAGCCACAGCTATTTATCCACTTTCCAATGAAACCAATTACTTTTACAGAAAGCCCCAGCGCCAACATTATATGTGTTGTTCTTGCAGACCAAAAGAGTATGGCTTTGAAAAGAGAGCCAGCCATGAAGTAGGAAACCCTCCTGAGCTGCTCCAGCAGGCTGTAAAATATACCTAAAGTCAGTATCCATGGAGACTACTTGGTGTGTGAGAGCCGCCTGGACGATACACGTGGATATTATTACTACTGCTATTTACTGTTCTTTGTCTTTTACTTGTTATTGTACAGAGTTAGTTTTTACACTGTTCCCCTGGGATTAATACACGATTCAGATTCTGATATCAGAACAGTAAAAGTGTTGGAGTTGCCACGAATTTCCTTCACGGAGCTACCAGAAGAAATGTTCTTAATGTAAATCTGCTTACACCTTGTTTTTATTTATTTATTTATTTTACAATGTGCTTGTTGCAGGACATCACAGCTTTTAACAAATTCAGGCATTTTAGCTTCTTTTTAAAAAAAATCAATTGAAGTATTTAAACAGTTGTAAAAGTCACAGCACGTTAACTTCACAGAACCTTCTCAGTCATTTTCATCTTCATTTCACTATGAAGGTGATCTTGCAGAAACAGGGAAATGCAAGCGCAAGCGCTTTTCCACACAAACTGTGTAAGAAAAATCTAGAAAACACATCCAGTTATTGTTTGACACATTAAGGACGCACTACTTCTTCCATTAACACTGAGCTGTGTAAGTGTAAATGTTCTTTTTTTTTACTGCTACTCGAGTAAGTTTCAGTCTGATTTTCACAGATGCAACACCTCGAGCCAATTAACTTTAATTTATCATTATTATAATTTAATATTAATAAAAATATAATTTTATCATTTTCTAATGGTTATTTGTTGTGTAAAAATTTCAAGTGATTATATGACTCATAAACGCACAGAAAATGCTGCAACCAACACTGCAAAGTGCTGACAAACACAGGAAACCAAATAGCTTAAATAACACAAACCAACCACAGTGGTTGCCCCGGGTAACATGTTCACATTGCTTTTGGCAACTGACTTGCTCTGAAAAACACCCAAAGACGTTGAGTGCACTGAAGTCTTACAAATGTTAACTTCTCAGACTGTGTGACTAAAGATCATTTCTACTTTGTTTGGTGCTGATTAGCATTTTCCTTTACTGCTGAACTAAACTCTATGACACTCCATTTAAGGCTTTTCTTGACATTAGAATCCACAGGTAGCAGTAAAATGAGGGGGCATATTTTTTAAATTATGTTGACAAGGTGGTTTTTTTCTGCATCTGTCCAATCAATGTCATGTTAAAGTGTTGTTATTAGGTTACTAGTCGTAAGTAAGGAAAGGATGAGGACAGCAGACTCGGCTAATAAAGCAGTCATATCACTGATCTCTGGCCGGGCTAATTGACAGACACATGAAGAGAAAACTACTAATTGATTATAGGCTTGTCCTATTCTAGCGCAGGAGGTGACTGATGGAAAATGTGAACTGGCCTGAAAGGCGTTTTGTGCCTAGGTCTAGGTTTGGATTTCTGTTTTGATGAAATATTTTCCGCACAGTGAGTTCCTGCTTGAAATTTCTACGTACTTTAAGGCACAATAACAAAAGTGGTGTTTTTTATAGTTATTTGTGTGTCTTGACAGTTGCGCTGTCACTTAGCAGAGGGTCTCCAGGCCCATTGAGCTTATATCCAATTATAGAAGTATTTACTTTTAACCAAGTGAAGCCTGAACCATGAAATGTTTCTTTGAAACTGGGATGTTTACTGAACCTTCTGACCGATAAAAAATAAATAAATAAATGAAATATCAGTTTGCATGTATGAGCATTGATTTGCATAAATTCTGCTACCTCTGACTGTATACGTCAGGCTTTTCAGGAACAATTATACTAAGTAGGGGTCCCACAAACCCATGTATCAAACACAATACTCTCGGCTTTACTGGATCAGCTTTTCTATTCTAATCTGGTTTGAATGTACAGATGAGTGTAACTGCACAGTGTGCCCATCACTGCCTGTTGTTGTCTGCCTCTGAGCTGAACCAGTTTAGTTGCACTTGATAGACTTTAAACAACAATAAAGCTCAAATACTGTGAGGACAATCCCTAAGAAAATGTTAAGGATTGTGACATTTAACTTGTGCTTTTGTTTTCTTATAGCCTAAATTATTGTTAACAAGCTGATCTTTGCTAGATAGCTCAGGCAGTGTCCAGCCCAGTGTCACAGACATCGAACTGATGGCCAAGAAACATTACAGACATTAACACAATTTTCCATTTAGCAATATTTTGCTCACTGTGACGCAATGTTTTGGAAGGATGTTCAAACAATAGTCATTCAATCACACAAACGACTATGATTTACATTTCAGGAACGTCTCGCACATTTAAAACACTTTAGTTCTTTTTTTCTATTAAATTATTGCAATTCATAAAGATTTCAGGTACATATTTGCTTTGTTTACACTGGTTATCTCTCTTGAAGAATTTAGCATGCTATGACCCACAGGCCACCACACCGAGCATATATGCAATGGTCTTAGTTAGCATGAAACAATGCACCATGTAGAGTTGTATTTGCAGTTCTGGGGACCTTCACTACTTATTTAGAAATGAGAAACGTGTGTTTTACTAGGCTTGTTTCCAAATCGTTCAATCAGTCAGCTAGTGCAGGGCTGTGAGCGAACATGGAATTTTCCTTTTGATGTCACTCCTTATCTTAAACCTCATGCTGGAAACTTTTCAAACTAGGGAGAACTCTTTCTCATTATCCTCACTGCACTTTGTTCATGATATGATACGTAACAGAAAAAAACAAATATTCACTTTAGGGGTTTCCAAAAATCAGAGTTCATCCTTTCCAAAATTCTTTGGATGCCAAAAAAAATGATGGCCTGCTAATGGACAACATTCTGAAGCAAAAGGCAACTCATCATCACCACGTCACCATCATCTTCTCTCAGCTTTACCAAGCAAAGCAAATTGATTTCACCATCATCTAGAGTAACAAGCACTGTGCTGTTCAGCAGTCCCAAGGCTCCCACTGTGTCCTTAAACTATTCATTGAGCTTTCATTGACTTCCGGGTTGATTAACATTGTTTTTCCACTCCAGTTGAGCTGAAAACATCTATTGCAATGAATGAGTAAAAGTGCCTTCTGCTGTACTCGTAGCAAACAGCAAACAGCCAGTTCTTTGATGTCTGACTGAAAGAACTGGTCTAACTTCCCAACTTGTGCAACATAAAATATCTCTTCTTCACATAATTTGCATTCTTGTGTTTCTCCATTTTACTTCTTAAATGTCACATCATCTATTTTGCTGTTTGTATTGCAAAGTTAATCTCTATAGATCCACTTTTAACTCCACCACATTTGTGATTTTTGAAACGTAGGTCAAATAGTTTTTTGCTGTTCTAAGAAAACAATGTTAATATATAGAAAATGGCCTTGTTTTTGCAGCACAGGGTAGCTTCTAGTGAACGCCCTGTAGATTTATTGTGCAGTGTTATTCTTAATACAAAACTTTTTAGTGAATGCCCCATCAGTGCTCATCTTACAACTCCAAGACCATGCTGTTCCACTTAACCACAATTCGTTTTACTTAAAAAAAAACAAAACCCATTGGTTCAACCCCATCACAAGTGATTTTTTTGTTACCTATCAAAGCGAATGTTGGGTTCAACCCATGGGAGGGGCAACATGACATTTCCACGGAGGCGTCTAAACAGGTCAGCCTAGGAAACCATATAGTCCAAAGCAGTGGGAGGAGGACACTTTGAACCAACACCGTGTAACTGAATCTAAACCATTGGTTAAACCCTTTCAGCAGTGCAGGAACAGGGAGAGATTTAACAATGCAATACCATTCATGGGCTAACACAGCCCCAGCAGAATGACCAGGGAGGGGTTTTAATCAGGCAGAAAGGCTCTTAGTGAGCCGGCCAGTTCGTCAGTCAGTCAGTCAGTGAGTCAGACTACACAGGCTCTTGCTCCCAGATCTACACACCTACATCTATCCCTCTGTGTTTGTTTTGGATTGTGTGATGCTTGAATCTGTCATTCTTTCAGAGAGCTTGAAGAATAAAAAAAATGTATAGGCGCTTCAGAGATGTGATAAAGTGAAAGGAGATGGAGAAAGGGGAACTGAGAGCCAGTCTGCCCTCAGCTTGACCTGCAGCTTTCAGGGGGCTTGAACACATCAGAAATCCTATTGTGGGTGGTGATTAATTGAGAGTGATAACTTACCATGAACAGAGATTGTTATGGGCTTTAATGCGGTAGGCCTGGCTTTTTAAACGCTGCTTTCACATAGCTTTGTAGTCCAGCATATGGGCCCAGACGTATTCACTGACAAAAGACGAATGGAAATTTATCACGCTTGTACGTCCTGCTAACAACGTGTTCTCTCTTTTTATTTAAATCCTGATTCTCTTTAAGACTTACTTGCTTTTAAACTGAAACTCCTGATGGGAAAACACATTCATATGGCAGTGATAACATATATTGGTTACAACTATGGTAAAATCTAGGATACTTTGTTCAAGATGTATTAATATGTTACAAAGTTTTCCTTTAACTGATCTGCTAATAAAATGTCATACATGAAAAAAACATCTCAGGTTCGAAGTGCGCTCAAGCTGCCTCTGTGGTCGAATCACTAGTTAAACAAAGAAATTGCAGATTTTTGGTGTTTCCACTTATAGTTTGAGTTACTTGAGCTTGAACTAGACAAAAAACATTTTTCAATTCAATTTCATTTATATAGCACCAAACCACAACAGCAGTCATCACAAGGTGCTTCATATTGTAAGGTGGTGAGAAAACCCTAACAATCAAATGAGCCCTTTTGAGCAAGCATTTGGCAACACTGGGAATGAAAAACTACTTTTTAACAGGAAGAAACTGCAGAACCAGGCTCAAAGAGATAAGCTAAAGGCTTTTCAGAGAGTTTTTGGGACAAGCTGATAGCAATGAATTGCAATAGTCGAGCCTAGTAATACATTTATTAGTAATAAATCCATGTTAGTTTTTCAGCACTACTCTGAGACAGGATGTGTCTAATTTTTTTGAAAATGCACAAATGGAATATATGAGAACTTCTTATTCTTTGCTCAATCGAGCATGAACATTGTCACAAATTATTTTTTGTGACTAAGAATTAGATTTTTATAGTCTTTTATAGTATTGTGAAATTCAACTAGAAACCATTGAGAAGTTGTCACAAGTTATCTTTAGCAATGTTAAGTTTTTATTAGTGTGTGCTCAAATATCCGACTTTAGGTGACAGTTTTCAAATTCTTTTCATACATTTCCTCCCCAGTACTAACTTTTTTATTAATGTATATGTCCCAAGTTACAGATCCTGAATAATTGTGATGTTAACAAAGGCTCAAGCTTTTAATTTTAGTAGTTTAGTTTCTGAGACATTCATATTCAAACATTGCTACAGATTTTAATGTGTGGGTCCTGAAGGTGAGTGGACAGATCAGTTTTCAGAAAACGATATATTTGAAAAGTCTTTGATATATCAAACTAAAGTTTCACAGCAATCATAACAAGGTGGTCGAGAGGAAGAAGGCCTGTGCAGATTTGAAAATGAATGACCTTTACCTCTTTTGAGTGTTACTATGTTAACCTTACCATTTTCAGCACTTGGTCCCGTTTTTATTCATTTTACATCTTAATTGTTTGCCACATATAAATCAAAACTTTTAAACATAATTTAGTGAGTGGTTTGAACAACCTGTTCTCAAACAACTTGTTCAAAGATGCATTTCTTAAGCAGTCTGAGTCTTTCATTTAACAATTTGGCATAAAAGGCACTTTTTCTGCTGTGCCCCTCTGTCCAAACTGATGACTACATGCAAAAATAGAAATCAATTTTGGCTTAAACAAGATTGTCATAAGTTTAAAAAAAAGAGCCTCAAAATAAAGTTGTAATCACACAGCAGTGAAGTGCTGTGTCTTAGCTGTTTCACTGGAGTACCACCACTGTAGATATGATTACATTTAATTTAATTTGATTTATATAGCGCCTATTCACAACACCTGTTGCCTCAAGGTGCTTTATTATTGTAAGTTAAAGACGTTACAATAATAGACAGGAACCCTAACATTAAAAAAAGCACCTATGGTGACAGTGGGAAGGAAAAACTCCCTTTTAACAGGAAGAAACCTCCTGCAGAACCAGGCTCAGGGAGGGGCGGGGCCATCTGCTGTGATTGGTTGGGAATGAGGGGAAAAGAAGAGAGAAGAGAGACAGGACAGAAAACACAATGGAAAAAAGACGGAGTTTAATAACTGATTGACTGATTAATTAAATACAGTATGCGGTGTATAAATGCTCTTGGAATGAAAAGTGGAAGCCCCCCCCCCGAGCAGTTTAGGGTCACTCATGCTCCTGGGTCAGCTGGTAGATTTTTAGGGAGTGTTTGGAGCAATCTGATAATAATGCAATAAATGTTTGAAATCATCACTCTGAGACAGCAACGTTGCTCAAAGTCTTGCTGGAGGCCAAGGTGATGCCAACTAAAGCAAACATGAGTTTAGATTACAACAACGTCAGCTTTACCTGAATTTAGAAGTAGGAAACATCCAGGCCTATATGTCTTTTACACATGCCTGTACTTGTACTACAGTGATATCAGCCGTGGCTCAGACCAAAGTCCTGTCAGGGATTAAACAGACTGAATGATAGAAGAACAGGAAGACAAGCAGCAGCAGAGTAAAGTGGACCTTTTTCTGGAAACATACATACAATGTTTGAATGTTTGTTCTTGGCTTTTCAGCAGTGTCAGGACCTTGGAGTCTTGTCTGCTGGCTCTTATCTATTCCAGCTCAATTACTGATGTGTCAGCAGTGATCTATGAGCTGAGAAGGGAGGGGGAAGGAAAGATTGAGACCTGGCTGGAGCTGGCCTAGGACCACATGGTTGGGTCATTGTGGGTGAGCGTGTGACTCCCTGCGTATATGGACTGGGGTAATGAGAGGTGACCTAAAACTGGTGGTGGAGGTGGTGTGTATGTGGAGGGGGTGGGTAAAGTTGTGGGCAGCAAGCCCAATGGGTCACATCTTTTAGGTCATTAAAAGCTGGAGGCCAGTTGCTTTCTCAATGGTGATTGCCCTCTAGCATGCTCCTCTTGACTTCGACTTGACTGCAGCCCTGGGTAAAAAGTAGAGCAAACATGCAGAGTCACACAGCTTTGTTCACAGGCAGAACAAATACAGTGATAGATGGCTTGCTATATGCTGAGCAGTTTGTTTTTTCAATGTCTGTGCTTGTGCCTAGAATCAAGGGTTAGTGCAAAACATTTTCACACTTACACTAAAAACACAGAAAGAGGTAGCAAGTGAAGGTAGAGGCAAGGATGGAAACTAAAGCAGGAAGATTGTTGCACAGAGTTCAGGGAGTCAAGTCATCTTTATTTATACAGCACATTTAAAAGACATCAAGTGTCGGCCAAAGTGCTGAACAGAGGGATAATATAATAAAAAGAATTAAAATAGATAAGATGAAAACATTATAGAAAACATTGTAAGACATCCATATGTTTGTAAAAAATCTGTGTACATGCAAACATGCACATACATATACAAAAGTGTACACATTCACACACAAGCACACATACGTGAACATAAAATACGTGTATAAGTATACACATGCAAACATCATCCAATGAGACCAGAATAGCTAAAACAGAATAAAAGAGGTGTCAGAGAGCTCCGAAAGCCTTGGAAAATTTGAAAGGCCTTCAGATTCGATTTGAAGAGTTCCAAGGTTGAGGAGGATTTTATAAAAAGGGGAAGACTGTTCCAGAGTCTCGGGGCGGCAATGGAGAAAGCCCTGTCACCTTTAGATTTGAACTGGGAGCGTGGAACTAAAAGCATCTGACTGGAGGAGCGCAGAGTTCGAGTGGGTAAGTGCAGGCTAAGGAGATCTGAAATGTAATCTAGAGAGCTTTAAAAACAAATAATAAAACCTCAAAATCAATTCTATATTTAACTGGTAGCCAATGTGTATCGGAGTAATACTCTCTCTCTTTCTGGTACCCGTCAACAGTCTTGCAGCTGCATTTTGAACAAGTTGCAGGCGGGACAGGCTTGAGTGACAGATGCCTAAATAGAGAGAGTTCCAACGTCAAGGACAAAAGGTTTCAAACTTGTTCAGGTTATAAACCTCGTGTTTATTCTCCCTAGCAGTAGCAAATGCTTAAAAAAACACTTTTATGAAAACACTGAATAAAGAATTATTTTCTTGAAAAAGGCTAAATTGTACATCAGTATTGAATATTACATAAAATAAACTATATATAATGACAGTGATGCAGAAATGTCTGCATGTGTCACAGAGCCACGGCTCAGTGTCTAAATGAGCCTCACAGGCCTGAATGTGTGTTTGAAGCCATTTATAATTGTTAACGTGTTTGATCTGCTGCTCACCACAAATAAGCACAAGCAGAAACTTTGGACTTTTAACGGTATTTTCATAAGTTTTACAGCTTTTCCTAATGATAAAAACCTCCTTATGGCCGTTCATAAAACACTAGGTAACTAAGCCATAAACAATGAAATGGCAGAAAAGTTTCTGTTTTTCAGTTTCTGCTACAGAAATCATGTATAAAAACAGTTAAAATGTAACTTCTTTACACTGACAGAAAGAGGAGTTTCAGTGGCCCGGCCTACTCAAGATCACAGTGGGCTGTATGTGGCCCATAATGTAAAATAAGTTTGACACCCCTACTCTAGACAGAGGAAGGATGACAAGGGTGGTGGCGGAACGAGGAAGTAGAGAATATTCCAGTGATGACAAGAAAAAGTGGGATCGCTGAATAAAGGAGACAGGAGTACTGAAAGGCTAGGTGTGAAAATGAGTGACCAAACAAAAAGGCTTATAATGAGTTGTAGGTAAGGCTGGACACTGAGCAAGGAGAGACTGGTTTTTATTGACTTGTATATGAGTAGGCAGAGAAAATGAGCTGGAAAAGATGCACCGCAGAGCTGCTGAGAAGATGAGAGGTGCACTTTGAGGACAGGATGAATGTAGAACATTAGAGTGCTGCCAGGCAGGAGGAGAAGAGGAAGACCTTAGTGAAGATTAATGGATAAAGTGAAGGAGGACATGCTGAGGGTTGGTGTGAGGTTCAGGCATAAGATGTGCTGTGGCAACCCCTAATGGGAGCAGCCGAGGGGGAAAAAAAGCCTGTTGACCCACTTCCAGCACGCTTTTTCAGACATTGATATCTGAGAAATACTTCAACATGAATATCCCCAAAACAGTTCAATTTGATTCAGTTTTATTTAAATAGCACCAAATGACAACAACAGTTGCCTCGAGGTACTTTTTATTGTAAGTTAAGACCCTACAATCACTGGATCAGGATCCGTAATGTGGGACAGATAAATCAAAAACATTTTTCACAAATTGGTTCAATAAATACATTTAAAAAATCAACTTGTCTTGTGTGTCTGAGTACACACTTTTTGGGCTGGCGTTTTCTCTGACAGCTTCAATCAAAATTAGAAACGATGCTCAGAGACTGAGAGAACTAATAGTGCTGCCTGTTGAGCAGTTACTTTCCAAAACACGTTATTCATGGTTGCATACAATTTTAGACTGACGTGGGTCAAAGCCTGGCATAGCCTGTAATGACGGACACATTTTATGAGTGAGCTTGGCTTTAAGTGACTTACAGGCTTCTTTGAAAAATACCTTCTTATATCCAGGTTCTTCCTTTTTGCTGCCATCCTCCTCTCTTCCCTGCAGGTCCTCACAGCGCAGGCTTGTTGCTGCTAAAACTAAACAGGGCTCCCTGAAAGGCTCAGCCAATCACATTGGCCATATTTGTCACATGAGGTAGGACTCCAGTAGAGAACGTAATTGAACTTGGGTTGGTTTTTCTTTACTCAAAGAGATCAAATTATTGGTGGGGACAATTCAATAATCGCTGGATATTGGTGGGGACATGTCCCTTCTGTCCATGCCAAATCTACGCCCTTGGGATAAACCTATATATGGTGTGTCGTAATGAATTGCTCCACAACACTGCACAGGAAAAATGATTCCCCAGGCTTCCTCTGGGGCTGTCTCTTCACACAGGATCTTCTTGTAGACATTTTTAAGAGTCTTGATAACAGATAATAATCTAATCTGCTCCAATTAATCAGCTGGCTTCTGTGCATCGGATAGCTAGGTTTAAGGTGTTAACTTCCATATTGACCGGTGGGGGGTGGGCTTAAACATTTATCTGCCTGAGTCATGTAAGCTAACTCATTAAGCCCACAAACCAATTATCACTAAGTCAATATCAGGCGTGCAGATTATTGCAGTTAACTAAGTTAACAAGTCAGTGTGAGTATCAGGAGGATATAGTGATGAACTTTGCTTGTTTCTCAGTTCACAAGCCCAAGAAAAGCAGAAACAAACAGAAACAAACAGAAAATAAACACTGCTCAAAAATTATAGCAAAATGTTTAAAATTCTGGGATAGTGATCTGGTCATGAGGACTGCAGTTTGACACCCTTGGGCTAGGGTCACTGTCACTAATCGTAGCATAAGGTGATTCTTGGACCATACAGAGGTTGCACAGGTAGGTCAACCCCCCAGGGATGCCACAGCAATACCTGCCATTGCCACAAGGTTTGATGTGTCTCAAGAACATGGAAGAGATTCCAGGAGAAAACCAGTAATACTAGGAGAGCCGGACAAGGCCGTAGAAAGTCCTCATTTTGCAAAGTAGGAACAGGATCAGCACTGCCAGAGCAACAGAATGACCTCCAGGAGGCCTTATTACAACAGTCTAATCAAACCTCCAACTCAGAAAATAACAGCAACTATATCAAATTTGGCACAGCAAACATAGCAGCAATGACTCATCCAATGTGCTATGCTTAGTGTTAAAAACTGTCTGTGGCCAGAGCAGTCTGAAATCTGAGCTCATAGTAACTGTATGAACATTCCTTTAGAAATAAAATACAACAACTTTGGAATATTTCACACCAGTATACAGGAAATAAGGAACTGTTTAATGTTGTGGTTGGAGAACCTTGCACTGGGACCAGAGTAGAAAGTGTCCACAAAAAGAGAACATGATTCCAGTGTTTCTCTTTCTGAATGACTGCAGAGAAATCCAGGCAGAAGAAATAATCTCAATGCATACATGTTTTGTGTGGCTGCATGCAGTCAGTGTGAATGCATTTTTCTGTGTGGCCAAGAAGACAAATGAAAGCTTAAGTGAATCAGTGTGGTGCCGGTAGTATGAATATTCATTGGCTGAGTGAAAAGCTGGATGAGATGAGTAGGGCTTAATGGAACCTGCACCTGGCAAATCTGTTTATATCAAAATGTCCTGCAGTGAAAAGAAAGTGGAAGAAACCTGTTTGCATAGAAGTGTGGACATGCGTGTGGTACAGTACAGCCACTGCTGGAGAATTGAATGTCTATCAGAATCAGAATCAGAATCAGAATCAGAATCGCATTTCTTGGCCATGTATGTGCGCAAACACATACAAGGAATTTAGTTCCGGTAGATGGTGACTCTCAAGCACAGCAATGTAAATCACAACAATATGTAAACAAACACAATGCACACACACACACACACACACACACACACACACACACACACACACACACACACACACACACACACACACACACACACACACACACGTCTATCTCTCTCTCTCTCTCTCTCTCTCTCTCTCCCTACATATATATATATCTGGACTGGGCTAAAAACACCACAGCACTTTACAGGAAGGGCCAGAGTCGTCTCTATTTTTTGAGGCGACTGAGGTCCTTCAACATCTGCCAGAAAATGCTGAGGATTTTCTATGAGTCTGTTGTGGCCAGTGCGATCCTCTATGCTGTTGCATGCTGGGGGAGCAGGCTGAGGGTCGCAGATGCCAACAGACTTAATAAACTGATCCGTAAGGCCAGCAATGTTGTGGGGATGGAGCTGGACTCCCTCAAGGTGGTGTCGGAGAGGCGGATGCTGTCCAAGATAAAGACAATGTTGGATAACACCTCCCACCCACTCCATGACATGCTGGTCAGTCACAGGAGCTCGTTCAGTGAGAGACTGAGATTACCGAAAAGCACCACTGAACGACACAGGAAATCATTCCTGCCTGTGGCCATCTCCCTGTACAACGCATCCACTTAACACACTGTTTGCTGCTACAGCTACACATGTTTCTTTTCCAACTATTTATTTATGAGTGACTTATGTATGTATGTATGTATATATATGTATATATTGTACTATTCTTAGTTAGTGTATTGTCTGTCTTGTCTTAATGTTGGTTTAAAATGGAGCACTGTAACAAAAAATAATTTCCCCCAGGGATCAATAAAGTATTCTGATTCTGATTCTGATATGTGTGTGTGTGTGTGTGTGTGTGTGTGTGTGTGTGTGTGTGTGTGTGTGTGTGTGTGTGTGTGTGTGTGTGTGTAATGTATATATATATATATATACACGTACACATGCACACGTATAAACCAACTGAAATAATCTAAATCTTATACACATAAAATACATGATGACATAAGTGAATGAATACTACAGAATGTACATAAGGTGCAGTTGCAGTCTGGCAGTGGGAGCAGTGTGATAGTTCAACCGTTTAGGAGGGAGCTGGCGAGGGGAAAGAAACTGTTCCTATGTCGGGTGGTCCTGGTCTGCAGCCTTCTATACTGTCTGCCAGAGGGCAGCAGGTCAAAAAGTCTGTGTCCAGGGTGTGAGGGGTCTGTGATGGTTTTCCCTGCCCTGAACCTCCCTGGTTTTTGGGAGGTACAGGTCCTGGATGGAGGGCAGGGGAGCGCTGATGATCCTTTCTGCTGCCCGTACAGTCCGCTGCAGTCTGCTCCTGTCCTGTTTAGTGGCTGCACCACACCAGACTGTGATGGAGGAGCACAGGACAGACTCAATGACTGCAGGTTAGAACTGGATCAGCAGCTCCTGTGGAAGACTGTACTTCCACAGTTGTCTCAGGAAGTACATCCTCTGCTGGGTCTTTTTGAGGATGGAGGAGATGTTGGTCTCCCACTTCAGGTCCTGGGAGATGGTGGTACCCAGGAACTTGAAGATCTCCACAGTTAATACCAGGCTGTCTGATATGGTGAGGGGGAGCAGTGTTGAGGGATGTCTCCTGAAGTCCACTGTCATCTCTACAGTCTTAAGCATGTTCAGCTCCAGATTGTGCTGACTGCACCAGAGTACCAGCCGCTCAACTTCCTGCCGGTATGCAGACTCATCACCATCCTGAATGAGGCCAATGACAGTGGTGTCATCTGCAAACTTTAGGAGTTTAACAGGCGAGTTCTTGGAGGTGCAGTCATTAGTGTAGAGGGAGAACAGTAGTGGTGAGAGGACACATCCTTGAGGGGCACCAATACTGAGGGACCGGGTTTCAGAGGTGATCTCCCCCAGCCTCACTTGTTGCTTTCTGTCTGTCAGGAAGCTGGTGATCCACTGGCAGGTAGCTGGTGACACACTGAGCTGGGAGAGTTTGGAGGAGAGAAGTTCAGGCACGATGGTGTTAAAAGCTGAAGTCCACAAACAGGACCCTGGTATAAGTTCCCGGGTGGTCGAGGTGTTGCAGGATGTAATGCAGCCCCATGTTCACTGCATCATCCACCGACCCGTTTGCCCGTTTATTAATTATTGGTCATGATTAAGCTTACCCAACACTATCCTTCAGTGTGGCATGTGACAGCTTCATTCCACATAGTCCATTCTCTATCCAATATGAGGTGGCTACATTAGGATACGACCACCGGGGGTCTGGGTGTCCACGCTGTCAATCTCAATACTGTCTAGTCCAATCACCCCCCCACCCCCCTCTTGTTTAAATCTGTGCTCTTCATCATTCTCCCTTTCAGACTCCCACAGACAGACACCTCAGTCCAAGCTCAATCTAAGTCTCGGTCTTCATCTTCACCCACACCACTGTCTACACTTCTGGAGGGGCCAAACCTAAATCCTATCAATAATGCCATTGTGTTCTGCCACAATGGGTCATCGAGGTCTAATTGCCAAATAAATAAATTTCTCTATCTCGAATAAATCATGTTAAAATTCTTCCAAATGATCTTATTGAGCTGATGGCAGCAGTTTCTAACGAGATGGAAGCATTTGATGCACGCACCGCTAAAAGCAGCCATAAAAAAAACAAAAGCTCACGTTTACTTTTTAAGGCAATTACAAACTAAAGGATGAGATTTTTAATGAAGTATTTGTTTTGGTGAATACCAACACTACTATTTTGGCTTACTTTGCTGCAGCTACTGCACTGATTACAATGACCGATTTGTTTGTTTGTTTGAAGAGAATCTGAAGCAACATGGAAATATACAGTGAGCGTCACTGTAGAGAATAAATGTGGTGATGTTGATCCTAAGGTCCAATCCCATGTCACTTTCAGCATAGCTTGTAGCACACTGCAGAAATAAACTTTTTCAGACAACCCACTGGAGTGGAAACATCTAACAAGTCCATTTGTAGAAATGTGCCTATGTGCAGCGGATTGACAAATAGGCAGGACACAGCTTTGTCCGTGTCTGTCAACACTGATATTGGCCTGCACCTCATAAGAGAATTTTCAAAACCTTTGTGGGGAAAAACCCTCCAAATGGCATGCCTTCCATTGAAGTGTAAATTTATTTATCATAACCTTTAAGTATTTAGTCATTCAAAAGTCAAACAGTGCAAGCATGATTTTGAATAAAGCCTAATGATCCCTGAGTATTTAACTTAAGTGAATACATCACATCTGACCATGTAAAGACATCATTCACAACATGTTCAGTCTACTTCCTGATTAAGGAGGCGTTACCCTGTATGTTCTTTAAATCTATTGTGTTTTCTGCCTTTCTTAGCCTCCACCCATAGAATAGCAGCATTTGTGTTTTAATGCTTGCTGTGCTTTTAGCTACAGCTTCTACAAAGAGCCAAGGTTGACCTGGCTAGTGCTGTCCTTTCTGATGCCCCATGGGCCTGTATTACCAATGGGCTTGCTGCCTATTCTTCTGAACCTTCAGCCAGTATTGTGAATGGGTTGTGGTGGCTGATTTAAAGCTTGTGGTCAGAAGAGCAGATGAAGGTCAGGGCAGCAGAGGTCAACCCCGGAACAGCCGATTTACCCAGCTTTCAATATGCCAGCAGTCACATCGATGGGGCTGTAATGACCATTAGGACTGAAGCTATCCACCAGCGTAGCTGGTGCACTGTCACACAGGCGCAGAGGGTTATTATTATTTTGCATACTGACGAGTGAAGGCACCCATTATATTACAGTTTGCTTGTGACTCATGAGTCTGGTATCGTGGAGAACGGAGTCTCTGAGAAACTTCTTGCAGCTGGATCTAGCAGATGGGCACCTTTGGTAATGGTTTATGTGTTTATATGTGCTTCACAGGTGTGTAGCTGACAGCTGTGTTCTGAGAAGTCGCTTGTGGTAGAGTGAATGTGATTGTATGACAAATCAATAGTTTTGATTTTGACTGTTAAAAGACGAATACTCAAGGACAAAGGTGGAGTATTCTAGATAATCCAGTGATTTCACTGTGAAACAGATAAATATATACAAACGATTTCTTCCCCTACTTCAGGCCCGTATACGGACGTGAAGAAATGTAATGTAATTTGGCCCTTCAAGGTACTTTTTCTGTTAGGGAGGATTTGTTTGTTGTTGAGTGCAATGTTAAAATAAGTTCTTTAAAAAGCCGAAAGTATTTAATATGAAGGCAATATGAACAGAGAGCACAAACATGTCGAGGCTGTGTTAGTTCAGTGAGGGAGTCAAAAACTAATGTGTACACTTATGTCTGCACTTTGATTCGGGTTTATAAAATTATTTGCATTATTAGATGGAGTAATGAATGCTGACTCAGGACCAGAGCTCCTCAGAGCTTGTTGTACTTTTATTTGCTTTATATACTAGAACAAACTGCTTTTACTGCACAGTACAATTTTTGTCTGCTCTTAATTATCTTTCTATAATGCAGTGTTACTCATCTTTGAATAACTATAGTTCTAGATTTGTTTTGATACCACCCTGAGCATGATCTCGTCTGATCTCAGACACTAAGCAGGGCTGGGCCTAGTTAATACTTGGATGACAGGCCCCCTGGGATTATAGTAGAAAAGAACCATTTACCATTTATGAACTGTAGCACTGTTAGCAGAATGAGAATATTATGGATGGCCACTGTACAAAGACTGTAACAAGATTCTTTTCCTGTGGTTTTTACACAGCAAAAGTATGAAAAGAAAAAAAGAGTTACTTCAAGAACAATGTTAAAAAAAAATGATATAAAGGGAAGTTGGCAGTAATGACCCAATGAACATGACGTATCAATGCATACATAGTCACATCATGCTTTCGGGACTTGCATGAAAGCTTTATGTGAGAGTAAGGTTATTATTCATAGAATTGGAGTGAATACACAGAGCTAAGAACTGTCTCAACATGCTATCGACTAATCAAACATCCACTCATCAATGAGTAATGTCCCAGTAAAGAGTCAGGGTATGGGATGGATTCCCATAATCTTCCTCTTCCTTTTTCAATTATACTGAAAGCATGTGTTTAAAAGGCTTTGGCTGCCACTGGGGTCTTAACTGTGTGTGACTCCATTTGTATATACTTGTGCATCCACGGAAGTGTGATCGTGGGTGTGTGTATGTGTTTCTTAGTGAGTGAATGAATAGCAGCTTTGAGTGTCACATTAGCCACGGTCAGGAGTGTTAGTGGGCATTTTTCTGTTGCTAAGTATTTGGTGTGGCTGAGAGAAGCTTATCAGAGTGAATGTCTCAGTTTGAGAGGCCAAAAAAGAGAAGTTGAAGTAAAGGAAAGATGAAGTGACAGACCTTCTCTGTCCCCGATGTGCTTAAAGAGGCAGTGCATGTGTAGGTGTTTGTCAATGACAATAGAACAGCATCATCTGCCCATTCAGTTACAAACCCACTGCTTAGCCCATGAAACACCATAAGGGGGCATTTCTGATCAAGTTATTTCTTTTCTGTAATGAAGAAGTGTGCAGAGCACCAAACATAAGCAGAAAAATTGGACTGCCTGCCCTCCCTTGGACAAAAGTGGTGGTGTGGGTGTGGGGGACAGGACGTTCAAGCATGAAACAAAAACTGAGAACACACTGACATTCGCACTCATCTGAGCACTCACAGCATTTTTTTTTTAATTTTTAATTTTAATTTTATTTTTTTTATGAATCACTCACACATTCATACAAGTGTTCTTTTTTTCTGTGCCTAAGCACTTTCTTCACACTTCAACTGATGCGACGTAGGATTCAACAGCCTTTCAATGGTAACTGACCAGTCTCCTACAATATCCTGGATGTCTTTGCCTACACAGCATCTGTGCTATGAATAGCTGTGGATTAGTCATGGAACTAGGACAAGATCTTCAAGTGGAGGCTGTTCATGGAGAGAAATGCTAATGGCACACCAACTGCTACAGCGGCAGAGCCTCCACTATACACTAGCTGCTGACTCTATAGTGAAGCATCTACAGCACTGTAGTGAAATTCAAGTGGAAAGCAGTGACTCAGGCATCGCCATTAATAAAAGAAAGAGAAAGAGAATTACTGTAGTATATCCATACTGATCCATGGACTGTTAAAATTCATGTAAGTAATAATTTAAAAGAACAGATCCTGATCTAGATGTTACAATTGTGTCAAACTGTTTTAAAGGCATTTCCCCTGACACAAACCAGATGTGCTCCAAAATCAGAGAAACCTGACTAATGAGAGTATGCAACAATACCATGAAGGTGTTTGTGTTCAACAACTTAAAATCCTTCTCCTTGCATGCAAGGTCTTGAATATTCAGGCCCCATCTTGTCTTAAAGATCTCATAATGTTACCCTAATGAGCACGCCGCTCTCAGACTATGGGCTTACTTGTGCACTATAAAATATAACTTGTTGTTTCAACATAAATATTTAGTTAAATTATAAAGGTTACTGGACTTCTCAAATCTTACATTTAAATTTGTGCATTCATTTCAATTGATTTTCAGTTATTCTTACTTCAGATTTTATTTAAAAAATAAATAAATGAATAAAACTGATTCAATTATATCTGATTATTTCAAGCATAAAGTTTGTTATAAGGAAGTGACAATTACCCATGGACCTCCAATATCAAAGATTTACTGCTCCATATTACTCTTGTGAGAAACATCAGTGACATTGCTTAGTGGGTTCACAATCTATCACAATTTCATATAATACTGCCTGTAAAATGATAAATGTGAACTCGGCATTGAGCGCATTTTGAGTGAAGAACGATAAGGTGATCATTCTGACCTTGCCCAGTGATTGATCACCGGGTAAGAAGAAAGTCACCTAGGTCTTTGAAATTGATACCATAAGTACATCTATTAAAAGTCTCAGATTACTTCAAATCCTAGTGATCTTGACCAGTTGTTGTAGTCTCAAACTGCAACAACAGTCTGTGAGCAGAGACAATGAGCAGCAGTGTATTTTGTAAGAAGCTGGGATAAATAATATGGGGCCTGGGCATCTGTTAAAACAAGAATTTTTAAACAAATTCTAAATTCTATTGGGAGCCAATGTAAAGAATATAAAATAGGAGTAATGTGAGCTCGTTAGCTAGACCATGTTAGTAGTCTGGCTGTTGCATTTTGTATAGCTTGGAGGCAAGAAAGTGATGATTCGTCCAAGCTGGTTGACAGGGCATTGCAATAATCTAAATGTGATGACACACATGCATAGGAAAATTTTTCCAGTTCAGCTAAGTAGACCATATGTCAGTTTAGAAAAGTTCCTCAAATGAAAGAAACAGGAACGAGACAAAGATTTGACATGTGAGTCAAGGCCTAGAGAAGAATCAGATATTAGGTCTGAACATTTTCGTTTCGGAGCCTGCTGTGGACACTTTAATTCATTCAGAGTGGGACTATAAAAACTCACAATTTGATCATACTGTCCACAAGAGTTAAAAAATAAGTCAAAGTGGAGCTGTTCTTCATCAACTGTTTCAAGTTACGTTGAAACCAAGCACACCATCATTTTTCTTGTGACATTACCAATAAGTTTGATGTGTCACATGGCCCTCTTCCTATTGAAAAAACAAAAGTTGTATCCAAGATGGCCGACTTGTAAATGGCCACCATGGTCACCACCCATCTTGAGGAGTTTGCCCCCTCACATATACTAATGTGCCACAAACAGGACTTTAATATCACCAACCATTCCCATGTTATTACGGTGTATCCATATAAATGGCTCACCCTGTAGATCAGAGCACCTTTAAAAGCACCATTTATTTAAAAATAATAATGCACACAAACATTTCAAATGTGTTCTGTAGAAAATGAAACTGTAGTCTTGTTATATGTGTGAGAGCAGCATGTTGACAGACTGCAGTAGACAAGAAACTGGTAATGCAAAGTGCATCTGGGGATATGCATGGTCTCTAGGGTAGAGCAAAAAAAACAAACGTTTCATTCACAAGGTCAAGTTCACAGTTGGCTTCACATGTTTCCTCTTGAAAACACCACAAGTTTTTGCAGATATTACAAATGTCTATTATGATCAGAAATTGTGTTTGCTGAAAGGTTTTGAAATGGAAGTTGAAGGTTCACCCAAAACATCTGCTGATAATAACTCACGACTTTTCTTTCTAAGCTCCTTAGACTAACATGATCCAGATGACTGAGAACCTACACAGACATGATTACCCTATCATGCATTTAAGCATGTATGCGTTTGTACATCTGTAATTATACCTACCTAATGTCATAGACACTGAAACTGAGGATCCAACGGCAGGATACATGAAGAACAAAGTTAAATACTGGTAGTAGGCTGCCGGGAATTCCCATGATGCATTGAGTTTTTCCAACCCAGTCACCTTTCTCACTCACTATCTGTTAATAGACTTGTCTCTGTCTCTCTTCCACAGCATGTCTTTATCCTGTCTTCCTTCTCTCACCCCAACCGGTTGCAGCAGATGGCCGCCCCTGCCTGAGCCTGGTTCTGCCGGAGGTTTCTTCCTGTTAAAAGGAAGTTTTTCCTTCCCACTGTCGCCAAAGTGCTGCTCATAGAGGGTCATATGATTGTTGGGGTTTTCTCTGTATCTATGAAGCGCCTTGAGGCGACTTTTGTTGTGATTTGGCGCTATATAAATAAAATTGAATTGAATTGAATTGAAAATTGTATAGTCGAAATCTGTTAAGGGTAGGCAAAAGGTAAAAACACACTACAAACTATCTCTTGTCTCATAAGAGACAAGCACTTCTGGACTGAGAGGACGCTGGCGTGAACGCTACTTTTTACATAACAGCTGGATTATGCTACTAATGCCGCTGCGGCTCATTGAACGGACAGCATGCTAATGCTATGCTAGCCAAGAAGCCAGAGTGAAAGCTGAGTAATGCTGACCCCATGCCCAGCAGCCAGACCCCGAACTTCAACAGGTCACAAACTGATGAGCAATCAGGCTGCAGCCTCCGTTCCTGCCTGTTAATGTTTCTGTTAACGATCTCAACAAACAAAAGGTGACATACCTTCTCATGTCATGTACATTTCCTTATTTCTTCTTACATGGCAGCTTCTGTGTTGCTTCCTTTGAATTATAAAAACACTTTTTATGCATATCAGCACTGACTGTAATAGTGAATAATGTGTGTACAAAACTGTGTATGCACCACCACAGGTGCTTAAACGTTGTGCTGAGGCTCTAAGATATTCAGGCATACATCTACATTGCTGATATTTTAAATGAATGTTACTTTGGAAACACTGATGAATGCACTTTATTGTTAACTCTGTGCTGAGCCTGCAGTTGCATATTAACTAAAATCAATCATGGCAGGAGCTGCATGTGTGTAATCCCTGTCTGTTTCCTCTCCTTCTGATAGCAGTCATGCTGTGGTCAGAAGCTGCAAGGTGTTGTTGATCCAGCATTTAAGGACTGATAGACGTTCCTGTCATGGGCCCCAGTGGTAACACGATAATACTTGACTCAACATATTTCTCTGCTTTATCCTGAACTTGGCACCCTTTAGTGATAAAAGAAAGTCCAGGTGAAATACTCCTAATAGAAACTATATGAAATGGACATATTTCTGTCCCAGTTCATATCAAAATTACGAGGAGAAAGCTGGTCTTTGCAGATGAAATAATGTAGGCAACATGCTTGTTTGCACACAGTGCAAACCCCCCCACGAGCAGCACTTTGGCAACAGTGGGAAGGAAAAACTCCCTTTTAACAGGAAGAAACCTCCAGCAGAACCAGCTTAGCCTAGCCAAGACTTGGCTAGGCTAAGCTGAATATATTCAGCATACTATTCTAACATAACTCCTAAATGTAATTCTTCTCAACATCCATATTATCATAAATGTCATACCATAAAAATAACTACACAGTGGGCAAAAACTCTCAGAATTATTTATGAATGCAGAATTTTTCCATTGTTAATATCACCAAAATGTGTTTAGGATAGGTTTACAAAGTGGGAAAAGAAAATGAGAGGGGTCTCATAACACTTGTGAGCCAAATTTTGTTTGTTTCTGAGTGAAGTATTATAGGCCTTTTTTGTGGGACACAAAACTTCCCACACAAAATCATCCCAACCCATCTACTTTGTCTGTTGATCATTGTACCTAGATTATACACCAGGGGAAATATGCTTCCTCCACCATATCATCTTAGCATGTGCAAGTAGCAAAATATGAAGTGAGCACAGCTGATAACTGTCCAGAGACCAACAAGAGGTCCTAGTGTTTGGTTTTCAGTCATTTTCTTGCACCAAAGTAAGAGTAAAATTGTATCAGCTAACTGTATGTGTGTTATAACACGACAAATATTTCTAAATAAAGCGTCACTTTATTTGTTGTGACACACTGACAGCCTATCCAGGGTCTTCCCCTACCTCTCACCCACTGACAGGTCCACACCAGAAATGTTTGTCCTTTGAAACCCACATGACAAGCAGTTACATTGTTAAAATGAACATTCTTAAAGATGCGTAAGCTTTTACTTGCTACTGTTTCTGTTTCTCATGGTCTCTCAGTATTGTACAATTAAAACAGCACATTTAAAGCTCAGCTTATCATATTTTACTTGAAGCTCACTTAAGTCATTGTAATCTTGTATTTTATTTCTGAATTATTTTATTTTAACATCCACATTTAAATGATCTGCCTTTATCACTAGATGCAACACATAATGCCAATCTTGTACCCGATCTTCTTTTAGCATTGGCCAGAAAACAGTATTCACATCCAGCTGTGTGCTGCAGTTCTCACAAAGCTGTGTTTTGAGGCTTGCACAGATTGACCACTTCTTAGCACCCAAGCCTGTATTGTTCTTCAGAAGGTCATTACAGAGATCTTTAAGACTGTGCATTAGGAAAGAGCTACTTGAGATTCAAAAAGGAGGTTTCTATTTGAACTCAAGGAAAGGTTAGGGTTCATTCTTGTAAAAGTTTTAGTGGCTAGCCTGAAGATGTATCTGTTCATGCAAAGGGTCTGAGAGGCCCATCATTAAGAGTGGACACAAAAGTGTAACAGAATACTCTGTGGAAATACAGCTCTGAGATTAGACCAGAACTAGCAGACTGCACCTGCTCAGGTTCCTGCACCTAGTGAAAGGTGGAACTTTGCTATGTGTGATGTTTTCATTTTCATAATTAATAATTATTTAAAATAATTTCATTAGGTCTAGGGTTAAGCCAAGGCTTTTATTTTGTAGCCTACGTGTTGAACACTACCCTCTTTTGTTCTGTGTATCTAATATACTGGTGGGGGGGGGGGGGGTCTTTTTTATGGTGGCAAACAAGTGACAAGTGAAAAACAGGAAGTGGCTTTCTTTGATCATTTTATTTTACAAGCTACTCTATACCTGTTACATTTCTATAACCTTTCTTCCTGTTGTTGTATCGTTATCTCAGCAATGTATTTTTTGTTGCTCTTCTTTATGATTATTAGTTTTAACAAATTGCATTTCATTCCTAATAAATGACCTAATACAGGTAACTCTAGCACTCTGTGTACCTGCTATGGTCAGCTCTACTTTGGGAACACCACATTAACACATTACATCTAACAAATGCTCAGTAGCTATACCTGTAGGTAGGTGCAGAGCGCATGTCATATTAGGCATGCTACAGTAATCCAGCTCATCTAAGAATTTGAATACATACACAGAAAGGTCATTGTGTTTTCACAATTCCATGCTGAGGAAAAATTCTAATTGTCCAAAAAATAATGTGGAAATAACAGAATTCCTTTATAATCCTGAGTAACAATTTTTTTCTTGCTTTAGAGAACCTGCATGGTTGGTAAATTACCTGTTAATGTGCATACACAGGGTGGCTGTAGCTCAGGTGGCAGAGCAGGTCAGCCACTAACCAGAAGGTTGGTGGTTAGATCGCAGGCTGCTCCAGTCTGCATGCCAAATACCCTTGGGCAAGATACTAACCCCATGTTGCTCTCCGATGCATCCGTCGGAGTGTGGATGGATGCTTAGAAGAAGTGATTGGGTGAATGAATTAGTTGTTTATAGCGCTTTGAGTGCTCAGACAGAGTTATATAAGAACCAGTCCATTTACCCACTGGAAGTGATTCATGGTGACTAGAGATCATATTTAGTGACTTCAAGAGAATACAAGTGACATTATTGCTGGTTACATGAAGAGGGGAGGACCCAAGATAAGCTGTTATCAATTTCCAGGCAAGTGACTGAAGCGACTGACATATGACCTGTTAATACAGTTAGATCTATATATTAGGACACTGACACAAGTTTAGTTTCTTAACCTGTTTGCTGAAACATATTCCAATTATAGTTCTATAATGGACGTGGACATAATGTGTAGACTCTCAGCTTTTATTTGAGGGAATCCACATTTAAATTGGATGAAGAGTTTGGCAGTTTGAGCTCCTTAACATTTGCCACCCTCTTTTTAAAGGGACCAAAAGTAATTGGACAGTTGACTCAAAGGCTGTTTCATGGGCAGGTGTGGGCAGTTCCTCTGTTATCACATAAGAGATAAAGCAGATAAAAGGTCTGGAGTGGATTTGAAATGTGGTGCTTGCATTTGGAGGATTTTGCTGTGACCAGACAACATGCAGTCAAAGGAGCTCTCTGTGCAGGTGAAACAAGCTGCAAAAACAGAAACAAACATCCAAGAAATTGTTAAGATATTAGCAAAATCTACAGTTTGTTTGAATGTTAGATAGAAAGCATAGAAACAAGTGCTTGTGTAAAGTCTCAGAGTAGAAAAGCGCTATATAAGAACCAGTCCATTTACCATTTTACCGTAAAGAGAAGACTGCAAGAAAGAGTGTTAACTGCAAGGTACGAGCCACTCATAAGGTTCAAGAATAGAAAAGCTAGATTGGACTTTGCTAAAAAAAAAAAAAGAAAAGAAAAAACACACACATCAATAAAAGCCAGCTCAGTTCTGGAAAAACATTCTTTGGACAGATGAAACCAAGATCAACCTCTACCAGAAGGCTGGCATGAAAAAAGTATGAGAAGGCGTGGAACAGCTCATGATCCAAAACAGACCACATCATCTGTAAAACACAGTGGAGGCAATGTAATGGCCTGGATGTGCATGGCTGCCAGTGGCACTGAGACACAGGACAGAAGCAGCCCCGTGAATTCTGACATGTTCAGAAACAAACTGTCTGCTCAGATCAAGCTACATGCAGTCAAACTGATTGGGCAAAGTTTCATAATACAGATGGACAATGACCCAAAACATACAGCCAAAGCAACCCAGGAGTTTATTAAAGCAAAGAAGTGGAATATTCTTGAATGACAAGTCAGTCACCTGATCTTAACCCAACTGAGCATTTCACGTGTTGAAGACAGACGGCCTACAAACAAACAGCAACTGAAAGCTGCTGCAGTAAAGGCCTGGGAGAGTCAGGAGGAAACTCAGCATCTGCTGATGTCCATGAGTTCATGACTTCAGGCTGTCATTGTCAGCAAAGGGTTTTCATCCCAGTATTAGAAATGAACATTTTATTTTTAGTTATTTAATTTGTCCAATTACTTTTGAGCCCCTGAAATGGAGAGATAAATGCTTTAGTTCCTGACAATTTAATGCAAGCTTTGTGTTAAACCCACTGAATTAAAGCAGAGGTCTGCACTTATAAGCACGTGAGCTGTTTCATTTAAAATGATGTACAGAACCAAAATGAGAAAAAAGTTATCTCTGTTCAAATATTTATTGACCTAACTGTATGTCAGAAGGTCATCTCGGCAACCAAAGCCTGGCATGTCCACAAGCTACTCAGCATCAGGCCTCAAATCATGTGTCACTTCCAATGTGGACCCAGCTTTAGTATTGTGCTGGTTCAATACCAACTACCAAATTCAACTTAGATTAACTGAGGTTTAGACTATAAAGTGTTCTCGCTCTTATATATTCACTTATGTTTCACAATCACGCTAAGACTCCTGAAATAGGTTGCTTTTGTTCGGGTTTTCTTAAAGGTGCCTCTGAGGAGGTGCTATGAATCAGCAGTTCAGCAAACACGGTCACTCATAGAATTAACAACAGTTAGATGAACATTTCTCACAGGGAAAATCTCATAGGAACTAATTAATGCCTGTTTACACTTAACAGGAGGCAATTTGAGTAACTGCAGAAACCATGAAAAGTTTTGCTTTATTAAAGATTAAATCAGCACACTGGTACCAGATTATTCCACATCAGTCAAAATAGGATCATAAAGCTTCCAGGTGTTAAGCTTTGGGAATATTTATATTTATCATATAAATAAATAATTATACAAATTCTCATACTGGAGAAGTGATATTAGAAAATCCAAGGAAAATCCCAACAATCATATTATCCTCTATGAGGACCTATTAGCAACACTGACTATAGGAAAACATGCCTTTTTCTTGTTTCTCTGCAGAAATTAAATAAATGTACATGTGTCCTACAAGGTAAGTGATAAAAATGACCCCAAAGGTATTTGAAGCCGCAGCCTGTGGTAATGTTTTAAAATCAACTCCCCAAGTCACCTTACATGTACACATGGCCACATGTTGCCTTACTCCTCACCAGTCTGTAAATCGGTCTATTTTAGACTTTTACAATTATTGGTTATCAGTAAACATCAATCAGCAAGTTGTTTGGGGGTTTCTTTTATTCTTTTGCAGCTTTGCAATTCAACACCATTCTTACTGAGATGGTGTTGAATCTGACAGAAGCGAGGCTGCCATATCGCGCCATCGGCCCCTCTGGCCAACACCAGCAGGCAAGTAGGGTAAAGTGTCTTGCCCAAGGACACAACGACCAGGACAAAGAGCCCGGGGATCGAACCGGCGACCTTCCGGTTACAGATGCGATTCCCAACCCCCTGAGCCACAGTCACCCACAAATATACATGGATCAGGAATATGTGAAACAATTTAAAACCTAATTACTAGTGTTCCTTAAATTTAGTTCATATTTAACACCTTAATACCTCAAAGAAGACGATTTTCAAGTTGTTATTAATTAAACTTCGGACAATGTTCTTCATGTAACAGAGTCAGAGGCCTTAGAAATCAGAATAAAATGTCCAGGATGAATTAACTGGCAGGGCAGAAAACTTGTGGTTTACACAAACCAATAAAGATATTAATACTGTCAAAAACACCAACTTCAAAAATCTGCACTTACTATGTAGCCACAGTGTTTTTGCCAGAAACTCATTCCTGGGTTTGACCATACTCAACATGTCCCCAACAAGTCACTCTCTCATCTAATGTAAATGTAATCTGACCTTTACCATTTAGTTGTCTAAACTTTAAACTCTAGACTGCAGCACATATTTAGTTATAAATATGCAAATACGGCAGTTGCAGAGAATTTAGTCAAAGCAATTGGCAATTGACTTGGTGCACGTCCTCAGAGTGGACACCATACCAAAGAGTGCTCTATGAAGGACGCCACCTGGAAAACAAAACAAGGCAGACCTAACACCTGGCATGCATCTGTGCAGACACACATACATAGTTGTAAATAAATATACATATACCTGATTTGTCATAATTCTTATAACATCATTCTTATTCTTAAAAGAAAATGAAATAAAAATAAACAGATAAATTGCATGTCAGTTCTGGCAGAATCATCATCATCTTACTTTTAACTCATTATCATTATTTCATGTTGGCTTGCTGGGGACTCATAAAACTACCGCTCACCATGTGTTTCAACCATTCCTAGTTTGCAAGTGTGTTAATGATTAACTGGATTTGTATTGCCTTAGGAAAAGCTGATAACATCCAATAAAGCCATTTAGTATGTCTCCATAACTCACCTGTTGGTTTACAGTAACACACCACCTCAGATCTATTGGCATCTATTGTCTTTGGTGAAAGGTTGTACAAATATAAGTGAATGAGACAAGTTTACCCCATCCAATCTAAAGTATGGCCACTGTAAAATGTTGCCATATGCTCTTGAAGTCTTTGTTTCCCATTATTTGTCAGCCAAGGTACAGTATAGCAAAAACTGAGGACAACCTGCAATATCAATAAAATGTTAATGATTCAAAATTGTAACCTCTTAAAACTGCAGTAATTGTATGCTAAACTGGCACTAGTTACCACAGCGATTGTACTGCTGTGACTGCAGTTTCCCACATGGAAAAGAAATAGAAAAAACTTATAAAAGACTTGCATCAGATGTGGCCTACTTCATATAGTGAATCATATCAGGCTTATATGATTTACTCATGAAAGTGGCCACTTTCTCATTACTTTCATATATTGTTTTAGGAAGTATCCAAAACATACAAGTTTCATTTATATAATTTTTCACTCTTGTATGCTTTTCATACAAGTTTCAAGACAGAAAACTTTATAAGATTTATATCTATCTTTTCCATATGAGTTATCACAGTGTGGAGACTATATATCCTCCTGTCAATCATGTTAGTCTGTTCCTGTTAATCTGAGAGAGGGAGGGGGACTTCGTTTTTTGATGTTCCACTTTCGAACTGTGAAGTCTGTTCATATTTCTGACGGCTCTTCAGGTTCTGACTTTTAGACCACTCAGTTCAAAGTTCAAATGCGTATTTGCATCCAGCACTTCTAAGTTAGGCTAACAGAGTCTGCACTGAAGCTGGGAATTTAATGCCTTTGATGACAACTATAATGAAATGCTAACAAAGTTTAGCCCAGTCAAATCTGCTAGCAAGTTTTACATTACATGAAATTAACACACTGACCACAGCATTTCATTTCACAGTGAACCTGCTAACTTCCCAAATCACTGCTGCTAGCTGAGAGAGAACACCATCAGAACACTGGAAAACATTTCCGGAAAATTTAATTTTTTGATTAAAGCACGACAGCCAAAATATCTTCAATGCATTTCAAGGTTGAATGACTGAACAGCAATGTTGGCACATTCCACGTTTTTATTCTAGAAGGTAATTACACTTTAGCTGCATTACCCACAGCAACAATGAGCAATACAAAAGAAGTAATAATAATAATAATAATCTTGCCTGTACATCCTTAGCAAGAGTGTCATGCACCAGAACTTACTGCTAAACCATAGATTTGGCTAGATCCCATGGGGAACGTGATGCTCCAAACTGTTTAAATTAGGCCAAAAAGCCATATGTGTCATTGTCTTCTCTCTCTGTTACTTTTCTATAATTTCACGTTAGGTTTGGTTCCTTTTCCTTGATCAGGCAAAACCTACAGACCCCATGGTCCCTACAGCGTGTCTCTTTTTCTTGTTAAGTCATCTTATGATTCCCATATATTGTGTTTTAAAAGCATGCAACAGGGCTGCATTTGCTTCACTCTGAGAAATTATTTTACAAACGTGGAAACATCAGTTTTAACTTGATCACACTTGCTAACAAATCCCCCAACATTTGGATGAATAACGACATGAATTCATACATGTCACACAGTCATCAACTTTTATCCTAACACGTCCTTGGTCAGTCTGGGAAAAAAACATTAAAGGGGATAATGTATTATTGTATTTACCTTACAATATAAAGCACACTGTTGCGGTGATATGGCACTATATAAATACAATTTAATTGAACTGAAATTAAATTAATCCCTGCCGCTGAAGTGAACAACACATCAATCACCGACAGTATATTATGTATATTAGCATTTTGCCTGGAGCCCTTGAGGTGGCTATCCAAGTTACATAAGCATGGTGAATGGTAGCAAACATTTGTGCTAGATAAAGAAGCCCTTGAAAGCTGTGAATCCACCTGTATACTGTTTGTCTTCTCTCAGAGAGCTCCCACTCGCTGTCTGACAGTGTTCAAATATACAAGTGTTGCCAAATACTGCTGGGTGTTTGAAGTCTACCCCAAGTACTTTGCTTCCCTCAATATGTATTTGTACATGAACATACAAATACAAGCAGGCAGTCACTACATGAAGCTAGAGAAAAAACAGTTAAATAATTAAATAGCATTGGAATCCCTTGAAAAAACATTTGCACCCATTTCATGTTCTGATCTGTCACTGCAGAAAGTACACAGTCCTGGGACTTTTAATCTTTTTTTAAATGTGATTAATAAAGGTGTAGTCCTTCCTGTAATGTTCTGCTCTCTGCACATAAGTATTTGGAGAGTTCATTTAATAAAGACGTCAAGTTGTGATTGAAATATAGACTTTTAACTGCCATTGTTCAGAGTAACTCAAATTATGCCATGACTGCATAATATAAAGTAGTATACTATTTCCCTCCTATATCAGCATTCATGTCTGATATTTAATAATGGAAAATGTAATACTTGAAAATTACAGGTGACGTGCACATGTATTCATCCATATTGTCATTTTCTTGGAACTGCAACCGTTGGAAACGTTATGCTAAAACGTTACTATATTACTGTTTTTGAAACTTATTAGAAATCTTCCATTTGTCTCAGCAGTGACATTGCTGCCATTGTCCCCGATGGCCGTCCCTCCCTGAGCCTGGTTCTGCCTGCTGTTCAAAATGAAATTTGTCTTCCTGCTATCCTATCATGTCCTTGCTCATAGGTCATGTGATTGTAGGATCTTTACCTTACAATATAAACCACCTTGAGGTGACTGTTATTGTGATTTGGTATAGAAATGCAACTGAACTGTGTCCTGCATTTACAGGCAGCTGTATGGTGTAGAGACACTCTGGTTTGATCTGCTCTCTCAATTAGGATTTGACACGGCTCAGTGCTAGGACCAATTCTGTTTACATTATGCATGTTTTTAGTTAAACTGCAGGAATGTCTTAAAGACATAAAGACCTGGATGGCCGCTAACTTTCTGCTTCTTAATTCAGATCAAACTGAGGTTATTGTACTCGGCCCTGAAAATCTTAGAAATATGGTATCTAAGCAGATTCTTACTCTGGATGTCATTACCTTGGCCTCCAGTAACACTGTGAGGAACCTTGGAGTCATTTTTGACCAGGACATGTCCTTCAACGCACATATTAAACAAACATGTAAGACTGCTTTCTTCCATTTGTGCAACATCTCTAAAGTTAGAAACATGCTGTATCAGAGTGAAACTAGTTCATTATTACTTCTTTCATTATTATCAGGAAGTCCTAAAAACTCCCTGAAAAGCCTTCAGTTAATCCAAAATGCTGCAGCAAGAGTCCTGACAGGGACTAGAAAGAGAGCAGATTTCTCCTGTTTTGGCTTCCTGTTAAATCCAGGATTGAATTCAAAATCCTGCTCCTCACATACAAGGTCTTAAATAATCAGGCCCCATCTTATCTTAATGACCTTGTAGTACCATATCACCCTATTAGAGCACTTCGCTCTCGCTCTGCAGGCCTACTTGTTGTTCCTAGAGTATTTAAAAGAAGGGTGGGAGGCAGAGCCTTCAGTTTTCAGGCCCCTGTTCTTGGAACCAGCACCCAGTTTGGATTTGGAAGACAGACACTATCTCTACTTTTAAAATTAGACTTTAAACTTTCCTTTTTGATTAAGTTTATAGTTAGGGCTGGACCTGATCCAACCCTGATTCTAAGCTCCTGGGGTTCATGATGCACTGTGTTTCTTCTTCAGCTACCTTTTTCACTCACTATGTGTTTATACACCTCTGACTCACTGCAGCTGACAGGTTCTCTTTTCCAGCGTAAAAAGGAGAGCGCATCACTGAATTGTCCAATACTCAGCAACATGAGAAAGTACAAGGAACTCAGTGAAGAAGGAATTAAAAATGTAAAAGTAAAATGATGGATTTAATTACAGCAGATATCGTTCTAAAGTGCTGTAACTAAATTTAAGGATATAATTCATTCACTCTCTTCAATACTATGTGCCAACACAGTACAGAGCAGGAACCTAAACTCTACTCCCAAAGAGGTCAATCATCTCCTTAATAATGTACCACCATCAGTGTATACGACTCTCTTGGTGAATGAGGCATTTTGAAAGTGCTATCTAAGAAAAAGTCTATTTACTAGAAGCTTGTTGATGGCTTCCTACAGTGATTCTTATGTGGACTATTGTTATGAAGGTCTCACACACATTCGGTTGGACCGCTGTTGCCTTAATTCTTCATGAAACAGATTCAATAAAGTTTTGGAAACATTCCTCAGAGACCTTGGTCCATATTGATGTGATAGCATCACACAGCCGCAGTAGAATATTTTTGGCTGCACATCCATGTGAATCTATTTCCTCTTTCTTAAAAACTCAGACCAGCCTGTCTGGGATCATTGACCGTGCGCTTTGAGTCACTTAAATGACCGGAACCATTACAATGCTTTGAATTTTAATTTAATGTCCTTGCTGTTGTTCACACATACGGCTGGCAAAGTCTGTGTGGGCTGTTATTTTCTGAGGGGTCTGACTTTACTTTTGTGTAAGTAGTAATTTCAACTTACTCGTTCATCTCCTTCACTTTTGTTAAGCTCCAAGGAACTTTTTTTTTTTGCAGCAAATGCTTCTGGTCCTTCCAAAAAGTTAAAAAGTTTACCGCTGATGCTGTAAGTGGCACACTGGCATTTGCTTCAAGCACACACAAAGACCTATACCCAAATGCACCCCATCTATTCTTTTAATATAGCCCACAAAAGGCATGACTCTCCAGCTGTGTAGCAAATATGAGCTCCATTGTGGGAGAAAGAAAAGAACAACTTTTTGCCTTCAACTCCACCTAATATGAATAATAAAAAGCTCAGGGCAGTACATTAGAATGAGTATAATTCAGAGGGCCTGTTTGTTGAGGTGGATAATGTGCCTCATACTGGTGCCTGCTGTCAAGGCCAGTATTGGCAGTTGAGAATACACACGCATGTGCACACACACACAGGGTTATGAATTTCTCTTTATTTCCACTTTAGACTCGTGATCTAGAGGCCATTAACCTATTACACTCCTGCTGCTTGTTATTCTTTTGCTGTTCATATTTATATCCTTGTTTATGACCACTGGACTTTTATACATGGCACTGCTTTTGCTTGATCCTCATGTAGATTGTTTGCTACACTGTTTCATTTCCATGTACAATCTGCCTGTCATTCCGATCAAAGATTTGGATTTTGGACTTTTATTCTTCCTACTGCTGTCCTGCATTTGGCTCCTCTTCCTATTAAATTTGTTACAGTCACATTTGTCCAATAATCTCTGGAGTGATGAAAATGTGCTTATGTTTGGCTTGCTTATATTCAATCTGAAAGACACTGAGTAGAAGACGTTTCCACTTTTCTTGAAAACTGAAAAAGAGCTTTTCTTCCCCTACTGGAATGAGTCCAGGAGCTTTTCATTAAAGCAGACTCAACACAGGCCTTCATAACACTTTCTTTCATTCAGGGTGGCAAAAAGACACAGTGAAACTCAAAGAAAAGGAAATACAGGCAGGGGAGCAAAATTCAGTTCAGCCAGTGTCAGAAGTCACACTTCACGAAGCTATGTGTGTAAATGGTAACTGCACACAGTCAGAGACAAGACAGGGCATCATAAACAGCCTCAACAAAAGATATAAAACAATCACTCGGGAATTAGTGCTTAGCATCTGGACTTCGGTGCATATGGGTCTATGTGGTTGTGTTGTCTGCTATGCTTGGTTAGCCAGTTATAGTAGTTGCCTTATGTATTAGCATCTTGCTGGCTCAGTGGCCCTGGCTAATTGCCAGCCTGCTTAATCCATGTGGGCACAGAGCCATTAACCTTGGTTTCAGCAGATAACAACTGCTGCATATACTAGGACCACTGATGTAGCTTGGGGGTCACTGCACCAAACGCTCCGATTAACACTGGGACCACTGTGGTAATCTGTGCGCATCTATATATATAGATCTATAGATATATATATAAGCTTTTATCCTGGCAGCAGTGTAAGGGGAGGGATTCCCGACACGATACAGAGTGATGTAGATATCACTGAACCGGAGCTCTGGGATTGATGTCACCACTTTCAGTGAAGTTAAGTAGAATGGGAGACAGACACCATCTTTTAAGATTAGACTTCAAACTTTGCTATTTCAGTTCAATTCAGTTTTATTCGTTTAGCGCCAAATCACAACAACAGTTGGCTTAATGTCTTTGACCAAGCATATAGTTAGAGATGCTTCATTTACTTATGGTGCAATAGGTCAAGGCTGCTGGGTTCTTTTCTTCATGTGTTTATACACCACTGATTAGCAATAAGCATTAGTAAATGCCCCGCAGTAATAAATGCAATTGATATTAAATGTAAAGGTTTTCATTTATGAGGAAGAATATGCCAGGTAAATTAAACGGGACTCAGTGAATTCCTCTACTAAAGAATAGGAAAATACAAAACTATACTTCCAGGTTCCAGAAACCCAGCCGACTCCTACTTTCCAACATCCACTATAGACTGCGAATACGTTTGGAGATTTGAGGCTGTGCTGTGTTTTGTAACAACTATTGGTGTGTATGTTTGAAGACTAAACTAATGCCCCATTATGATTTCTCTGAGTCCGCCTCAAGCCTAGCCTTTCACCCTGTTCTCTGCAGCATTTTCTGAGCTCTGTGTTGAATGAATGAGGAATGAATGAGGACCACAGTGTCTGGAACTGGCTGCCATTAGCCTGCCAATCAATTTGTTTAACTCCCCAGGCGAGGGCAGTGATTGGTGGACCCTGCACACACACTCCCTTCCTGCCAACAAAGCAACCCATATGCCCTCCCAGCAGGGGCCAGCCCTGATATGGGGCCCATGCATTTACAGAGCCAGTTATTGGAATCTGAAGCTAACAGGATGAAAGGACAACCATCAGTGAATTGAATCTCTGAGCAAATCAAGTGGAATGCACATTCAGGGTGTCACTCATGCTCCAAGTCTGAACCTCTATTCCACAACTCACAGCCACACCAGTCTGCTGACAAGAAACACTCATAAACACTCTCAGCAGCATGGTGGGTCACATAATGACTCAAAACATATACACAACTGTCAGTAATCAAAAACTAGTTTTTTGATGACAGTTTAAAAGGAAATGACAAAAAGGGATGTATATTTTCAAATGAAAACTTAAACTGACCCCATGCATTTCTACAAGTTATTCCTCACATAGCTTAGATTGTAATATTTGGCCTTTTGTTGTCTCAGATTTGGTAATCTTGAAAAGTCTGTATCTGAATCAGAGTAATCCAATCCAATGGACCTTTGAAAAAAAAGCCAGTTTTTCTGGACAGCAAAAACTCTAATTACATTTTTTTAAGCTGGGCCCAGACTAATCATTTTTTAAGTTTTCCACATAGAAAAGGTCAAGGTAAGTACATTTTTATCAAACCGTGTTAACTACAAGTTCATATTACTTGTTTTCTGAATTTTCTCATTTGTCATATTATTCTGTCTGGTTTTTGAGTTAATTGAGAGCAACGGCTATATGTGGATTTCTATGTTAGACGTGCTGTTGTTTCATTAAAATGGTGTTCCTTAAATCTGTGTAACCTCTTTCCATTTGTTTTAAATTCGAACCTCAATTTACTTTTATATAGTAGGAACATTGGGCTCTTGAGATTCCAACTTTTTTCTGGAGTCCTGACTGAAACAAATATTAGTTCAAATCAGTATAGACTGGATAACAATTTACAATTCATACACACCAAAAATACAAAATAAATACACACATATACATAAGGATGACAGACGATTAAAGAAATAGAGTAAGTAATTTCCACAGTCCCTTTAAAACAGACCATAATATTTCTGTAACCACACCAAACATAAACATAAAAGTTAAGTTTCTACATGTCGGTATTTTGGCAGAAAACAAACAGTAAAGTGTGAACTGACTAAAAAGAAACTTAACCCTTAGCTGGTGCATGACACCACCTTATCTAAGATCCTTTGAGGGGACAATTCTATATAAGTTAATACTATAAAAGTCCTGGGTTGAACTTCCTTGTCATTTGGGACTTTTCTGTGTGTAGTCTGCACATTCTCCCTATCTCTGTCTTGGCCACCTCCCCAGTCTATGCTTTGGGAAGAGTGTGAATTTGAGCAGAAATGACTGTCTATAAATCTTTCTAGTACACAACTAGAGGTTAACAAATGAGCTAAAAAAAAGACAAGGAGAAATAGACATAAGTGAGGAACAGAGACAGCTGAAACTATTCAAGACAATGAGACAACATAAGCAACACTAAATGCAATAAAACAAGAAACAAATGACTACCAAAATAAAACAGTAAGTGAGAAACAATCATTTGCAACAGGCAAGAACTTTCCAACACTAAAGGGCCCCACAGGTGGAACGCTGAGGGAATAACCTAAACTCTATAATTACAACTACATTAACTTTAACCAAATTTTCACCTGGATCCTTAAAGTACTGAATCAACTTCTTTACTCAAGTAAAACATAAAAAGTACCTGCTCTAAAATGTACTCAAAGTGAGAAAGTAAAATAAGTCCTTAAAGAAGGTTTCTACCAGATATTTTTGTGTAAGACGAAGTGAACATTGTGCTATATTCAAGTAATAACAAAATGATATTAGTAGATAGGAATACAGACTTTATTGTAGTCTAATATTTAATTCTAATTATACTCAGCTTGAACCAGTTAACTAGAACATGACCGGAGACAAAAGAAGGAAAGATAGCTCTATTTTCTGTTGCCTACATTTTAAAGACAAAAATTAGTAAAGTCAGGGGTTTAAGTAGGACTCAGCAGGTGGAGGAACCCTGAAATCAGTTGTAGTGGCTCAGCGAGGGAAAAAGAATCACAACTAAAGATAATAACTATTGAGTGGCCTAGTAGATTTTCTTAATTCAGTCTGTGATCAGCTGACCTGTGCTACTGAGGTTTACTGCTCTTTGTGGGTTTACACAACTGAATTCAATAAGATATGATGATTTATGAATTGTCCTGGCTGATTTCCGTCCTCTACACTGACAGTAGATTTTTCATGCTGTCTTTGTACTAGACTGAATAAAGTTGGTATGAAGGTGGAATTCAGTGAATGAAGTTTCATCAGTTTCATTTCAAACTTATCTCATCTTGATGTAACCATGAAGCCACAGCCACTGTGCACCACACACTGTTCTTTACTTTAGATCCATCACAGTACAGCAAGCTAACCTGTTTATCCTGCACTAACTTGCTGTATTTTTATGCAACCTAGAATAACATAGTCTGCCTCTGTTTGTTTTGCTGAATGTTTCACAATATGAAAAAAAAATAGTGTCACACGTTCAAAGCCAAAATTTGATTCAAAAGGGCTTTGAACATGTAAGCTTTTATCAGTTGTCACTGAACAGTCCTTACCTTTGAATTTAACTCTGTTCTTCCTCTCCTGGCCTGTCTTTCTTATCTTTCTCCATCTCTGAGTGAAGTTATCTTGCATTTTTCTCTCCCTGTAAAATACAGCAGCTTGACCTTTAGCTAGCAACACACTGTGCGACAAACTGCACACAGTTTGTGTGTTTGCTGATGTTTGCTGAGCTGATAAACAATGTTCCCTCTAATGTTTCATGTGTCTGAGCGAACACACAAACTCCCTGAGCGTCCCTTGGACCACTGTGAGCAACAGCAGACGTGTGCACTGTGGTCACGCCAGCATCCAAGTTACATGTTTATTAAAATAATCAAATTACAGCATTTACATTTCTGTTAGACTACTTTTAATTACCTGCTTTAGCCCACGTACAGTGAAAATTAAAAAGAATCATGACCTGTGTGGCATGTTAACACTATTGGAAGTAAAATAACTTGAACTCCAATTTTGAAAACACAGCTTTCTTGTTTTTTTGTTGTTGTTGTTTTAAATAAAGCTCTGACTTATATTATGAGTCTGTGGTCTGGGAGAGAGTCTGTAACTCTCTGTCTGCAAAATACAGGATATACTGACCAATGTTGGGCAATTAATTATATAGTCACTTCTTCAAAAAAAAGTAAACGAGTTATGCAAACAACAAAGTTTTTTGCAGCTGTTTACCTAAAAATGCAGCCAAGGCGTTTTTTAAATAAACATTTCAAACTATTTGCAGAACAATCAGCTGTTCTGCATCAAATCTGATGCCACACAAATTATTTGTGCCACTCCAAAAAATAATTTCTGTCCACTATGAGATGAAGGAGAACAACAGCCTGATACCAGCAGGCCTGACAACAGCAGATGTGTCACTGCTGTAACACCTGTAACACTCAGCAGTTGCCTCATTGTTCTGACACACAACAAAACTATTGACTACACTACACACTAACTACACACTAACTACACGAGATTTGCGCTAAACCTCACAAATCTCTCACATCTCAAAACACGCCGTCACTCCTAAAACTTCCCCCCTTCCTAAACAACTACATGCCATGTTGCCATATCATTTTCTGATTGGTCGACATTGTACATTTTTCGACCAATAGGAAAGGCTGGGGATTTTTTCGAGCGTTTTCCTTATAAAAAGCCGTTTTTACCGTTTCTTCCCGCAGTAAATATAAACAACGACAGTATTCAGGAAGAAAACCAAACATTGCAGATATTTTTATCATAACTCTGGTTTTACGTGGCCGATCAACACAATTTAAAAACTGGTATAAAGTCCACACTTTTTCTGTCAGTTGCTCCGTCTGTCCTGCTCACATCTCCAGTGGTTGTCCACGTTGTCATTAACGTGGCTTCACTCCACATCACAGCAAAAAAAAATTTCTGGCACAACTTCACCTGCTTCCAAGGTGCATGGAGAGGATGAAAGAATTCACAAAGCAGGAACTCCTCCACATCAGCCACGCAGCTTTGCTCGCTAAAACACCGGTGTGGGCACATAAGGACGCTGTGTAGCCTGTCAACGACGTTGATTAGCTGCGTATATGCGAATGTGAATCGCATCATTGGCTGGACTACAGGATAAGGTGGCATCGTTCTAACCCCAAAGTATTAATTTTAATTTCAATGCAGGTGAGGTTGTTTTTTTTTTGCATGCAACGCAGATTTTCTGTGAGCAGAGACCATGCAAGCAGTGCGCAATTGCGCACGCGCGCAGTTTAGAGGAAACACTGCACTACTAAACACTACTAAGAACACTGAATTTAAAATTACCGGCCGCAAAATGTTACTCCCTTCATGTTCGCTCTTCTTCTGTATCACTGGCTAGATGCCGAAGTATGAAGACCGCAACTTATCGACACCACATCTCTTATTATGCGACATCACCTGGTGATTAATACAGCAAACAGGCCGGGCTTTCATGTGTTACTATTTAGGCTCAAATGGGTTTGGTCATGTTATGTCTATGTGTTCTCTTTACCTGAGTCAAACTATTTCTCCCCACATTTTTAGCTTCTTGCTGACTTGTTGATAAGTCTTTTCCAAAAGATCTAAAACTCTAACCCCAACCCGTGGAAGTGTCCCATAATCCACAATGGTTTTTCTGTGTAAAGTCGGTTTCCTTTCCACATCTTTGTTGATTTCAGAGTTAAACTTTGTTTCTTTTTAAAAAAGGAAACATGCAAAATTTTAGAGGTTGAAGAATGGTTCCTGATTTGACTCTTTCACTTCTTATTGATCTTTTCATATTATAAAACCTAATAAAATAATAAGGACTTAAGGTGTTACAAGGTGTTACAAGCTTCATTTACAAAGGATTTATATTTAAACGATTTTGAATGATAAGGATTGTATTTGATTGAAAATACTATAATTATAGAGATATTTAACATTTGTTTTTCAGACTTATTAAATAACTTGTGGATATGTATATAATGTGCATTTTTTTAAATTTATTTTTACATTTTTGTAATTTTACCAATTTTGGTCAATAATTTTAAAAGAAATGTAATAAACATATGAAACACCATTGTCCTTATACCTTTTAACAGTTTACTAATACTTGTTATATAATAAGTATAATGTTATATACAAAAATTAATATTTATTTATTTATATATACACCATTTTTCACCATTTTAGTAGGGAACGCTTTCATAACAAATCCCCTTAAAATTGCAGTCTATTTTTTCCTGTCATTTTTGTGTCTTTTTTTACTCAGTGCATCAAGTTTTATCTTTTAAATGAACATTGTATTTTTTATGTTAATTTTGATTTTTACAAGCTTTTTAAGTCCAAAAACATTTTCCTAATACAAAATTTTAAATTCATATTTTTCTGTCAGTTACATGCTTTATTAGTCATTAATTAGTTAATGGCAATTCACCGGCTATTTTTGTATTATTTTCTTGATAGCTCATTCATTTAAAAATTTTAAAAAAAATCAGTTAAAAATTTTTTCTTTTCTTCATATAATGAACTTCACAGCTGATACTGTCAAAGTGGCAACAATACAGTATTGTTATTAATTCAGCAATTATTTTATTAATGCCATACAATGTTTTTTTTAATCTATGCATTAGGAATAATCTCATCATTTGGTCAGTTCAGCTTGGATTAAGGTTCATGATAGTGTTAGGACTTCTAATTATACCCCACAGACATATTTTCAGCCATTCTAATTGGGTGCTGAAAGCTTTCTGTTAATATTTTTTGGATTAGTAAAGTCAAGCCAATTACAATCTAACCTCCAAAACATATTGAAACCAATGGATCCAAGGGGATTTACAGGGCAGATTTATCTTCCAGTACCGTCGCTTTTACATCTGTGTGCCATTTAATGCCTGTACCTCATCACAAAGCTGATTGTTTTCACCCAACAAAACTATTTGGAAATAGTTATTAATCTCCCTCCACAGTGGAGTCTGTTTTGCTGAGACATAATCTGCCAGAGTCTGATTGAGCTACATAATCCCAGCCCCTCGAGTCTCTATTGGATGTCTCTGTTGGTGGCTGGAGATGTGACCCCACCCCCGCGTCCTCTGGCGTAGCTTCTCTACTGTATGAGTCTGCCCTGGGGGCTAAACAATATGCTCCTATTTTTTTTTTTCATTTTTTAATTAATCAGAACCTAAATCTGTGTGTCTGAGAACAGAGCTGCACCGTCTGACGGATGATGATTCTCACACATTCTGTTAGCTTTTCTACATTGATTTCTTACCTTCTTCTTTCTCCCTTCTTCCTCTGGTTCTTTCCTTCTTTATCATTAACCACCTCACCCCGTGTTTGTTTCTTTTTCTATCTCGCTTTTTAATCCTGCAAATCCACACTGCTATCTTTTTCCCCCTTTGGCCCCGACCCTCACCACCACTTCATTGCTCCTTCCTCAACTCACACCCGTACCTTCTTTCACCCTTGTTGTCCTGTCTACCTCCTTTTCTGCAACCAAGTGTCCCAACAGGAGCAGATTCAGGGTCAGTAGTTTTTATCCTGGATCATTTGTATCAGTGAGTGTGCAAAGTGCATAACTGAGCTTAAATCATCACTTGCTGTGACACTGCGCAGCCGTTGGAGATGCACTGACGTGGAAGTGAGTGACAGCTGGGCTGGTCTAGGAATGAATGGAGGATCAATGACACATATCAACAGACAACTCTGAGCTGCGGGAGGGGAGGAGGTCTGTGTGTGTGTGTGTGTGTGTGTGTGTGTGTGTGTGTGTGTGTGTGTGTGTGTGTGTGTGTGTGTGTGTGTGTGTCTGGGAGGGGAGGAGGTGTCTGTGTGTGAGAGGGAGACAGAGAGAAACATTTGTACACACTTCCATTACACAGTTAAAATGTTACTAACGACAAAACTTCCTAATATGACGTTTTTATGATCTAAGAAGGGCAAGTTAAAAGTTAGAGTGAACATAAAATGCTGGACCTATACTGCTATATGTAATAAACTATTAAATGCAAAGAAGATGTTAATTAATAAAGTATGTATTTGTGTTGTCTCAAACTTAAAATCAAAATTCAAATTTACCTTTAATGTACCTTGTTTCATAATGAGGATATACATTATATATTGTTAATATTTATTCTCCAACCAGCGGTCAAAAACAAATACTGTTTAAATTGCAAAACGACCAAAAACTAAATATGTAATGAAAATAAAGCTAACAACTTTCTTTGTTTTGTTTTTGATGGAGGTTTCTTTTTCTGTTACTGATTACTATACAGCTTCTATATTTAAAGACTTCGTTTTTTTCATTTAAAAAAAAACCCCTGCATACTGCACAGTAGTATATTGAAAAAGCTCACTCTAGCATGAACTTTGTATCCTTTTACCAATGTTTACCTAGTAACAGCAGTTCTTCATTCTGTGAGTCTATTATAGCCAATCGATGAGCTCCCTCTGCTGGTAAGAGTGGAGCAGCACTCCTTGGTCATATGACCAAGGAGCCCACAAAAAGTGAGTGGTATGTATGTATATTTATCTTTTGGTTTATATTTTTGAACCAGTGGTGAGGTATCTTTTGAAGATCAACTGGTTTTTGAGAAGTTCATGTTGACATTATGATTTAAAAAGCAAACACAATTGTTTGATAATAATTCTGAACCTCGTCAACTGAAAACTCAAACAGTTTGTTTGTTCTTCATCCATCTGGGCCTTACTCTTTCTGTCTAAATTTCTCAGACTTTTTATCTGATTTAATGCCCACCTCAGATAAAATAATTATTCTGGATAATTGTGACATCCATGTAGATAATGAAAATGGCAGCTTCAATGTTAATCTATTATCAGACTCAACTGGCTTCCATCAAAATGTGAAAAACCCACCCACCACTTTAATATCGCTGGAGATCTTGGTTTGACACATAGCATAGAAACTGAACGTTTGACAATATTCCCTGAAATCCCCTCTCATTTCCTAACAACATTTAAAATCACAATAATGGATTACACAACAGTGGGGAATAGATTTCATTACAGTACGTGTCTTTCTGAAAGTACTGTAACTAAATTTAAGAATATAGTTCATCCACTGTTGTCTTTTTCAATGCCATATGCCATCATAGTGCAGAGCAGCTACCTGAAGGCACCTCGATTATTGAGATCAATTATCTTGTTAATAATCTTCACTGTGTATGACGCTGGAGACTGTAGCTCCTCTAAAGAAATTCTGTGTAATCCTCAAATTCAGACTTAAAGCAGACGATGCATAAGCTGGATTGGAAATGGCATCTTGATGATTTCAAAGATCATCATTTAGCCTGGAAAAATAATTTGTTGTTCTCTTAAAAGCCCTCTTACAGCTAGAACATTTTATTATTATCACTGATTCTTCAGCACTGTAGCCAGACTTCCAACAGCTCATAGCACTGTTGAGTGAAGCATTACTTTAAATTTAACTAGTAAAGACTTCCTGAATTTCTTCACAAATAAAATTTTAACCATTACAGAAAAAATTGCTCATATCCATCTCACAGACATAACATTATGTACAACTACTTTCAATACCATTTATTATTCTACAGAGTCCTTCTCCGATTGATTTTTCCAAGTTTGTCCCATGGTTCAGTTTGTTTTCACACAGAGAAAAATCCAAGTAAACTCCCAGCAAACCAAACTGCTTCACTACAAAGCACGTGAGACTGTTTAGTCCACTCATTAGCCAAATGTGTCCGAGGCAGGAGCAACAAAAGGAAATACAGGAAGAAGGTGCTGTCTGAGAAAACTGAGACTTTACAGTTTGTGACAAAGTGTTCACATCTTCCTGATTTCTTTTTTTTTTTTTTTTTTGTATGACTTAAAGGTTTCAGATCATCAAACAAATTTAAATAATACAAAAAGATAACATGAGTAAACACAAAATGCAGTTTCTACATGAAACTCTAAGACAACACTAAACCACCTGCAGGTTTAGTGTTGATCCAGTCTGATAAATGAACCAAATACAAATTAATGTTGAACTGCTTATGAAGACTTTCAATTTACTTGGTCAAATGCCCGCATCTAAAGAGACAACTGTGGTTTCTAATTTGCTGATAGAGCAAAAGTCTGTTATATTTATTAGTCTATATTATTAGCTGAGTATCTAAAACCTGTCTTATCAGGATGTGTTATAAATGGAGTGATTTTTATTTTTGTTGTCTTATGACAAGGACTTTGATTACATTTTTTGTTCTATTTCCAATAGATTTTCTAAACCATTTTTTCCTTTTTTCTCTTACGTGAAGAGCAAGATTTTATTTTGCCTTTCCTGTTTCCTATAGAACACATGGTCATTGTTATCTAAATACAGTGCCCATTCATTTTTTTTTTAACTCTTGTTCTTTAATTCTTGTTCTAATTGTTGGTGTGACTCTTTTTCTGTTAATTAATATGGCTACGCCTCTTTGTTTTGAGTTGTAACCAGCTGAGAACGTGAGACTTGTGTGTACAGATGTTTTGGACATTAGAGTGCACTGCAGAAAAGCAACATCTGCCTGTAAGTTATTAAATCGATTAGTAATTTTAAGATTCTATTCCCTGCAACCATCCACACATATATTCCATGTGACAAACCTCAGTATGTTCATGTTTAAACTGACTGGTGAAGTGTTGAATGTTCACTAAAGTTTTGTGTGTGTGTATCTTGTATGGCTGTATATTGGTGTGTGTATGTGTGTTTGGGATGGATGTATGTTTATGTGGTAAAATGCAGCACTGAAGGCAGAGCACACATAACACTGAGTGCAGAAGGAGAACAGAAAAGATGTGAAAGGTGAATAAGGCAGTGCAACCACCCAAGAGCCACTCTGAGTGACCTAACAGTGTTTCCCAACCGTGGAAGATTATCTGGTTCCACCAGGGAGAACAATTACATTCTCCTCCACTAGGGGACGACGACTACTTGCTCTAATTAAATGGGTTGCCAACTGCCAGTAAAAGAGAAGAAGACAAAGAAGCAATTACATAATAGTCATGCTGCGAGATGACGCAGTGCGTAATAGCAATAGATAAGTAAGTAGTCAGTCTGGCCCTGCCCTGGAGAAAATCCAACCCAGATGAAGACCCTAGCATGAGTAGTGGTCAGAAGAAAGCAAAAAAGGTATACTGGGATCAAACCGAGCCAATTCCTCTACACCTGGTGTGCGGGGGAAAATGATCAATGTCCTTTTTGTGACGTTTTTGTTTGGTGGAGTGTCCTGTGCCTCCAAAATGTTGGGAAACAGTAATAACAACAACAAAAACATGGAGAAAAACCCTAACAGGGTATGGCAGATAGACAGAGACGTCTGTCAGTGGGAAATGTAAGGTGGGAAGAAAAAAACAGAAGGAGGTGTTTGTGTGTAGAGCTTCAACCAACTGAGTTGATTCCAGAGTATCTAAAGAGGGCAGCTAAGCTTTGGAAGGTTGATCCGGGCGGGAGGCCAGATATTTCAGGACTTGCAGGAAACCCTAGAAGGAGGTGTGGGATTGGACAACTTGTGGATGATCACCTCCAGCATCGTGTGCATCGAAACAGGAAAAAGGAAGATCAAGAAGAAATTTTTAAAAAAAAACGAATAAAAATGTCTGAACTACCACATGGTAGAGACGGAAAAGAAAATGAACAAAACAAAGGAAAAGGCCAAGCAGATTCAATTTTATTAATACAGCGCTCGATCACAACAACAGTTGCCTCAAGGTGCTCGGTTGGGACCAAGCAGATGGTGGCAACACCTACAGATTTGAAGCCTGAGATATGTTAAAGAGAAATATTTTCATATATGGTTAAGATGTCTTTTATATATAAGCTGGCTCCCGTGCATGTCCAGGGCGGGTTTACTTCGGGGATGGCGTTCCTTTGCTGCTGGAGGGAGTTGCCAGAACTTCACCGCTCTGGTCCTCCAGGCTGAAGTTGGTTGGAATGTAAGCATAATTCCTGCTGTAACCGTAAAAGCTGTCATAGAATAAACTGGCAGATAAATTTAGTGGCTGAAATGTTTTCAGTGGTGCGCAATGTTAACTGTTAATGAGATTTTGCTTTGTCTCACATTACTCCAGCAAAGCTCTCCTCACTTACCTGAAACTTCCTCTGCAGCCTGCTCATTCGGCCCGGTTCTCCCGGATCCATTTCTGTCTGCTTTTGGCTCCTGGGGGGTTATTTCGACTTCCACCTTCATTTTCAAAGAGAAAGACACTCACACCCGACATTCCCTCTCTTTCTCTTTCTCACGCTCACACACTCCACAAGAAGATTGTTGATTTATGTGTCTGTGCATTTTTGCATGTTTGCTTTTCTTACAGGTGCGGCAGTTGGTGATTTCAGACCATAATTCTGATCACAAAAGCTGACAGATAGGGCAGGATTTTAAAAAATAAATAAATAAAAATGATGATGACGATGAAGCTGTGACGGATTATTAGAGATCCTTCTGGACTGTGTGACCTCTGTGTGTCTGATTCAGCAGTTGTGCTAGTCTCATCTGTCACACACCCCGTCTTCTAAGGTAAGGTTAACTTACATAGAGGAGAACGGGGGTCTAGACAGGGGAAGGTGAGACTGGGACACCGAGGAACACACAATGGGACAAATCGGGATTATCAAGACGCGCAAATTAAACTCAATACCATCAAAATAAATTGGTAACTAAGACAAACAGACACACAATTTCACATCAACTATCAAGGATTATTTTTACTGAGTTTATACTTTTGCTGCATTCAATTTGAGAAAAATTGTCCATCATTTTCTGTGGAATAAAGGACAATTTTGCTCATTTGATTTTAAACTATGGTAAATGGCCTGTATTTGTATAGTGCTTTACTAGTCCCTAAGGACCCCAAAGCGCTTTACATATCCAGTCATTCACCCATTCACACACACATTCACACACTGGTGATGGCAAGCTACCAGAGGCGAGGCTGCCGGACACTGGCGCCACCGGGCCCTCTGACCACCACCAGTAGGCAACGGGTGAAGTGTCTTGCCCAAGGACACAACGACCGAGACTGTCCAAGCCGGGGCTCGAACCGGCAACCTTCCGATTACAAGGTGAACTCCCAACTCTTGAGCCACGATCGCCCCACACAACTATGCACAACTGTGGTGTAGGTGAGCCAGAGGAAGAAAAATGTATCAGAAAATTTAATGTCAGCTTTAAAATAAATTTTGCTAGATTCAATTCAATTTTATTTACACAGCGCCACATCACAACAACAGTCACCTCAAGGTGCTTTACATTGTAAGGTAGACCCTACAGTAATACACACAGAGAAAAACCCAACAATCATATGACCCCCTATGAGCAAGCACTTTGGCAACAGTGGGAAGGAAAAACTCCCTTTTAACAGGAAGAAACCCCACCAGACTCGGGGAGGGGCGGGGCGGTTGGTTGCGGCAGATGGCAGATGGGTGAGGAGAGGAAGACAGCACAAAAGACACATTGTGGAAGAGAGCCAGAGATTGATAATAACTAATGATTAAATGCAGAGAGGTCTATAAACACAGGTGAGTGAAGAAGAAATACTCAGTGCATCATGGGAATCCTCCAGCAGCCTACACCTATTGCAACTACAGGAGGATTCGGGGTCACCTGATCCACCCCTAACTATATGCTTTATGGAAAGGAATAGTTTTAAGCCTAAAAAGCGAAGAGTGTGTCCGTCTGCTGAATCCAAACTGGAAGCTGGTTCCACAGAAGAGGGGTCTGAAAGCCGAAGGCTCTGCCTCCCATTCTGCTTTTAAATACTCTAGGAACAACAAGTAGGCCTGCAGAGCGAGAGCGATGGAAATGACAGTTCGCTTGACATCATTGTTGATCCTGTGTCAGTGAGACACAAAAGTTGCTCTTAAACCCAGAGGCAACCCATAATTATGCAATTTCTCATCTCTTGGATAATTAAGATTAAGGAACTGACCTCCCGCCCATTGCTCCTTCAGTGGGCTGCTTTCAGTCATTATGCAAATGTACTGTTTATAAGATTGAAACCTGCAGTCAGCTGAGACTGAAGACGTCACTGGATGAGTGACGAAATGTTTCTCCCACAAAACGCTGCGTCCAGATGAACAGAATCAACTTTTGGAGAATCATTCTCATCTCTCTCCCTCTTTGTGCTGACAATCAAGCCAAACACCAACATCATCAAATACACAGTTGAAACCAGATATTTACAAACTCTTCAGATCAAAACACAAACACTTTTTTAATTGTAACATCAAATCAGACTAAATGTTTATTTTTTTAGATTGATAAATATAAAAAAACACATTTGTTAACTTTAAGAGTAAAGAGAGAAACTGTCTGTATTTCTTAATTGTAAATGGCACCAAATTGTATTCAAACTGAGCCACACTTATGGAGCTCCACAGTTCTCTTCCTGGTGTTTTGGTTGACATCTCTTGATGTTCCCATGTCACAGAAACAGGCTTTGTGTTTTGCCTTATATGCATCCACAGCTGTGCCACCAGTTTACTCACATGGACTCTACTAACCAATAGGGATGGGTATCGAAAACCGGTTCTTGTTGAGAACCGGTTCCCACTGTTTCAATTCCTTGGAATCGTTTGCCACTTTTAAAAACGATTCCCTTATCGATTCCAGTCGCCCCGAATGACGTCATCACGTTGAGTAGCGTCTTTTACCCAGTAGGAAACACGGCGCCTGAGCGGCACAAACGCTCAAAAGTTTGGTTACACTTTATGATAAAGGATGACAACAGGGCAACTTGCAATACTTGCAAAGTAGAGATTTCATCAGAGGGAGGAAACACTACGAACATGCAAAAGCATTTGCTCAAAAAACACGCGATTGCGTTCAACGAATGTCGTGTTTTTGATCCGCTCCGGACTAGCGACGCTCAACCCAGCAGCAGCGGTAGCGTTTCCACGTCCTCTCCCGTTAATACTGCAGGTAACTAATCAATTAGCATTGCATATTATGTTAGCGCGATTTACCTTATTACAAAACCTGCTATTACTGTGCGTTGCATTTAGTGACCATGATGAGACAGACAGAGTCTGGCTCAGATGCTGGCAGTTCTCGCTGCAGTCTACCATTAGCGTCTCCTTTCAGGCCAGGATAGACGAATGTCACCCAGCAGTGACTCAGTTTGTGGTCAAAGGCTTGCACCCATTTGCCACAGCACATGCCCCCGATTTCACTTTGGTAAGTGAATGTGTTTAATTGTAGGCAGGACATTACTGGATATTCTTGTGTAATTGCTACAGAATAATTTATGTTAAACTTTGTTATTGCTACAGAAGAATATTTATTTTATTATTTTACATATACATTTTTTTTCCTGGGGACCCTGTGACACCCCATTGAAGAGCCGTAGGCTGGATCTCTTAAGATCTCACTGTTGGGTTTGTAAGGCCATGTTACTCCTAAATTTCTATCTTGTTCAAAGAGAAGATATAAAACACAGTTCTAAGCTAATCGACTTTAGTGTTCTCCTTTTTAAAAAAAAAAGAATCGATAAGGAATCGAATCGTTAAACAGAATCGAAAATGGAATCGGAATCGTTAAAATCTTATCAATACCCATCCCTACTAACCAATCAGAAGCTTCTTCAGCTCAGAATGGAATCGTCTGGAGTTTTCTTATTAATTAACAATAAACTTAGTGTACATGTGCTCCTACATTTGATGATTAAAATAGAAGCTCTGTCTCTCTTTATTCTGACATTTAACTAATTCAAAAGATATTTCAATATTTATTTATCTAAAACAAAACAAGTTTACTCTAAATTGATGTTGTACAGTAAAAAAATGTTCTTGTGTTTTCCATAAAGTGTATGTAAATATCTGGTTTCAACTGTGAATGTACTGCTGTGGGTTGAAATTCCTCTTGTTTTGCGTAGAAATATACTGAACAACATGCGCTTCGAATATTGTGTGTAGTTTTTGTTTTATACAGCTGTCAACCAGGCATCTAACTGAAAAAATGACACTCCAAAAGACTGAAAAAACAACCTGGGCTTGAGCCCAGTAAGCCACCCCGCTCCGCCACTGCTTAAACCACCGTGGAGACTTCTGTGGACCCAACAAGACTAAAGAAAAATTCTCATATGAGAGACGTTTCTCTCCACAGCTGTGGGTCAGGGTCAGAAAGCATGAACTGGACTCAGTACAACAGGTGGGCCGCTTGGGAGGACAGTCATAACAGCCAAACGCCAACTTTACACTTCAGTGCTGTTTTATCGAGTCCAAAATCCAGCGCAGGTTTGTCACGGCCTGGTCTTATTTTGAAAGGTCGGACAGGAAATCCTGTTTATTTCCTTGTCAGTGTCTGCTGCTGACGCAGGAGTGACCGCTCAGTCAAGGAGTGAGGAGGCTGGGCTGACGCTCGGCCAGTAACACTGCTGCTGCAGCAATGATGCGGTTTATTGTGGAGTGTCGGAGGACGCTGCGAGCGAGCACCCCCAAGGATGGAGGGTAAAACAGCAACACTTACTCTCTGCGCTCAGTGCTCATTTCTGTCTTAATGTAGACTCCAGAAGACTGACACATGTTTCTCCAGTCCTTAGGCAAGTAGTTTGTAGTAGGCTTTTATAATATCATATACATAACTGTAACTATGTATATGGCATGTCCTGACATACTTACCCAGATGTACAGAATGTGAAAATGCTGACACGTGATGAGAAATGCTCTTTGTTTTTGCACATGTAAAAGCGGAGCGGGATGTGGAGACGACTTTGGCAGATCAAAGTGAAATTAATTGTACTAATTTAATGTTCCTGGTGATAAATAACCCACTAATGCAACGCATCAGTTTTCTAGTAGCTGGTAGTCGCTACAACAACAGCATTGTAATAGTTTTAGCAGCAGATTAAGATTGAGAATAAAAAGATATCTAATTTTGACATACTCATAATTGTGTGTTTGAATCCACATAAAACAAAACAACTGTAACACTTACAAGTAGGGCTGGGTTTGGATTATCTATTTATCGATTAAAATCGATTCTAGCTTGGATAACGTGTAGGGCTGGTTATCGTCACTGATTTCTAGAATCGATTCAATTCCGATTCACAAGGTCCCAAATCGATTCGATCCACGATTTAATTTGATTCGATTTGATTCAATTCGATTTGAATCTGGGAAATTTTGACAGTCAGAAATATTATAATTCAGATCAGTACATTTACATATTTTTGTATCTATGAAAAGGAAGCTGACACACGCAAGACTTTATCAAAGGTGTGAGCATCACAGCAGAGGCCTTTGTGTCAAAGTAGCTGAAGATAAAACACATTTAAACATGAAGGTGATTTTCCTGTTCTGGGATTTTATAAAAATATTCTGCAGTACATCAAAAACGAAAGAAAACCATTAATCAACATATGAACATTACCTCTGACGTTACAGCGGTTTGATTAGAGACACGGCGTTTTGCATTTTGCATAATTTTAAAAAGTTTAAATTTGTTCAATATTGAACAGCAGAAATTAGGTTTTCTTTTCGCAAGTATGTAAAACGAAAAAACAAACAAACCCCACAGCGCTGTAAACAACAGTAGACTTGTGCGTAACAAGCAAGCGAATAATGAAGAAAACAGATTTTTAGACGGGAAACTGTTGTTGAAGTACAGAGAGAGAGAGAGCTGTGCATCGTGGTGGAAGCAAAACAGCAAAAGTCGGAGTGAATACATGACGATGTTTATGTGAAGCGTAGTTTGGATCTTCTTTTGCTGCTGGTTCGTCAATATTGTTTGGAGAGAGATCAAACTAACAGCTTTAGAATCAGCGCAAAAAGGGCGTAAACACAAAGCGCGGAGCCACCGACGGATCAGAATCAGCGAGCTGTCGGCTTTCAGCCCCGACCGTGTCCGTGCCGTCGGGTGAGAAAGGCGACATCTCACTGATTCTGATCCGCGGGCCGCGCTTTGTGTTTTCGTCTTAGTGCAGAATCCGTGTTCCTGCTCTCATTTACTGTCTTACTGTTTGGTGGTTGTTGAAATTTTGTGAGGTTTCACCAGAGATTCTGGCATTTCGGGCAAAATAAATTTATATTAAAAAATCGATTCAGGATTTTAATGAATCGATTTTACGTTATCCAGGCCAGAATCGATTTTAATCGATAAATCGATTATAAAAACCCACCCCTAATAACCTGATATCGATTCATTAAAATCCTGAATCGATTTTTTAATATAAATTTATTTTGTCCTCAGGTTAAACCTCAGAAAATTTCAACAACCACCAAACAGTTAAAACAGTGAAGGAGAGCAGGAACACGGATTCTGCACTGAGACGTAAACACAAAGCGCGAGCTGATTCTGATCCGTCGGCGGCTCCGCGCTTTGTGTTTACGTCCTCTTTGCGCTGATTCTGAAGCTGCAGGTTTTATCTCTCTCCAATATTGACTGAACCAGCAGCAAAAGAAGATCCAAACTACGCTTCACGCAAACATCGTCATGAATTCCCTCTGACTTTTCCTGTTTTGCTTCCACCAGGATAAAATCACACTTCATACAGAGCTCTCTCTCTCTCTGTACTTCAAGAACAGTTTCCCGTCTACAAATCTGTTTTCTGCATTATTCGCTTGCTTGTTACGCACAAGTCTACCGTTGTTTACAGGCTGTGGGCCGCTGTGTTTTCCTTTTACTTACTTCCAACAAGAAAGCCTCATTTCTGCCGCTCAATAGGCTTCTGAACAAATGTATCGAATCGGGACCTTGTGAATCGGAATCAAATCGATTCTAGAAATCAGTGACGATACCCAGCCCTACTTACAAGTATTTATCAAATGGGTATATAAAACCCCCTTTTTAAAAATATGGTTATGTTTAAATTGTTAACATCTCAGATAAAACACAAAAGTATTCACTCATCTGCCTTCACACACATATGAACTTGAGTGACATCCCATTCTTAATCCATAGGGTTTAATATGATGGCAGGCCACCCTTGCTGCTATAACAGTTTCTACTCTTCTGGGAAAGCTTTCCACAAGGTTTAGGAGTGTGTGGGAATTTTTGTCCATTCTTTTAGAAGTGTTTCTAACTGAGATCAGACAAGAAGGCCAGGCCCACATTCATACCAAAGGTGGTCTGTCGGGTTGAGATGAGCGCTCATTCTTCTCACTGTGCAAGTTCTTCCACACCGAACTCGCTCATCTTTACGCAACCTGCTATGCCCACATTACTCTCCAATGCATCTATCAGAATATGAATGTGTGTGAATATTAGATAGACCACTGTAGTTGCAGTCATGGACAGCAGCACAAAGATAGACGTGTGTGTGTAGATAGAGGATAGCTGTACATTAGAAATTGATCACACAGTGAAACTTCTTCTCAAACAAATCTGATGAATTGACAAGCAAACTATAACTTACAGTGACTTACATCTCTTACATTACATTTGATCAGGCTTGTACCACAAAGGGTTTAATTATTTATGGAGAAAACATCATGGAAGACTCATAAGAACTAAAAACATCAGTCAAAGTGAGTAAGCTGCAGGGACTGTAGCCTAGCTAGTTAAAGGCAGCTGCTGAGACAGCCTTGGCTATAATTTCAGGAATTAGGAGAATGTGAAGGAAAGGAACATTGTTTTTTTACACTACTCGAACTAAAAGGACAATACAAGAAATTATGTCCTGTGGCGTTAATGACATCAGGTTGTGGTTGGGTTGGCAGCAGGGGTGAGCAATGAAAATGAAATTAAATCATGTTTCAAAACAAAGTGTTTTAAGTGGAAGGAAACAACGTTAGAAGCTTCCTTTCACTTCCTGGGGTGTCACCGTGAGGATGCGCGACTACTTAGAGTAGCAAAGCTAGAAAAAATGATTTGTCCTCTATAACCACTGCAAATACAGGACAACACTACCACACTACATGCTTATGAATGCTGTGTCAAGGATGTCAAATGACATAGTTGTTGTTGGAAACATAAGTAGCATGACACAGGATTCCTAAGCATGTAGTGTGGGTGCAGCTGAGTAGCTGACATGAAGGGAGCAAATGTTCCAGGATGGCACTATCTGTTGTTTTTTGTTTTTTTGTTTTTTGATTTTCCACAATTTGTTTAATAGGCTCCATGAAGCCAAACTGACAAAAAAAAGTTGATCATACAAAGAACAAAAAGTACAAAACAGTTCCCGGTTTGAGATATATATAAGCTTTAGGGAAACAAAGTTACATTTCTCGATCACTTTAAACAAGATTAGTCCATTTTACAGCACATTAAAAATGCAGATGTTGAGCAGAGCACGGAAGATACCTTGGACAGACTGTAGCATGCTGCAATTTGCAACTTCATGAACAGCCGGCCACTTCGGATGTGTAGTTCACCAGTCTGAAAGGAATTCACTCTTTTGGGAAATTGAACAAACAGGAGCCTCAGTTAAACTAAGGGGTTTTTTTTCTCTTTTTTAATATTAATTTGAATTTAGCATCAAGTCTCCCAAAAGTCTGTTTATGAGCATATATCTTTCCTCTCAGTTTAAAACCTGGCAGGAGGTAGGTCAGTCAGAGACTGAGGGGGAAAATAAGGAACACAAACAAGCCCCAGATATTGCAATATATAAGAAAAGGAATCAAATCAGGAAGCACTTCAAGTGCTGGACAAAGTTTAGAGCAATGGTAGTGGCTGTTCAATGAAAAGCCACACTGAGAACTGTTTTGATCCCCAAAAATGGGACTTTACAGTATCAAATTACAGATGCCTTTTAGTTGCACGATCTTTGAGAAATGAGTCCAATTAAGCATGGTTAAGATTCTTTAACTGTAATTTGTAACAGGTTTTATAAGGAATGACCAAAACCCATTGCTACATTTTTCTTCTTTTTAAAGATGCTGAACTATTACAACAACACTATCTGTTGTTAATAAAAGCACCTCTGATTTTTCCCGTGCACTTCTCGGTTTCTGCCTGAACCATCTGCAAGCCTCTGATGGTAACAGTGAGAGTACTGTCCTGTGGCTTTATCTCCCCTCCTCCATCTGTGTCTCTGATCTGGTCCTATCTCCTTTCTGTTGTCACCTCATTATTTCTCTGCATGTGCTGTTTTCTGCAGAAATGGCTGCTATTTTCATTCTGGTCAGACGGCAACACGGGTGATTCAAAGTAATCAAAAAAGCACAAATCAGTTACTAAATCTTAGCTTGACCTGAGAGAAAAGGAGTTCCAGGTTAACCTAATCCCAGAACATGCTAACCACACAAAGTAAAGTTATTTACTCCAAATAGGGGGACATTTTATTGGCTGATGAACTGTTTTACTCTACCTGTAACTGCTTGTAGAGGAGCAGCATCCAAACTGTACATACCTGAACAATTTTGCATTTTGACTTTGGTAGCACATTGCAGTGCTTCGTTCTAGCTCTATTTTGATTAAGTGCACAAACTATGTGGGAGATAAAGCCATCATCCTATTGAAACTTTAGCTGTTCAGGAGTAACTACACAGAATTACATGAGAGGTAGCTGATGATCTGAGTAGTACCTACAAAATGGCAATGCACCTATTCTCAGAGTACCCCTTCACCCAAGATCATTGCTTTTGCTTGCATGGTTGTATTTGTGCTCTTGAAAACTATTTGATGAAAACACCAGTGCGGCTGGCTAATGAAGTAGGGCAGAATGAATATTGATTGATATTGATTGGCTGTGCAGACTGCTGCTGGATGGCTCTCTCTCTCTCTCTCTCTCTCTCTCTCTCTCTCTCTCTCTCTCTCTCTCTCTCTCTCTCTCTCACACACACACACACACACACACACACACACACACACACACACACACACACACACTGTGTGTTGTGTATGAACTGATCATACTGCAGAGGCCAGTGGTGATGGAGAGGGGGAGAGTATAGAGAAGGATATGAAGGAAACAGTGCTATGGCAGGAAACTGAGGAGGAGGAAAACATGAAGGATGGAGACTTGTACAGGAGCGGGCGTTCTTCCATTGATGCATAAGTCGGCTCTACCCTTCTCTGGTCTGACTCATCTTCCACGCTGGTGCAGTCTGCCTGTGTGCATTTTCCAGCACACACACACACGTGCGTGCAGACGCTGACACGTTAACAGAGGGAGCTCCGCCTCCTCTGCAGTGTAGCGACAGCTAGAGAGGGGCAGCAATGGAGGAGCCAGCAGTGCAGCAGGAAAAAATAGAGGGATCGTGGGAAGGAGGGCATGATGAAGGAAAAGCAGACTGGAAGAACGAATGCTCTCTCTCATCCCTCCTTAAACATTCCTGTCTACTTTGCTGGTCATCTCCCAGGGACGCCGACATCATGGAGACTGATGAGAGAATCCTTGCCAAGACGGCCGAGATCAGAGTAAGAAGACCACAGCACCTAGCACTGGTGTGTGTGTTTGAATCTGTGTGTCTGTGTGTGTCTGTGTTTTTTGTCGAAATCACGTTTTCTGTTATTTGTGAGATCATTTGGACAGTACCTATATCATTTTTATGCATGTGTGTGGCTGTAAGGTTTCCAGTTTGGGACCCTTCCATCACTGCATTTCCCATGATGCTCTCATGTGATGTCATGATGCTGTAGGACTAGTCTCACAAACATGAAGCTGTAAACACACACGTGTTCAGCGCAAGTCTGGATTGCCAAATGTCCTGGTCCTTGAAATGTTCAGATTTTGGTGACTTCTCTATGAACTTTAAAAAAGGGGAAGTGCCATTTCTGGTGCCAGAACAAAAACCAACCAAGCAAAGGGAAAAGCTCTGTACAGTAACTTGGGCTGGTGTATTTTCGTAATTTTGTTTTTTCACCTGCACTTTGTGTGTGTGAATGTTTCATCATCCCAGCATTTATATCGTTCTGCAGATTTTAACTGTGTCTTTGTGTGTGATGTAGGAGCTGGAGAGCGCAGTGGCAGTGGAAAACTTGGAACTTCAGGAGCAGAGGTCAGACCGCAAAGAGCTGGAGGAGACACTAGTTAAATTAGAGAAACACAAAGAGAAACTGATACAGCAAATAAAGGGAACCAGACAGCTCTGCTATGAAGAAAGTCAGCAGGTAATGATGCACAGTACTGCTGCTCTGGCAGCCTGTGCTCTGTATTTTTTCAGCATTCACGTGATGCGCAGCTGCATGAGTGGGTATCTCATCTCCTTGAAAACTACGGTCAGTTTGAGGGACGTTGATGTTAACTGTGGAGTTTTGAGAGGTGGGTGAAACTGTTGAGCGCACAGTGTAAGTGTTCAGAACCATGGCCAGAGAAGATGACTTTGAATAAGCCAAAGTTTTTCAAAATTCCAGAATGTGTCATGGTTCGGGGTTTGTGACACAGCTTTTTGAGTTTTCCTTTAGGTTTATGACGCTTTGCTTTATTAGTATGTTTTAGGGTTGAGTTCTGCTCCTCTAATATTTTGAGTTATTTTGTATTCATGTTTGCCGAGTCTCTCTTGTTCCTGTGTGTGTTCCTTCATCAAGGCCCCCTGTGTCAAGCCCCATGTCTTAGTCTGCATCTTGGTGTGTTTCTTGTTTTATTTTGACAGTCTCTTGTCCTATGTTCAGTGTGTTCAGTTTTTGCTTCCCCCTTCTCTGCCTGTCTGAGACATAATCTACAGCAATATATGCAATATATGTTATTGCAGTACTATTGTTATAATATCGTAACATGGGGTGTCTGTTGATTTCCACCTCTTTTTATATATTTTTATATATACATATAAAAAATTCCCTTCTCGCCCTTGTGGGTTGTCTATCCTTCAAGCTCGGTCCTCTACCAGAGGCCTGGGAGCTTGAGGGTCCTGCACAGTGTCTTAGCTGTTCCAAGGACTGCGCTCTTCTGGACAGAGATCTCGAATGTTGTTCTGGGGATCTGCTGGAGCCACTCGCCTAGCTTGGGACTTGCTCCACCTAGTGCTCCCATTACCACTGGGACCACTGTTACCTTCACCCTCCACATCTTCTCGAGCTCTTCTTTGAGCCCTTGGTACTTCTCTAGCTCCTCGTGTTCCTTCTTCCTGATGTTGCTGTCATTTGGAACCGCTACATCTATCACTACGGTGTCCGGTTGGTTAGCCACCACCGCTTTGTCCGTCTGTATCTGGAAGTCCCACAGGATCTTAGCTCGGTCATTCTCCACCACCCTTGGGGGCGTCTCCCATTTTGACCTTGGGACTTCAAGGCCATATTCAGCACAGATGTTTCTGTATGAGTGAGTAGCTTGGTGAGTTTGTATCCTCTGCTGCTTCTCTTCAATGTGGGGTCCCACAGGGTTCAGTTTTAGGCACGCTTGTTTTTCTTCCTATATCTCCGACCCCTTGGCTCTATTTTCAGGAAACATGGTTATGCTGATGACTCCCAGATTTATTTCCCACTTAAAAAGATAAATGGCTTCTCAGTAGACCCTCTACTCAGATGCCTTGATGAAATAAGGGCCTGGATGACTTTGAACTTTTTACATTTTAATGAGCAGAAAACAGAAGCGATGGTTTTTGGTGGTGCTTCTGAGACCACTGCTATAAATCTTGGTTTGCTGGCACAGTATGCTAAAGCAGTCATCACTAATCTGGGAGTTAAAATGGAGGCAGATCTTAAACCTGAAAGCCAGGTCAGAGCTGTTGTAAGATCTAGCTTTTTTCATTTGAGGCAATTAGCCAAAATAAAGCCCATCTTATCAAAACAGCTTTTTGAGACAGTAATCCATGCCTTTGTTACATGTAGGTTGGATTATCGTAACACACTTTATTGTGGGGTTAGTGATGCATCCATTAGGCGTCTGCAGGTTGTGCAAAATGCTGCAGCACGTCTTTTAACTGGAACAAGCAAGTCTGAGCACATTACCCCCCATTTTAGTTTCACTCCACTGGCTACCTGTACATTTTAGGATTGTTTTTAAAATTCTCTCATTTGTTTTTATATCTCTTAATGGCCTGCCCCCCCCCCCCCCCCCCCCCCACCCCCCCCCACCCCACCCCACCCCACCTCTCGGAGCTACTACAACTATATACACCTGCCCGTTCCCTTAGGTCCGCCAATCAGCAGCTCCTTAAGGTACTGAAAACTAAGTATAAATTTAAAGGTGATCGCGCTTTTGCTGTAGCTGCTCCAAAGTTGTGGAATGATCTGCCCTTGCACGTTAGACAGGCCTCTTCTCTTTCTGAGTTTAAGAGTCTTCTTAAAAGATATTTATAGTGTCCCATTAGAATGCAGCTCCATCTGAATCTGCACAGGTGCAGTTTCTACGTAGACTGTAAATGGGCTGTGAAGCAGCTCGAAATTCTCATTTTGTGCTTCAAAGTCACCAAAGCGCCGCAAACTCAGTGCGCTCAGTTTATCAGCAAAGTGCGCATTTGGGAACATTGTTGTGCTGACTTGGTTCAACATTACTTGGCAACAGGGAAAGTGAGGCAGGTTGCACTGGTGCATTTGTGACAGCTTCACTTGAAATGCCTTCACCGCATCATACATGCCATGTCCATGTCCTTGCTGAGCTCAAAAACTCTATTGAGAATTTTTCCCCAACTCAGCCAGCGGACCTCTGTATGATAAGGAATGTCGGTAAACTCTGAATTTATTTCCCACATAAAAGACTGAATTTGACAGTGATTTAAACTTTTAGTTCGGATAAAATTTGCGGTTTGCGTCACGGTGATCATTACATGCTCCATTTTTGGGACTTTACCACACAGCGTTTCCTGGTGTATGATGCCGTGATATGCTGTTAACTCACCGGTACAGTTCTCCTGCATCTTTACTCGCATCCTGCTGACTAGTCCACTTTTTTCACCACACAACACCAGCGCGCCATCTGTTACAAATCCAACAAGTTTGTCCCAGGGCAGTTTCATGTCGGTTACACTTTGACATACGTTTCTGCTCAGGCTCACATTTGCCAAAATCTGCGTTTTGTCTGGACACAAGACGTCGCACACCATCACGCAGCTCTTCAGAAACTCTCCCTCGGTAAATGGCCGGGCTGATTTGGCTATCTCCTCTGCTACAATAAAACTTGCTTTCACAACAGCTTCACTTTGTGATTTTGCTCTGGTGAAAAACATCTGCTGAAATGTCAGATTCTTCTTTAGCTCTTCTACTTTCTGTAGTTTCTGCATTTAGGTTTTTCAGCTTATCCTGATGTTTTGTCTCGTAGTGCCGTCTTAAATTAGATTCCTTAATTACAGCCACATTAGCTCCACTAATAAGACACACAGGTTTACCGGCAATGTTTGTAAACATATATTCAGTCTCCCACCGGTGCTTAAAGGCTCTGTTTTCAGAATCAACTTTTCTCTTCGCCATTGTAAGGGGCTAGCTTCGCAATTCGCTAGCTTCGGGAATGTTCCCAGCTAGCCTAGCATTCAGCAAGGGATCTGTAGTTTGTGTGTTATTAGTGCCTCATATCGGCAGGCCATGCATAACAATAATAATAAGTCTATATAAAATGATAAATGTCCGCCGGGCCAGATGTGGCCCGTGGGCCTTGAGTTTGACGCTTATGCTATTTGCATTTACAGCACTTTGTGAACTGTGGTTTTATGTTAAAGTGCTTTATAAATAAAGATGCTATGCTATGCTATGCTATGCTATGCTATGCTATGCCAGCCGCTTGGTTATGGCGTTCCCTTTATGCCCTGCCTGCTAGCATCTGGACCCTGCTGTGCTGGATTGTCTCAGGGGCATCCTACACAGCCTGCACCTGGAGTCTTACCTAGTGTGATAGACCCTAGCCTCTATGGATCTTGTGCTGAGAGCTTGTTCCTGTGCTGCCATGATTAGTGCCTCTGTGCTGTCTTTCAGTCCAGCTTTGTCCAGCCACTGGTAGGACTTTTGGATATCAGCCACTTCCACTCTCTGCCGGTGGTACATACCATGCAGGGGCCTGTCCTTCCATGATGGTTCCTCCTCTTTCTTGGGTTTCTGTTGGCTCAAGTTGTCACTGACCAGGCAGTCAGTTTGAGCCATCTTCCTAATATAGTTTGTTGTCTAATCCTGGACTGTGGTGCTGACACTCACCAGTCTCTGACCTCCTTCCTTCCACTTACCATACAGCCTAAGGGTGCTGGACTTGGGGTGAAACTCTCCACGCATGGTCAGGAGCTTCCTGATCTTGATGATAGGCTTCTAACCTCCGTTCTTACCTAACGGCCTCTTCAGGTACTTGTAACTGTCCTCTATGTCTGCATTGTTGCTTTCTGGTAGTTCAATCCCCTCAGTTCTGACTACCTTCCCTCTCTTTGTTATCATCCGACTACACTTTTCCAGCCCGAACAACATTCCGATGTGATTGTTGTATATCCTGGTGGTTTGGATCAGTGAATCGATGTCTCGGTCACTCTTGGCATTAGCTTGCTGTTATCCATGTAGAGGAGGTGGCTGACAATTGCTCCATTCCATAGTCAGTATCCATAGCCAGTCTTATCAATGATCTCACTGATGGGTTCAGAACAGTAGTGAGGACAGAGCATCTCCTTGGTAGATCCACTTGATGATGGCTTGTGCTGTGGGCTTGAAGTTGAACTCTAGCATTGTCTGCCACATCCCCATTAAGTTCCTGATGAAGGCCCTTAGGGTCATGTTGATCTTGTACAGTTCTAAGTATTACAGGATCCAGGTGTGGGGCATCAAGTCATGGGCCTTCTTGTAATCAATTCGGCAGTGCACAGGTTGGTCAGCCTAGTCCACCAACCTAGCTGGTGTTTTGCGCCACTGGTATTCTTGCCAATTCCTTTCTGTGCCCCACTCATGTATTGACCCATGTGACTGTTCATCTTAGCCACTATGATGCCTGACAGGAGCTTACATGTGGTACTGAGGAGGTTATTGGCCGGTAATTGGACGTCACCGATACCATCTGGGGGCTCTTGAGGATCAGAACTGTCCGGCCTTCAGTTAGCCATTCTGGGTGTCTCTCATTGAGTAGCAGCTGGTTCATCTCCGCTGCCAGACGCTCGTGGAGTGCAGTCAGCTTCTTCAGCCAGTAGGCGTGAACCATGTCAGGGCCTGGTTCTGTCCAATTCTTCATACTGGCGACCTTTGCTGTGGTCTGTTCTTAGATCTACTAGCCAATGAGCATTGCTGTTTTGGGTTGTGTCCTTCTCCCATATGCTCTTCCAGTATTGCTCTGTCTTCCAGCCTTGGTGTTGCTATTCTTACGATAGCACAGTTGTCCCCTTTGGAACTTTATGTTGGGGGTTCAACGTGAAGGTGTGTATCCAGTAAGGGTCAGCAGGCTAGGCACCCATGCTAACCAAGCCTATCTCAGAATATTTGCGATATATTTAACTGAAGCCATAACTGTTATGGCTGTTAACTGAAGCCATAACAGCTTGGACTTCACCAGGTCAGGTGTTGAGGAACCTGGACTGTCAGGAGTAATGAGAAATGGACCAAGGTAGTAGATACTTGTTAACGAATAAGTTCAGCTGGTTTGGTTTGGTGAGTGACGGAGGGAAGTGACTGACCATTGAGAGCATTTACAGCTACCAGAACCTCACAAGTTGTTGCACCAAATCTCTGTCAATCAGACTCTGCTTGGCACCTGCCTTCAAAAGCACTTGTAATGAATAGGTCCTGGTCTTGCCACACAGGGTGGTAGGGAGTTGCATACGGGGACCCTCGGCATCTGGAGAGGCACTGCCCACTTAGTATCCCTGTCACGGCCCACAGTTACTGGTAGGCACTGTCTTTTGGCCAGACACGTCAAGAGGCCAGAAAATGGCCCAACAAACCACAATACATACACAACTGCTCGTCGAACCTCCTCCAGCATTTCTCTGATGTCAACCTTGTGCATCCCAGTTGCATTGGCTCAGGGGGAGGCAAAGCAAATGCCAACAAGGAAGACTGGGGTCCTTGAAGATCAGGTCTCTTCAGCCTTCAGTTAGCCATTCTGGGTGTCTCTCATCGACTAGCAGCTGTTTTATCTGTGCTGTCAGACACTCATGGAGCTAGTCAGAAAGGTCCGAGGAGCAAAACGAATGGAGAAGTGCCCACCCAGTCTTGTAACCTCTAACCCTCTTCTCTCTCTTTCATGCAACCGATTGTCAATCCTGATTGCAAAATCTGCTAGGCTTTCAAAACACCTGGGTTCATCCCGTGCAGCGAGCTCATCCTTTTAAAGGGGAGCACAAAGCGTTTTCTTACCCCCCTGTCTCTGTGCCCTTAACATGAAAATTAATGGAGAACTCGGCTACAGACCTGGTACTGTCAAAGGCCGAGCAACTGATGGGCTGCTTCATCTGTGCACAAAGGATGGTGGAATAAAACCTTAAAATCTTACAGGAACTGTGCATAAGTAAGTATTTCTAAAGAATGTCACCAGGAGGTAAGATCTGACCCATTACAAGTCAGGGTCCTGAAAGGAACCAACAATTATTTATTCCCTTGAATTAACATTGGGAAAGGCCCTGGAAGAGTGCTGGAATAGCAGAGCAGAATGAAGAAGAAGCCTCTGCACTGGCCCACCTCACCTGTAAATGGTTCAGGAGAGGGGAGCGCAGAGAAGCGGAAGCTAAGAATGTGGGTGCACTAGCCAGGGACAGGGTTGCAGGAGCAACTCGTTGCAAAAAGGTTTCTCGGATGGTCAACAGGGTGTTGTTCACCCTGCCTGCCTATTGCTCGGACTCACAGAACTGTCTAACTAGACTAGACGCCTACCTTGACCTTGGCCTGTAGTCTCCTTCTCCATGGAGGGTACTGCTCCTTGTGGCTGTTCAACTTGTAGCCAAGATTCTCACTGTTCATTGCTGCCGTGGTGTAGATCAGCTTGTTAGTTTCGGTAACCAGCTATGGAGGATCCAGGTTTCAAGCTTCGCCATGAATCTGTCTTTCACTCAACAATCCTTCTTCTATCGCACATGGGCTTGGTACCCAATCTCAGGTGGGGGTAATGGTATCTCCCCCCTGACCTGTCATCCTGGCTCCCCTTTTCTATAGCATGTGTGTTGTACCTCTTCAATTTCTAGCCATGAGAGCGGTCCCTTCTTCCGAATGTTGGAACACTGAGCTACTAGTTGTTTTGCCATCAATGTGGATGCTGGGTACTGAAGATTCCATAAGAATCTTAATCATATTCGTGTAACCCCTTCCACTGGGGTTACTTGTGTAGAGCATTCCAACAGTGCACTATTTTTGTCTCTTGCCCACCGATGCCTTCCTGTTCCTGTAGCCCACTTCTCATCTGGGTGCCCTGGTTTCTTAACACCTGATGCGGACCTTGTTAATCCGGGCGATGTCCGAGCAAGTATGGCTTCATATTTATCTCCTTCGCTCATGTCTGCGGTAGGCTTGGTTAGCATGGGGGTCTAGCCTAGGACTCTTATTGGATACAGTCACTCCAGGCGGAAATCGAACTTGCGACTCCCGTTCCAAAGCTGTGCAGTCATACCGTTACACTTGCTGCTTCTTAATTAATGCTTATTTAAATAATTAGTTACTGCTAAACGTTCCTCCAGGTGTTTCTTTTTCGTGCCACTTAAGCATGATTTGAACTTCTGCAGGAAATCTACATCATAGTTTATATAGTGAACAGAAATTCCTTTTATCCCTACACGGCAACCTTCCGCACCATTCAAGTCATCATGGTAGACAGTAACATGACATGGAGTTACATTCCTTGGGAGGTGCAAGTCAGGTTACATTGAAGGTTGCAGCGTAGTTAAAATTGGGCTACAGTTATGTGTAAGTTGCGATGCAATCTGACACAGATGTATAATTCATGTGTTACTCTTCTAACCTTGTGTTGCTCTTATCAGTCTCATCAGAAAGACATTTCACTGCTCTTAAATTCAAGATGAGCTAATACATTTGTTGTTGTAGCCCACTGGACTGACTGAGTCCTGTCTTTCCAGATCCTATCTCTGCAGGCAGAGGAGGCACAGAAGGAGAGCCAAGTGGAGGAGTATGAGAGGGAGCTTTCCAGAGCCAGATGGAGGCTGAGGAAGCTAAGAGAAGAGGTGAAACAGGCCAAGAGGAAAGTGGAAGAGGCTGGAGAGCGGAACAGTCCTCTACAAGACTCGATCAGACAGTCTTATGAAGAGATCCTGCAGGTACAACGATCACTACAAGGATGTTTGAGTGCATCTGTCCATAAAGTGTTCATATCAATGATTTCTATTTTATTAATATCACTTATCCCCTAAAGCTTTGAAAAATGGACCATCTGTCCATGACTGCACTAAGAAAGTGAATGAAGTAAATAACTATTCCCGTTTTTTGGTAGGAATATAGTTTGTTTTTCTGATTTCAGAGAAACACAAAAACATTTTGCATTTAATTATCTCAAATAAAATATGTGTTGTAAAAAGAGGAAAACATGTATCTGGTTTCTTAAGTTTAACAATACCAGCTTTTCATGTTCACCCCACTCCTGTGTGTGTTTCTTGCAGGAGGAGCACACCCTGTACTCTCTGTCAGGAGGTGCAGTCACTCCAGAAAGCCATCTGGATGAATCAACATCTCTTGCAGACACCACTGAAGATAATCTGCCGTCTCTGAGGCCATGGGGAAGGAGCCAATCACTGCCTGCCTATGCTGACCTCATAATGGTAAATGGCAATGATGATGGCGAGTACCCCTTACTGAATATGAATGACAATTTTCAAGTGTGATCTAAAACAATACTGACGATTCCTAGAAGTGTGAGAACAGGCCTTAGTCGCTGTTAAGAACAGAAGGTTTAGAAACTATCATCTCCACATTTATTCACTATGTTCTGAAAGCAGATTTCTCCAGTGTTCCTTAAAGGAACTACTAGCAGACAAACTGGACACTGCGGAAAGAAATCCCATGGCATGGATAGCTTTTTTCATGTATTTGGAAAATAAATATTTAGTCTTCTTTGACAAATCGATGTCGTTAGTCCAACAAAACTATAATGAATTGAATATTCTTGTATGGGAAATACACCTCTGGTCACAGAAGCTACTGTTTTTACAGATTTACATGGCTGCCTCTAATACACATTATACAACTGTGACCTATGTTTCTCTCTGGACACCATCTGTCAGCTGTTTCAGCTCATCTGCTCTAGGGCTTATTAGTCCAGTCCTGGACAGTTGTTTGATACACTTCAAATAAATAATTATTTTTTTTATCTCTTTCCATACCCTCAAGGATCTACAGTCTTTTATTCTGTGGAACTTAGAGAGATTCTTAGGCATGATAACATGACACACTTCACCAGCAAAAAGAACAGCAGATCCTGAAAGTTTAAATACGACATATTTTACCTGCCGCTCCCTAAATCTTTGCAGGGAGCCATTTGCAGTCGTGTAATAACCAGAGACCAAAGAGAGTCAGTGACACTCAGTGATTTCAAGCATCTACGGGTGTGAAAAACACTGGGAGAGGCAGGTCCCACATAAACTTTTCTCAGCTTTGAGACTTAGAGAGAGAGAAAGAGCCTTAGAGCTTTTTATTGTCATTGTGCAGTTTCTTGCACAGCGAAACTGGGTAGCTGGACCACAAAGTTGCAAAAGTAAAGAAGAGAAAACAATATACAGCAAGGGAAAAAAATGCAATATATATGTGTACATATATGTGAGTGAACTATATACATGTTATATGGGATGTTAATTCCACTGAGACCAAAATATTGTAGAGACTGAGATATTGCACATAGTTGATTAACAGCAGCTTCAGAGCGGTTGTGGTTTGAGGCATGTGGTTTGAAAAATAATAGCATCATATAAAAGCTGCATTTTCTATTTACTTATCCATGTCTAAGATTTTAATTTGTTTCATGATCTGAAACATGAAAGTTTTACACATATTCATAAATATTGCATTTGTCAAGATAAAAATCTGTCAAAAGACTGTACAGAATGTCGTCTTTTGTCTTTGTTACAGCAAAATGAAATAATAATAATAATAATAATAATAAAAACTGTGGGACCAGTGTTTCCCAACCACTGTGCCGCGGCACAATTACACTCTCCTCCACTAGAGGGCAGTAAAACTACCTCCTCTAATAAAATGGGTTGCCAACTGCCAGTAAAACAGAAGAAGGCGAAGAAGAAATTACATAATAGTCATGCTGTGAGACGACACAGGGCGTAATAGCAATAGAAAAGAAAAAGTAGTCAGTCTGGCCTGGGCCCTGGAGAAACCAATTCTGCTATACCTGGTGCGCGGGCAAAAATTATCAACATGCTTTTTGTGACATTTTTGTTTGGTGGTGTGCCGTGTGATTTTTCTAATGTCAAATATGTGCCCATGGCTCCAAAAAAAAAATAGCACACGGCAACTTGATTTACCAAAGTTTCTTTTGTGAAAATAAGAAATAAGAGTGAGGCCTTCAAAATGCCAAAAAAGAGGAAAAAAAGAGGAAAAAATAGAAAGAAATCTGTGCAACACAAGCTACACGAGGGAGACACAGACGACCAGATCTCACCTGCTAACAGCATCATGGAAGATAATGGCAAGCAAGCAGAGGCTAGTGGAGAACAATCAGAGAACTAAATAAATTCAGAAAAGACAACTGTGCGTAGCTGAGTGGAATCAGAGAGGCTATAAGTAAAACAAACAAGAAAATGGAAGAGGCTGAAGAAAGAATCATGAAACCCGAATACAACTTAATGAGGAAGCAGTAACAGAGATGATGAAAAAAATCATCCTAAAGGGACGATCCAGAAGAGAAAACATTAGAATATGTGGCATTAAAGAAGGATTGTAGGAGGAGTCTCCATCAGTAGTGGATTTGCCTGACTCCACTGAGCTACAGGTGGAAAGAGCACACTGCACTCTGGTGCCAAAGCCACCACCAAATGTGGTGCCATGGTCCATAGTTGTAAAGATGGCCAACTTCAGATTGAACGAAACAACACTGAAAGCAGCCTGGCAGAAACATGGATTTGGACAGATTTGAAACAGGATTAACCTAGATCAGCGGTCTCCAACGTTTTTTGCGCCACAGACCGGTTTATGCCCGACAATATTTCCATGGACCGGCCTTTAACGTGTCGCGGATAAATACAACAAAATAAAACTAGTACCGGTACCGAAAAAAAGAAAATTTATTCGTAACACACATGAAAAGACCCAGGAAAACCGAGTAAACGATAAAAACGATAACAAAATAACGCTGAAAACCAATAAAAACCCTGAAAACCATACATTTCACACCCGAGCCTCAACTCTCGCGGCCCGGTACCAAACGACTCACGGACCGGTACCGGTCCGAGGCCCGGGGGGTGGGGACCGCTGACCTAGATCATGATTATGCAGCTTGGGTTTTAAGTTGGCGAAGGGAATATGCAGAGGAGACCCACCTAAACTACAAGGAACAAGAGAAATGAAAAAGAATGGGTTTTACAAATGTATTTTCATCATCTCATAATTCTGGATGAAGATGAGGAGTTGCCATCCTTTTATCAAGCATTTTGAAAAAACATTTGCGATAAGAGATAAGGAGGGGTGATTTATTTCAATAAGGGAAAACATTGAGGGGAATTCAATTACGCTGCTAAATGTGTATGCAGCATCTGGTAGCGATATCCATTTCTTCAAGAAAATTGAATTCGAGCATACTGAAAGATCCCCACATTAAAGAGCAGAGCCGCTTTTATTTGGAGACTAATGACAATGGTGACGTGCGCCCGATATTCCATGGGATGAAAAAAGCAGCTCTAAAAGGAAGAATCAGAGTATCAAGAATCAAGTAAACAGCTGCTGGACATGTTTGCGAGGGAAGAAACAAACAAATATAGAGGCATTATTTCTGGCGTATACAATGGGCTTAAAAACAGGGAAATACATTCAACTCTATATATTAACGTAAAGTGGGAAATGGAGGGAGGAAAAATGGACAACATTATGGACATATCGATGGAAATGTAGCGGCTCACAGGAAGTATAGCAAGATATTTTATTACCCCTTACCAAATATCTTGCTGTGAGGGCAATTCACTGGGGAAATACTAAAGCAAATCATAGTCATGTCTTTTGGGATTGTCATGGTATTAAAACCTAGTGGCAGGAAATACACAATGCAATACAACTTTAGGAAGTCATCTGCCTTTGGAGAGTAAAGTTAAATCTTTTGGACTAATGCCTGAAGGATGGCCAAAGAGAGACAAATATCTGTTTATTATTTTGTTGGTGGCAGCCAAGAGAGCCATTACAAAAACTGGCTCTCACAGAAAGCCCAACTCTGAGCATGTGGATGGACATCACAGTAGACATTTACAGGATGGAGAGAATGACAGCAGACGCCAGTTATAAGAGGAACCTGTTTGCTTGATGCTGGAAGAAATGGATGGACTGTCTGATACTACACAGACCGGACATTGACCTTGGATTGTACTAGTCTCGAATCAGATTTGGTGTAATAACAATTTCATGTCCATTAATGTTCCTGTTTTTGTTTTAGGGGTTTTTGTTTGGTTTTTTTGTGGGTCATACATGTAAAAAAAAACAAAACAGGACATTTAAGCTTTTACTTTGTAACTACTGATAAAAATGAAAGTGCACAGTATATTGATTGCTGAATTTCAATAAAAAGTCAATAACAAACACTCTTCTGTGTTATATTGCACTGTGACAAGTGCTGTATAATGATCAATTTATACAGCACTTTTCTGCTCTTTCTGGGGTGACTGTAGCTCCGGAGGCAGAACAGATCATCTATTAATTTGAACATTGGTGGTTCAATCCCTGGCTGCTCCAGTCATGCCAAATATCCCCTTTCAAGATACTAACCCGAAGTTGATCACTAACACATCCATCGGAATGTAAATGTGTGTGGATGTTAAAAAGAAAAGAAAAAAGTGCTTGTGTGATTGAGGCAAGTTTTATAAAGCACTTTGAGTGAAGAGAAGAAAAGTGCTATATAAGAACCAGTCCATTTCCCATTTCACTCATTTACGCACACATTCATACTGCCATTTGTGCACTTACACTATATCCGATCCAGTGGCTGTTTGGCATGAATTATCTTCTCCAGGGCATTTCCACATTTGGACTGGAGGAGCCAAGGCACTGAATATGAGACATTTTAAAAACACTGCTTAACAAAGTTATTAGACCATAAAAAGATATTTATACAATCAAAACAAAAAGCACAAATATTTTAGAAATCTATCAAAAATGAATTTAAATTTAAATTCAAATTTAAAACTAGTATCTGTATTTAGCAGGGAAATATAGATATGAATTCACATGTTTTCTCTGGGGAGTCAAAAATGAATCAAGCTCATGCATGTGGACTATTAGTGTGTGATCTGGAGCTGTTTGTGATCTTTTTTCTTCAGTGTATTATTCTATGTCTTTCATATTTATGCTACAGTTTTCGCAGGTTTTTATCATGGAGAATATATATATATGTGTCTTGCGTTTTCTTTTCTGTGACATTTTAGTAACTATCTCTCTCTCTGTGCCTCCAACACCTCCAGGGGGGCAGTGGTTCACCTTTCTGCAATAATCTAGTCGGTACCAGAGAAGAAGATGACAGTGGGACCAGCTCACCAAAGGTAGCTTCGCTCTTACAGAACATGTCGTGTCATGCATAGCACGAATTATGTGCAAAACATTTTAGGCTAAAATCCATCCAAAAACTTGACATTGTAATTAGTGCTGACTTTATTGATATGAAATCAGTTTAAATTAATTTAAAGACCTCTAACCGGTGTAACTTGGCAGCACCAGCTGTCACTAGTCAAAGGCATCTTCCTTAGTTTTGGATAGAGCCATGGTGTTGTGACCTCTGGTTGTCACGCGTCCACAGATGGATAGGTCTGACATAGAGGATGGCCTGGAGGAAGGGGACCTCAACGCCGAAGGGGAAAACGAAAGAGACCAGGAAGAGTTCACTATGAACCCCAACCCCCTCAGCCAGCTGGACTTCTACCAAGCCAACCCCTTCGCCCGCTGTCAGTGTGACCGTATGTAACAAATTCAGAGGCTGAGCTACTATTGCTGTCGTGGATTTCAGACTTTGGCACTCTTTTCTCTAATTTACTTTGAAAGAGGTGACACGCATTGCTGAATTGGAGTGGGTATCCGTTCACTTTGCATTGCAGTACTGAAAAGTTAAGAAAAGTTGCATTTCTCGAACATCAACCTGGCCCCCAGACAGTTAAATCTGAATGAATGCTGTGCCAGTGCATCTTTCCAAGCAAATCACTCAAGAGTGTGACTTTGTTTGCTTGGGTAGTTTGGCATCAATTTGAAGAAGTGGTTGATGATTGCAATACCTAATCTTCCTGTTAGAATATGAACATACTCAAGCCCTACGGCTACACTCAAAAGTGATGTAATTGAATTGTTTGAGGGTTAAGTGATTTGGCCTTAAGGTGGTAATTGGAACTGGACATGAACTATGGCAGCCAGAGGACTGGGAATCAGAACTGTTAAAATCCAGCCTCTGGGTTGGTGGAGACTACAGCTTTTTTTCTGTCAGAAGGGACAACTTAATTCATGCACAAGTAGAACTTTTCCCACTAGGACATCGGGCAGCTCTGATCCTGGGGCTGTGTATGTGGTTCAAACTCTGGAGTAGGAGAGGACTAGAGTAGGGGCTCAGAAAATAAACCAACCCAAGCTGGGCATCAAAACTCCTTCAACTCTAGGGACCAGAGGGAGCTAGGCTGTGACATCGTGGGATAAATGATGATTTTTTTATTTGGCAAACTAATCATATATGCTTTTGTTACCTTTACTTTTTGTTGCAGTGGTATTAATAAAGTACAGTGATTTCATTTCTTTTACACATGATTTATAGATGACCTCTTCAATGAAGACCTATTCCTTAAAACAGACTCATCTGGTGAGTTATAATAGACCACTAATCTAAACAGAACTTCACTTGACATAAAGAGGCTCTTGTTCATTTTGTTGTTTTGTTACTCAACTTCAATACTGTTCTTAGCAAAACTTACAAGTATAAACTCTTTAAATATTCTGATTTTCAGATGGCTTTGGTTCTGACCCTTTCAAAGGCAGCGACCCCTTCGCAGCAGATATTTTGTTTCCGTTGACGAATACTGCCACTGGTGAGAGCACAGGAAATGCCGGTGACGAAGCAGACACCAGTCTGTCTTGTGTTGAAAACAAAGCTTCAACGGGAACTCAGTGCTTTGAGTCAGAATTCCCAGATGAAGACAGTGACATAGAGATTAGCTACAGTCGAGAGGACCTGGACACCATTGCTATGGAAGATGATTCTCATGGATTTAAACCCATTCAGAGTTCGTCAGAGGAGCTGGGGCCAGAGCCTATCCGAGGGTGGCGTTCCCAGGGACAGTATTCTGTAGAATCTGACCCTAATGGGTATGAGCTTGATCTTGGTGCTGTCTCCCCGCCCTCCGACATAGAAGAACATAGTCTGGGATCTCTGGCTGGAGAGGCTATTACTCAGTCATCAGCAGGATTAGAGCAAGGTAATTTATATTTTAGTCACACGCCCGGTTATCAGACATGACAGTTTTTCAGTTTTACTTTTTATTACTTTCATTTACAGTATCTCACAAACGTGAGTACACCCCTCACATTTTTGTAAATACTTTGTTATATCTTTTTATGGGACAACATTGAAGATATGGCACTTTGATACAATGTAAAGTAGTCAGTGTACATAACAGTGTAAATTTGCTGTCCCCTCAAAATAACTCAATACACAGCCACAAACTGCTGACAACAAAAGTGAGTACACCCCTAAGTGAAAATGTCCAATTTGTGCCCAATTAGCCATTTCCCTCCCTGGTGTCATGTGACTCGTTAGTGTTACAAGGTCTCAGGTACAAATGGGTAGAAGGTGTGTTGTCGCAAATGTGACCAAATTATTCAGTGGTGCAACTAAAAAAAATCCTAGGTCTCACTGGTGTGACCAACTTTTCGAGTAAATAAAATAAAATAAAATTCTCAGCAACTCTGAAAATCTCCGTGTGGTCAACAACTGACACACATTATGCACCTATCGTGGTCTAAACCAATCAGAGATAGTCAGGGGCGGGACCTCTGATTGGCCGTGGTCCTGTAGTTGTCCTTCGTTTGTACGTTTGAAAGTGCAGGCAGATAGAGAGAGGTCAGTAGCTCGAATAAAGCGATATCGATTCATTAAATCCTGAATCAACTTTTAAATATTGTGATATCCTAGAACTCAGGAACCACGGAGACCATGTTGACCTCACAGTCACTTCTTTGTTATATTGAACTGGGGCATGCGCCACACACACTGACACCACTCTTCAACAACTGTTGCCCCCTGGTGGACAATTCCTTGTTACAACATAACAAATATAAATGTATTTTGCCAGAAACGCCAGAATCTCAGGTTAAAGCTCACAAAACTATTTCAACAAACAGCAAATGAGAGCAGGAAAACGGATTCTGCACAAAGAAGTAAACACAGAGCCGCCACATCAGAATCAGCTTTCTCTTTCTCGGCTTTCTCACCCGAGGGCACGGGTGAAAGCCGACAGCTCACTGATTCTGATGCGTCCGGTCCGCGCTGTGTTTACGTCTTTTTTGCGTGAGATTCTGAGCTGCAGGTTTTATCTCTCTCCAACCGAAATTCACTGAACCAGCAACAAAAGAAGATCCAAACTACGCTTCACATTTGGAAAAACATCGTCATTTACATTTTTCATTCGCTTATTACCCGCCGGTCTACCGTGGTTTACAGCACTGTCAGCCGCTGTCTTTTTTTTTTTATTGACTTAAATGGCCGCGAACTAGAAAGCCTAATTTTTGCTGTTCAATACTGAATTATTTTTTTTTAATTAAAAATTTTGCAATATTGCAGAATATTTTTAAGTTTATCTGCTATAAAAAGCCAGGCCAGGAAAATCTCCCTCATGTTTTTCTGTGTTTTATCCTCAGTTACTTTGACACAAAGGCTCACACCTCTGATGAAGTCTCACATGTATCAGTACTGATAAATGATCAGAATTAGAATATTTCTGACTGTCTGAGGCTAAATCGGGACCTTGTGAATTGGAATTGAATGGATAATAGAAATCAGTGTTGATACCCAGCCCTAGTGAGCAGCCTAGGCCCGACAGAAGTGGATGTAGCTGTGGGTAATGAGAAAAGATGAAAAGAACGATTGATAACTTTTTTGTTAAGTTAAGGCCTGATCTGTCTGAAATTCATAGCCAGCTCTGACACGGAGCCATCAACCTCTGAATGCTGAAAAAGCACAGTGTATCCAGAAAACACATTATATGCTGCAATAAATGCACTGCCCAAGTCTCCCCTCTCTCCATTGCCTTTCAGTGGCAGGCAGCAGCAAACAGGTCATCAGAGGAGGCTGATGTGATGATGAAGTTTTACATTACCTACGGTATTGCCAAAGAGTGCCAAAGCACTTTAAGCACAAGCAGTTTTTCAGTAACTTATCTTGTAGAAATGTCCTCCAAATAAAGAACTTTGTGTTGACAAGATTTTTAGTTAATCATTTACACATTAATAGTGTCTGTACGGACAGCAATTCCAAGACAAACTTATTTGGCTCAGATGGTGTCAACGGTGTGTAGTGGCAACCAGGTGGAGTACAAAGACAAGTCTTGCCTACAGTCAAGCATGGTGGTGGGATGTTTGGGGCTGGATGAGTGCTGCTGGCACTACAGTTAATTGAGGGAACCATCCTTAAATGGAAGGTGGAGGAGTGAAAGGTCTCTAACAACCACCAGATCCATGATGTCATCATGGAGGAGTGGAAGAGGATTCCCGTTAACAGAGTTAAGGCAGTGTTGGAGAATAATGGTGGCCACACAAAATATTGACACTTTGGGCACAGTTTGGACATTTTCACTTAGGGGCATACTCACGTTTGTTGCCAGCAGTTTAGTATGGAAGCCCGTTTCCGCCACTAAAAAAAAAAAAGCTAGTATCCATAACTCGAAATTTCGAGTTATTTTCTCGAAATTTCGAGTTATTTCCTCGAAATTTCGAGTTATTTTCTCGAAATTTCGAGTTAGCTCTGCCAATCAAAAATATACGTGAATGAGGTCGCTTTCTTGTTACCCGGAAGCATATGGCGCAGGACCGCGCACTCAAAAACGGATCCCAACAAATTAAAGTATGTTTGCTGATAGTAACACCATGTGATTCAGCTAATAACACAGGGATTTCATCATTTGTGAAGCCAGGCTGAAAACACTCAGCAATCTGTGCATTCACGACTGGATGTAATACTGGTAGCTTAGCTGTAGCATTTGTAGCTGAGGGCTTCAGCTTCCGGGTAACATGGAAATGACGTCATTCACGTAGATTACTGATTGGCAGCGCTAACTCGAAATTTCAAGTTGCTTTTCTCAAAATTTTGAGTTAATATGTCGAAATTTCGAGATAATAACTCGAAATTTTGAGTTATGGATCCTTTTTTTTTTTTTTTAGTGGCGGAAACGGGCTTCCATAGTTTAGACATTAATGGTTGTATGTTGAGTTATTTTGAGGGGACAGCAAATTTATACTGTTATCCAAGCTGTACACTGACTACTTTACACTTTATCAAAGTGTCATATCATCAGTATTGTTCCATGAAAGGATTATGCTAAAATATTTACAAAAATGTGTCTCACTTTGGTGAGATACTGTGCATGTGCATATACTGATGCTGGGAGTCAGTTTCCTGCTTAAGTGGTGTCTACTTTAATTGCTGACCTAGGAACACATTTCCATTACACAAAAAAGTTTCAGACTGAATTTCTTTTCTAAAACGGCAGCCGTCAGTGCTGCTCCTCAGCCTCCTACGCCTGTGGGATGAATGTGAAAATCCTATGTGGCTTTGAGGTGACGGTAACCAGGATTCAAACTCATCTGAGATTTTTAGTAGATGCACCTATACTATAAATTAGAACATTCTAGATAACGTCCTTTTTGAACTATCACATTTAGACGATTTTCAGAAAACTTGACCTCTGACCTTGACCTTGAGGTCGAGGTCACCGGGATACAAACTTTAGAGAATTTTAGATACCGATGGTTTCAGTTTGAAAATCCTACATCGCCTCGTTCTCGAGTTATTGCATTCACAAACTTGGGTGTCCACAGGGCCCACTCAGAGGCCTTTAGGGGGAAAATATGCCCCCTATTGTTTTACATGTTGCATGTGATGAAAATTTAAATTAGTATCACAAATCTTTTTTCTGTGAAAATGGACTGACAGCATTTCTGGACATTGACTACGTTCGATTTTAGATGTGCAATTTTGAGCAGTATAATTGTCTTTATAAACTTTAAACCTTTGAATATCGTATTATTTCAGACTCTTTAGCCTGTAAGCTTAACGTCTTAAAATTGTGGTCTTGTAACTGCGTCATAATTCTATTCTTAACTACTCACTGTATATTTCTGCTAGGTGAGTGTCTTGGTTTGACTCAAGCTGTTGGCGAACCTGTCCTGTTGGAGCCAGGTTGGACAGGCAACAGAGAGGAAACGTTGCCCTGTGATGTCACTTACAGTCAGCAAACAGAACAGGTTAGGAGCATCAAAGAAGAAATCCAAATCCCTGCTGTTCCACAGAACTCACTAGAGTCCCAGAACATTTTCACTCAGCCTGACTCACATCAGAACAGCCTTGAGTTGAACTATGAACCAACCAGTCAGTCTTCCTTTGACCCGTATGGCTTTAAACTCAGCCCAGAGCATTCTAGTCACACTCTTTTAGACCCTGATGAAGATGAGTTGAGTCCAGAACCTGCTGATGATGATCTGACCTTTGACCCTGAACCCTGCTCTTCTCAACATCAGCTGAACTTTGATGCCTATGGGTTTGACATTACCTCCTCCCAGATGACACGGGACTTTGACCCTTATGGCTTTAAGCTGAGCCCTCAAGAAGAGAACCAGGAAGTATTGGATCCCTGTGGCCATGACAACCAGGATGCAATAGACCGTTGTACCAATGACAACAATGAGCAAAGAAAGCTCTCAAGCTATAATAACCCAGAAATACTGAAACCTCATACCCATGAAAACCAAGAAGTGCTTGAAAATGATAGCCACAATAACCAGGAATTTCTAGATTTGTGTAATAATGGAAACCAAGAAGTGCTGGAACCATCTAGCCTCGAAAACAGGGAGGTGGTTAACCATAAAAACCAAGTCCTGGAACTCTGTAGTCACAACAATCAAGAAGTTGTGGACCTCTGTCGGAATAATAGCAGTGAGCAATTACTTGAACCTTGTGACTGTCATAACCAAGAAGTGCTGGAACCTCACAGCTTTGGCAGTCAGGACGTCCTGGACTTCTCCTATCCTAAAAATCAGGAAGTGTTAGATTTAGATAGCCATGGTAACCAGGAAGTTTTGGATTTTAATAGCAAGGAAAACCAGGGCGTGCTAGTTTCAGGTAGCTACAATAAGCAGGAACTTCAGGAAAATCAGGAGTTACCTGACCAGGAGGGGTTGGACTTGTTGAGTACAGACATTTTGCCTGAAGCAAACAACATCCAGTGCATTCTGGAACCAGAACAGGATGTCAGTTCTGTTAATGACAGCTCAGATAGTGATGTGGCATCCGAAAATATGCTGGGACTGCAGCTCAGTAACCCCAGTGTCTGCACCTCGAATACCACACATACTAGTACTTTAAACATGGCCATCAGTAGCATGTCTGCCAGCCAGGACCTTAATTCGTCTGCTGCCCTGATCCACCACAACCTTTTAGAAGGTGATCTCGGTTCAGTGTTTGGGGCTGGAGGATACATTGGATGTCCTGATGTAGCTGATGACCTAGAGCCATTGCAGAGAAGGCAGACAAACCCAGTACCAGAGCCAGTACGACCAGTTAGGCCTCCTCGACCATCTCTCAGGGTAAGTTGGACGTTATTTTTCTTAACTTATTATAACATTAAATCGATGGCCAGTTAGTTTGATATATCCTGTGAAATCCTAATTTCAGGTTTACTGTCCTTTATTTATTTTTTGCTTTTATTTGGCCCATGATTGTCGACATTTTGTAGAACTTGGAGATTAAGAATAAATACCCAACATTTAATATTAATATAATTCAAGCCGTCATTAATGTGTTAGGGTTAGGGATTTATTTTTTAAATATGTTATGTGTTAAATTTGAACTTTGAGCTGAAATAATTACAACTGTAAATATTTCTCAAGAGTAGAACCAGGTATTTAGTCATTTTAGCAAAGTTAGAAGTAGAATAGCATCCATTCACATTTTTCTGATCTAATACTTTGTGACTATCTGCTAATACACATCAATGTTTCAGTGTTAATAAGCTGTTTTCCTCATTGTGAGACTGGCCATAATTACTGTATATCTGGCTCCATTTGAACACCTAACTTAATCCTAAGAGACTACATTTACTGGATTGTTGGTATTTATTTGTGAAATAATAAATGAGAATCGGATAAATACATGAAACAAATATTTTTGGATTGATTGATCCAATTTAACTGTCAGACTATGAATTGGCTCCCCAATATTCCATCCAGGTTTTGAACCAATATTTGATCCAAATGTCGCATCATTGTATCCCTAGCTAGAATTATAGTTGTTCTGTTAGTCAGCTATTCCATTAAACTGCTCCAAAGTCCGAAACCTTTCAAACTTCTTACAACGTTGAGATGAAAAACATTTCTTGTAGGGGTTGGACAATATGCCAAAAGTTTCCATCCAACAGCCAGAAATTGTTGATATATTTATTGTTGGTTTGTGGTGCCATGCATACATGTTTTTCTTTGTACTGAACATTAATTCTGGTTTCTTTGGCTAATGGTTTGCACCACTACTAAAGTGCCTGCTGAACAGCCCTGAACCTATCTTAAAGAAAATATTTTTTCATTTTGTTTGAAGTTCAAATGATTATTTAAAATAACTGTCAAAAGTCAGCGTGCCTCTCGAACTGCTTTGTGCATAGAAAATTATATTTAAAAAAAAAAAACATCTACTTAAAAACATCTACTTTCATGTGTTTTAGGCCAAGGACAAGGCCCAGTCCCAGACTCAGGTCATCGATTTAAAGTGATCTCTCACCATGAAACATTCAAGTGAGGTTTACTGTGTCAGCACGGTTCCTGTGATGACAACAAGGCAAGAAGTGAAGATGATAAGGAATAAAGTACGACAAAGGGAAATGCAATGGAGGAAAAATGACTAAAGAGCTCATTCTGGTGTTAATTATCACAGTAAATTAGTTCAGGTTAATCAGAGGAGAAACAATGGAAGGCAAGATGAAAAAACTACCAGGAACCAAATGATAAAAAAGATTTCCTGATTATTATATTAAGAAACATGATTTTATCCAGTTTTTTTATTTACATCTGTCAAGGTTGCACACGACTGTCTGACCTACTATCTTGTCTTTTTATGATTTGATGAACTGAAGAAGGTTTTGACGGGCCTGACTGGTCTGAAGTGCAAATAATGTCCATGTTTGTGATGTGACATACAGTAAATATTAGGACATATGTTACAAGACTTCAAATAGATAAACTGTATATAAATGATACAATGTAATCTGCTGTTGTGGTTTTGAGATTATCTATCCAATTAGTAGTTTAGATCTAAGTTGCATATGAGCTGTAGAGAGTTTATAGTCAGATTTACCAATGAACGCATATCCACGCTCACAACAGTGTTTTCACACATCATTTAAGAGGCTCCTTAAAGAGAAGCAGTGGTTCACTGCCATTCTAGGCTGGATTCTTCAGTTTCACCAGTGACAAAGCACGACTGATGGCTGTGGTCAGGTGTGTGCTTTGTTACATGTGTAGCACGCTCAGTAGTAATGCGATGCCACCCATGTTTATAATTGGACTGTAACTGAAAAGATGGCCACTTCATTCTTTGTTCCAATTTCATACTGCACACTAATGCTGAAAATAAAAACTATGCAGGGATTTTGGTTGTGTACTGTTAGTTAGGCAGTTACAGACGTAACTACCTAACTAACAGCGCAGGCTTCCAATTCTTTCTTTTGTTTGGTAGCAACAAATAAAAAAGCAGCAAAGCTGTGTCCACCCAGGAAATGTGGGTGTGAGCAATGAAAGTCAGCGACATTGTCTGACTTCAAGTGGCGATGGGCAAAAAGCCCAGGATGAACTTTTCTCATGTTGGAGGCCACTGGAGTGACTGACATTTGTAAATGCATGAGGTCACCTAGGCAACCACAGCCTGGAGCGTCTACTAGTGATCAAAGCGATGCATGAGGGGAGCGCTGGGGTGGGGACACAACACCAAAAGACAGATAGTTACATCTGAGTGGAAGACTATTGCCTTGTACCGTTGTCATCAGTAGTAAGCTCTTGTATTTTTGTCTCTCCCTCGTAATGTAATTAATTTTACTACTGCTGATATTTAAAGACACCAGTACAGAAGTACTGTATGTAACTTTCAGAAAGCAGTTTCTTCTGTCCAGCAGCTTTTTATAGCACTGCCAGTGAAACTTTATGAAGTAATTAAGATGTGTTTTCATTTGTGGATGGCGCACACAAAGTCGAGCAGATTTACAGTGGTAAGGCAGATCTGAGCATTTCATTGGTGTAAACATCTTTGCTTAGGAATGGTCTGAAGCGTGGAACCAGGACACAGCGAGGGTAAATGTGGAGTGGGTCTGGCACCGGTGTCGCTGTTACGCTGCCCATCCGGCAGTTTCTTCCACACAGGTCTGATAAGTTTACTGTGATCAGACTAAAGTAGTCAGAACCAACAGTGACGCCACAGCCAGAGTACAAAGCAGAAATCTGTGAGCTGATCATTTTCTGTAGGTTAATCACTCCCAGAGACCTCTTTGACACTGTTATATCATTTTCAGGTTATAATTAGATATCTAATTATATGTAAAACACTGTTATTCCTTTTGATTGTACCCACACAAGGTCACACGCACAACTGCTTTTTAACAAGTACATGATATTTACTGGTATGGTAGCAGAGCATCAGTGTAACCAGTTCATTAGGCAGTTCAGAAATGGCACATAGCGCTTTATTCCTCTGGGCACCCGAAGCCTGTTCTACTGCAAGCGTCATTTAACCATTTGCACTCACATTCACACAAGCACTTTCTTTACACCTGAGAGCTTTTCTCTAACAGTCACATACACATTGAACTTGGGGTTCAGTGTTTTGCAGACTGGAGGATGAAGTCATCAGTCTTCCTCCTGAGCCAACCTGAAGTACAATTCCAAAAAGTTTTCATGCTGTGTAAAATTTAAATAAAACAGAATTGGCTCATCTTTATTCCTGATAGAACACAGAAAGCATATCAAATGTTTAAACGGAGAAAACATATCATTTTAAGAGAAATATGTAATATTTTAATTTGATGGCAGCAGCACATCTCAGAAACAGGGTCATGCTTCCCACTCTGTAGACTTTGGGAGAGGAATGCTGTCCCATTCTTGTCTCATAGAGATATTTTTCACTTTATGATGCTCCACCAGCTGGTAACAGCAAGGACTCTTCTACTATGAAGGCTTTCCATGAAACACATGCCATCTGGATGGGAGTATATGCTGCTCTAAAACTGCCAACTCCAGAGGCACTGATGCACTGCCACACCATCAGAAACGCAGGTTTTTGAACTGAGCACTGACAGCAAGTCGGATAGTCTAGAAGACGCAGTGTCCATGTTTTCCGATTTCAAATTAAAATTTCTTCACTTTGCTTCAGTCCATTTTAAATGAGCTTTGGTCCAGAGATGGTGGCACTGTGGTGTGTGTGGACAACACAGTGAGCTGTGTTCACAGACAGTGATGTCTGGAAGTGTTCCTAAGCCCACGCACTGATTTCATAACAGGATCGTGTCTGCTTGAGGACCTGAAGATCAGCTGCATCTAATGTTGATTTTCAGCCTGGTCCCTCATGCAAAGATTTCTCCAGATTCTCTGAATCTTCTGAGCTTATGACTTTGGATGATGAGATATTCACTGTCTTTGCAACTATTTGTTGAGGAACATTATTCTGAAATTGCTCTACAATGTTGTTGAAGCACTTTTTTGCAGATCTCTCTCTCAGATGTTCTCTTTTTCCCCCAGTCCTGTTACTGACCTGTCATCAGTTTGTCTAATTACGTATAAAATGTTTCTTTTTTGTGTCACTTACTTTGTCAGCCTTTTGCCGCCCCATCCCACCTTCTTTGAAACATGCTGCTGCCATCAAATTCAAACTGATTGTTTTTACATGGTAGTACAAATATCATGAGTGTGAGTCTACCTTTACATGGCACACTCAGCAGGCACTGATTGAACCTTTCAGTTCACACAAAGCTTCAGTTCAGCCTACCTCACTCTTTTACCATGATTTCATGACAGCAGCTACACCCATTAAAAGCAAGTATTCCATGACTTTCATATTTGTAGATATGTACATGAACTCGCATTTTCTTTTGATTGTACAATGGTACACATCATATAGCAAAGACATTAAAGTGAAGTCCCACATTCCACCTGCTTCAAACGAGATGCTTCCACTGAATAACTAGAATGGTTCCATTGGAAATGGAAGAAAACACAAGCTGGTTCACGAGTTAACATCAAGGGTCTAATCATTTTAAACAGAACCAGTTAAAGAGCCAGAGCTAATTTAATATAAAAGAGTCAGTGAGACCCCGAAGACCAGCCATCGTCACCTTACCTTATATTCAAAGTTCTTACTTCCAGTTAAAGGATTACTGATGTGTCCCAAAAGTGCATCCTGTTCATCTGGACATTTTCAGTGGGAGAAATGTTTCGTCACTCATCCAGGTGACTTCTTCAGTCTCAGCTGACTGCAGGTTTCCCCAATCTTATATACAGTACATTTGCACAATGAGTGAAACTAGCACCACTGAAGGAACAGTGGGCTGGGAGGTCAGTTCCTGGATCATTAATATGCAAATTGTCATGACCACCGATCAATGGCCATGAGTCCCATTCACAGAGAGTTGGGGAATGGCATGCATCGAGACATTATTGACGTGCGTTTTGCAGTTTTCCTATGCATTTTGGTCTTTTGTCCATGGAAACCATGTGGGTGTAGCATAATGTGAGGGTACACACCTTTAAAGGATATTTAGATCTAATGTGTGTTTCTGTATCATTTAGTATCAAGTTATTGGCAAAATCTAAAATTGACAAATCTACTAGCGTGAATCACAACACTTCATATACAAGCACAGTGCTCCATGTATTTGCTTTGTTCAAATGTACAATCATGTGTAAAGAAAACAGAACATTTAGAAGACTTATTTTGTTCATTTGTTGCATTTTGGAACATAATTAGTTACATACACAACACTAAAATAACAGTTTGCACACTGCCAGCCTGTTACACACAGAAACTATGACGTATTGAGCATGGTCTGCTGCAGAAAACTGGATTATCTTTTTCAGACAGCTGGCTAAAACTATGCTGTCTCAAGCTAATAGACTGTAAACCTAAGCTGCCCGCTGGAAGCTCAGCTTCAACAGCAGTTTCCTGTCTGACTGCCGCCCCCTGACTCATCCACCAGTGGCTGTACTGACGGATGAGAGTGCATTGTACCATGATGTGCTTACAGTTAAGCATATTCCATATAAAGTAGTCTCACACATACACAAGCATGCATCATTACAACCAGTAACATGTGATTTAAGATGGTGCTGCATTGTATCTTATGTGATAAAAAGCAGGTTTGCTCAAAATGTCAGACTTTTTGTGGTGTAATAAAATAGCAAATCTGGAGCTCCACAGTGTGCCAGCTGTTAATTTGTTATCCATTCATCTTTGGCCCAGAACCTGCCCTAATTCTTGTGTGGATGTGTGTAGATTTTTGTAGTTATGCATATAAACTTACCTCAAATGTTAGCAAAATAGGCGTGTCACAGCTACCCATGTCAAATAAAAATGAAAGTCAGTTTCTGAGTTTGAAAAATTGAATGATGCAGTCAAAATAATGTCGTCCTCACAATGTGAAAACCTAAAAAGAAGAATATCTGCAAACATGAGGGTATTGTTCTAAAATGCATTTGTGAATAACAGTAGTGATAAATCTGAAGGTGGTAGAAGCTTTACTGACCACTTTGAACAGGTTTCTTCTCCGCCTGGAGAATGGATCTCAGTTCTGATAGTCTCATGGAGATACATATTAATATGGAGTATCTGTCAATAACATAATTTAGCAAGAAACATTTATCAGTAGAGTTTAAGTATCTTAAGTATCTGCAGGTGGAGCCGTCGTCCTGCTTAAACCATGTTTTGTTTTTTACTCTCCCAATAAGCTACGACATCTTTCATTAAAAATTGCTACTTTATTGCTACTAAATTATCCACATGTCAGGAGGAAATCTCAGCAGACTGCCACTCTCCAGGGCTAAAGTGTGTTTTAATCGATTGCCAAGGTAACATCCAAAAAAAGCAAAAATGCATCACTGTACATAGACACATGTAGCGCACACTAAAATGACAAGGTCTGCAATCAGTTTTATTATATACACAGATAGCTGTCCATATCTCTGATTTAAAATATCTATATATTCATTTTACCAGCTGCTTTTATTACCCACACAGGATAAGAATATTACCCAAAGCATTGGCAGAGCTCTTCTACTGTTCAGAGAGGCAGATATCAAGTTCCCTGTGGAGCTTTTCATTCTTTGCAGCGTTGAATGACGTGTTTTCTACGATGTATATGTGTGTGCTCCAAAGCCATGGTCGAAGGACAGCATATTCAGAAGAAATTGTGCGTTTTGTCATGATGCAGCCATGGTTTATTGTGATGATGATTCATTTATGTCTAATGTACAATTTGGTGTCTTAAATGTGTGATGAAAAAACTAAGAAATAAAAGTCATCTGCAAGCCATAATGTGGTCTGCTTTTCCATCTCTATTGTGGAATACAAATACAAATACTGCTACCAATACAAAGCGAGAACGATCAGATGACCCCTGTGAGTCAGCACTTGTGCAATGGTGGGAAAAAGGAACTCCCTTTTTAACAGGAGGAAACCTCCAGAAAGACCGGGCTCTGGGAAGGGCAGTCATGAGCCAGCACCAGTTGTGGGGTAAAGAGGTGCGTAGTGAAAGGATAAGATTGGATTGATAAAGAATTTGGAGAAGATGTTTTATTAATTGTGCTTTGTAAGAAAGAATTGTTTCATGTTTGTAACATTTTTACCTTCAGATATTCATAAATCAAAGACTATGTGTCACAATTATCCTCTTTTTTCCTGTTCTGAGGCAATTCACAGACAATTTCAAAGACAAGGATGGAGCGCTTCTGTTCAGCCAGGCAGGGAGCCAGTTCTGCTGTAGCGCCTTTGAATCTGGCCTCAATGTTACATAGTGAGAGCTGAAAAAAGGATCTGTAACTGCATCTACTGACACATGGCTCCAGCATAGGAAGCGCTGGATTCCTGGTGCTGGGGCAGGCCAGCTGGGCCCAAGACCAGTCTTTGTTTACTGGAAATGAGTACAATGGATTCAGGAAGGCCCACCAGCAGTGGCTGTTGGAAGAAGTATGAAATTGATGTTTCTGCTACATTTGGGATCTGAGTGATCGATGAAAACAACAAGATGAGATAAAAGTAGTAAAGTAATCTTCAGCTTTTATTTAACACTATTTATATACAAATAGAATAATCCATGGACCTTTTGTCTCCCCCCACTCGTGAGAAAATAGCTGCTAAATAATCCACTGTGTTCACTAACTACCAGTGGTGATTTATAAGACCTGGACATTCAAATTTGAAACATAATGGGTCAAAAAGAAGAAAAAGGCAAAAGATTTGGCTCAGACACACAAATATGTTGGAAAGTCTTCCTAAGTAACCCCTGACAAAACAGCACATCAAGCTGATGCAGATATGACATCAAAACGAACTTGCAACAGCTTCAATTACCAGCTGTTCGTCCATCTTCTTCTACTTAACCATTTCAGGGTCACAGTGGGCAAGAGCCTAACCAAGGTGTAAGGTTTTGCAAGGAGAAATGAGAGACAGACAACTATTCACACGTATGGGCAATTTAGATTCACCAAACTTAACCCCAATAACTGCATGTCTTTAAACTGTGGAAGGAAGCCAGAGTACCCAGAGAGAACCCACGCAGACATGACGTGAAAGGACAGCGCCAGGATGCTGGATTTAAACCCAGGTGCTAACCACCCAACCACTGTGCTGCACATTTACCAAAATATTTGTCAAACTGTTTGCTTTTTCTATAATGAACCATTTAAACGTTTTTTACAAATGAAGATTACAGATAAACTGTGATTGTGACTTAATGATATATTTCAGTTACTTTAGAAAAAGAAATGTTGTTTAATGAAAATTACTCTACAGCCAATGAGCTCCATGCAAACGCATGGGTTGGACGCAGGTTCCGCCAGAAGACAAGCTAATAAATGATGCCGTACTTCAGGCATGAACATTCTAATAATCCAGTCATTTAGACACAAATCACGACTTTGCTGTAGCAGACTGGTTTTGGTTACTGTTTTCCTGATGTACCCGATGATCACACAAATGAAAGGACAAACACTGGTGAATGTGAAAGACCAAATTCTTGATGAAGTCTTTCACTTTCAGTGTCAACTAAATAAAGAACTTGAATATGAAATACAGAAATAATACCCATAATACAGTGTAAACTTGGTTTCAGAGAGCAAACTTAACCCAAGCACTTTACACTGGTGCTGATGACTGAGACGTTTGCAGAGTTTTGTTTCTCTGGCGACAGCAGAGGACGGTCACCGTGACGATGACGATGAGGACTGTTAACATGATGAAGCCTACACCAACCCATGCTCCAACACTCAAATCTGCAGAAAGAACGAGGGTCACTGTTAAATAGACTGGTTCTACCTGAGCACTCAAAGTGCTTTATACAACATGCCTCATTCACACACAGACACACACACACACACACACACACACACACACACACACACACAGAGAGAGAGAGAGAGGGGGAGATCATTACAGTTTTTTACAGACGCTAGGACACATGTCCCAATACTTAGGTCACTTTTGCAAAACTCTTCACACAATCCTCCTAACTGACCCTCAGCCTGGCAAAGCAGTTCATTTCACATTCAAAATGCACTACAACTACCAAAACACTTCATTCACTAGCAAAGGTTGACAGCCGACAAACACACTTTGTCATCCACAAAACAATGACCTAAAAAACACTAACAACATGTAGCATTACACAGTGTTTTCCTGTGTGAAACAAGGACACATCTCTGTTTATAATTTCAATATATGTTACTGGAATGAATCAGACATCATGCAGAATTCGTTACAGTTTTTTACAGACGCTAGGACACATTTCCCAATACTTAGGTCACGTTTGCAAAACTCCTCACACAGTGAGCACAACAGAAGTCTATGTGGGCTAAACTGAGGACCAGTTATCATTGTCTTGGCTCAAAATGCATTCAATGACTACATCTCTCAAATTTCATGAATCATCTTCTCACTCAGACACAACAACTGCCAAAAAGCTTTGTACGGACAGGACATTTTGCATGTGCTTACATACTGTTTTCAAAACTGTTACAGTTTTTTCTGAATGCTTAAACCCTAACTGTGATTCCTGTAGCACAATCTCTAAAACTATTCAGACTTATAGCAAAACCACTCACTGAGTTTGCAAAACTAAAAGCACAAAAACTGCCTTGCACTCAGTTTGCAATTTTGTAACACACACTTTGCAAAACTGTAGGCACAATTCACTGTACAACACTCAATTACCAAATTTCCAACACACTCCTAGCAAAAGTATACACATGTATGGCTATCATTAACACTAATCTGCCAACTGTCTGGCACACTTTCACATGTGAAAACTTTTTTAGATAATTAGTTCACTTTGCAGTCAGCCTAAGCACTATAATACAGGTAAGCTGTGTGTGCGGAGTACAATGGAGGGAGCAGGAAGAGTGAGAAGTAGAGGAGGCCGAGGAAGAGGACGTGGAGGTGAAGAAGTAGGATGAAGAGGACGACAAGGAGGAGCAAGAGGAAGACGAGGAGGGGGGATAGGAAGATGAGGAGGGGGGAGAGGCAGATGAGGAGGGGGGATAGGAAGATGAGGAGGGGGGAGAGGCAGATGAGGAGGGGGGAGAGGAAGGGTAAGAAGAGTAAGAAAGAGAATTGCTGATGACATCAGAGCTACAATAGTGGACCATGTAATCAACCGTGGAATGACCCTGAGGGTAGCTGGCCAACGGGTCCAGCCTAACTCGAGCCGCTACACTGTAGCAAGTACCATAAGGACATCTTGAAATGAGAATCGGTTAGTACAGTCACTTTGCACAAAGATTTGTAGCACTGCCATATGCCAATGCGAAACACACCAAATATAAAAATAAAAATAAAATAAAAATACATAAATATAAATACATGATGTCTGATTCATTCCAGTAACATATATTGAAATTATAAACAGAGATGTGTCCTTGTTTTACACAGGAAAACACTGTGTAATGCTACATGTTGTTAGTGTTTTTTAGGTCATTGTTTTGTGGGTGACAAAGTGTGTTTGTCGGCTGTCAACCTTTGCTAGTGTTCTGGAGGAATGTGTTCATTTGAGACCTGAATGAAGTGTTTTGGTAGTTGTAGTGCATTTTGAATGTGAAATGAACTGCTTTGCCAGGCTGAAGGTCAGTTAGGAGAAATGTGTGAAGAGTTTTGCAAAAGTGACCTAAGTATTGAGAAATGTGTCCTAGCGGCTGTAAAAAACTGTAATATTTGTTTATGTATTTTTATTTTTTTGCACTAAGTAATCCCAAAATACAAGAATTTGTATACACACCATCCACTGATACACATACAATAGTAATGCTAATCTACTCGGTCTCCTCCATTTGGCCACAGGTTCTCATCCACATCACATCTTATGTCATCTAGGGCAACACACCTAGGAAAGAATCTTCTGGCTGCCAGAATTGAAGGAGTTGAAAAATTGAAGGAGTAACACCTGTGTAGAGGTTCATCTACAATGAGAATCAGCTGTGGCTGGTTAAACTGCATTTTTAGATTTAGAATATGTTTCAATAAAATATTGCTGTTGGATTTTGCTGTCTTTTCAAGTTTTGCATTGTGTTATTGTTTTGGCCATAAGTTTAACAGTTTTGAAAACAGTATGTAAGCACATGCAAAATGTCCTGTACGTACAAAGATTTTTGGCAGTTGTTGTGTCTGAGTGAGAAGATGATTCATGAAATTTGAGAGATGTAGTCATTGAATGCATTTTGTGCCAAAACAATGATAACTGGTCCTCAGTTTAGCCCACATAGACTTCTGTTGTGCTCACTGTGTGAGGAAGTTTGCAAAAGTGACCTAAGTATTGAGACATGTGTCCTAGCGTCTGTAAAAAACTGTAAATCACATCCTGTCAGCCAGTCCCTTATGTCTGAGAAAGTTGTCACAGTGGATGACTCCACATATTTGGCACAGATGTTCAGTGCCCTCCTATTTATACAGCACTCGGAGTACACTAGCTTATGACCCACTGAGGCTGGGTGTGCCTCCTCCTAATCGTGAGCTGTTGATTTTTCACATAAGGCTCCAAGTGTTAACCACGATACTATGAAGCCAATGGAATCAAATCAAATCTGACAAAATACCAAATTAAGGTGTCTTAATTTCCAGCAGGGGGCAGCACTCTCCCTCTAATGCTGATATACACTGGTTGTTTATTACTCTGGTCTTGAGTACTTAAAGAGGAAGAAGCTGCAATTGAAACAACTAATAACAAATTTCAGTATGTATTCACCAAAGCTGAAATAGTTTACAGAGTTGCATGTAGAATATGTGTACCTTGCAGATTGTCCTGGGAACTTTCTGTGCACTGCTGCATGCTCCAGGATCCCTGCTGAGTGGCTTTGGGTCTGGATCTGATGAACGTTGCCACCATGAAGCAGTAACTCTCTCCTTTATCCAGCCCCGGTATCACTTTCATACTTGAGTTTGATATCTCATCTCTCTAAGGGGTAACAGCAGGACAGATTACTGTCATTCATCTGTAAACATTTAACCAACTAACCAAGCAGACATTTGGATGTTTGGGTCAAGTCTTCATTTGACTGATCGTAAGACCAGGCCCAGCAGAAAACAGCTAGCCTACACACACAAATGCCACATTGTTGTTCTTTATTTCAAATTCTTAGAGCTGCAGTTCTGGATTTTTAGAAGATGTCCAATTACATTGGTAATACTGACCAGTGTTGAATGAAACTAGCCATAGGCCCTAAATCTAAAGGCCCAGATGAACTTGTTACTAACTAACTAACTAACCCACCCACTGTGTGGGTGCCTATAGAATGGGCTGACCACACTAAGCAGAGAGGGACCCATAGTAAGGCCCATTGCTAGCCCATATTCTTCGTGTGAGCAAGCCTAACGTGGAGCACTAACAGAATTACATGAAAAAGGTGTAATTTTTTCAGTTTAACAACATAATTTGCAGCTCATTTCACTTTTAGCGTTAACATCAGATTACCTTTCCTGTGCTTCCAGACTTGTAGTAGCGGATCTTATAATTAAGATCTTTTTTGAAAATGTCTCTGATGCTGAGCTGCTTCCCACGATCATAAATGGAGGTTAAAGGATCAGTGATGTTCACTATTACTCTTCTGTCATCCAATGGCGCCACAGTGAAACTCACAGCACTGATGTTACCTGGGGACAGGACCAACCAACAGTTATGCTGAGACTGCCTGCAAAGGTTTATTCATGCGCTAAAAGTCAGTTCAGTTAGTTTACAACATCATTACTAGAGCGAGTGAGTTTTTGAGTGGATGGGTGCTCTACTAAACATTATGCAGAATGCCTGATTGGTGCAGGTATGGTAGCCTTGACATTATGGGCTCAGCCACAACAGGGATCAGGATGCATGGATGACCTGATCAGGTCCAGGCTTTGATTGACATTAAGCTGTGAAGGCTAAGGGTGTGTGTGTGTGTGTGTGTGTGTGTGTGTGTGTGTGTGTGTGTGTGTGTGTGTGTGTGTGTGTGTGTGTGTGTGTGTGTGTGTGTGTGTGTGTGTCATATATAACCTACTCTCTCTATAGGGATTGAACCTGGAAGATTGAGTGTGAGGGAGTTCATAGTCCATGTCCATGATTTCTGTTTGAACATCAGCAAAGTAGGCCCTGTGAAATAGGGACACAAAGAATACATATGCTTTGGAGGCACATTCATCTGCACTTATATAACACATTACGAGTCAAACGTTTGGACACACCTTCTCATTTAGTCATTTTTCTTTATTTTCATGACTATTTACATTGTAGATTCTCACTGAAGGCATCAAAACTATGAATGAACACATATAGAGTTATGTAGTAAACAACAAAGTGTGAAACAACTCAAAAAATGTATTTTAAATTCTTCAAAGTAGCCGCCCTTTGCCTTGATTACTGCTTCGCACACGCTTGTCATCCTGTCGATGAGCTTCGTAAGGTCGTCACCTGAAATGGTTTTCCAACAGGCTTGAAGGAGGAGATGATGAGAACTTGTTGACCTCATTCTGCCAACCTGATTTCTGCACAACACAACTGATGGTCCCAATCCCATAAAAACGGCAAGAAATTCCACAAATTACTCCTGACAAGTCACACCTGTGAAGCGAAACCATTTCAGGCGACTACATCATGAAGCTCACCGAGAGAAGGCCGAGGGTTTGCAGCTCTGTCAACAAAGCAAAAGGGTATTTATCAATGTTTTTTTTCTTGCTACATAATTCCATATATGTTGCTTCATATGATTTAATGTCTTCAATTTGTAAAGTAAAGATAAAGAAAAACAATTAAATGAGAAGGTGTGTCCAAACGTTTGACTGGTAGTGTACATATAACTTTTCTTGAGTAAAATCACAGAGCACAAATATTGCTGACAATAAGAAAAAAATCAAAAGTAAAAGTATAAAGTAAGCTCGATGTAAACCTACCAGATGTGTTTAAGGGTGATGGAAGTGTTCTTACCTATCCGAGGCCTTGAGGGACTGAGTCAGGTCACATTCTGATGCTGATATTTGGATACAATTAAGACTTTCTTCCCAGTCAGCATCTTCACTGCAAGTCACACGGCAGTTACTGACATGCGCTTATGAAAACAGTTTTTAAAACTCAATGGAAATGTTCTGCTTGACATGTCTGGATTGTGTTGTTTTTTGGCAAGCAAATATTTCCTCCTGTACACATAGTCATGATATATGCAAGCAATACATCGAGGTTAATTCACTTTTTCAGTTATTTATTTGAATCACTCTATCACTGTGACTGCCTGCCTGTAGGTGTGAACTCTTTCTTTAGGTTCTAGGTGTTCTTCCTCGATGACAGATGCAGGACACTTGAAATATTTAGTCTTCCCAGCTCATGGGGCTCTCTGGCTCTCCCTCGCCACCTTGACTTCCCATTGAACCCCATGAGTTGTATGATCTTGTTAAAGATGTTCATTAGAAACTAACATAGTGTTGTGTCAGTTTAGGACCAAAGCTGGGAAGGCTCGTAAAGAATTGACCAGGTAATCCACGGGACAACTGCTGCCTAAGCGGAAACCGTTAGCTGCCCCACATGTGTCAGGAGTATTGGAACGGCTGAGACGCATTTTCTCTCAAACTTAAATGTGCTGTGGGCCACTGCGGGCACTGTCATCTCATTGGAGGGCCACTTTAGTGTTCAAGTAGTACAAAAAACCCAAACAAACAAGAAAACACAAACATTTCCATTTTTTTTTTAATTTCAAATATTGTATAACAAGGTAAAACTGCAAATGTTTTCCCCTCACTCTTAACTAACCGAAGCCTTTCATTGAACTACCAAATAGACACACTGGTACTCTCTCTCTCTTGCGTTATATTTCTTCATGTCAATATATGGGCCAGAAGTAGGGGTGACGTGGGCCACAAGTGGCTCTATGGCTTTCAAACCCCAAAACATACTGCGCCAACAATTGGTCCGCCCCAACGATCTGGTCCCACAGCTCAAACAGAGTAATCTAGTGTTCACCAAACCTGTTCAAAGAGCCACAGGCCCAGAAGCAACCTCCGACGGGCCCTGCCTGCGGCAGAAACGCAGAGTAAAACAAATAAACCACACAGCTGGCGAGATAATCTTTGAGAAGATTTCAGCTTTTTTTGAGGACAGTGGTAATGAAGCATGTCTGTATGCTTGTAAATGGGCTGGTTCTTATATAGCACTTTTCCACTCTCACTGAGCACTCAAAGCGCTTTACACAACTTGTGCATTCACCCAGTCACACAAGCACTTTATCTAAGGTTTTAGTGCTTGTATCACTCCGATGGATGCATCGGAGGGCAACATGGGGTTAATATCTTGCCCCAGGATATTTGGTATGTAGACTGGAGGAGCCTGGGATCGAACCACCACCCTTCTGGTGAGTAGATCATCATGGCTTCATCCATGGCAGGAAAAGTGAGTGGTTTGGCTGCTGCACCTCAAACCTTTATTGCATTGTGCAGCAGATGGTGTTGTGCGCAAAACTAAGCACAGAGCTCAAAACAACAATGGACAGTGTGATGGCTACAATTGATTAAAGCCTCCAGCACTGCTTATTCCACATGCTGCTCTCAGAAATGTCTGCTGAGCACCATGACCTGTTATTGCACAATGATGTCAGGTGGCTGTCCAAAGGCAGTGCACTGGAGTATTTCTGTGATCTCAAAGAGGAGAGCACAACTTTCCTCTGCAACAGCAGGCAAAAAAACAGCAGAAACACATTTGAACTGCATGAGGACAACAGCTTCATGGCCAGTGTCTGCTTTCTGAGCGACATATTCAAAACATGAATGACCTCAATGTGGGACTACAAGGCAGAGGCAAAACTGACACTGAGCTTGTGGAACAGATGCGTGCACTCCAAGCCAAGCCGAACCTTTCACCACCGACTTGAGCACAGGCCGGTTGCTGCATTTTCCAGGGCTCTGCAAAAGCATCTCATCTGCGGCACAAGTCATGGATGTGATGACTGATTTCACTGCGAGGTTGAAAGAGAAGTTTTCTGGTCGATTGGATGGACTTGCTCTACGCACAAAGGTGATGAGTTTTGCCAGAGACCCATTTAGTGTTTTAACAGAAGGGCCAAACAAAACAAATGTCAGGTTACTGTAGACTTGTGTACTGTTGATTTAAAACAAACCTGCATTCCCTCAGTGTGCAGCAGTAAATGTTGTATTCATATGTGTTACTGCTATGGGTTTGTGCACTGATAGCTTTGATAGGATTGATTGTTCTTTTTAAATTCTGTTAAATGCACTTTAAGATGTGTCCGGGTCACATAAGTATGAACTTTATTTTGAAAGGGAATTGTCCAAATATTTTTTATTTTTTTATTTCAAATGTGAATAAAAAAAGTGTTGCTACTAGCGCAGGCTCTCTTCAGCTATAGCTCATTTATATGTTTTTTCATGTGCATGTGTGAAATGTCACAAGATTTAAAAGGGAAAAAATAATAAACAACTTTTTTTCAATACATTTGTGTTGGTTTGAAACTTATCGTGATCTGCTGCTGACTGGCTGCTAAACAATATCTGGCCCAGATATATTCCTTGGTTTTAAAATCTGGTCCAACTAACTTTATAGCCGTGGTGTACACTGTTGTGCCAGGAGGATTGCCGTGATTTACACACTGTGGGAAACCAAAAACCATCTGGATCCATTTCAGTTCGCATACCCGTCAAACTGCTTGACCGATAATGCATTTTCAACTGCCCTTCACTCAGCCCTCACACACCTGGACACGAGAGACTCATGTATCAGAATGCTGTTCATAGACTTCAGTTCAACATTCAACAGGATCATTCCACAGGAGCTCAGACGTGAACTGGATCAGCTGGGGATCAGCACCTCGCTCTGTAACTAGTTGCTGGATTTCCTGACAGGAAGAGGCGATCGTGGCTCAAGAGTTGGGTATTCGTCTTGTAATCGGAAGATTGCGCCAGCTCGGACAGTCTCGGTCATTGTGTCCTTGGGCAAGACACTTTACCCTACTTGCCTACTGGTGTTGGCCAGAGGGGCCGATGGTGCAATATAGCAGCCTCGCTTCTGTCAGTCTGCCCCAGGGCAGCTGTGGCTACAACTGTAGCTGCCTCCACCAGTGTATGAATGCGAGTGAATGAATAGTGGCATTGTAAAGCGCTTCGAGGGTCTCAAAAGTGCTATATAAATGGAATCTATTATTATTATTATTATTATTATTATTATTATTATTATTATTATTATTATTATTATTATTATTATTATTATTATTATTATTATTAAGACAGCAGGCAGTACAGGTCAGCAGCAACACCTCCAGCATACGAACGCTGAATACGGGTAATGGAATACATCCAGCAACCAAGCTGCTCTCAGCGTCAAAGACTCCAACCTAAAGAAACACTTCAGTGTCTTCGATGTACTATTGCTGTGATTTATTACTATTAATGAAGGCTGCATTACAACCTGCTAGCTGCAAATAATCACGTGCAGCTCTGAAAGAAGACAGAAAGAAAACATATTACTAATAAAGAAATAATTTTCTATACAAGATCACTGCAAAAAGTGCAGCCTCACCTAATGTCCCCCCTACTGTTGCTCATTTTATATTAAGATTTAGAAATCTAGTTGGTGTTACTTTCAGAACTGCTCGTGATCACTTGCAGCTAGCAGGTTGTTAATGCTGTCCATCAAGTCTAACAGTCTGCAGTCTATGTGTCATGACCCCACGGTGTTCAGCAAACTGGACCTGCGAAACGCTTACCACCTGGTGAGGATCCGGGAGGGAGATGAGTGGAAGACCGCTTTCAACACTCATATCGGACACTATGAGTATCTCGTCATGCCCTTTGGCTTAACCAATGCGCCCGCGGTCTTCCAGGCCCTTGTTAACGATGTTCTGAGGGATTTTATTAATCGATGTGCTTTTGTGTACCTTGATGATATTCTCATTTTCTCTAAGTCCCAGGCGGAGCACGAGAGTCACGTGAGGCAGAACCGGTTGTTCGTGAAAGCGGAGAAATGTGAATTTCACGTTGACACGGTGGCCTTCCTTGGCTATATCATCTCTCAGGGGGATCTCAAACCTGACCCCGAGAAGGTCCGGGCCGTGGTGGACTGGCCTCAACCGCCGAACCGCCAGCAACTCCGACGGTTCCTAGGATTCGCCAACTTCCACCGACGCTTTATAAAGGACTACAGTAAGATCGCCTCACCGCTCACTGCGCTTACCTCTCCCAAAGTTCCTTTTCAGTGGGACCTCTCTGCTCAGGAGGCCTTTTCCCTACTAAAGGAGAAGTTCACTACCGCCCCCATCCTCCGTCAGCCCAACCTCAGGCAACCGTTCGTGGTGGAGGTGGATGCTTCGGACTCTGGAGTGGGAGCAGTTCTGTCTCAACGATTTGAAGGTACGCTCCATCCCTGTGCATTCTTTTCTCGTCGTCTCTCACCCGCAGAACAGAACTACGGCATCGGTGATCGGGAGCTGCTAGCGGTCAAACTGGCCCTGGAGGAGTGGAGGCACTGGCTTGAGGGCGCGGAACACCCGTTCATCGTGTGGACCGACCATAAGAACCTTGAGTACATCCGGTCCGCCAAACGCCTAAATTCACGACAAGCCAGGTGGGCCCTCTTCTTCACAAGATTCAATTTCACCATCACTTACAGACCAGGGTCGCGCAACGTGAAGCCCGATGCACTCTCCCGTCAGTTTTCCAGTACGGAAGGAGACTCCGATCCAGAACCGATTCTTCCAGCTACCTGTGTTATTGGAGCTGTCACATGGGAGATCGAAGCTCTCGTGCGCGAGGCCCAGGATACTGACCCCGACCCGGGGACGGGCCCCCTGGTCGGTTGTTTGTCCCTGCTGCTGTCCGACCTCAGGTACTCCACTGGAGCCCGCCGCACCATCACCTTCCTCCAGCGGTTTTTCTGGTGGCCCACCTTGGACAAGGACGCCAGGGAGTACGTTATGCCGTGCGCCACGTGTGCCCGGAACAAACGTCCCAACCGACCACCCGCCGGGCTTCTTCAACCACTCCCCACGCCAGGACGGCCATGGTCTCACATAGCGCTGGACTTCGTTACGGGGCTCCCACCGTCATCCGGTAACACCACCATCCTCACTATTGTTGACCGTTTTTCTAAGTCGGCTCATTTCATTGCCCTCCCCAAGCTCCCTACAGCCCTGGAGACCGCCCAGCTGCTCACCACCCACGTCTTCCGGCTTCATGGCATTCCGATGGACATCGTTTCCGACCGGGGACCCCAATTTACCTCTCGGGTTTGGAAGGAGTTCTGCATGCAGATCGGCGCCGCGGTCAGTCTCTCTTCGGGCTTCCACCCTCAGAGCAATGGACAGGCCGAGCGTACCAACCAAGAGCTCGAAGCGGCACTCCGCTGTGTCGTCTCTCTCAACCAGGCCACTTGGAGCGAGCAGCTCCCCTGGATTGAGTACGCCCACAACTGCCTGACCTCTTCAGCCACTGGACTGTCGCCGTTCGAAGCCTCATTGGGCTACCAACCACCCCTGTTCCCGGCCGTGGAGGGTGAGCATGCCGTCCCATCAGTACAACATCATTTCCGCAGGTGCCGCCGGGCCTGGCGGTCCACCCGAGCCGCTCTGCTGCGGACGGCGGAGCGCAATAAAGAGATCGCTGACCGCCACCGGATCCCTGCGCCTGCCTATACAGTTGGGCAACAGGTATGGCTCTCCTCACGCTTTGTTCCCCTTCGTGCAGAGTCGAAGAAACTTTCCCCGGCTTTCATCGGTCCGTTCGAGATTGAGGCCCTGGTCAATCCGGTATCCGTCCGTCTGAAGCTGCCTCGCAATATGCGTATCCATAATGTTTTCCATGTCTCCCAGGTCAAGCCCGTGCTCTCCAGCCCGTTGTCGCCGAGGGGCTCCCGTTGAGGGGGGGGTACTGTCATGACCCTGTGCCTTCTCGGCTGACTCTGTATGGCTACAAGTGTTTTTGTTGTGCTGCATCTCTCTCTCTCCCCTGCACTGCGCTCTACCGGGGCGGAGTCATGACGGCTCCAGCCCCTGGCTCGGACACCTGCAAGCAATCATCTCACTCACTTCTTAAGGCGGCTGCTGAGAGTGCTTCCTCGCTGGATTATTGTGTAACACTCGCCAGTGTCATCACCTATCTGAGCCTTTTTCTGAGTTTCTGTCGTGCCACTACTTACCTGCCTTTCCTCTCTGTGCCAGGATTCTCGCCAGCCTGAGGACCGCCGTTGGTGAGCTAAAGCCAGAGTCCGAGCTACCTGAGCTTCAGTGGATTTTGTACATAGCCCTCTTCTTCCCGTGCCTGTGCTTCCCGGAGACCCTCTTCCTGTGCCCCCTCACCTGTATATATTCGCACCTGGTGTCTGTGTGTGTAAATAAAACGTGAACTTTAGTGACGGTCTGACTCCGAGTCCCTCCTGAGCCTGACACTATGAACTAACCAATGGTAGCTCGGTGGCGAGTAGCCTTCAAATTTAAATTCAAAATGTATTTGTGTAGCACATTTAAACTGGGTTGACCGAAGTGCTTCACAATCGGCTAAAAACAAGAGAAAACAACAGAGAAACACAGATAAACAAGAAGACAGTGAATTAACAATACAAACATAAAACAGGCCTGATGGTACTCATACTGAACTCAAATTAAAAGCCAAAGTAAAGACGTGAGTTTTAAGACGCAATTTAAAAGACTGAATAGACTCTACAGTACGAATCTCCTCTGGCAGATTCTTCCAGAGTCTGGGCGCTGCTGCTGCGAAGGCCCGATCTCAAACGAGCCCTCGGTTGTGCTAAGAGCATCTGGCTAGATGATCTCAGTGCTCTTTTGGGGTCATACATGTTGAGGAGTTTGTTTAAATAACTAGGCGCCATATTATTTAAAACTTTAAAAGTAAGTACTCTTAAAATCAACACGATATTTTACAGGGAGCCAGTGTACATCTGCTGAAACTGGAGTGATGTGTTCATACATTCTAACAGCTGTTAAAAGACGTTCAGTAATAGTAATAAATCACAGAGCAGTAGGATAAATAGCACGAGAATATATCAAATAATCACACTGAGTAACTTAACAGAATACATTACAAACTACATTTTGGGTCAATGTACTCTGTAATCTGTAGTGGAATTTTAAAAGTAACCTTCCCAACACTGCTCCCCAAGGATGTGTTGAGCCCACTTCTCTTCACTCTGCTGACCCACGACTGCACATCATCACACAGCCTCTTCATCTAATTAGCAGACAACACAACTGTGGTAGGTCACATCAGCGACAACGATGAGACCTACTACCGGCGTTAAGTTACTAAAAGAGTTAATAGTGGTTTCCCTGAATGTGGAGAAGACTAAGGAGATCATCGTAGACTTCAGGAGAGCTAACACCATGTATGCTCCACTAACCATCAATGGTGCTGCTGTGGAGAGGGCAAGCAGCACCAAGTTCCTGGGTGTGCACATCTCAGAAGGTCTCTCTTGGTCAAAGAAAACAGCCTCACTGGTCGTTTAAGCCCAACAACAACTCTACTTCCTCCACAAACTGAGGAGGAAGAGCCTCAAAATACCCGAAGTTTAAAGGCATCTTTGAGGTTCAAAATGTGTGTGTGTGTGTGTGTGTGTGTGTGTGTGTGTGTGTGTGTGTGTGTGTGTGTGTGTGTGTGTGTGTGTGTGTGTGTGTGTGTGTGTGTGTCTCACCGTGAGAACCTGACAGTGTATGTGTAGTCAGAGGACGTCACACTCCAGCGAAGATGTGTGGTGAAGTCCAGAGACACCCAGTGGACGTCTTGTGCTCTGGGGACTGAGTTCACATCTGTGAATAAAATAAAACATCGTCAGTATTTTCCAGTTTTCCATGACTCCTGCTTCCTGTTTTCGTTGGGTTTTTGTGTTTGTTTTTATTTTACAATAACTGAATTGAATGAAGAATCTTAATGAACCATTTATTTAAGCTGGAGAAAATGATGACAACTCCCTCAACATCTTCATACTCGTAATCAGAACCAAATTAAAGTCTGCGAGTCAGCAAAGGTGGGCACAGGTCCAAAATGAGAGTTTTACATAACAGAAAGTTATACATTTTATAAAATCATAAAGCGAATGCATCTGTTAAAAACTGTAGTGGAAGATTTTGTTTAGTTCAGCATATTTAGAAAATCCCCACATCTGTGCACCGTCATGGAATGGTTAATGAGTACTCCATTACTAATATGTTTTATTCACAGACGCCTTTCAAAACACTCAAGTTTACAATACAAGCAATTCAATTACAAGTCACAGTATGGATCAAATAAAAGTTGGAAGATGTCGTAGAATTAAAAGTCAGTACAACAGAGTTTTCAGACTGAGAGCGAATCAATATTTCAAACATGGTGGTGGGAGAGCTAAAGATGAGGGGCAAATCGGTTCAAGGCTCTGAAGCCCAGAGGGGGTCCGATGAGCAGATGGCATAATGGCAGTAAGCGAGAAGGAGGATCTCAGAGTACAGGAAGGAGAGGTGATGCGATGAATATCACATTATTACACAACAGTACGTGTTCCTACCAGACGAAGCTCAGTTTGTCACTGTTTAATTTAAGAAAATTAGCAAACAACCAATATTTAATTTTGCATAAGCAGTCAGTGAGAGCAAAACTTGATGGAAAGCTAGATGCCATCAGAGTAAGAATAAAAATGCAAAAGCAGTTTTCTTTCAAATGTGACCAGAAACCCACGGGACCATCCCACTGCTATTTTCTAAATATTCTAAATTTCTTTCAGATTCTCTGCAATATTTCAGAACATCTGTAATTGTTGGACATTTTACTGCATCATAATACCAAGCATGAAACTTTAAGTCCTGTGTAAGATGCTTAACTCTTCTGTCTGTGTTCTCTATCAGATGAAGTAGAGCCTGCTGTGTTGTAAGGACTAAACTTTGATATGTGATATGCTAAAACTGAAACGAGACATGACACTGGTGTCTAGGTAAAATGTCTAACACCAGTCGCCTCTGTCTGTCTGTCTGCCGATCATGTGCTGTGTGTTTTACCTGCAGTGGTTATGCCGAAGGCAGACAGAGAGAGTCCCAGCCAAAGCAGAGTTTTTACAGTTGCCATGTTAGTACCAGCGTGTCCTTTCTCTGTCCTGATCTGTCCTGATCTGTTAGCTGAAGAGAGCAGAAGGAGCTGAAAAGGATTGGTGCCGCTTCCGTTCAGCTTCACACACAAGGGTAATGGGGTGGGGTATGCTGATCCTTCCCACATGTTTGCCTCAACATTGGGGAATGGGGGAGGAGATGTTCTGAAACAATTTGCTAAATCCGAACTGTTTTCCTTCTTATTCATCCCCTTTACGACGTTTACAGGAATTGGACTGCGATCGTGCAGTGTGCAAACTTTTGCAAAAGAATGCTTATATTTACGTTTAACCTGTCTTATCATGAAGTTCTTCTTTGTGGAAAGGAATTCGCCTGCACTCCACGGTCTGTCTGTTCAATGGTGTTTTTGTGAGTGCACGCAGTTTGATGCCCTGTTGCCTTGACAACTAATAGGCTTTGTGTGAGTGGTTCAGTTTTACTAACTTCTAGGTTGCCGGGAAACTTGTTTCTTTCTAGTTTCACTCAGCAGCAATGCATACAAATACCACACAGTACAAAATAGGATGCATTATTACAATTTTTGCTCAGTCGCTTCGAAACATTTCCCAAAACACTTTTAAAGTTCTCAGCAGTGAAGACATATTTCCATAAACATGTATGAAATACACTGCAGCTCACCCAGAGCCTCAGTTCATATTTTAAAGTCACATGTTTGTGTCAGTGAAAAGGTCACTGCCAACAAAATTAAAGGTTTAGAAATGTTGTAAGAATAATTTCTCACCTTCCAATTTCACAGTCAGGTCCAAAACATTTGCTACAGTATACTTGAGCTTGAAAAAACCTGTTAGGGATGACTGGATGTTATTGCAGCAAATACTTCTCCTCACTATGGAACAGGTGAAGAACCAGCAAGTACACATGATTCAGTCCACTGCAGTGAGATTTATGTGTTGGGCATTCAAAAAGCTCTTGATTCATCAGGACAGAAGGTTTCTTGGCAGAATGAAGGAGATCCTGCCAAGAAACATGAAATGTAGATTGTTCATTTGGTAGAAATGTTAATAATGTATATTATAATTCCAACAAAGCTTCATCTTGGAATATGACTGGCAGCTGTAAGTCTGACAAAATGTCAGCATATTTAAGTGCATATAAATGCATGGTTATCATTTGATGATATTTCATCTATAAAAACATGAATTATTTAATATTTTCGGAAACTTGGGAGAAACTAAGCTATTGAAGTAACCGTGAGGAAAAACTGAGGCTTTTAGTTAGTTAAAAAACTAAAAATAGATCACTTTGTTGTTCTAATGTCGGTTGTACAAATGCAACAAAAAACAAGACATTTATGAGAACTTTTACAGACTCTACCTTCCCTTTGCTCTCCATCCATTAGTCCCTTGGGTGAGCAGAGCAGGGAAAAATGCCAAGGAATGTGGCTGTGAAGAAAACAGTCAGCTCTTTTATATGCTTGTGGGAATTCATGCTTCCCATGATTTCACCTATTTCAGATCATCTAAAAGCCTCACTGGGAGCCAGTAACTATGTGGGAAAAGTTCAGCAGTCGCAGTCATTTCCATGAAACCTTCTGGTATCATGTAAGCACCAGAGTGACAAACGTTGGACCCTCCTCCACATGTACGCAGGAACACACACTTACTCCAAAAACCCACAAGCGTACAAAGTATTTGTCTTTTTTGGTTAGCTTCACTCCAGGATTGTTTTGTGCATTTCACTTTGTCCAGGAAACGATGATGATGTGGATTAAATACTGGAAACAGCTTTACGTGGTAAAGCGTGTGTCGTTTCTTCTAGGATTTCCTGCGTTAAAGTGTCGGAGCATCTGCTTTGCTTCTTCTCAGCACTGGTTAATAAACAAAGCATTGCTGTAAACAATGAGAGCCCGGACACATGTTTCTGATCACTGCAGCACCAACACCAGCGCACACATGCAACACGAAATCAGTGTGATGGTGCAGCCAGTCTTGTAAAATTCACTGCTCAACAACCAAGTCAGTGTTTACATCAAGTAAACATAGTGACAGGTCCAAAAGTAGTTGTTTTTCCTTTTTTAAGTGCAGTTTAACAGTAAATGAAGGGTTTAACAAAAGTATTGCATTAACCTTTAAAGAATGAAAACCATTTCTATGCGCAGTTCTCCATTTTCAGAGGCTAAAATGCACCATTAACTGGAAAGTATTTTCCTGGTGTGGTGAGGCCTGCTTCCTCATTACTTCATAACAAATAAAGCAAACACAACATATGCAGTTGATTCCAACTCTGGAATTTGCATCTGGTAACTTTTAAGGCTTTTAATTCTCAATGAGGCCCAGCGAAGACGAAGAGGCCGAAAACCCCAAACAAACTATCAGACAGAGCAAAACCTCTACGTACATACGTACATTGTTAAACGAAGGAATACTTTGGTAAACACAGCAACACTGTCTCTGGTGGGCTCTACAGCCCACAACATACAGTGAGCTCTCAGTCTATTCAATGCAGATTTTGTAAACAGAAAACTACTGTAGAAAAGTGTCTCCAAAGCCTGCCTGCGTAGTCGCAGTGATGCTGTTCTTCTCTTTTTAGAATAATAAACATCCACCCAAGCAAACTCTGAAAATCACCACTAATCCCTTCTGTGCTGTGCTCAGCCAAGTGCTGTCCCGAGAGCTTTAAGTGGTGCCTTAGACTTAATTTGTAGACATAAGACAGAAAGGCTTGACTAACAAAGTGTAATATTTCAGCAGCGTCCTCCCTATGCTGGAATGTTGAAATCTAATGAGTGATAGTCATGTAAGGAATGCCAGTTTCACGGAAGGAGTCAGCATGGTGTTCACAAGGTTGCAAGGAAATTTAATGACTCACCCGGTCACTCTGACACATCTCACTCAAGTACCTGACTCACATCGTAGCAGTGTACATGTCTGCCTGTGCTGTTTGTTCACACCAGGCTGCTTTACGTAGAGTGAACATTCAGGCCTCCTGCTTTGCTGTGTGGAGTCACACAGCTATGATCTCGCAGTCCTAAAATGCCTGTCAGCTGCAACATTCAAATCCCAGCTGGTGTCTTTCTGTTTTCAAAACACGTGTACTCGTTAAATCCATGGAAAATTTGAAATAAAAGGGACAATAAATACAGCACAGTGATGAGTTTATCTCTTAACACTGGGACTGTGTCAAATTAACCAGCATGTTAGCTGCTGCTGCTGCTGCTGCTGCTTCATCAACAGTAGAACCAGCAGTGTTGGGCAAGTTGTTTGGAAAAGTAATTAATTATAGATACTAATTACTTCTTCTTCAAAAAAGTAACTGAGTTAATAACTAAATTACAAGATTCTAAAAGTAATTAATTACTAGGAAAAGTAACTATTGTGCTACTTAAAAAAGTTGTTTAACCCTCTGGGGTCCAGGTCATAATTGCCCATTTTTAACTACTTCTGATGTTTCCTCTACATTTCACCTTTAAAACGATTTTCTTTGCCTTGTTTCGTATTGTGGCGGACCACCAGGTGGCTCCACTCACACCCAAGTTGAAGGGAAGTGTTGGGGTGGAGATTTTGGCGCTTACTATATGTGAAGTTCTGAGAGTCAGTTAATAAAGTTGGAGTGAGACACTGAGACCTCTCCTGTCGTTATTACATACCTCCACAGTATCATCCTTTTCAGCACTACCTCACGTGTCTGAATTTACAGTCATGTTTTCATTTTGACTACAGTATTAACACAACTGATCTAAAATCAGACAAAAAACATAAAATCCAAGTAGAAAAAGTTATTTTTACTGTAACAACCACAAACATGTTTAATGAATCGTATTTCATAACTTTAAATGTAAATATAGTTTGTAAATTTTAAAATCCTGTCACGGTCACCGAGGCAGACCGTGGGGAAGTGGGGAAGGACCCAAACGCTGGACTCTGTGCAGTGAACAGTTTATTTACAGTGCAGAAAAGGACAATAAATCCACATGTGCTCCCTTGACTTCCGTGTCGTGTCTTCTCCCAGAAATCAGTGTCTTTGCACTCCCTGTGCTCGGTGCCCTCCTGTTTCCACGCTCCTCATGGAGTCTTCGCTCCCCCGACGAGCCTCATCAGCAGCAGGTGAGTGGCATGGTCTTCAGGTGTGGCCAGCTCTCCTGCAGGGCCACACCCACCAGGCCTATGGGTGCCTGTCACCCAGCCTACAGGAAACAGCCACACCTGCAGACACACACGCACACATGCCTGCGTATACATACAAATGTGGAACACAGAATGGCAGCACAGTGCAGCAAAAATACAAATAATAATAATAATAACAATAATAATGAGAGTCCACACTGCTCAAGGACCCTGGGTCACTCACACCCACCTGACCTACAGGTCAGTGGCCACTCTTTCAGTGATGAGGATATGCACATCCTGGACAGGGAGGAACGCTGGTTTGAGCAGGAAGTCAAGGAGGCCATTTACATGAAAAGGGAAAGGCCACCTTTAATTTGAGGAGGGGGGCTAAGGGTACATCTGTCACCATCTTACAATACTGTGATTGTAGCTATTCCCCAACTCTCTGTGAATGGCACTCATGGTCATTGATCAATGGTCTCTGATCAGTGGTTTTTGATTAATGGTTATGACAAGTTGCATGTTGGTGATCAAGAAACTGATCTCACAGTCCATTGTTCGCTAGTGGTGCTAGTTTGTGCAACTTTTATTGGGCGAAGCAGGGCTTTGTGCAAGGGCGCTGCTAGGATCATCTCAGTGGAAGGGGTTACATGAAGAGGACATGGAAGCTATGGAAACATGGAACCTGTGATGCCCAACTTCTAGACTAACTGCAAAACAACTAGTAACTCAGTGTTCCACCATTTAGAAGGCGCATCTGCTATCACAAGTGGAGCTCAATGAGGTACAACACAAATGCTATGGCAAGGGGCAGTCATCAGGTCAGGGGGGTGATATCATCATCCACACCCAAGATAGGGTACCTTAAACACAATTGTTCATATAAATCCTCTGAGGATCTACTAGATGATGTGAATGCGGCTCTACGGACAATACCTACCGCCACCATTACCGAGACTAACAAGTGGGGCTGAGTATCATCACTGATTTCTAGAATCAATCGATTCCAGTTCACAAGGTCCCGAATCGATTCAATCCACGAATGGATTCGATTCAATTCGATTTGAATTTGGGAAATTTTGCCTCAGACAGTCAGAAATATTATAATTCTAAACAGAATGTCTGTGAAGGTTCTCAGTCATCCAGGTCATCGTAGTCAAAGGAGCTTGCAAAGAAAAGCGTCTGGACTTCTTTAAGTTGCAACTTAAAGAAGTCCAGACGCTTTTCATCCACAAGCTCCTTTGACTATAATTCTAAACACTTATCCATATTTTTATATCTATAAAAAGACAGCTGACACTTGTGAGCCTTTATCAAAGGTGTGAGCATCACAGCAGATGCCTTTGTGTCAAAGTAACTGAGGATAAAACACAGAACAACATGGACATTTTCGTGGCCTGGCTTTTTATAGCAGATAACCTTCAAAATATTGTGCAATAGAACAAAAACGAAAGAAAACCATGAATCATCATATGAACGTTACCTGATGCTGCTGAAGTGAAGCAGAACAAAGTTACAGAGCTGAGCGTTTTGCAATTTTGCATAATTTTAAAAAGTTTACATTTGTTCAGTATTGACCAACAGAAATGAGACTTTCTTTTTGGAAGTCAGTAAAAAAACAAAAAACAAACTGTGGCCGACAGCGCTGTAAACAACGGTAGACAGGTGCATAATAAGCAAGCGAATAATGCAGAAAACAGAGATTTTTGGATGGGAAACCTATTCCTGAGAGAGGGAGACAGAAAGCTCTGCATGAAGTGTGATTTTATCGTGGTGGAAGCAGAACAGCAAAAGTCAGAAGGAATTCATGACGATGTTTACGTGAAGCGAAATGTGAAGCGTCGTTTGGCTTCTTTTGTTGATGGTTCAGTCAATATTGGAGAGAGATAAAACCTGCAGCTTCAGAATCAGCGCAAAAAAAGATATAAACACAAAGAGTGGACCCACCGACGCATTAAAAATCAGTGAGCTGTCGCCTTTCTCATGGACATGGCGTCGGGGCGACAGCTCACTGATTTTAACTACTATCATTTTACACCTCGGAGTTACATTAAAAGATTGTGACTCTACTTAGAGTAAAATTAACTCTACTTTTGCAAGAAGACTATTAACACCAAAACATTTAATGCTTTTGAATTGCTGTGAAGTTACTGATGGTGTACTTTGTGGTAACTGAGACACGCCAGGACCACAGACTCGGTGTTGGATCCATTTTATTTATTCTGGCTGCAGCTCTCGGCTGTCAGCCGCACATCACACCACAAAACTACTTGCAACTCTTACCCAAACCCTGATTCTCCATGTTTTAACATGGGGGGCATGATTGCAGATGCCGTGCAGTTGCGTTCGCATGGCACCGCAGACTACGCCCCACCACATACTTAAACTTACTTAAAATGCAATCTGTGTCTCCTTCCCTGTAAAATAACATGGCCATTTTCCAGAAAACAAGCAATATTTATACATTTTACATCGTATGAGGCATAGGCTGCATTCATGGAGTCACTTAAACATACACAACATCAAGGTATTTTACAGAGAAAGAAACACTAAGACAGATTTCTGAAAACTGACTTTGTGTGAAGCTGTTCCTCCAGCACAGAGAGCTGCAAAAGCCCTCAGGAAAATCTAACTCTCCAGTCACAGACAAAAACCAAAAACTCGAGCAGGCACCTGGAAAATGCTGTCTGGGTTGATATTGGATGTTGCTGCTGATGTCAGCAGAGTGCTTCTGACTCATGTGGACAGTGACTGTGGAGAGCTGCCCTGGCAAACTGAAAAGAGACGTAAAATGAAAAAACCCAAACAGGATTTCCATAAAGGCCATTTTGGAATCAGTAATCAAATATTGATCACAAATATACGGAAAATTATTGATTTATCTTTCAGTTAAATATGAATGTGTTCCTTAACTGTGAGGAGTTAAGATGTGGTTTGATTTACATCTTTCATGTACCCAGCACGTTTGTCATGGCCTCCAGCTAAATATTGGTGTAATCTCAGGGGAAATAGCTTATTGTAGGGATTCTGTGAGAAAGATTGCTAGCTCTAATATTAATAGCACAAAATCCAAGGACACACCGACAGCTCGGATTTCTAGAACAATTTAAAAAAAAACATTCGTTTTCTTCTGCCCATTCAATTCAGGGTCACAATGGGTTCCAGTCTGTGGCAGGACTTACAGTGAGACAGACATTAGAGTAGCAAGTCTGTTTAAAACGACTACAAGCTGGCTGCAACTATGACCATGTGTCTCTGTGCCCACGGTCCACTTCTCAGGAACCTGCAGTTCATTTTTAGTCTACTTTAAACAGACCTCACAAAGTCCAGTATTTTGAATTGATTATGGTACCTTTGGTCATACATCTCCTCACCACCTTCATTTTAACAATTCTAAATGAGACTTGAGTATTTTTCCCACACCTAAATAAAAAATACTGATATTTACAGATAACACATTCAGCTGATCCAGCCTGACTCCAACCTGATTAGAAAAGGTTCAGCGCAGACAGACAGGCATTGTTTAAAGTCAAGGACAGCAAATGTTTGTACAGTATTTCCCAGACAGTGTTTGCATGATGTTTGATGTGACGTTTGATGTCATGAAGTTTCTAACTAATGCTCCGGCAGCAGTTAAGAGGGTCATTAAAGCTGCATCCTGAGGTTTGTTGATGATCTGTCCGGCTGATTAAAGGAGCCAGATTTCTTTCAGACAGGTAGAATTTTATTTTACACTGACCCTGAGTCAGTATGAGTAACCTATACACCGAAACTTTAAGCCAGCACCATAAAGACGGTAAAGCACGTGATAATAACACTCCTGGTAACCACATTAACATTACTGACACTCGCTGACTTATTATAGTCCCTATAAATGCTCTCCATTGCAATGGTCTTACCTGTAAACACTGCCATGTCCACCAGAATCTATCAATCAATCAATCAATCTTTATTTATAAAGCACTTTTCATACAGAAAAAATGTAGTACAAAGTGCTTTACATAGTTAAAAGCAGCCCACCCCACCCTCCAACTCACTCCCCACACTCTCAATACACATATATCCCCCCACACACACACACATACACACACGCGCACACTTAAAGAGTAAAAATTGGGCTGGGCTCGCATGAGCCAAGTGAGGAAACACTATAACAGAGAGCCGTCTGCACCGAGAGCCGGTCACAGACCGCAGCCTCCGGGCTGGGCACACAGCCGGAGGGAGGCAAAGGAGCCCCCCAACCAGGCTGAGAGGACCCCCAGAGACCCAGCAGCCACGGTCAATAACAGCCCCGGTGCAGAGAGCGCCCTCCGAGGAAACACTGGAGATATGACACAATACGATATATACAGGGTAAAATGATAAAATAAATAAGAACAGGATACAATATAAATATAAATAGAGTAAGAAGGTTAAAAAATGAATAAGAATAAAATCAAGAAATATTAGGTAAATCCTAAATTAATAATAGAATAACAGGATAGAATAAATAAGCATAAAATAAATAAACGTTAGGTAAAATCTAAATTAAAAAGGTGGGTCTTGAGCCTGTTCTTAAAAACATGTACGTTCTCTGCGGCCCTGAGCTCCTCCGGCAGGCTGTTCCACAGACGAGGACCATACCACTGAAACGCTGCCTCTCCGTGAGTATGTGTCCTGACTTTAGGGACAATCAAAAGGCCAGCACCAGAGGACCTCAGGGTCCGCGAGGGTTCGTATGGTAAAAGCAGATCTGAGAGATAAGAAGGCCCAAGACCGTTAAGACATTTAAAAACCAGTAAAAGAACTTTAAAATCGATCCTGAAACACACGGGGAGCCAGTGCAGCGATTCTAAAACCGGTGTAATGTGGGCCCGCCCTCTGGTCTCCGTCAGCACACGAGCTGCCGAGTTTTGCAAGAGTTGTAAAGTTGAAATATTCTTCTTAGGAAGACCAGAGAGCAGGGCATTACAGTAATCAATGCGACTGGTAATAAAAGCATGCATCAGCATCTCCGTGTTGGCCCGAGAGAGAATAGGGCGGACTCTGGCTATATTTTTTAGATGATAAAATCCAATTTTAGTTACATGTTTAACATGTGGGATAAAACCAAGCTCAGAGTCAAAAATAACACCCAGGTTTTTCACTTGTAGCGAAGGACATAGTGAAAATGCCTCTAATTTAGACAAGAGTTTCTCTCTCTGAGCCTCAGGACCGACAATTAAAACTTCAGTTTTGTCCTGGTTAAGCTGTAAAAAGTTTTCTGCCATCCAAGATCTTATATCCAAGACACAGTTAAAAAGGGCATCCATTGGTCTGGTGTCATCAGGAGACACAGAGATGTACAGCTGCGTGTCATCAGCGTAACTGTGGAAGTTCACTCCATGCCTCCTGATGACACCGCCGAGAGGCAACATATACAAATTAAAAAGTACAGGGCCTAGAACCGACCCTTGAGGCACACCACATGTCATTTTATGGATCTTAGAGGAGCATGTATCCATACTCACCATAAAAGTTCTGTCAGAGAGATAGGAAGTGAACCAGTTGTGTACAGCACCAGAGAGGCCCACCATGTGTTTCAGTCTGTTTAAAAGAATAGCGTGGTCTACTGTATCAAAGGCTGCGCTTAGATCCAGTAGCACCAGGACTGAGAGCTTTTGGGAGTCCCAGTTACATCTAAGATCATTTAAAACCTTTAGGAGAGCCGTCTCTGTGCTGTGGTTCACCCTAAATCCAGACTGGAATATCTCCAGGATCTGTCTATCATTGAGAAAATCAGTAATCTGAGTAAAAACAAGTTTTTCTAAGATTTTACTTAAAAATGGTGAGTTGGATACAGGTCTGTAGTTATTAAAATCATTACAATCCAAATTGCTCTTCTTCAGAAGGGGCCTCACCACCGCTGTTTTAAAGGCAGCAGGGAAGACACCCAACTGAAGAGAGCAGTTCATCATGTATAAAAGCTCAGCCTCAAAAAATCCATAAAGTGTTTTAAAGAGTGAAGAAGGGATTGGATCTAAAAGACATGTGGTGGGTCTCACTGTGGAGAAAACCTTCTGAAAGTTCTCAGCATTAACCAGGACAAAGCTGTCCAGTGTCTCCTCAGGTACAATCGAGCCCTCAGATGTGTTTAAAATCATATCGCGATTAGATAAAATATCAGATCTGATGGCGCTGACGTTTCCCCTGAAGTGGTCTGCAAACTGCTCACAGAGCGAGTCTGTGGGGGTTCTTTTGGAGCTTTTAAAATCAGGGTTAAATAAATGATCTATGGTGGAAAAGAGGACCTTGGGATTATTTTTGTTTTTACTGATTATTTTGGCGAAGTATGAATTTCTTGACTTCCTTAATGTATTATTGTACATTTTAAGTTGCTCGGAAAATATTTGATGGTTGATATTATTTTTATTTTTCCTCCATCTCCTTTCTGCTGCCCTGCAGTTTCTTTTGAGTTTTTTGACTTCTTCGTTTCTCCAGGGTGATGCATGTTTTACGTTAATCTTTTTGGTGGTGAGTGGAGCAACGGAGTCAAGGCTTTTCTTCAGTTTGCTGTTGAAATAACTAAAAATCAAATCGCAGGGTGCAGGTAGAATCACAGGGGGGCATTCGTCTAAAACCCTGGTAAGATTTGCAGCCACTTCAGAGGTTAGATAGCGCCTCCTCACAGTTCGCACCGAGGTCTCCCGCTGAATAAAACCGGTGATGTTAAAAAACACACAGTAGTGGTCAGAGACAGCCAAGTCAACAACAGAGGACACGCTGGTGGACAGCCCATGGGTGATGACCAGGTCCAGAGTGTGTCCTCTGTTGTGAGTCGGCTGTGTGACGTGCTGGGTAAAATCCAAACAGTGAAGAATGTTTAAGAATTCTTTTGTTGCAGGGTCAGAAGGATTATCTATGTGCAGGTTAAAATCACCGGTTAAAATTATCATATTATATTTATCTAGGGAGTCTTCCCATCCTCCTGTTAGTGATCCCCCATCTGAATGGATGATAACAACCTTCTGAACAAACTAGGTGTAGAAGGCCCCTACTGGCCCATATCTATGGGGCTGATTTCTGCTAATAATGCCCATTGTATGGACTGTTAACATGTGAATCGGGTGCCCATTGCCTTTTACGGTTGACTCCAGGTATTTAAACTACTCCTTGCATCTTCAGTATTATACAGTACCTATCTCCCTCTCATTCACACACATCACAAAGAAGCTCTAATGTTTAATAGTAGCAATACTCTTCACTTCTGTGTGTGATTTTCTACATTTGGCAGAGCAGCAGCCTGTGCTCACAGATGGTGACGGTGTGAGAGACTGTGGTGTTTCCTCAGAAGAACTACCAGAGGGCACAAGTCCTGTGCTGTGTCATCAAATGTATATTCCACATCTTCTATGCGTACAGATGCAGAGGCTCTGTAGAGGTTAGACAAAGCAGAGAAAATGAAGATCTGATCTCTCATAAGAGGCAGAAGATAAACCATCCACAGCTAGAAAAGAAATAGTTGTGAGTTGTAGAATTTATGGCCTCTCATGTTGTACGTAGTGTGTTCTTTACATTTTACTGTGATTTTTGTCGGCTGATGTTTAGAGTAGGAATGGAAAGTGGAATGAGATGCAGATGTTTTCACTGTCTAATGAAGTGTTTAAATCTTTAATAATATTTATTTGTTGGTCACTTTAGGAGTGTTTTTCTGAACATGGAGAATTTCCAGTCTCCTGCTGCAGGTGATGACTGTAACCCCAGAGCGAACTGGTCTGCAAAGCTAGAACAGGACTGAGAGAGAGAGCAGTCTTCATCCAGCTTCAAAGAAAACATCCAGGTAAAGCGACGCGGATCAGTGGATAAACTTGTCTCCACTTTCAAATGAGATACTCTTAGAGACAGACGATCTGAGCCATTTTAGCCTTAAATTCTAGTACTTTCAAATACACAAAAGTTTTTAAAGGACAAAACTTAACATCCAACTTTGACCATAATTCAGACAAGCCATTGCATGTGTGTGTTCAAACTTCCACAGATGGGCAGGATATCGCTGTCAGGCCGTCCAACCAGCCAACTTCAACAAAAGAACATGGCAGGCCTCAGTGATCACCACAGATGAGTGTGTTCCTGCAACATTCAGCATCTGATTTTTCTTGGTCTGTCTGCTTCTGCTGTTGGTAAGTATAGTGACCTACAGTAACCATCATGCGGTCACTCTAGACACATGCCATATCACTATTTCTTCTTGTTCCCTTCAATCTTGAAGTGTCAGCTGGAAAGGAAACCATGCCAGTGTGCTGTGATGTTTCACCAGCATGTGCCAGATGCTGTTCTTGCCATTCATAGTTACACCACCAGAGACAGCCCCGCCCACCTCAGGACCTCCCTGTGTCAAGTATGATTATGAAGATGAAAATGAGCAGAACTAAGACTGTAAAAATTCATGAACAGAATGTTTAAATGCTTTTTAATTATTTATGAATCATTAGTATGTTTGTGTGTTTTGTCTTGTTTTTTGGCGTTGTTACTAACAAAGTTCACCAAACTCAGACAGTTTACATTCTGTATGTGTTTTCATCTTTACCAGCCACACTCAATTGTTGACTCAGTGACTTTATCAAATATTCAAGTAGTCCAGGTAACCCTTGCTCTCAGTAAGTTTGAAGTAATTTCCATATTTATTTTGTAATCTCTACTCTTTCTGTGTTCTGCTCTGTTTGCGTGCTGCCTTTAACAGTTTTTCTCCTTTGTAACTGAGCTTGTAAACAGCTGTGTCTCTTTGTTCCCACATCACCGTGTTAAGTTTTTCAGTGTCTGGTTATTTTTTACTGCTGTTTGAATTCTCTGTATGTTTGACCCTGTAGACTGTTTAATGGATTGCTTATCTTTCTGTTAAGCCTGTTTTTGACTAAAGATTTGGATTTTTGATTTTAATACAGCCTCTGCGTGTCCTCTTCCTCTGTGAATGTGTTACACATGACACAGATGTTTTCATTTTAATAACACAGCTTTCCCACAGTGAGTTACCAGCAGCATTTATTCACAGTATCACAGAGAAAGGAGATAATGACTGTGAGCCACAGTGAGTTATTATCTTTCATGAGGTAAATTTGAAAGTCCAGTATTTCAAAGCAGATGGGATTAAGAACAATACTTTCACTTATTTACAAAGTGTCGTTTTTCTAATTATGTTAAGAAATATGCTCTTTTTTTTCTTTTTTTTCTTTTTTTTGTGTCCCGTTTGGATCTTTAGCATCAGAATTGTTGTCTTAAGGCCAAGAAAGATGCCAAGCGGATTTATTTTACCACGTGGATCATCATGGCCTTGCCATATTGGTCCATTTGATTGACCTTTATTATAATTATGAATTTATTTTATTTTCAGTTGCTACAAACGGGACAGACATGACTGGGGGATAGGACAGGGAGAAAGAATGAAAGAAAGAGAGGGAGAGAAAGAAAACCAAAGGGGAGAAGAGACGGTGAGAAGGGGGGAAGAAAGAAAAAAACAAAAAAACAAAACACCTGGGTCACCTGTATGGAGAAAAAAAACGGCACCATCACAATAAACTAGCTAGCAGTAGATATCAGTAGATACTAAATAATAAACAATATTGTGCAGCACGCAAGATAGACAGCGCACAATGTGCTTTGAGGCAGCAGCCAAGAAAGCTGTAGTCCGCGTCTGTGAATACCCGTGTGTACACCTGTGTGCATACCTGTGTGGATCAACATGCTTGCATTCCAAAGGTTTCTCCATGTAACGATCTGCTAGGGAGTGTGGGGGGGCCACAGCCCCGTCCTCCAGGGCATGAAGCAGGTATGGAGGAGATCAAAACTCCAGACATCCAGAGGCCCCCAGAACACAAGAGACCATGGAAGACCAACAGAGGGGCAGCCGCGCCACTGTCCCAGAAAGAGCTGAGGAGAGTCCCAGATGAGGGCTCACTCAGCAGCCGCGGAGCAGAAGCCAGGGGGAGTTGCAGTGACGCGCCCGTGAGCTCCGCCGGCCGCCAGCTGTGCCTGAGTGACCGAACCCCAGGCCGAGAGGCCGGGGGCACCCCACCTCCGAAGTGGCCCGAGCGAGCCCCAGGCTCCAGGCCCCGATAAGCGGCCGCCAAGGAGTGAGTCGGTGTGTACCCAGACGCCCACCCCCAGACACAAAGAACCACCAACACACCGACACCTGAGGGAGTCCGCCACCGGCAGGGGAAGTGGTGGTGGGTGGAGATAGGCCTCCAAACCTTGGAGGGCCTGAGATGTCCCCAGAGAGGTGGCGTCTGATACCCAACCTGACATATAGACACAGACATACAGGCACACACAGATACAAACATCCATTCCCACCCTCATGCTCTCATATGCACTTACTCCACACTCAACCAACGTGGAGACAGACATAAAGAGACGCTGTACACACGATCACACTCCCCAAGTGTACTCTACGAACCGGGTCTAGGTACCTTTGCCCCTGGAGGGGGGAACTGCACCCAGACCCAGGTGGTGTTACCCTTTTCCCTGCGGTGGGGAGAGGCAGACCGCCCCGACTCCGCAGCAGCAGGGAGGCCCCACACTCCAGACCGCAGTCGGACGGCCAACTCCTCCTCCTAGCCCCCCGCTCCAGCAGGTCGCAGAGAACGGGGGTGAGAGAAGACTCCAAACCTCCCTCCACCCGCTCATTGTAGTGTTGATGCATGTGTGTTCTAAGGTGCAATTAAAACCCAGGAGGGCATGGAGCTACCTGCCAGAGAGCAGCAGGTAAGCGCATAGTCCCTCCTGCTGGCCCTCAATGTCTAAGTGTATTTAAAATTGAGAGGTGGGCAACGACGCCAGGGGTGAGGTTGGACACCCTGATGGTACCGTAATTTGGACTCCGTGTATCGTGCCCACCCCCAAGATCCTATATGTATGTGTAATGAGAGTGTGGGTAATGTGAATGTCTAAGTTGTGGGATATATGCTATTAATAATGCTGTTAGTCATGTATAAATTAGAGATGGTGACTCTAACTTTACAGAAGGATACTAAAACAAGTACACAACTCGCAATCTAACATGCCTTACTACTCTAAGTCATCATAAATAGTGATCGTTTGCTATGAGAGTCTGACAAGCATTTTTCTTGTCAGTTGGGAAGAAAATGACCTCAAAATGTTAGACTTTCTTTTTTATTTTGCTTTTTTTTTTGCTGCTTTTCTTTTATACTTGAAACTTTAATCAAAGTTACCCATGTAACACTGATGTTTATTAAGCTTGGGTTAGCAATTCAGACATATGTAATCGATATTACTCTTGCTGGATTTAACAAATATCTAGGAATTTGTAATATAATTCAATTTGCATGTAATATTCATATTCAATATCAGTCCTTTCATTTGATAACCACATATGCTCCCAGGCTCATGGTGGGGCAGGGATGTGTCCTGGGATCCCTGAGTAAAAGGCAGTGTACATCCAATTCAATTCAATTCAATTCTTTATTTATTTGTCACATGTAGTTATAACTAGTACAACACACAGTGAAATGTTTTTTCCGGCTAAAAAGTACTCCCCCCCCCGACTGTGCATCTTACTAAACTTATAATAAAAAATATCTATATAAAAGTATAAAAATGTATAATATCGTGCAAAATATTACACTGTAATAGTTAAGAGCTATAGTGTACGTATTTACATAAATACAGATGTATATGATAAAATACAAATAAAAAATAAGGATAAAACTCAAAGGAAAATTATATACTGTTTGGTTAAAAGAATATGAATGTAAACTAAAATCAAAGTAGGATTCTTGCAAATGAGAACATGGCTGTTTGTATTCAAGTCTGTCTTTGACTCTATCGTCCGCCTGATCCATCAAACCTCCAGCCAGTAAACCTTAGTCATGACATTATTAAAGGTAACAATGTAAAAAATTACACAGTCTGAATATAAAGTGCATTCTAAACTCCACTTCGGTGAATTATATGAATGTCCAAAGAGTCATTCAGGACTGTAAAACATTAACTAAAGAGCCTGGTCTTTATCATTAAACCTGTTGTTGCTTCATGTTTCTATTTTATATCAGATACTCTAAAGGTTTTAGTAAAGTTGCATTGTTATGGTGAAGTGACAGTATATATGTGTGTTAGTGTGTGTGTCACCAACAGCTATAAAAGGCTTTTTCTTAAAGGAGAAAGTGGGGTTTGAATCCGAGTTACAGCAGACTGTCAGCACTTTGAAATGGAACGCAGCCCTCCTACGGTGGACAGCCAACAACAGGAATCGGATGCGCCTTCCACCCAAAAACAGCAAACACCATAGCAACCGCCTAGCATGAGCTTACAACATATCCAGTCTTCATAACTATCAAACATATGAAATAATTTGCAAACAGTGAAAGTGTTACAGCTGTAGAGAGCTATATCTTTGGAAGCTGCTAACATGTAATAATGTAAAATGTGATGTAACCATGGAGACCATAACTCAGTCATGTTAGCTAGCACTGACTGAGGTGATCGAGCACAGCCTCCACACACAGCACAGGATAAAGACATTTTTTGAATATAGTTTTGAGGTTATGGTGAACAGAAAGTAAATGGATATATATTTGCTTTCTTTGACAGTTTCAGCCTACAAATGTGCACTGTCTAAACATTAAAACAGTCGAAGAATAACGTTTTGTCTCAGAAATAAGCAGAGCTGTTCATGTTTGCCATTATAGTTTTATTTGTTGAGAGAATTATGAATTTCACACTGTGTATCTAATGACAGAGAGTTTGAATAGTCTATTTCATTCCTTTGCCCTCTGAGAGCAGGAGAAACACTGACAATTATAGTTTAGCAAACTTCAGTTAAATCATGAAACAGTAGATACAGGTAGTGTCAGGGTCCTGGGACTGGGCGACCTAGGATCCCTGGGCAGTCATGGACCTGTGTATTATTATGTATTTTTGGTGTCGTTTCCCCTTCTCTGTGCGTGTACATATGTGTGTTTCTCTGTGCTGTGTTAGTCTGTGTCCCACTCATATGTTTAGGCGAGGTATGGGTGTGTATGTCTGGAGGATGGAGCTCGGCCACCTGCAGGCCTGAGGGGTGTGGCCCTGCGGAGGGACTGGCCACACCTGAAGCAACACACCTGCCGCTGATCAGGGCTCGTCGGGGGAGCTACTTAGGAGAGTCTTGGAGCTCCCACCGACGCGGGATCATTGCATGAGACTCCACGTTAGTCACCCTGTCTAGGTTTTGTCTTAAAGTGTATGCCTGCCATTCCTAAGTGTCCTGACAGCTGCCGCTATTGTTTCCCACAGGTGGAGCGTGGAAGGCTTGGGAGAGCAGCGAGCACCGGGGGTTGCTGACACGGGAGCAGAGGGCACGAGGGAGACACGACACGGGAGTCTGGGGAATACACTGGGGTTTATTGTTACTTTCCATCACTGTAAATAAACGCACTGTTTATACACAGAGTACCGCGCCTGGGTCCTCCTTTTCCCCACATCCCCACGGTCTGCCGTGACAGGTAGAAACTGGGTCAGATTTTTGCTTAGTCAAAAGCAGATACATTCTGAGTTCAGTCTGTCAAATTAAAAAAGAAACTACAGCATGCTGCATGTACTGTTTGCATACACGGTCTCATAAATAGGCATCGATGTCTCGAATGTAGACGTGTACCGCAGTAAGCATTAAAAGATCACAAATGAAACAGCAACATTCATGTAAAACTAATTTATATGACAATGATCAGACACTGAAAACAACATGTTTTAAAACAGTATTGTGGGGTGTAGGTGGGCATCAAAGTAGAAAACAGAACAGGACAATGTTCAATAACAAACACTTGCATGCACGGATATAACACATCTCCAAACAAAAATAAATATTTCACAGTTTTTGATCAGTGTATTGATTGTTGTATGACCACATGCAGTGTGTTACCATGATTGGCACACTGTGGATTGAGACTATGAACGTCACTTCTTTGAAGGATTCTCCTTCTTCTTGGCATCAGCATGGAAGCAGAAACAGCAAAGAGTTGCTTTCATCCACCAAAAGGAAAAAGCAGAATATCTGAGTTGAAACCAGTCACATCATGTCACTTTGCTGTTAGGGTTAGTGAGTTTCTCCAAGGTGTTTAACTGGCAGTGAATGTGAGCAGGGCTTCTAGCTTGGAAGCACATCAGTGGCTTACCCCCTAGTGATGGGTCGTTCGCGAACGAAATGGCTCTTAGAGCCGACTCTTTGACGTGAACGACGCGAGCCGGCTCGTGACGTGGTTTGTTTGTTTTTTCTCTCACCCTCTCTCTCTCTCGCACTTTTTTCCCGCTTCACTCCGCACGCGAGCCTTGTGCTTTAGGCTGGGCAGAGGGGGGAGGGGCGGTAGTTACACTGAGTAGCACAGGAACAGAGCAGGAGAGAGAGAGAAAGAGAGCCAGGGACAACAACGTCACATTAGAAAGGTATAGTGATCATCCACAACTATTTTCAGTTGCAGATGATAAAGGATTCACAAAGTTTATTCATGCAGGTCCATATGACAGAGAATATGCATGTTCTTTTTGTTTTCATATTATCATTTATATTTAATTGTGTTGTGATTTGCAGTGTTTTGTGTTGTTTCACTTTAAATTTGTAAAAGGAAAAAGCTGAAAATTTAAATAGTTAAAAGTTGAAATGTGAATAGTTGATTTTTGTATTATATGATTTATTTATTACATTTTATGTGGAGTGAATAAATAAAAGTATATTTACGGTGGCCCCTAGAGACAGAGCACACACAAACTTCAAATCACGTACAAACTCCAAAACACGTAAAAACACGTACGAACTCCGAAGCACGTAAAAACTCAGAAGCATATAAAAGCTCAAAACACGTATAAAACACAACAGAAGTGCTCCAGGATGCTGGGCGCAGTGTTGAGCTTTTGTTACCTCGTGGCTACACAAGCCAACAAGTACCAACGACCAGATTTGGTGTGTGGTAGTAAAAGGTAAATGAACTTTTTTTTTTTAATTATTTGAATTTATATGAATGCTTGTGTATAAATACACAAACAACACACATATGCTTTCAATTGTGTAATTTAAGTGATCTAGTAGCTCTGCTTTGGAAGTTCAGTTAATGCTAGAAATGTGTTTTGGAGTTTGTACGTGTTTTGTCTCTAGGGGCCACCGCATATATTTATATATAAACATATATAAATAAAACCACTTTTTTTTACGTTAGTAATTCCTTTTGTGCATAATTTTATATTATTGTTAATAATAAATTAATTAAAGCAACAAAACAACCTGAAGAGCCGGTTCGGAGCCGAAAGAACCGGCTCTTTTTAGTGAGCCGAACCGAAAGAGCCGGATCTCTAAAAAGAGCTGGAAATCCCATCACTATTACCCCCACTGGTTATCTTTGGTTGCAGTTAACTTGGGAGGTAGGTGTGGTCTCCCATGACAATATGAAAAACAATTATCTAGGGTACATTTCATAATGCATGCATATATCAATTCAATCTGGCTTGAAGTCTGCTATATTTTAAATTCAGTCTCGTAGAAACTTGGGATCTGTATTGCAAACATGTTACAGTTAACCTGTCGCTGGTTAGTGCAAATGGCTCATTGGGACATAGAAACCTAATATCTATGTCAAAGAATATCCAACCTGTAAAAGCTGTTTACAGTCAGAATCTTTTCCACCTGTATGCCATAAAAATAATACAAAAATCAATAGTTACATATGTTAATGAATTTTGTATTTATAAGGATGTCTTACTAAAATAGCACCTCTCTCAGCATGTTTATATTGTTTTCCTTTCAGAAATGTAGCATAAAGCAGACTTATAAACATTTATTATCAAGTAGCAGCTAAATGTTGTAAAATGTAAGCATGATGCTAAAGTGTAAAAATAAATGTTTCACCAGGTATATTTACTTTAATTCAAAAAATATTTGTTTGTTCATCTTTACGTGCATGTATGTGACAAGCATTTTCTCTGCTAGTCATTCTTTTAAGAAAATATCGCATGGCAGTAATTTCCTTGTTTTGTTTTTAACATACAATTTTCCAGCATTAAATTTTATAAAACGGTTATAAAAGTATTATGACATTATTACATTCACTTGGGTTCTATTTACATTTTATGACACAGTTGAATGCAATACACCAAAATAATGTTTAGTGTAATGTAAAGATGGCACGATACCACTTTTTTATGTCCAATACCGATATCATAAATTTGGATATCGGCCGATACCGATATGAATCCGATATAGTGTGTTTTTTAATTAAGACTGTTTTTTTAATATCTTGCTGCATTTTGTATAAGTTCAACTTTAAAAAAAACAAACAAACACTAAAGCTATTCTGTTATACCTGTATGCAAAAAATACACTGCAGCCAAAATATTTCATAGTTCAGCAACACTGATCAATCTAATAAACTTAACCCTTTAAGACCTACCATAGAACCAAGTCCGTCAGAGCTTATATTATATTTTTACATGCTGTGTGTCACGGAGGAGCAGGGAGGACTCGGCGCAGACTGAAATCTCAGAAAAACAGGTTTATTTACACACTCCAGGTGCACTATATACAGGTGAAGGAGAGGGGGGCCAGGGTTCCCAGGGGTGCGGAGAGGGGTCGGGAAAAGCGTCCAGAGTCACCAAACCAAGCACGAGAAGTCTGCATACAGAGAACAAGAGTTAGCACGGAACTTTCACGGACAGAGCTCAAAACTGGCTGAGGCTAAAGTAGCACTGACGAGCGTTACTCAATAGTCCAGCGGTGAGGTGCTCTCAGTCACTGCCTTAAGTAGCGGGAGCAAACAAGGTGAGGAGCCACAGGTGATTGCCTACAGGTGGTGGAGGCCGGGAGCTCACAATGAGCTCCGCCCAGGCAGCGAGCAGAGAGAGAGGAGAGAGAGAAAAGACAAAACATAACATGTAGCCACACAGGGCCAGCCGAGCAGGCACGGGGACCATGACACTGTGGTGCCATTTCTGGGAGCATTTCAAGTTGATATACATCAATACAACCATTATAGCCCAAATTTTAATAATATGTATGCATTAAGTGCATAGTAATTACATAAATTGCAAAAAAGTGCAATAAACTACAAAAAAAATTGAAAATCGTTTTTGTTTTTTTAACATATATTTCTAGTTAGAGAAATTTAAGAGGCTTATCCCTCAAAACTGTAAATACAAAACAGTTGCACAAAATAGTTTCCCACCTCAGGAAATTTATTTTGAGTGTCTTCATAGTTTTAGTTTTGAAATACACCAACTTTTATATACTGCATGAAAAACGAAAATAAACATTATAATACAAATTAGTGATGGTAAATTTGATTCTTTTTACTGAATCGATTTTTAATGAGTCACTCACCAAAGTGAATCTGTTTTTTTGAGTCATTTGATTCACTGAGTCAGTGGACCAGAGAGTGCAAAAAATGTACATTTTCACTCGAACTTAATTTGTTTCTCTTTTCATGTAAATCCTACTGCTAAGGTGAATGATTCTAAAAGAAAAACAACTATTTTATAGAGCAAAAAAGAGCAAAAACATTTCTAAAATTAAGCAATTTCCTATCAAAATTGCTTAATAAACATTTATTTTGTTTATTTTTATTTTATTAGTATTTTCCTTAAATGTGTTAAATACACTCAACAAAAATATAAACGCAACACCTTTGTTACTGCTCCCATTCCCCATGGGATGGACGTAGAGACCTAAAATTCATTCCAGATACACAATATAACCATCCCTCCCAAACAGTGGTCACAAATCAGTCCAAATGTGTGGTAGTGGGCACATCTGCTATATTGAGATAATCCATCCCACCTCACAGGTGTGCCACATCAGGATGCTGATCTGACATCATGAGTAGTGCACAGGTGTACCTCAGACTGCCCACAACAAAAGGCCACCCTGGAATGTGCAGTTTTTTGCGCTATTGGGGGTCTGGGGACCCAGAACCGGTCAGTATCTGGTGCGACCACCATTTGCCTCATGCAGTGCAACACATCGTCGCATGGAGTCTATCAGATTGTCAATTGTGGCCTGTGGAATGTTGGTCCACTCCACTTCAATGGCTGTGCGAGGTTGTTGGATATTCGTGGGAACTGGTACACGCTGTCGTATACGCCGGTCAAGCACATCCCGAACATGCTCAATGGGTGACATGTCCGGTGACTATGCTGGCCATGCAAGAACTGGGACATTCTCAGCTGCCATCTGCCCTGAACAATGTGAACCATGATTCATCCGTGAAGCGCACACCTCTCCAACGTGCCAGACGCCATCGAATGTGAGCATTTGCCCACACAAGTCTGTTACGGCGACGAGCTGGAGTCAGGTCAAGACCCCGATGAGGACGACGGGCATGCAGTTGAGCGTCCCTGAGACGGTTTCTGACAGTTTGTGCAGAAATTGTTTGGTTGTGCAAACCAATTGTTCCAGCAGCTGTCTGGGTGGCTGGTCTCAGACGATCTTGGAGGTGAACCTGCTGGATGTGGAGGTCCTGGGCTGGTGTGGTTACACGAGGTCTGCGGTTGTGAGGCCGGTTGGATGTGCTGCCATATTCTCTGAAACGCCTGTGGAGACGGCTTATGGTTGAGAAATGAACATTCAATGCACGGGCGACAGATCTGGTTGACATTCCTGCTGTCAGCATGCCAATTGCATGCTCCCTCATTGCTTGTGGCATCTGTGGCATTTTGCTGTGAGACAAAACTGCACATTCCAGGGTGGCCTTTTGTTGTGGGCAGTCTGAGGTACACCTGTGCACTACTCATGATGTCAGATCAGCATCCTGATGTGGCACACCTGTGAGGTGGGATGGATTATCTCAATATAGCAGATGTGCCCACTACCACACATTTGGACTGATTTGTGACCACTGTTTGGGAGGGATGGTTATATTGTGTATCTGGAATGAATTTTAGGTCTCTACGTCCATCCCATGGGGAATGGGAGCAGTAACAAAGGTGTTGCGTTTATATTTTTGTTGAGTGTATATATTTTCTCATCTAAATGTCCACTGAGCTGTGAGCCAGGGGGCGGTAATGCGCCTTAACATTGGCTGCCAACCAAGAAGAAGAAGCTGTGAGCCAGGAGGGAGGGGGTGAGTGAGTGAGTGAGTGATTAGTTTGCTCTATGATTCAGCACAGGAGGGAGGGGGTGAGTAGCTCAAATGTGCTGTTAGCATGTTGGCAGAGGGATGCTACTGTGAACCGAGGAGCTATTGTCTTGATGTGAGCTTCTACTCAGGGTTTTTTCTTCCAGTTCAGAGCAGAATTTTTTTTGTTAAGATACTGGATGTTGTGTTTTTCTCCACAATTTTAATTATAAGCTAGATACATTGCTGCTAACAGCAACAGGGATGAGTCAGTGAGTCAGTTGGGTTTGTGAATCATGATTCATGAGTCAGTAAAGTGATTCTCGAGTATTGAACGATTCGTTCATGATTTGCGCATCACTAATGCAAATTTGCAAAAAAGCAGCATATGCATCAAAATAAACTATATCCAGCAATGCAATATGAGTCCTAAGCATCCCAGAAACGACACAGAAAGTCATAAAGTCAAAGATAACTTATAAAAACACCAGTATAGGCTCATGAAGCCCTGATGGTAAAAAACTACATTTTCGCGAAAATGTCACTTCCGGTTTCGGGCAGGTCATGGTGGACATGCGAAAGTTCGCGCTGACGTGTATTCCTGATGGCATAAGATGTAAGTACAACTCCTCCGGTTTCATATGCAAAAAAAATTATCGCGCTAGCTTACGTGGTTGCAGTGCTACTGGGATTTAAAAATAGTTATGCAAAACAGAGCGTGCCGCTCCGACCGGCTTTAAAGGGTTAAACCTACTCCATCCTCCCTATTCTGGTATTTTAAAGAGTAAGTGTTAGGGAAAATATTCTAAAACACTTCTTCAGTAAAGACTCAGAGAAGAGAAACACACAGAACTTCTTGCTAGCAAGGGCAGCCTCCAGACTGAGACTCGCACTAAGAAACTGCCCCAATCTTTATTTATACTTCAGTAGGTGTGTGTGTGTGTGTGTGTGTGTGTGTGTGTGTGTGTGTGTGTGTGTGTGTGTGTGTGTGTGTCCTGCTGATCAAAGGGTCATGAGAGCACAAAAGGTACATCCTTGGTCAGGAAAGGGGGTAGTCTCCCCCACCCTAGATAACATGGTGAGGAAGTCCAGCAGTTCATCTATATGTAAAGAAGCACTTAAACTAAAACAGACATAGCTACGTTAATCCTGCTGTAAAACAATAAAACAAGGTATGAGCTCTCATGCTCCCAGACGTGGGGGTGCATTCCTGGGATGCACCCCAAGCCTGCAGCCTGTTAGAGATCACACACAATTAATTATATGCCTCTAAGTATACATGGTTGAATATTTTCTAATACAAATAACTACATGCAGTATTCTACCATATGCAAACTTATATCACTAAAAGATTATACTGACTACTAAATACAATTTTCCATTGACAGTAAGCAACCTAATTAATAGGGTTGCAAGCTCCCAGCAAAAAAAAATAAATAAATAGGGAACCACCCTCCACCTCATGATGCTTAATCGACGTAATCAACTTTAATTTGATGCAGTGTGAAAAAAAAATGCAAAGAAATCCATTATTTTTCAAGAATAATTAAATATAGTCAACATCTTTCTTCAACAGAACTGCAGACTGCACAGATGGTACCTTCCCAAAGGAAAAAGTTCTATAGCTTACTAGGGTATATTAGACTTAATCTTCTTCTTCTTCTTCCTAGCAGTTAATATCCCGCGACGCAGGGTCCGCTATCTTGCATGCCTTCCTCCACTTCTTCCTATCAAGGGCGTCTTCTGGTGTAACATTCACAGCCTTCATATCATCCTTGATTCGGTCCATCCAGAGTTTTTTTGGTCTTCCTTGTGGCCTGTTTCCATCCAGATCTAATTGCTGGGGTGTCTTTGCGATGGAATTTTTATCGCTACGGACAACATGGCCGTACCATCGGAGTCTCGCCTCTCGCATCTTGTCTGTGATCGGTGTCACTCCCCATTGTTTCCTGACATCTTCGTTCCTCACTCGGTCAAGTCGTGTGAGACCCAGAGGCCACCTCAGCATCTTCACCTCCATGGTGTGAAGAGCTTGTTCGTGTTTGGTCGTCGCTGGCCAGCACTCTGACCCGTAGAGTGCCACTGGGCGCACAATTGACTTATAGACTTTTGCCTTAAGATAGATTGGCATTCTCTTGTCACATAAGACTCCACTCACCTGATGCCACTTCCTCCACAATGTGTTGACACGGAGTCTGGCGTCTGGTAGAGTTTTGCAGTCCGAGGTGACAAGGGACCCGAGGTACTTGAATTGGGCAACTTTAGTCAGCGGCTCGCCGTCGATAGTGATGGTACTGTTGATCTGGGGGCCGCATTCAAGGTACTCAGTCTTCTTGATGTTCAGGTGCATGCCGTTTTCGAAGAGCCGGTCTTTCCATGCTTGTAGGCACACATCATCTGCATACAGGAGGAGCAGCAGGAGAGGGGGAGAGAGAGAGGCAGTCGTCCATATATCGGTTGTTAAACTTAACGTTGGAATGCTTTACAAACATTCAGAGATGAACTTTGTAACAGTTGCTATCGTAATGCAGTGTATCACCACATGGCGGCGCCTCCTGTCTCACGACTGGTGTCACCCCCTTTTTTGTTCTTCTTCGCACTCCTCCTGTAATGGATGCTCCCGTGTGTACGCGGACTAGTGTGCTCTTCAGTAATGTGTGGTAGAGGTAGCACTTATTTTTGCTACTGTTCTGTTGCTCATTCGCTATCCACCTGCACACCTCCGCGGCTGGCTTCATCTCCACCGCACGTTACAACTTACACACTTGCTTTACTTCTCTCTGGGATCACTTTCTGGTAGATGAAATGCCAGTTTGGTAGCGAGCCTCCAAATGCTCAACCAGACAACAGGTCTCATGCCACAGCCGCTCTATCACGTGATGCATACTGCTCCGCCGCGCTACAGTCATGAGCCGAGTTACGCCATGTCGCAAGTTTTGTGAGGTGCTTTTTTGATATTTAATGGATCGGATTACATTTTTTTATTTCTCTCCGATATCTGATCCAGTAATTTAGGTCAATATCAGACCGATACTTAATATCAGATCGGTACATCTCTAGTGTAATGGACTTTCACTTGTGCACCTATTCTGTGAAGTACACTTGTGCCGTCTGGACAGACAGCACGATTATTGAATACATTATTGCATGCATTAACTGCTGTTATGTAAAGCAGTGACAATGGATTGAAACAGAAAAAAGCAAAAAAGAAATTGCAAGCATAAAAGGAAAAACACTGTAAATGTAAAAATTCAGTGTCAGTGTTTGCTTTTTCAGTTCACGTTTTTTTTTTTTATCTTTCAATTACATTTTGTTTTCAGTATCAAAACCAGATGCTGTTCTGGCTTCATGTTACCCACCCAGGATACCAAGGTTGCCTGAAAATTCCTCTATCGGCAGGCTCTAATAAAAAACCTTGCAACACTCCATTCCTGATCAAAACTTAAATCAGTGTTCATGTGTTTAATGGGACAGTTTACAATGAAATTGTTCAGCCAGTTTTGGGGTGCTGCTGCAAGAAATGCTAAACCCGCTTCTTATTCTAGCTGTTAGCACATGCATGTGGGCCACCCAGCTGTCAAAAATAAGATTCGCACTGGCCCTTTAATGACTGGACCGCTCCATTCATTCCACAGGGGAGAACTCACCAACAAAGAACTAGATATGCCAACGTCTAACATAAATACAAAGAGTCACGGGGGGAAAGTGAAGGACACCACGTAGAAAATCGAGATAAAAGACTGTCTATGCTAAGAGTGGATTTAAAATTAAGTAAAGAAGCAGACAGTCCAAGGCTGCTTTCCCGTTCAGCCGCATCTATCTACTTTATTGCAGGGGCTGAGCCCCCGTCAAGGTAGCCGCAGTAGTGGATCACTAAGCGGAAAACAAGGGTTTTTCCTTTCAAAATAAAAGTAAAAGTAGGCCCAGCTACAGTACATCAAAGGTATCTGTATATTAATTCATTCACTCATCACTCAATTATATTATGCTACAATATTTATTACGACTAGTCTTTTTGATTTTTTTATGCTTTTACATTCATTGTAGTTCATTTTAACTGTTGTTTTTACGATTGGATGCATCTTATGATGCATCTTATGATTGGACTTTATAAAATGCCAGTACGCCAACATCAACAAGTTATCAGAGGTTCACTAAAATCTGTTAGGGTATAATGAATATCTTCTTTGTCCTTTATAAATAGACAACTATATAAACGTTAACGAGGGTCAAAGTCGACCATAATGCTTGAAGTTGTGACCGGAAGCGGCCTTCGTGCTGCCGCGCAGCCTCACAGCGGTGCTGCTGACTGGAAACAGGATGCTGTCAGGCCGAAGAGACGCTCTGACCTAACGGAGAGAAACCGCAGCATCATCCTTTGTTTTCTGGAGCTGGATATCCAGGTAAGGACAACTAACTAGCTTAGTTGTGATGTTAACCTGTCTGCATTTCATAGCTGCAATGGCTGAAACGGCACTGACACTTCTGATGAAACGCAGGACCTGTCTTTTTTTCTTCATTAGCAGTCTTGTCGTAACTAAGGCTATTGTTCGGGATAATGCGATCCAGTCAGGCGCTGAGGACAAATCATATAACGTAGCACTTATCCGTTGTTCTGACGAAGCCCTATGAGAGGTGCTGATGTGATTTCGTGTGAGGTTAGGGGTGGTGGTGCAGAGCTAGCTTCCAGCGCAGGAGCACACAGGCATTCCGAGGTGTAACATCCATGGCTGTGCTGCTGTGACGGGGGGGGGGGGGTCGCATTGCATTGCATTGCATTGCATTGCATTGCACTGCACCACCCCCACCACCAGCAGCAGCAGTAGCAACGCGGGGACGCGCGCGCATGCAGGTGTAGTTGGTGTTGTAAACAGCTGGTGACACATGGTATCACAGATAGGGACACCTCTGAATGCTTTGGGGACGTTTGTCTTCCTCCTCCATGTCACAGTGGCTGTAGATATATCTGCAGTATATGATGCTCATGCTAGCTTTGAGGGAGGAAAATATTGTCTTTTGGTGTGCGCACACTCACTTCTCTCTCTCTCTCTCTCCCGCCCCCCCCCTCTCTCTCTCTCTCTCACACACACACACACACACACACACACACACACACACACACACACACACACACACCTTTTCACTTACTTGTAGGCTGTTGATTATGCCTGACCATTTTGTGCTTGTTCCACCCTTTAACCATAAGAAACACTGTCCACTTTCACGCTGTCTTTAGCAGTAGGTGGTTCTTTGGCTAGCTGCAGTTACACGGGAAATTCCACCTGTTAGCTGTAATGTCGTGAAGGACTCTCTAAATGACAACTGTGTGGAGCAGAGTCCGTTTGAATCACCAGACCAAAAAGCCGGACCAGTGTAATCAATGTAACCCAGGGATCATACTGACAGTAGATGGCCCTAAACTTTAAGCACTTGTTCTTAAATTCAGCCAAACAGCCAGTGTTACATCTATGTCAGCGTTTGGGAGCATGGTGTAAATGAGCCTTTATACATTTAGTGCTTCGTGTCCACTTTACTGAAAGGAAACGGGGAGAAAAGGCTGCTGTGGCAACAAGTCGCTGTCAGTATCAGTCCAGTTCAACGGGGTAGAAAAGTGCTATATAAGAACCAGTCCATTGACCAGTTTTAGTGTTGAATCCAAATTTACAATGTGTGCTTCATCATCAGTAAGTATGGAGGAGGTCAGGAAAGTGAGTGGCAAACACGTTGGAGGTTCTGCCATGGTTTAGGGTTGTATTTAACCCAGTAGTGTTAAAATTCATGGAATTACGAAAACTGCAAAGTACCATCAGATTTTAGCTACCGTCTGAAAACTGATTTGTTACAGCTTCATTTTTCAGCCTGTGACCCCAATGATCCCAAACACGCTGCCACTGCGGTAAAAGCATTCATGGATTTAAAAACAAAATCAAACACAAGAAACTCAGTGGAACATCAGTCATGGTGTTATTAGTAGTAATACCAAGTGTTAGCTTTCAAGCTTGTTAACATTGTACAAACTCTGTTATGCAGCGTATATAGAACAGAATAATCCTTTAATTGTCCCACAAGGGGAAATTTGGTTGTAACAGCAACAGAAGAAAAGCACTTATACAAACAGAAACACACAATTTTTACAGAACAAATATTTACATCATGGAATCGATTCAGTAAATCACTGTTACACATTTACCTAGTGAAATATAAAGAAATGAGGAAGGGCTGAAGAGGTTTGAACAGAAATGAAATCACTACTGTTACAATATATACTCTAGAACAGCGGTCCCCAACCCCCGGGCCTCGGACCGGTACCGGTCCGTGAGTCGTTTGGTACCGGGCCGCGAGAGTTGAGGCTCAGGTGTGAAATGTCTGGTTTTCAGGGTTTTTATCGGTTTTCAGCGTTATTTTGTTATCGTTTTTATCGTTAACTCTGTTTTCCTGGGTCTTTTCACTGTGTTATGAATAAATTTTCTGTTTTTTGGTACCGGTACTAGTTTTATTTTGTTGTATTTATCCGTGACACATTAAAGGCCGGTCCATGAAAAAAAAGTCGGTCCGTAGCGCAAAAAAGGTTGGAGACCGCTGGTCTAGTACATGTGCTCAGCTTAAAAATCACAGCCAACAGTACAACAGTGCTTTTTACATTATGGGTAAGTTTACATTCATTAAGCTTGTCACAGAGCAGCAGCTCACCGTCTGCTCTCTGGGCATCATTCCTGCATCTTATAGTCATTTAGGGCAGCAAATAAGTCTTGATCACATAGAGTTTTGTGTGAAACTGTACACAGAATACAGTTTAGTATATAAGATACAGACCAAAAACAATGTCTCTGTATTTTCAGACTGAATAGTACAGTTCATAGTGCAGTGTTTCCCACACAGACATTACTGGGCAGGAACCCCAGGTATGCTTTATGATTTCATTTTTTCATCCTTCTGAGAAAACGGCACCATCAGTTTCCTTATAGGCCAAATTTTTAAGCCCCGTCACTGCTGGACAGGCTCTCATCTTATAGTCAGATGGACTCTGCTGCCATGGACTGATTCTGGCAGCAGTAGTCAGTGCTTGTACTTGGAAGGTCACTGTCCACAAGCTGCAGGTGGGAGACTGGTTCATGCATTGCTAAGCTGTAGTTCAGTGAGGCTAAAGAAAGTTGCTGCTAACTCCAGGTCAGGATGTTGAAGATTGAGTTTTTGTCATTCAGATTAGACAAAGTTTAATCTGTGAAAATCCCAGGCTCTTTCGTCTCCAGCACTTTTCTGCTCTTAGTAACCAAAGTGTGAAAACTGCAGGGGTCAGCAATAACCAGCACAAGTGCGCATCACAGAACTGTTCGTGTTTTGAAGGTTCAAAGTATCTTTACATGAAATGTGAAACACTTTACTTCCAAAATGTCTGAATGTGAAGGACACGTGTCTCACCTTTGTAAATGATGCTGTTCCTGTAAGGACTGCCAGCTCTTCAGTCGTGTACGTTATTAACACCAGAGGAAATTACAGTGGTGTGAAAACGTGTTTGCAAGCTTCCTGAATTCCTGTTTTTTGTATGTTTGTCACACTTCAGTGTTTCAGAGTATCAAGCAAATGTAAACGTTAGACAAAGACAATATAAGTTCCATGTTTTCGCCATTTGTGGATAAATGGCTCGTACTGTGTTTGGCTGAAGTTACACAGCTTTAGCCTTTTCAGACTCAGACCTGAGGGTTGTTTCTCATTTGTTCCTGAATTTTCTTGGATCACCTTATTCTTGATCGAGAACAGGTGTGGCAGTAATCAGCAGCAGCAATGGCCTTTATACATCTAGTGTTTCATGTCCACTTTAAGAAGCCACACTTCCACTGAGTCCATTTCTGATCAGGCTTGAGTGAACACTGTGGTGCAGCTGAAGTACATCTTCATGTCATCTGTTGCTGGGTATTTTAGTCAGGACCACTATAACCAATAGAAAAGGCAGACGTTTTCCATCTGCACCTTCCCAACTTTCCATGTGTATGTACATAGAAAACCAGTTAAAGGGAGAGCAACTATCCTAAAACAGCTATAAGAGACAAGCAGCTTCATACACAGAAGGCTTAAGGTAGCAGTGAAACCACTGGACAACTATTCGAGGAAAACCTTCTGCCCTTCCGTGTGAACGGGAAACCTTGAGGGAGGCCAAGCAGCAGAAAACATGGCCACAGGGAAGCCACTAACTCCTCTGTTTATCCCCAACCAGGAGGTCTGAGTCAGAAGTGAACAATGTTGAATTTGACCAGCGGTTATTGAATCAAATTCTTGCTTTCTTACAGAGTCTAGTTTTTCTTCTCAATGAGCTAAAGTCTGCCTAAAAAAGCAAAAACATGTGTGAAGTGTGTTTGCGTGAAGGCGATGCTTTTTCCGCTTTAAAAGTCAACATCAACATGACTGAAGCTGTTTTTTACAGTGCTGTCATTAACAGTCCTGCACCAGTATTAAGTTAGTTTTCTCACTGTGTGCTCAGCAGTTAACAAGTAGTGTAACTTCCACTCTTCATTCAGATCACTGCTACATTGAGCCAGCATCAAAGAAGCAAGAAGAAAGATGGAAGAGCCCTTTATAAAACCTGACCTTTGCTTTGGTAACACTGCAGAGCTCTCACCTTGCGCTCCCTCTTCATCCTGTGCACACTTAAGTGATGCAATAACCTTTTAAATTTGTCTGGGCAGTCAGTTGCACAGTCTTTGCTTTGTTGTAGAAACAAGCCTAGAGTTTAGTGCTTCCAGCTTCGACTGAGATGTAGATTGAGGAAGTTTTACCTGAGAGCCACAGGTGTCCTTGCTCATAGTGCACAGCTTCTGTCTGTAGCCTTTATGAATTCTGCTGTGAATGATTTAGTCAGGCTGTTTCTCTGCTCTAGCTGGAGCTTTAGATTGCAGTTACCAGGAACAGCTGACAGGGATTTAATCAAATGCATGAGATGATGGGTTCCCAGGTATCTGTGAAGTTACAGACGTCATGTATTAGCAGTTATTGAAAAGTGTTTTCTTTTTTCCAAAGACAGTGCTGCTGCTTCTTCTTCTTTAGAATCAGTTCAGACAATCAGGCTAAACCTACTGCAGCAATGACTTGACCCCTTTAGAAGGAGCACATTCAAATGATGGAGGTAAATGAAGCAAACTGCAGCGACCGCAGTGAAGGCAGGGCTTACTCAGGATGTGACACTACCCAACACTGGAGCGTGCATTGCTGTGCTAAGGGACATTTCCAATAAAGTTTACTGTACAACCAGCTCTGCTATCAGTGGTGACATACAGAGAGCTGTGCAGAGTAACTGTGAAACAGCACCGACTCTGAATTTGTACTCACCCATGTAAATGATCACCAGTGTCCAGTATTTTTACATTTGGGGCGGTCGTTGTGTCCTTGGGCGAGAGACTTCACCCGTTGCCTACTGGTGGTGGTCAGAGGGCCCGGTGGCGCCAGTGTCCGGCAGCCTCGCCTCTGTCAGTGCGCCCCAGGGTGGCTGGGGCTACAATGTAGCTGCCATCACCAGTGTGTGAATGGGTGGATGACTGGTTGTGTAAAGCGCTTTGGGGTCCTTAGGGACTAGTTTTTACCATTTCCAGTGACTCTCAGATTAAACAATAAAAAGCAGAGTGTGCTACTTTGAGCCTCTCCTCTGTTACAGCTCGGCGTCTGTCTGCATTGTGTGTGTTCTGCAGTTTGAACTGAACATTATTAAGGTGTCTGACAGTGAATGAAGAGCTAATCATGGTCTCTTCTTTTTCTTTGCACTGACACATTTTTGGCAGCGCAGTTGTTAGTAGTAGAGCAGGGCGATATGACCCAAAATATTTATCACGATATAGATTTGAAAATTTGCGATAACGATATAACTGACGATATAATTGACACTAGAAAAAATACTTTACAACTCCTCAACTTTATTAGTGCAAAAAAACCCATCAATGTATTTTCTCTTAAACAAGCAGCTGTTTTTTGTATGTGCATTACAGTTATATAAACTTTAACAATGCAAATGTAAATTCTTTGCTGACAGTTTAACCAAAAGGCATTTCCAGTGGAAATTGGCCAACATATCCTCAGCATAACCATGTATAATATCCTCAAAACTGAAAAAGAGGTTATACACACGCAATACGGTAATATTATGTTGAAGCCTACGATAGCCGTAATGCTCCGACAAGCCATCAAGTGGTGCGGGTTCGTAGCTTAGCAAAGTCGTACTAAACATTTGACAGATTTTCGAGCGCCACATAAAATCGTTTCGAGGTCGGTAAACAAAACCAGGATTAATATATAAGGCACACGGGATTATAAGGGGCACTGCCGATTTTCAGAAAAATCAAAGGATTGGAAAATATGGCACACTTAAAATCAAACAACACGGTAATAACGACGGCCCGCTAGCATGCTCTACCAAAAATAGTGTTTTGTTGTGTATCTGACGGACGAAAGCCAAACCAGTTCCACACCACTGAAGTTGCAGCATTTTTACAAACCAGTTCTGGTTCATCCGTTTCATTTAACGATCCGCTTTCGCCCTTGTCATTCTCCGTCACCGCCGTGCCTTTTCCGCCATGTGCGTATGAAAACAAAGGCACTGCGCATGCGCGTTTTACCCATATTCTATCGCGATATTTAATTTTAAAATAAAACAATGTTGTTTTTGTGCATAACAAAAAGTTCACAATTGTGCAGTCAAAATGTAAACTAAAAGACGCTGAGCATAATATGAAAGACAGATTTCACAGCTGCTCTGTTCCCAACTTCTACTGTGTGACTGACAGCCTGGAGTTTGAAATCCTCTTTGTAACCACGTCTCTGAACAGTTGCCATTTGTGTCAATAATTAATTAAATGTGTCAAAAATATTTATTTAATTAATTATTTCCCATTTGTATTTAATTATTGCCACATTTAATTAATTATTTAATGGTGTATTTAATTAATTCATTATGGCAGTCCTGGCGTTCCATAGTAAAGCAGCAACACTGATCCTTTTATTAAAGATGAAAGAATTTAGACAGTTTTTAACTCTCAGTAAACCCACAGTGTTCGTTTGACTTTGGACCCAGAATCTCGTCTGTAAGTCTGACGTCACTGACTTACAGACCGGATAAGATAAAGAAGACATTTAAGCATCTGCACGTTTATTTTCTAGAAATGAAAGCAAGACGAACATAGCAGTGTAAAGGCAGTATCCAATGAAACTGAAGTTTATATCAGCATTTGTACAGAGGAAAAATAAGGCTTTTTTGCATGTTTTTAGGCCACCAGCTTTTTAGCAGGACAAGCACAGAGATGAGTCCACTGTCAGAGGCCATAAGAAGATCATTTGTAACCTTCACTAAAGCTGTTTCTGTGCTGTGCTGAGCTCTGAAACCTGACTGAAACTCTTCAAATAAACCATTCCTCTGCAGATGATCTGTTAGCTGTTTGACAACTACTCTTTCAAGGATGTTTGATATAAAGGAAGGTTGGAGATTGGCCTATAATTAGCTAAGACTGCTGGGTCTAGAGATGCTTTTTGAGTAAAGGTTTAACTACAGCCAGCTTGAAGGCCTGTGGTACATAGCCGATTAATTTTTAAAACACCTGATGGCTTAGCATTTAGCGTCACAGTGAGACATTTATATATAACCTAACTGTAATCCTGACACTCAAACCACATTTTGAGCCTCAAACATGCCTTCAAACTTGTGGGGACGGCATTTCGTCCCCATTACTGACTGTTAGTCCCGACAAGTATAGTAGCATGTCAATTTTCTGTCCTCACAAAGATGTCTAAATATGTACACACACACACACACACACACACACACACACACACACACACACACACACACACACACACACACACACACACACAGGACCCAGTCTCTGTAACTATTTTATTACTTTTTTATGACAAACAAATGACAAAGTAACATAATCAGTTGCTTGTCCATTCGCGATGTGGAGTCTTAACTGTTGATCTGATCTGCAGCCTCTGTCAACTTGGCAAAGTGGTTGATTAATGACTTTATGCATGCTGCAGGTTTAGATGAAGTATGTCTGTGAAGGTTCTCAGTCATCCAGGTCATTGTAGTCTAAGGAGCTTGGAAAGAAAAGCGTCTGGACTTCTTTGAGTTGCTTGAAGACGTTTCACCTCTCATCCGAGAAGCTTCTTCAGTTCTAGGGTCACATGTTGGAGAGTCCCAGATTTAAGCCGTGTAGGAGCAACCCACTGAGAGGGACAATGGACCCCCTAATGATCCTCTACCTAATCACATGAGCCAAGGTGTGAAAATGGGTGTAGGTCGTCACAATGGGTTAACGCCCACTCACATCCTGGGCCATCTGACCTCAGAAAATCACATGGTGGGGTGGGGCTAGGTTTCACAATGAGCTCACCCGAAACCTTGGCTGATTGTGCCCTACACCCATATTTGGTTGTAAAGGTGTTGTCGTTGTGCTGTTGTCCACCTCAGTGTGTAAACAAAACAAAAAAACAACGATTGGGAATAATACTTTCTGAAGGGATTTGGATAACAGAATTTAAAAAACAAACAAAAAAAACACAGCGATTGTAGACTTTCATTTCTTTCTTTTTATGATTTTCTTTTATTGTTTATGATGTTTTTTTATATCTTTATTTTAATGGTTTCACCTTGTCCTTTAGTCACAGTGTAATAATATTAGAGACAGCGTTTTACTTTGCAGTTATTTTTGTGTGTATCCATGGAAATAAATCCTCCATGAGCCATCTGTCACATGCTCTCCATGTTGCAGAGACTATGTATGTGCATGAGGCGCACTACCTGTCAAATGTGTGAGCTGATTTTACCTAGGAAGTAGGATCCACACACAGCCTCACTCTCTCTTTGTCTCACACACACACTTGCAGTTGAAGAATACATTAACTCAGCTTCCTTCTTGTACTTGCTGGACTCTTTCAGGTAATTTAAGATTAGAATCTGATGGGTCACATCAGGGCGTCTGGGTGAAAATGAATCCAGGGATGTGTGAGCATCAGGCAGATGAAGTGGGGGAGGGGCTTTTACATGTCTACTCCAATCAGATTAGAGATGTTAAATCTTTCTGCTTTGCCATCCTTGGAAAACATGGCAAGCACTGTCATCAGTCTGTGCTTCAGTTCAGACTGCAATTCATGAATGGATGCTGCAAGTATTCCCTGGTTCAGGGCAACAACAAGTACCACTCCTAGGGATGGGAATCGAGAACTGGTTCTCTACAAGAACGAGTAGTTCAATTTAAGGTTGGGCGACTGGACGAATATATTGAAGATAGGCTGAGCCTTCCGCTGATCGTTTTTACAAGAGTGATTTATTTATTTGCCCATGAGTAAGTTTGCTAAAAATGTTGGTTGAAGCTAAGAGAAGCAGTCAACCGTAAAAATAATAGCGCTGTTTTAACAGCATCCTCTTCCAGCTGCGAACAAATGCAGCAATTCATTTACTCGGGTGGGGCGATCGTGGCTCAAGAGTTGGGAGGTCGCATTGTAATTGGAAGGTTGCCGGTTCGAGCCCCGGCTTTGACAGTTTCGGTTGTTGTGTCCTTGGGCAAGACACTTCACCCGTTGCCTACTGGTGGCTGTGGCTACAATGTAGCTGCCATCACCAGTGTGTGAATGTGTGAGTGAATGGGTGGATGACTGGATATGTAAAGCGCTTTGGGGTCCTTAGGGACTAGTAAAGCGCTATACAAATACAGGCCATTTACCATTTACTCAGACTCATAACAGAAAGAAAGAAAGGAGTTCAGAAAACATATTATTACAAAAAAACCCAAAACACAATGGTGGGGAGGGAAACAAAGAAGAAATGGCTTCTTTTTTCCACTATAACTGTGTTTACAGGCCGTTCCAGTGTTTATGTGTTTTACACACTCGACCAAACAACAAATACAAAATTAAACACAAAGTAAGTTAAAAATGTCTCTGCCAGCGAACATAAAAAGAATCTCTGACGTAAAGTTAAGTCTTTTGTGCGATTTGGTGCATCTCAAATAAATAAATGAGTAATCCAAAAAGTATCTATGTTAATACTGAAACAAGCAAGATAAGAAGGTGAAATATTCCCTCCAAACAAAACGTACAAATTTGAAACGCGCAAATCAGTCCATACATGATTACATTGCTCTGCCCATCAAAAAGTCTGCATGAATATATCGCCTATCATCGGTTATTGGACTGTCAGTTGGAAACTTTTTACATATCGCCCAAGAACCCAAAGTGAAAGCTGAATGAATGTTAACCCCAACCCAGCAACCAGACACCGAAACTGGGTCTACATATACATGTATATATGTGCGTGTGTGTGTGTGTATACCAGCCAAGGTGTACTCTCAGTGGCAGAGGAACAATATGAAATCGGCACCACCAAGGCAGGAGACGGCGCAATATTGGAAGAGCATATGGGAGAAGGACGCAACTCATAATGGCAATGCTCAGTGGCTAGTGGATCTAAGAGCAGACCACAGCAACCTCCCTGAACAGGGTCCAGTAACCATGCTGGTTGACGAGAGACACCCAGAATGGCTAACCAAAGGCCGGATGGTCCTGATCCTCAAGGACCCCCCAGAAGGGACCGGTCCCCTCCAACTACCGACCAATAACCTGCCTCAGCACCACGTGGAAGCTCCTGTCAGGCATCATAGCTGCTAAGATGAACAGGCACATGGGTCAATACATGAGTACGGCACAGAAAGGGATGGGCAAGAATACCAGAGGCGCAAAACACCAGCTACTGATAGACCAAGCAGTCAGCCTAGACTGCAAGACTAGGCTGACCAGCCTGTGCACTGCCTGGATTGATTGCAAGAAGGCCTATGACTCAATGCCCCACACCTGGATCCTGGAATGCCTAGAACTATATAAGATCAACAGGACCCTAAGAGCCTTCATCAGGAACTTAATGGGGATGTGGCGGACAACACTAGAGGCCAACTTCAAGCCCATAGCACCAGTCATTATCACGTGCAGGATCTACCAAGGAGATGCTCTGTCCCCACTGCTGTTCTGGATAGGCCTGAACCCCCTCAGTGAGATCATTGACAAGACTGGCTACGGATACCGACTACGGAACGGAGCAGTTGTCAGACACCTCCTGTACATGGATGACATCAAGCTGTATGCCAAGAGTGAACGAGACATCGATTCACTGATCCACACTACCAGGCTATACAGCAATGACATTGGAATGTCTTTCGGACTGGAGAAGTGTAGTCGGATGATAATAAAGAGATGGAAGGTAGTCAGAACTGAGGGGATCGAACTACCAGAAGGTAACATTGCAGACATAGAGGACAGTTACAAGTACCTGGGGATCCCGCAGGCAAATGGGAACGATGAAGAGGCCGCTAGAAAGGCTGCAACCACCAAGTACCTGCAGAGGGTCAGGCAAGTCCTGAGGAGTCAGCTGAACTGTAAGAACAAGAAGTCCTGAGGTCAAAATGGGAGACGCCCCCAAGGGTGATGGAGAATGTCCGAGCTAAGGTCCTGTGGGACTTCCAGTTACAGATGGACAAAATGGTGGTGGCTAACCAACCGGATATAGTGGTGGTAGACAAACAGAAGAAGACAGCCGTAGTGATCGATGTAGCGGTTCCCAATGACAGCAACATCAGGAAGAAGGAACACGAGAAATAAAGGGCTCAGAGAAGAACTCGAAAAAATGTGGACAGAGGTGTAACAGCGATCCCAGTGGTAATCGGAGTACTCGGTGCGGTGACTCCCAAACTAGTCGAGTGGCTCCAGCAGATTCCAGGAACAACAATCGGAGATCTCTGTCCAGAAGAGCGCAGTCCTGGGAACAGCTAAGATACTGCGCAGGACCCTCAAGCTCCCAGGCCTCTGGTAGAGGACCCGAGCTTGAAGAGTAGACCGCCCGCATGGGCAAGTGGGGAATTTTTAATTTTTTTAAAATATTCTCATTCAGCAGTCAGCGTACAAGTTATTGAACCTTGCATTGGCCTCTATGCTTATATAGTGACCATTGCAGGGAGAATTCCTCGGCATAGTGGAGGTGGAGCATCCCCACACTGACTCCTGAAATCTGACATGCATGTGTTCATCACGGTGTGTTAGTGCCATTCATTTGGTGAGTTAATAACATTACATAACAGCTTTTTTTAGCAGTGTCTGCAGTACTGTGAGGGAACTGAGGCTGGAGAGTTCATCTGTGTTCTCAGTTAGAGGCCTGTCACAGTATCTGTATAGGACCCACAGCATCTTAGCACATGTGTGCAGGAGATTTGAAATGTACTGTTTACCCTTTATCTACCTCATACCTTTATCTAATAAACTTAAACTAGTGCTAACACTGGTGAATATTGCGAGGATTGTTTTGTTCCAGCTAATGTCTAAATTGCAGAGGAAGATATGCAGATTATTACTATTTATCTTTTTTAGAGGAATCTTGTTTGCTTGTCTTATGTTTAGTTTGCAGTAGGGCTGCATTTTTACTCGTAAAGTGGACTGGTACTTATTGCAGATTAAGGGATTTTTTTGTGTCCAAATTACAGTCCCTAGGGTTTCTCTGTGTCCGTTTCAATGTATATGTGTAGCAGCTGGATTGAGGCCATCAAAACCACAAGTTTTTCACAAGGCTGTCAGTTTATTTGTGGCACAAACCCTGCCTGGATTAACACGTGCTGCTTTGACTTGGCTCTCAGCACTCTAATGTCTCTGATCCCAGTCAGTCTGTATGTACAGAATAGAATAGAAATAGAAATATCCTTTATCGTCCCTCACTGGGGAAATTCAAGTGTTCCAGTAGAAGAGTGACCAGCATGGAGCAAAAATAAGGAATAAGAGACTGTATGGTCTCTTAAGTGAAATTTAAAACATAAGAAAAAAAAATACTTTACTGTTATTAAAAATAGCATACTTGGATTCAAAGAAATGTGCAACGGAGTAGGGTAATTGTTTTTAAAAAGAATGTACAAAATGTGCTGTATATTTGTGCTTAAAAAACCGAGACTTTTTACAGACAATGGAAAAACGAGGGGGCATCCTAGGACAGAGCTGGCCTTCTTGATTAGCTTATCCAGCCACTTCCTCTCAGCTGTAGATATGCTGCTGTTCCAACACACAACACCACAGAAGATGGCTGACGCTACCACAGAGTCAGAAAAGGTCTTCAGCAGCATCCCTTACACTCCAAAAGATCTCAGTCTCCTCAGTAGGTAGTCTGCTCTGACCCTTTCTGTAAAGTGTGCATATATGTTTGGAAGTGTGGCAAAACACGTTCTTGTGAACGTTGTGGCGACTGTGGGTGAATAGTGCAACACAATAGTGACATAACCTGCAAGATACAGTGATAAAACTTTACAGGTGTGTAGAACAAGTTTAAAGAAGAAAGAAGTGCTACAAAATGAGATTACGGGATTAGAAACTTATGTTGAACATAACCTGCTCCCACTCAAGTTATATTCAGACATTTGGTTTAATGTGCCATCTTTTCAGTTGATTCTTTTGTTTCACGTCCAGTATACACTCACCAGCCTGTTTAACTGCTCATTAACACACATATCTAATCAGCCAATCACATGGCAGCAATGTAAATTTGTAGACATGGTCAAACATGGTCATGATGCTGAAGTTCAAACTGAGCGTCATAATGAGGAAGAAATGAGATTTTAAAAAATATCCAAGTTTTTAAAAAAAGGCAGCATAAAAAGTACACACTGTGGGTGCTGTGGGTACTTTAAGTGTTTTTAACACTCAGTTTCACTTTATCTCTTTGTTTGTTAAAACCTCACTGTTCTCTACAGCTGCTGATGGACCAGCAGCAGCACAAGCAACAGTGTCCCATAGATCGGTTGAACCACATTTGGACACTGCCTACAAATGGCAACAGATACCCTCTTCTCATAGATGGGCTGTCCATGGCCCCCTATAGTCTGCCAGCGGAGAACCGTGCTGAGCTCTGAACTCTTATGAATGCATCAGGACCAACTCAGGGTTCAGTGTCTTGCCCAAGAATACTTTAGCATGCAGACTGGAACAGCCAGAGATTGAACCAGCAACCTTCTGAATAATAGATGCTATAGTCTGCTACTCTTCAGTCTCCTCCTAGAAATATCCTGAAAGAAAGAACAAAGAAGAAGGAATCTTTTTATAGCAGTTTCCAAGTTGTTTACTGAGCCACTTAATCTCTGAACAGTAATTTCCGTTGACACGAGTCCAATAAGTTGAGGTGGTGAAGAAAAAGCTGTTCTGTAGAAGTGCTGTGATTAAAGCAGTAGGGTAAGTCTGCTTGTAAGATGTGATCTGTGTCTTTGGTAAACCCATTAGCTCCAGCACACAGCTTATCTTGTCTCCCTTATCTGACCCAGGGCTTCTTCAGCCTTCTATTGCCACTCTTTTTGCTTACTTTCTGCAGGTTTCTTCATGAACCTTGTTAAATTTGCCTGAAAATTGTAGTTTGCTCAAAGAGATGATGCCAGTTTTTGCCTGACTCGGGCAACAATGTGTACAGTAATTGTGTGCTTCATAATTCGCCAAGTCATCAAATGTGTGGAATTTAGCAGACTTATGGTAAGTCTGCAAATTAAATGTTGCAGAATATTAGTCTTACTATACAGTTAGTTCCACAATTTGTTGGTCAGCAACACAGTTTTTGTCACGTTGCCTCTGTCCACCACCACAGTGGATTTTAAAGTGCAGACTTACAGCTTTAATTTGAGATGTTCAACAAAAGATTTGGCTTAACTGTTTATAAATTGCAGCCATTTTTTTCACGGTTCCCCATATTTGGAGCCTCAATGGGACTTGGACAGTTGAGTGGCAAGCATGTCCTGTGCCCTTTGTTATTATCTGAAGTTAAAGAGATATTGGTGCAAATGAGCAAAGCACTCATTGGTCTGAAACAAAAACTGTGTGTGTGAGAGAGAGAGAGCAAAAAATCTGTTAGATTTTACAAAAGAATGGATGAACTGTTCAGCTACAACACAAGGCCTGAAAGAGCACTGCAGAAACTGAGGTGTACAATCACAGATTCATTTCCTTGGTTAAGACAACCAACTTCACAATATCTAACCATGATAAGAAGCCTCTCGAGAAGGCAGGAATGAATGGAAATACAAAGTTTAGGTGAAACAAGCTGAAAACGTCTGGTGTGTAGACTTCATAGGAATCATGTAAAACCTTCACAGTTCTGAGAGGTGAAAAACAGTCTTTGGACAAATTAATCCAAGATGAACTTGTACTAATGTTGGAAAGACAAAAGCACAGAGAAGGAGAGGAACGGTCCATGATCCAAATATCTGTCAAACATAGTGGAGGTAATGTTGTAGTGTTGCCAGTGGAACTCAGCATAGTGTTGATTCATGATGTGAATGCTGATAGAAGCAGAAGCATGAATTGTGATTTGTACAGGGTTTTACTCTTTGCTCGGGTTCAGACTGATGCTTTCCAGGGCTTCTCAGAACAGATGGATACTGACCCCAAATATGCTACAAAAGCAACCCAACAGAGCAGCTTCAGCTACTGAGGACAAAACTAAAGACGAGGACCCGCAAATGGGCAGCAACTGAAGATGGCTGCAGTAAAAGTGTGACAGAACATCGCAAGGAAAGCAGCATTTGGTGATGTCCATGGGTTCAAGACTTCAGGCAGTCAATTTTCACCTAAGTATGGAAAACAATCCTTATATTTGAAATGGTCCTAGTTTGTCCACATAGTTGTCAGCAGTGTTGGTCAAGTTACTTGAAAAAAGTAATCAGTAACTAATTACTGATTACTTCTCCAAAAAAGTAATCCCGTTACTTTACTGATTACTTATTTTCTAAAGTAATTGATTACTTAGTTACTTAGTTACTTTTTAAAAACACGATTTACAACCTGAGTAGGTGATAAAGCGATAGATCTTTCAGCCCAATTCTACTTTTTCTGCATAATCCATCATACAAAATGTAATCAAATGGAAAAGTCTCTTTTTAAAACTTGTTTTATTGGTTTTAATCTTTTAACTTTATGCATCAAGCAAACATTTAATTATATGCAACATTCTCTGACTGGAAGAAATTAGTTTAACATTTAAACCTATTTTCTGCACATTCCAGCACATAAAATAAAATATTTTTTGTGTTTACACTCAGTCTTTCAAATAGATGCAAGCAAAACACAGCAGAAAATAAATAAAGTCAAAGACTCAGCGGTCCTGTTGCTCTATTTTCACCTGTAAAGCAGGAGTGGGGTAGGCGGAGGTTTACCCTGGTGCAGGTGTGCCGCGGTCAGTGGAAGAATCCGCGAGTTTCTCTGTGAGTTTCCCATTACGTCGTTGTGCACTCGGAGCTTGTTTGGGGGGGGGGGGGTTCGGTGTAAAAAGAAGTTTTCTTCCCACGCACAGCGGACACTAATGTTTTTGTCACTTTTTATGGAATCAAACTCAAAGTAAGGTCAGTACTTCCACGCTTTAAACGCTGCACGCTCATACTCTCTCTGCACTCGATATATGATCCATTGTTGATCTGCACACAGCTGTTGTCACCAACGTCGCACTCGCTTACGTCACTGTCATGAGACATTCTCACAAAAAAATCACGGTTTTAGTAACGCAGTAACGCAGCGTTCCTACGGGAAAGTAACGGTAATCTAATTACCGTTTTTGCAATAGTAATCCCTTACTTTACTCGTTACTTGAAAAAAGTAATCAGATTACACATCTCTGGTTGTCAGCCTCTAACAAGTGGAGAAAATCACTGAAAGACCTAAAAGATGAACCTAACATTTTTGTAAAACCCCTTGAATTAGGCTGCTCGTATTGTTTATTTGATTTCTGATCCATTGTGGTGGCGTTCAGAGGCGAAACTACAACAGCTGGATTTGTGCTGCCTGACCTCAACCCTTCCAGTGCCCCTAGTTTGGGCCCTTGTTGTGGGAATGAGTATCTAAATAGTCTGAAGTTTCAGTATGACGTTTAAACAATTTTTGTACTGTGGTCACATTTCCAGAAGAAATAAATTATTCCGATTTGTTTTTCGTGTAGTGTAGCCTATACATTCTCCTTCCAGCCTCTCTCTCTATTATTAAAAGACGATGTTGCTGCACGTTGCCTCGACAGAGATCTTAGTTATATGAAAATGTAAGAATGCTAACACACACATACTCACGCTCTGCTTGGAAGAGCCGTAATAGGATTAGAGAGAACTGGAAGTGCAACTGGAACAGAGACAGAGAAACGGGGAGGTGACAGAGTGGGTCATCCACAGTGGAGCATATAGTGAGACATGTTATGTTTAGGCTCCAGTCTGGGCAAAGTTGGGTTTCTGGTTAATGTAAACACAAACAGAATCCAATGATTTGCAAATCTCATAAATCTTTATTTTGTTTTATCAAATCTTCGCTGAGAAAATATATAATTGTAAACAGGATGTTTGGAATTTAGCAGCAACACGTGCCAAAAAAGTTGGGATGGGGCAGCAAAATGTTATTTTGTATTAGTAGAGCTCCAAAACTGTGGAACAATTTCAGTGGAATGCAAATAGTGTGAATATCTCATCCTCCAAAGTCATACGTTCAGGAGAAATCTCTGTGCATGAGGGGCAAGGCTGAAAATCAGCATTAGATCCCGAATGGTCTTCAAGTCCTCAGGCAGTATTGCATTAAACACAGATGTGATTCTGTGATTAAATCAGTACATGGGCTCAGGAACAGACAGAAATCACTGTCTGTGAACACAGAAGCCATCATCTCTGGACCAAAGCCGGACCTCCAGACCAAAATGGATCGAAACATGGACACTACGTCCTCTAGACTAAAGAGGAGAAGGACCATCCAGCTTGCCATCAGCACTCACTTCAAGAACACCTGTATCTTTGGTGGTGTGGGGGTGCGTTAGTGCCTCTGGAGTTGGCAGTTTTAGAGCAGCATATACTCCCACCCAGATAGATGTGTTTCAGAAAGCACCTTGCTGAGCTGGCCTGTCTGCAGTGCAGGCCTTTAACCACCTGAGAACATTTGGAGCATCATAAAGTGAAAAATATGACAAAGACACAGGACTGCTGAGCAGCTATAATCCTCTATCAGACACGAATGGGACAACATTCCTCTGTCCCAAAAGTCCAGCAGCTGCTCTCCTCGGTTCCCACAAGTTTGTGGAGTGATGTTAAAGAAGAGGAGATGCTACAGAGTGGGAAGCATGACCCTGCCCCAACTGTCTGAGATGTGCTGCTGCCATCAAATTCAAATATTACATATTTTTCTTGAAATTATTTGTTTTCTCAGTTTAAACGTTTGATATGTTTCCTATGTTGAATAGATTGAAAGATTTGTAAATCAGATTTACAGCAAACAGCATTCAAACCTTTTTGGAATTGGAGTTGGCTTACCTCTGTTTTCTCTCCTTTCTGTTGTGTGTCCTGGTCCACTTTCCCCCATCAGCTCACATCACTGTGTGCTTTGCTAATTTGAGCCTCTTTTCCTTTTCCTCCCACACACTCAGCAGGCACTGAGGTGGACAGGCTGCCACAGAGCAGGAGCCCACAGCATTCTTCTTCACATGTGACAGACCCCGATCCTCTTTCAAATTCTATGTTCTCAACATACAGTTAAATCTTCAGGAGCGTTTCCACCAGATGACCTCTGTGTGGGGGTGGGCTCTAAGGCCCCCCTACTGGACAAGAGGGAGCTGCTAAATATAAGGCTGGGGGTGGGCAAGCAGCTGACTCAAAACACAACTTGGATTTGAGAATTTTAACAGATTTGTTGGTAGTTTGCTAACTAATTTTACAGTACTCTGTTTTCCTTTTGGTCAGCTTCAGTAACTTAGATGAGGAAAAACATCTTTGGGGAAAACAGACTCTGTGGCATGTTGTGGAGAATTTAAAGTCCAAGAGCTGATGAATTAATCATGATATAAATTGTTAAGACGTTCACATCATTCACAGCATCATTACTGCTGCTGTTGTGTTATAAGTCTTTAAAAAAAAACAAAAAAATGGGGTTGGTGTGGGCTTAATATTGTTATACGTTTTATTCACTTTATATTGTAAGGCAAAAACTCCATAATAAAGAGAAAACCCCAACCAGATGACCCCCTATGAGCAAGCACTTGACGACTGTGGGAAGGAAAAACTCCCTTTTAACAGGAAGAAACCTCCAGCAAAACCAAGGGAGGGACAATTATCTGCCGTGAGCAGTTAGGGGTAAGGGGAGGGGGACGGGACAAAGCTGTTGAAGAGAGCCAGATATTAATAATAACCAATGATTAAATGCAGAGCAGTGTATAAACACAAAGAAACAGCATCATGGGAAGCCCCCAGCAGGCTTAGACCTGTTGAAGTTCATGGTCAGCTAATGCAGCCCTAACTATAAGCTTATTTCTCTGTGTATATCTATCGCTTTGAAGCAGCCTTGGTATCTTTGGGTGGATAGTATGCGTATCAAAAGTTCAGCGGTTTAATCCCCTGTTCCTCCAGCCTGTGTATCAACATGTCTTTGAGTAAGAACCTAAACCCCAAACCGCCCCTCATGCATTGCATGCAATGCAGCATGCTTATATATCAATATGCTGCACAAACAACCTGCCAGAAAACCTGCTACTGCAGTCCACTGCAGAGTTAACAATGTTTTTGACAAACGTTTTTGAGTGTTGCTGACTTTAACGGTGTAGGTGTTCTGTTGTTTTTTCTCCTTCTGAATGTACAGAAGCACTACTGCTGTGTAGTTTTAGTATAGCTAGCAGGTTATTTGGTGGGACTCCAGCTCCCACTGAGTGACCATCTGGACCTCTGAGCTGGTGCATGTACGCCACATACCACTCACACACTCACCACTGTGAGTCACTGATGTAGAACCAATCAGCACAGGCCCAGATGATGTCAGCTAGTAAATGAGGTAGGCTGGGACCAGGAAGAACTAAACTAAGATGACAGCTGGAAGTCAATACTTACAGTAAGTGTAAACTGTAACGTTTTTACACAAACACAATACCTGTGTGTCACCTCCTTTAGCCATGTTTAATTTGTTGTAATTAGGGCTGCCACAAATGATTGTTTTGATAGTCGACTAGTCACTGATTATTTTTGCGATTAGTCGACTAATCAGATCATCATCCATTGGACATAAAACGTACAGCTTATTGCACCAGCAGCATCTGCTCGTATATAACTATCATTATCTTACAGCTTGAAGTGTTTAAGGTCTGTGCTAACTAAAAATAAAGACAAGATGATAGTTTATTAAATTTTAAAGAAATTTGCAGATTGTTTGAGTGAAGTTTAATAAACTCAGCCGTCTGCTCCTTGCTGTCTAAAATATAACAGGACACCGGAGTATATTCTCGAGCATCTCACACTCTAATGAGCCTTGAACCCCGGCTAGCTATCGAGCTGGTGGGTAACAGACGTCTCTGAAAACGTCGGAGCGCTTTTGAAAATATGTGGTGTCTTGATAAACTGAGCAGATATTTATTTGAAGTTTACACAGCTACATTCTCGCCTGAAAATATGTTAAACGTCGGCGAAGTTATGTGACATTAGTGACGTTTGTACTAACTTACAGCCTTTACTTTAAAATATACGCCGTTCAATAGCTGAGCTTAATCTTACAGAGAATGATCAAAGCTCATGTAGAAACAAACAAACAAATGAACAAAAGATTGTCTCCTTCATTTCTGTCAAACAAAGCTATATGACACGTTTCCAGCTGTTAGTATCATGGTTGCTAGGCAACTTGGGCAGCGCAACGGAGGCTAGACCGTCCCATTTTACGAGCCTCGCACTTCCGGCCTTAGCGGTCTTCGAGTACGCGGCCCTTGAGGATCGTTGAGGCTGCGTACTTTAAGGCTGCAGACCCTGAATTGGGATACAGCCCTAGTTTGGCACGATACCGGACACAGCTTCTTCTTCTTCGGAGTTTAACGGCAGCTGGCATAATAATAATAATAATAATAATAATAATGGATACTTTATTGATCCCCATGGGGAAATTACTTGTTTTTCTCTGCATTTGACCCATTCACTCAGTGAAGCAGTGGGCAGCCCACTAAGCAGGCGCCCGGGGAGCAGTGTGTAGGGACGGTACCTTGCTCAGGGGTACCTCAGGGTAGCCGTTAAGTGGATTCGAACCGCCGACCTTCCGATCATGGGGCGACCACTTTACCTACTGAGCTATCCCTGTCCCTGCATCCTTGTACATGCAGTGCTGCCATCTTCTGTTTCAGTCCGTTATTACTCTCTTAAATCCTACTACTTATTCCTGCATCTTTTGGGATCTTACAAAGCTTCAAATGACGTGTCGACTATTAAATTAGTCGTCGACGATTTTGATAGTTGACGTAATCGTGGCAGCCCTAGTTGTAATTAACAATACAAATATGAAGTCATACTGTAAGGACTGTTTGGCCTAGTATGACCTCATTGTGAGCTGTGGGTAGACTATCACAGCCATTAGTATGACGCACTGCACGAACTCCTTTCACGTACTTGCATGGAGGCAGTGATGCGTTCCAGTCGAAGCTGAGTCGGGCTGAGGAAAAGCTGCAGTACTCCTTTGCAGCTTTGCAGTTTTTCTTCACACTGAAGAGCCTCACAGAGATGTGATGATGTGAAGAAGCGACATTTTTTCAGTGTGTTGTCAGTCAGGCGTCAGTGTTGACCTGAACTGATATCCAACATTCAGCCAGTGGCTTCTCTACAAGTCTCTGCTTCACAGCTATGTCTCCACTTTGAATTAATTTTAATATTCCTGTCAACTTTGTCACTGTAAAACTCTGCATGTGTCTACCAGGTTGTGCTTTTCCACTGAGAGGAGCCTGAGAGTGTCCATGTGGACTGGAGAGACAAATATGTCTTAATGCAGGAGAAAACATTTAAAATTGCTGATACAAAATGGCCAGCAGAGACAGACTCAAATGGAAAAGCGTGATGAATCTGGTCTCACTCAGACTGTGGATGGTGGGCACCTACTGTGCATATTTTGTGGGTATTTGTTGCAGTGTGGAGCTTTAACGCCATCTGCAGAGCAGAAGGATCATCTCTACTGCGCTGTCTGTGTCCACACAGAAAGCCTTGAACTACAGCTTCAGGTCACCCATAGTTTGGCCTCAGAGTTCAACATACAGTCACAGTAAAATGCAAGAAAACAGAAATGTAAAAATACATGTCGGCTTGTGTTTTTAGGTATAGACGGTGAGTAAAACGGTTTCCCTGGGTTTTTTCCCATGTTGTAGTTGTGTGTCTTATTCTGAAAGAAATATTTACGCACTACCATAGCAACCAGAGAGCATTAATAGACCCCGTGCACGAGAAAATGCTAACTTCCTGTTTTAAGACCGGATGTAGGGTTGCACATTTCTGGTAGCTTTATTTTGCAGTCAATTGCTACTGCGAAGGTGGACTCAAAAATCATGTCCAAAATACGAAAACGGAAAGATTACGTTAAGTTAAAAAGAGCAGAGGGTGGAACACTCACCATTGCTGTCATGAAAAAAATCAAATGATATATTTTGATGTTTGAAGAGCGTAGAGCGATTGTTTGTTTACATCAGTGATGGTAAATTCGATTATTTTTACTGAATCGAGTTTGGATGAGTCACTCACCAAAGTGAATCGGGTTCTTGGAGTCATTTGAGTCACTGAGTCAGTTGACCAGAGAGTGACAAAAATTTACATTTTCACGCAAACTTAATTTGTTTCTCCTTTCATGTAAATCCTACTGCTAAGATGAGTGATTGAAACAGGAAAAACAACTATTTTTATTTTTTGTACGGTGCGTACTAGGAAGTACGAGAAGTGCAGAAGTGAGAGGCTTTTAAATGGGACGGTCTAGCCTTCGTCGCGCTGCTCAGGTTGCCTAGCAACCATGGATCTAACCGCGAGAAACGTTTCATACAGCTTTGTGTGACAGAAATGGAGAAAAACATTTTTTTTTGTTCATTTTTTTATGACATCACTTTGATTAGTTGAGTATCTGAGGCTGAGACCACGGGACTGTAAACATGATTGTTGGGCTTCATGTCTGTGCTGAACAGTCATTTAAGATTAGTTAGTAAATAACAATTAGTTAATGTTGCTCATGAGACTAAAGTCATCTCACTTTGGAAATGTAAATATAATATGGCCAATATCGAAGTTATTATCATATTAATCATTATTAGTTATTACAGCAGTGAACTTGAACTCTGTCAAACTCTGAGCTTCAGTAAAGATTCAAGTTGCAGTTATTTATATTTCCTATCACCTTAAATCTTCACTCAAAGACACTCAAGTATCTTTGACAGTGTATATAGATGTATTATATATAATATTCTGCGTTTAATTTGTTGGCATTACTAAATTTGGCTCAATGCTTACATATATGTGTGAAATGAAAATGTACGAGCTGTGAAAACTGTTTCTAATAGAATGAAGAGTAGACTGATATATGAAATATTCCTTTATTGGGTGAGAAAATCAGACCATGTCATAACTGCTTTAAGTCACACAGAATAGATATCAGAGCCTTAAACAGGCTGACGTCTGCTAAATGGGTCAAACTGGGCAGGAAGTCTACAAACACATAACATCCTTATAGAATATGATGTAACACTATAGATCAACTTAGCTCAGAATATATAAAGCATATAAACAATTACAGCAATGTGATGCAACAAACACAGCAGCTACTGATCCAAAATACTCAAAGCTTCATAGAACTGAAACCAACATTTATTTTAGCTCCATTCTGCTGCTGATACAGACTTTAGGTTTCTGAACATTAAACTTGTTTCTGCCTTTCATAGTGTGTAACTTGAAGGCCCTGAGTACTTTCTCCCACACTGAAAACACTGGGATGATAAAATGATTTGAACATTACCTAATAAGACTGATTCAGCACAGACAGTTATGTTAAACTTTTCTAGCAGTCCTTCACAAACAGGGAACAGAAAGGGGTCGGCAACCTTTCTGGTGATGAGTGCATCTAAAATTTCCTCAGAGGTCAGTGTGCCATATGACTGCATTAGCAATAAATTTAATAATACTCTAAATTAACAGTTACACACTATATAGAAAAACTTTATAGAATTATATTTGTGCACAGATGTTGGCAGCTATCAGCGAATAGTTATCAGCTATTTTGAAACAAAAAAGACTTTTTATCCATAACAGCAAATGAACTGAACAACAGAAAATGCAAATGCTGTTTACGGTCTCCTCACAACAATGATATGAAAAATAAACTGGGCCAATATGGCATGTTTGTTAATACAGAGACACACATGTTAATGTGACCTCTGGTCTCCCACTCAGAGACACAGGTCTCCGAGTGTCCAGCATTCAGAGGCTACCTGAGGACTCGTGTGAGAGAAAATCTGCTCACACAGACATGTAGAGCCAAACACTGTCAATAAGGCCTCTGCAATGTTCTGAAGACAGTAAACCTGTCAGGTAGTGACGTCCAGCAGGTGAACATGCAGCTCCATGAACACGCACAGCTGTGGATTCCAGCTGCGTCCGTAGTTCTACAAACTTTGACCCCACAGAGTCGAGCTTTTCAGTTCAATCAGCTGCATTTCGATGTCCTCTGTGTCCAACCAGTTAATGCGAGACAAATCCAGCTGCTCATTAAAGCTTTTTGATTTGATTAGAAAAGAAAACATTGGTCCAAACACCTGAAAGCCCCGAAAACCCATTGTGAATTCTGTCTCGAGTCTACGGATGTATCCGTGTATTTCTGCGGTGCTGATGCTGCGCTGAGCGGACAGCTCCTGAAGCATTTGAAGTGTCGGAATGAAGAAATTTCAACATTGCCTGAAAAAAAACTGCCAGCTAGCAACGTCCCTCTCACCGGTAGGCGAAGTGATTTTTAGCCAATTATAAGATGAATCTGGTAGTTGGGGTTGCTAAGATACCGTCATTAAGAAGCGGCACAACTAATGTGTCTATGCGAGCTGATTTGCGATGTGCACCGCTGGCCCGGCCATTAATTTTTTTAATGCATCTTCTCGGATTAACTCACTGCGTGTCGTGTCCAGGGCTGGACTGGGACAAAAAATCGGCCCGGGCATTTTGACGAGAGACCGGCCCCCCAGGTATTAAAGCCATAAAGCCTTTGAATGAAAACAAACGCTGTTGTGACAGTGATGTACAGTCTTGTTGGTTTCTATACATTTTACGTCAGATAAAAACTTTGGTTGTAAGCTTCAGATCATTAATTAATAAAAGCGAGACATTTTAAATGAGAATAAGAAAGTGTTTCTTTGTGCCCCCCTTTCCCTGTTAATGCCCTACCTGGCCCCCTGGCAACACTTTGCTAGACCCGCCCCTGCACAGTTACCAGCTGTCAGCTGCTTAGAAAAGGATCCTGGTGTTATTTGTCTCTCAGAAACAGTTCATAACTTCAACTCATTCATGTCACCTAAAAGGTAAACCTGTTTCTCCATCACCTGTTCAGCTCTGATGATTCAGTAAGGACATCTCCTGGTTTCATCTTCATGTTTCCCTCTCACCACATATCCAAACCAACATCATGACCAGCAGCTTTACAGCTGTGGCTCCAGCAAACATCAGCTGATACTAGAAATTAATATTAAATAAATTCTAACAACAGCTGATCAAGCTTAAACGTGCTGCTGTTGTTTAGCGCGACATCCACTGGTTTCCTCTTTCTGGAGCAAAGTGGGCGATAAACAAACAAGAGAGAAAAGCCGATCAGCTGATCATTGATCAGTTTCATGATTGAAGTAGCAACAGGAGAGAGAGGGAGAGAATGAGAGAAGAAGAGGCAGCTGTGCAGCATAAACACAGAGTAACTCCAGCTTTGTGTCTTTTTCATTGTAGCTGAAGTCCGGGACAAACTGTTCTTTTTCAGCTCAACATGAAACGCGTAATATTTTCTCTGAATACGAGACGATAACGTCTTTTTACAGAACATTTGGCAACTCTACTAACTAACCTTATGAATTAAATAAAGTTCACCATCAGTAACATCATAGCACCCACCCAGCTGTATAGAAACTCCGTCATGCTAGCTAGCACGCAGCACGAGTTATTGTAACTGACTGTAAAAAGTCAGCACAACGAAAATAAACTCCACCTAAACTTGGTTTATATCTGACCCAGATAGACTGCAGGTCATAACTTCTTACCTGAAGTTCAGTTCACCTGACACTCGGACCGGTGGCCGCCTCGGGTCTCTCCTCCTCCTGCCTCCCCTTTCCCTCATCCACCTGCTGCTTCTGTGGAAGCTCCGCCATAGCCACCACCAAACAACTGAGTTATTTTTACACATCTGCCAGCATCTGGCCAATCCACCACCTTTCATTGTTTATACCGTTACAAAAAATCATTGGCCTATAAAAACCGTCAGCTCGTTCAAACACACTTTAAAGTCCGTTTGGCTCGACACCACCGAACAGAGGCAGCAATATAACATAGCTAACATTAACAGTGCAGTGGATCCTGCTTGTGCCGTGATATTCAGGACTGCAAACCAAGCAGCATCACTGACTTTCAGCTTGTTGTGTTTGTGGATATATGACTGACTTTAATTATCCACAAAATCATCACAATCTCTGTAAGATTAAGGTCGACTATTGAACGGGGTATATTTAAAAGTAAAGGCTTTAAAACCAAGTCAGTACTAACATCGCTAATGTCACATAACTTTGCCGACATGTGGCCAACAGTAATGCTTTAATGTTCTTCTTTATTAAACATTCGCACATAAATAAGTGACATAATATTCAGTACTTACTTTTTAAAGTTTACTCTTTGGCCGCCCCGTTTCCGCCGTTTTTTTTTTTTTTGGCAAAATTATCCACACCCACCGCTGCGCTATGCATTCTGGGATATGTTGGGCCACGAAGGATAGACCGACCCATCCTTAAAATTCAGGGAAATGAAGGACGCATTTGAGGCTGCATTTCGAGCAGCCTTTGAATTGGGACAGCCTTCGTCGCGTCGCTGTGACGTAATCGGCCTTAAAATGCGGCCTTTAAGGCTGCAGACCCTGAATTGGGATACAGCCATAGACTATAGGCAGAGAGGAGGATGTTACTCTCAGTGTTGTTGCCGCATTTCAGGAGTACGCTGCTAATAAAGTTACACAGTTGCACAGTGACTTCGCTTTAATTACTTCATTTACAAAATACCACAGTTTTTGTCTTGGTCGTATCATTTTACTTTGTTGTATTTATCTGCGACACCTTAAAGGCCGGTCCGTGAAAATATTGTCTGACATTAAACCGGTCCGTGGCCCAAAAAATGGTTAGGGACCGCTGAACTACAGTGTGTGAGAGCTGAGGAGAGAGGTTGATAGCAAATGTCTGAAATGTTTGAAGAAAGAAAACCACTTCAAAAGGGCCTTAAATTCTCATATTTCATCCTGATTAGAAGCAAAGATAAATTAAGCTTTTGTTAATTTATTCAACTACTGAAAGTCATTCCAGCAGCACGCACTATGCGTACAGTTCAGTTATCATCACATCAATCAGCTGAAGCATCAGTAGCACTGAAAGGTCAAGGAGAAAAGGCCGTACCTGCATCTGGTTCAAATGGAGGCAGCTTGTTCTAGCTGTGGTGGTCAAACTCCTTTTAGATCACAGTTTTCTGTTTCTGGGACATTTGGCTGACCTGGCTGCGATGGATGGATGGATATGTGTAACATATCAGTAGTCCAAATCCTGGGACAAACAACAGGACTGGTTCCATTAAGCACTGGCCTCCCACTCTTACTGTCTGTTTTTATAATGTTTTATAATAATGACACCGCTATAATAGTAATAATAATAATAATAATGACTTTCTGTGATACTAACATGCATCAAGGAATCCTTTTCTCTGATATTTATCTCTCTGGATTGTTTTGCAACATGTGCTTAAATGGCTTCATTTCTAGATCTTGGAATATAGCGAGCTTCTCGATTTGCTTATATTGCTCGCTGCTTATGTTTGGAGTAAAAGCAGCACCAGTGATGTAAGATGCTCTATTTCGATGTCAGTAATGTCACTCATCATGATCAAATCTTTTATTTTCTAATGTGTTTTCTTTTCTTTAGGCACTGTGACACCGACTGATAATCTGGAGCAACTGGCAGAGAAGGAGGAGGAGTCCAGCTCTGACAGCCAATAGCGAAAGCTTAAAGCGTCCAGGGAGGCCGACTGCTCTAAACAAGTAAAAAAACTCAGTTTATGTAATGACATTTTTTTAAAGATATTATTAGTTTAAAAAAAAACCTGAGACATGCAGCTTGAAGATCCAACAGCTTACCAAAATTATTTTATGAATAAACAAAACCCAAGAGAGCAGAATTCCTGGTCTGTGTTGTATTAGTGTAGCAATTGTAATTCATTAAGTTGCAATATCATCATATCATATAAAATGCTATTTTGGAATTTGAATAGCAGCTCCCCAGGCTGTAGTATCACTGATGTTATAACCAAATGGCCGCGTGCAGATGAGGGTAAAATTATTTTCCCTCCTATAAAAATAAAATGAAAAGTGCATTTTTAAACATACTAGTTATTTTTTTCAGAAAGCACAAATTATCTTTATTTTATTGAGCCAAGGCACAAAGCTTGCAAAATCAAGTTCAAACTGAGGGTTAGCTCCAAATTTCTACAGAGTAACTGTAGAAAGACTCTAATGGATGAGTTTGTCAAGTCGGCCATCGTAGTCTCAAAGAAGGAAAGCACCAAAACCCTGAACAAGAATGGACTGCCTCCACTTTTGCAGAGACACAGTGCACACTGTGAGTGAAACATGGTGTTTGGAGTAATATGCTGCGGGGAAGCTTCAGTGAGTCTGGAACTGGGAATCTCATCTAGGTGGAAGTGATCATAAAGAAACAAGGATATGTACATATGCAAGAAACATCTCCTAGGATGCGCTGGTGTGCATCATCATTGATATTGTGTTGTTGTGTAAAGCACTTTGAGTGCTCAGAGTAGAGAGCACTATATAAGCACTAGTACATTTACCATTTATGAACAGTCCCGTTGCCTGGGGTCATGGGGCGTTTTGGGTCTTAGCTGACTCACCCAAGTGACCCAGTTGGGGTTGATCAGGCCTCGACTTATGTCCCAGGAGCAGTCCACTGATCAGCCCCCTTAATCTAAAGCCACCTTGTCTGTGTGGCTTGAATGGGCTTCTCCTTGGCGATTCCTTTAATGCCCAACCGTGTGTCTGCCTGCATTCAGTTTGGTAATCCTAAACTGGAGTGTACCCACCTTGACCATGCTCCTTGCTGCTCACTCTTTCACATCCATGTAGGCTCTTAGGTGGGGCTGCCATACTTGAGACTTGGACAGGGGTCTTCTGCACACAACCTCAGCTGACGCAGCTATAGAGATGGTACAACCTGTTATTTTTCCTTCTCTAGGCAATGCCATTCTGATTTTTCTGACTCGCATCCTGAAATTGTTATAGTAATTCAGGATTAGGTCTTTAATCTTCTTGGGAACAGGGTTGTGGTGAAGTGCAAGTTCAATCAGTTTGTGCGGTATCGATCCGTAGGCATTAGCCAGATCCAACCACAGCACGACTAGATCACCTGTGTTCTCTGGGGTTCTCTGATCAGCTGTGTAACTACCTCAATGTGTTCCAAGCTGCCAGAGGTGCCTGATATTCCAAGTGTCACATGTCTAGCTGTTGAGTTTGAAGATGAGTTGAAGATTTTGGAGGCTGTCCTCCATTATTCAGTGTACTTTGTGTGATGTACCACTGTCAGCAAAACAGCCCCAGAGCATCATGCTGCCACCACCATGCTTGACATCTGGAACAGTGTTCTTAGGATTGAAGGCTTTTGGCTTGCTCATGTGGGCAGCTGAAAATGTCAGTCAAACTTGAAGGTGTCAATCTTAGAGCAGGGCCTTCTTTCTTGGTTGGTACCCTCTCAGTGTATAGTGTAGAGAGAGCGCAGAGGTTCAGAAACAATCATATAAAAAGAAAATGTTGCATCTGAATGTTGACGTGAGATAGCTGATGGGTGTCAGCTTGCTTTATTCCTCACTACCTGTCTGTTGGTAAAAATACAGCTTGGACGTCATGTAAATCAATATTTCTGCTCATCCAGGTTATTGTGAACCAAAAGCTAATTTCTGAAAGAGACGCTGAAGTATGATGAATACTGGTGGGAATGTGGAGTGTACTGCCTCTGCTCACCATGCTGCTAACTCAGGAAATAGAAAGAGCTAGAGGCTATGTGAGCATGTGTGTGTTTGCTTGTGTTCCTTGGCTCTATGCCTAGAAGTAACAGAGAGAGAGAGAAATGAGAAAAAAGAGAGGAGGTGGAGTTGAGTCATCACACACGGTTTCTTGATGCCGACTCAGTGAGAAGACCCTTCATTTCCCAACCTGCTGGTGTGAACCATGCTAACACTGAGATCCCAACATGGTCAAAGTGCTACAGGCGTCTGTTTTACTTTTGCCTAAATGTAGGAGACAAGAACAAATAAATAAAGAAGACCCAGGCTGTGCCCATACAGTTTTAGATTACTAAAAAGCCAATAAATCTTCCAAAGTGAATTCCAGTTGACTTCCTGATTGAGTGGCTGTAGCTCAAGAGGTAGAGCAGCTCATGTACTAATCAGAAGGCTGTTTTTTCAGTCTGGCTGCTCCAGTTTGCATGCCCAAATATATTTTTGCAAAATACTATCCCCAAGTTCTGATGCATCCATCATCATGAGGCATGTTGTATAAAACTTGTGAGTGCTCAGGAAGAGTAGAAAAGCACTATATAAGAACCAGTTCATTTCCATTTACCATCAGTCCTGTCCCCCTGTAAACTCCCCATCGGGCTCTAAAACAACAAAATAACCAACACATTTTTATCTGTTATATGACTGGTTCTCTGAGAAATGTTTAAAGCGGGGACTGTTATCATTTTAGCACAGCTTTAGTATTTGACCATGTTGTTATGTTTTTGTTGCAGAGGGTTTTTTTTATTTTTTTTATTTCACCTTTATTTATACAGATTGTAGAGGCTAAGCCTACGCTTGAAGCCACTGAGGTGGTCGTTAACGGGGGTGACGCGATGTCACTGGTATGCATGAATTAAGTTCACAGTCCAATAAATCCAGCAGTATGTATCTTGTCCTTTTTGGTCTTTATTCCGTATCGACTTAGCATAACAGCGCAACGGTCACAAACTGTTTGCCTTCTTAATGACACACCTGACGCTGATTACGTGCGTCTACCTTAAATACCTTTACATTACATAATCAAAACAGAAAAAGGTGACCTCTAGTGACCACATAAGGTATTAACCCAAGAATGGCTCCTACACCCCGGCCCCTAATTGATATGGCTATCAGACATGGCAATTCTAATCACAAAGAAAATAAGGAGCCACTAATACAGTCTATTTTAGACCTATACATTCACATAAATAAACATAAGTAACACACTTTTAGATTACAGTCTCATGTAACAAGCAAAGTTTAGTTACAGGTCTTTCCAGAATATTAGTCTTTGTTTTTAAACGTGCAGATCGCACAAGTCCTTTTTGTCACGAATGGCTTCCAGAACTCTTCCAAGTGGCCAGGAACCACGTGGTGCAGAAGAATCCATTATAATGACTATATCTCCAGGTTTTAGATTCTTCTTCTTTTGGTTCCATTTTTGTCTCTCCTGTAACAAAGGCAGGTATTCGCGTATCCATCGTTTCCAAAAAAGATCTGAGATGTACTGAGCCTGTTTCCATCTTCTCTTCAGATACATATCCTGAGGGTCAAATAGTCCGGGTGGTAAAGATGGTTTTCCTTTCATCAGGAGGATGTGATTTGGTGTAAGTGGCTCTAGGTCTTTTGGATCATCAGAAAGCTTTGTGATGGGTCTGTCATTTAAAATTGCTTCAATTTCACATAGAACCGTATTTAATCCATCGTCGTCCAACTGTTGTTGCTGAAGAACGGATCTCAGAATCTTTCTGATCATACGAATTATCCGTTCCCAAATTCCACCATGATGTGACGCTCCAGGCAGATTAAAACTCCATCTTATTCCAATGTGTCGCAAAGCATCCGCTATTTGGGTATGTTTCAGCAATTCAAGAGCCTCCCTTAACTCTCTGTCTGCTCCGACAAAGTTGGTTCCATTGTCCGATTGGATGTGAGCAACTTGACCTCTTCGACTCACAAAACGGCGCAAAGCATTAATGCAGGCATCTGTGCTTAGAGAGCTAGCCACTTCCAAGTGCACTGCTCGGCTGGCTAAACAGGTGAAAATGACTCCATAGCGTTTAGCTGTACCTCGTCCTCTTTTCACTTCAATAGGTCCGAAGTAATCAACTCCGACGTTGGTGAATGGTGGGTTATCTGGCAAAATTCTTTCCTTGGGTAAATCTGCCATCTTTTGCTCCAAGGCTTTTCCATGATATTTTCTGCAAAAATTACATTCTGCGATAACCTTCCTTACAGCTGAGTTGGCCTTTGTGATCCAGTATTTTCTCCTTAGTGTGGATAAGGTGTGGTTACGACCGCTATGACCAAGCTGTTGATGAATGTGCTTTAGGATGAGACTTGCTACATGTTGATCCTTTGCAAGAACAAAGGGATGCTTTATTTCTTCTGATAAGGAGCCCTTTGTCAGTCGTCCCCCAACTCTTAAGAGGCCTTCATCGTCAAGATAAGGATCTAATCTATAAATTGAGCTGTGTCTGCTCACAGAACCTTTCCCACTTGACAACGTAGCAATCTCCTCTCCAAATCTTTGTTGCTGGCAAAATCTAATAATGGCAAGCTCAGCTTGTCACTAAGACACGTGACCTGTTTTAAATATCCGTACAACGCTACAATATAACCAAATAACTGGGAAAATAATGAAAAATAAAATAAAAAACAGTAGCAATAACACTTTTTTTTTTTTAATTATGAATTTATTTTATTTTCAGTTGCTACAAACGGGACAGACATGACTGGGGGATAGGACAGGGAGAAAGAATGAAAGAAAGAGAGGGAGAGAAAGAAAACCAGAGGGGAGAAGAGACGGTGAGAAGGGGGAGAAGAAAGAAAAAAAAGAAAAACAAACAAAACACCTGGGTCACCTGTATGGAGAAAAAAAACAGAAGAGAAAGCAAACAACAAAGAGCAACATAATAAAAAAAAACAGCACCATCACAATAAACTAGCTGGCAGTAGATATCAGTAGATATTAAATAATAAACGATATTGTGCAGCACACAAGATTGACAGCGCACAATGTGCTTTGAGGCAGCAGCCAAGAAAGCTGTAGTCCGCGTCTGTGAATACCCGTGCGTACACCTGTGTGCACACCTGTGTGGATCAGCATGCTTGAATTCCAAAGGTTTCTCCATGTAACGATCTGCTAGGGTGTGGGGGGGCCACAGCCCCGTCCTCCAGGGCATGAAGCAGGTATGGAGGAGATCCAGGCCCCAGATATCCAGAGGCCCCAGAGTACAAGGACCCGAGGAGGACCACCAAAGGGGGGGGGGGGGGCGTGCCACGATCCTGGGAAGAGCTGAGTAGAGCCCCAAACGAGAGGTCACCCCGCAGCTACGGAGCAGAGGCCAGAGGGGGTTGCAGTGGCGTGCCCGCGGGCTCTGCCGGCAGCCAGCTGTGCCAGAGAGGACCGGGCTATAACACATTAAGAGCAGGAACAGCCATCCAATGATGCTTTCTCCATTGCCCTTAGAATTTAAAACCTTCAGTTCAATATGCTGCACCGTTTCAAATCCTGTTGTAATTTTACTGTTCAATCGAATTAGTTTGAACTTTTTTGAACTTAAAAAATCTGCAAACTCGTTGCCTTAAAAAGAATTTTTTACATTTATTTGATGGACAATTTAAACCTTACAATGAAAGAAAGATTTAATTATTCTGAAATTAGTCTGAAGGTTAGACTTTCCATAACTTTGTATTGGAAGGTACATTACTGATATAATCAATATAAAATGTATTTATTGTTCAGTCACAAGTGCAGTCTCTAGGTCAAACAACACATTTGTTTTGCATTCAGTCACAGAAGCTGGTATGTTGTAATATTTTAGAGATGTTTGTTTCCAGTCCAGGCATGACTGCCTGAACGACTGTCATGGATTTGGGTGATCCAAATGTATGTGCAGAAGAACTTCCCTTAGGTACAGTGGCAGTGGATGTGGGTTGGAGATGCAATGACCTTGAACCTGCAGGTGACCATCCTCACTGACCACACCATCTGTGACGGAGGACTCGTCTCTCCTGGTGTTCTGCAAGCAAACGATCATATTCTTTTGAACACCAACTTATTTGCTTTCTTAAAACATGTTTTTCTGCATTTGCTATTGTACAGACCCCAATTTAGACAATCTCAGGCTCCCTCCCCACCAGAGAGGTGGAATTCAATGTCCCACTTGTCAGTCTGGATAGCCCTGACCACCACCTGACGCACATTCATGTCACAAAAGCATAATTTTAAAAAGGACAATGCAAACGTGTCGACTAACTTTTCATTGTGATGATCTCCAGAATCATTTGGGAACAAAACAAATTTTACTGTTACTTTACTGTAATTTTATACAGTTAATTAATAATTAATAATTTGGACAAAGAGACATTTGTTTCCAAATGGAGGACTTTGAAAAAGAAAAGGACATAGAATCCCTCTCCTCATAGATAAGGTCATTAATAACCGGGCCCATCTAATCTTAAAGACTTCATAGTACCGTGTCACCCTTATAGAGCACTTCTATAAGGGTCAGGGTTAGGGGGGGTCTGACCAAAGTTGAGATTATAGAAGGCTATTTGGAATAGCATGGAGAGCAGCTCTGCTGCTTACCTTTCAAATATAGAACACATTTAATATTGATCTAATCTGGTTTGATAGCATTGCTTAAATGATACTGTGCACAATATGTATTCATACTGATCACTGTTAGAACTACATGACTACATTTGGGGCTACATCCTCACAATAAAGGGCTATGACTACGGAGGTGAGCAAAGGTGCCAGGGCCTGCTGATTGGTGCTTGCAGCTTAATTCAAATTGAAAGAAAAAAAGAAAGAAAATCAGGGTTTGTTTGTTTTGTTTTTTTACTTCAGTTTTAAATAAGAGAACCACATTAACTACAATAATTACTTCCTCCAAACCATCAACGTGTCTTTTAGACCCCATTCCTACAAAACTGCTCAAAGAAGTCCTGCCATTAAGTAATGCTTCGATCTTAAATATGATCAACCTATCTCTAATAATCAGTTATGTACCACAGGCCTTCAAGCTGGCTGTAGTTAAACCTTTACTCAAAAAGCATCTCTAGACCCAGCAGTCTTAGCTAATTATAGGCCAATCTCCAACCTTCCTTTCATATCAAACATCCTTGAAAGAGTAGTTGTCAAACAGCTAACAGATCATCTGCAGAGGTTTATTTGAAGAGTTTCAGTCAGGTTTCAGAGCTCAGCACAGCACAGAAACAGCTTTAGTGAAGGTTACAAATGATCTTCTTATGGCCTCTGACAGTGGACTCATCTCTGTGCTTCCCTTAGGCAGCATCATCAGAAGACATAGCATACATTTACACTGCTATGCAGATGACACCCAGCTCTATCTGTCCATGAAGCCAGATAACACACACCAATGAGTTAAACTGCAGGAATGTCTTAAAGACATAAAGACCTGGATGGCCGCTAACTTTCTGCTTCTTAATTCAGATAAAACTGAGGTTATTGTACTCGGCCCTGAAAAGCTTAGAAATATGGTATCTAACCAGATTCTTACTCTGGATGGCATTACCTTGGCCTCCAGTAACACTGTGAGGAACCTTGGAGTCATTTTTGACCAGGACATGTCCTTCAATGCACATATTAAACAAATATGTAAGACTGCGTTCTTCCATTTGTGCAACATCTCTAAAGTTAGAAATATCCTGTCTCAGAGTGACGCTGAAAAACTAGTTCATGCATTTATTACTTCCAGGCTGGACGACTGTAATTCATTATTATCAGGATGTCCAAAAAACTCACTGAAAAGCCTTCAGCTGATCCAAAATGCTGCAGCAAGAGTCCTGACAGGGACTAGAAAGAGAGAGCAGATTTCTCCTGTTTTGGCTTCCCTTCATTGGCTTCCTGTTAAATCCAGGATTGAATTCAAAATCCTGCTCCTCACATACAAAGTCTTAAATAATCAGGCCCCATCTTATCTTAATGACCTTGTAGTACCATATCACCCCATTAGAGCACTTCGCTCTCGCTCTGCAGGCCTACTTGTTGTTCCTAGAGTATTTAAAAGTACCAATTGTTAAGTTTAGAAACTGCTGTAGATGGCACCTGTTTGATAGGATTCCACATCGTCTTCATCAGCATACTACAGTTAACTGGTAGCTGTAGTTTCACCTGAGTGTCATAGGGCGTGTCCAAATTCATGGGCTGCATCCTCCTGAGGCATTTGTAGGCCGATTACATCACAGCGATGCGACGGAAAGCTGTCCAAATTCGTAGACTCCTCTGAACACAGCCGACAAATGTGTCCTCCTTTTCTCCGAATTTGAAGGATGGGTCGGGTGTGTCCTTCGTGGCCCACCTTATCCTAGAATTCATAGCACAGCTCAGCCAATTCCAGTTTTCAACAATGGCGGACGCTACTAAGTTTTTAATATTACTCTTATTACTCTTTCTGGGTCACAAAATAAACTTTTATAAATAAACATTTTCAGGCGAGAATGTAGCTGTTGGTTGTCAGTTTATCAAGATATCACATATTTTCAAAAGTGCTCCGACGTTTTCGGAGACGTCTGCTACCCACCAGCTCGATAGATAGCTGGAAGCTCGAGGGTCACTGGAGCCGCCGAGAACAGCAAACTCCCGGCACATCATTTTCAGATCACCGCGGTCTTTCGCTACTCAGGTTAAACGTAATATATAATTCACTTAGATAATCTAAAAATGTTAATGTTTGGCTTTTTTCAGTGTTTTACTTGTTCGTGAGTAAATCGGTTTGGCTGAGATTAAAGTTATTAGATTCGATTAGATAAAATAAAACTTTATTAATCCCCCGGGTGGTTTTTACACAGCTGAATAAACATCAAACAGAAAACTGATTAAACAGAAGTGTGAGATGGTCGAGAGTTTACACCAGTGTCCTGTTATATTTTAGATATCAAGGAGCAGACGCTGAGACAGCGGTGACGCTAATCAGAAGGCTAGACCGTCCAATTTCACAGCCGTTTACTTCCGGCCAACCCGACCTTCTGAGGACCCGGCCCACGTAGACCGCGAAGGCCGGGTCCTCAGGAGGATGCAGCCCATGAATTTGGACACGACTATAGAAGTGTCTGCAGATTCTGGAACAAGTCTTTATTCTCTATTTTAAATTATTTGTTTCTTTTACTTTTTCCAATAACTTAAAGGTATTTCCATCAGCCACGCTGCCTGTTGCTGTTATGCCTCTGTCGGTCCACTTGTAAAAGTCTGGTCAGTCTCTCCTGGTGTGTGAAGGCCACAGCAGCAGATGGCACTCTCCCTCCAGTTCATATCTCTTTACTATCTCTGTCCATACTGCCAGTGTTTCTGTTACAAGTATGTTATCCTCTTCCTGGGGTCTGATATATTTCTCTCATATTCTGGCCTGAGGTGGAACTCTGGAAGTGGAAGTCTGAAGAGCATCAACACACTATTTATCTCATTTGGGTGGACTACAAACTGTCATGCGCCGTGGTGCGCGGGCACGAAAGGATCCAGGCGCAGACTCCGAGCTAACAAAAAGACACTTTAATAAAACAACGAAAGGCGACCCGGGGAAAGTAGAGAGCAAAACAGAAACTAAAAATCCGGGGAAACAATGACACGAGGAAGCCGGGATCGGGACGGCGGGGGGCTGCAATAGAAAGGGGAGATGATTACTAGGGAGCCAGGAAGCGGGGAGAACATATCAGGACTGAGTTAGAGTAGGGGCTTACGATAGAACGGAACCGTGGGAGCTCGGGAGGGAAGTGTGGCAGTCCGTGGGGGCAGGAAGTCCGTGGAATGGCGAGTGGGCCAGGTGAGCACCGCGAGATCCAGTTGAGCCGGAGGACAGGCAGGTAGCAGACGCCGAGTAGAAACCTGGACAGAAGTAGGCAGGTCAAACAAAGTTCCAAGCAGAAGAGAATGCACACTTTTCGTGGAAGTCTGGTTACCACTGTGGGGATGACTACGAACTGGCGTGGAGCATCCGTCAGCGCCGGATTAAGTGGATCTCCGTGTAACCACCGGGATGGAGAGCAGGTGTGCTGGTGATGGCCCAGCCCGGGGGTGTGGCTACCCGAGCATCACGCATTCCACAGACACAGGACCACGGACCATGACACAAACGTTATCTTAAATTCGGTAAAGAGAGTCCTCCGTGCTCCTTCTCTAACTGCAAAGTTTTGAATTAAACCCTTGGCCTCCTGCCTGCCTGATATTTATATAATATATAATATGCGCAGCCGCTGCAGCCGCGTGTGTAAGTTGAAAGTGCGAACATGTGGCTGGGTGTCTCGTGCCCCAATCCTGGGTTTCGGCATCACTGTAAACGATGTATGACAGACCCGACCACATGTTCACACTTTTCAGTACACTTCTTATTGCGGCTGTCGACACACACATGGCTGCAGCTTTTCAGCGGCTGCAGCTTTTCAGCGGCTGCAGCGGATGCACATATTATTAAATAGTATATTAAATTTCTGATGTTCAACATTAGTTCTGCATGACTTTTCTGCGAGGTTCACAAGTGTGTGGTGGGGTGCGCCACACACTTGTGAACCACTGCTCTAATGTCACTGTTTTGCCTGATTTCTTGGGCCAAGGGTTCAGTGAACAAGACAAACAACGAGGGGCTTAAACAGCAAGTGTAGCGGCTCTATAGAGTGTCAATCTGTCTGGAAGGGTGCCATTGGTTCAATGTAAAGGGCTTGTATATTCCTACTAAAACCCATCCTCTCTATAACAGAGAACAGTAGTCTCACAGTAGTCTTTGTTTCTGCCTTCTTTTGGGATTACTGGGATGACAGCGTCCCTGAGGGCTGGATAGTAGCCTTAAGTGTCCAGTTAAAGGAAAAGCTCCGTCACTCCCGGGGCTTTTGTTTGCCTTCAGTTTGCTAACGTTGTCTAATTCCTTCATAGATGTTAATGCTTCACTCAGGTTTGTGTCTGTTGTTGGAAGGTCCAATTTGAACAAGTAGTTTTGGATTTCAGTCACATTTGAATCAGTAGGTGTGGAGCACAGCATCTCATAGGCACTTTTAAAGATTGTTTGAATCATCTCTGGGTCGAATGTAAATTCATTAGTAGATAGGTCTCTAATTTTAGGTATTGAGTGTTTAGTTCTTTGTGTTCTAAGGCGCCTCGCTAGAATTTGTGTTGCTTTTGATCCCAATTCATAAAATGTTTGTTTAGCATTTTCTTTCCCCGTTCTTCACATGTGTTTTTTGTCCAGGGTGTGTTTTATTATTCTTATTTCTTTTGATAATTCCTCACTCCGGTCAGTTTGGTGTTGCCTAGTTCCTAGTTCCCTTTTTTTAAATTGTCATATTCAACTCAAGAAATCAGTTTACCTCTTGTAATGGAAATTCCTTTATTTAATGTATTGATCACTTTGGTAATAGTAATATCACTTTCTCACTTACAGTGGCTTGGAAAAGTATTCGGCCCCCTTGAACTTTCCCACATTTTGTCACATTACAGCCACAAACATGAATCAATGTTATTGGAATTCCAGGTTAAAGACCAACACAAAGTGGTGCACACGTGAGAAGTGGAACGAAAATCATACATGATTCCACAATTTGTTACAAATAAATAACTGCAAAGTGGGGTGTGCGTAATTATTCAGCCCCCTTTGGTCTGAGTGCAGTCAGTTGCACATAGACATTGCCTGATGAGTGCTAATGACTAAACAGAGTGCACCTGTGTGTAATCTAATGTCAGTACAAATACAGCTGCTCTGTGACGGCCTCAGAGGTCGTCTGAGAGAATATTGGGAGCAACAACACCATGAAGTCCAAAGAGCACACCAGACAGGTCAGGGATAAAGTTACTGAGAAATTTAAAGCAGGCTTAGGCTACAAAAAGATTTCCCAAGCCTTGAACATCCCTCGGAGCACTGTTCAAGCCATCATTCAGAAAGGGAAGGAGTATGGCACAACTGTAAACCTACCAAGACAAGGCCGTCCACCTAAACTCACAGGCCGAACAAGGAGAGCTCTGATCAGAAATGCAGCCAAGAGGCCCATGGTGACTCTGGACGAGCTGCAGAGATCTACAGCTCAGGTGGGGGAATCTGTCCATAGGACGACTATTAGTCGTGCACTGCACAAAGTTGGCCTTTATGGAAGAGCGGCAAGAAGAAAGCCATTGTTAACAGAAAACCATAAGAAGTCCAGTTTGCAGTTTGCCACAAGCCATGTGGGGGACACAGCAAACATGTGGAAGAAGCTGCTCTGGTCAGATGAGACCAAAATGGAACTTTTTGGCCAAAATGCAAAACACTATGTGTGGAAAACTAACACTGCACATCACTCTGAACACACCATCCCCACTGTCAGATATGGTGGTGGCAGCATCATGCTCTGGGGGGGCTTCTCTTCAGCAGGGACAGGGAAGCTGGTCAGAGTTGATGGGAAGATGGATGGAGCCAAATACAGGGCAACCTTGGAAGAAAACCTCTTGGAGTCTGCAAAAGACTTGAGACTGGGGCGGAGCTTCACCTTCCAGCAGGACAACGACCCTAAACACAAAGCCAGGGCAACAATGGAACGGTTTAAAACAAAACATATCCATGTGTTAGAACGGCCCAGTCAAAGTCCAGATCTAAATCCAATCCAGAATCTGTGGCAAGATCTGAAAACTGCTGTTCACAAACGCTGTCCATCTAATCTGTTTTGCAAAGAAGAATGGGCAAGGATTTCAGTCTCTAGATGTGCAAAGCTGGTAGAGACAGACCCTAAAAGACTGGCAGCTGTAATTGCAGCAAAAGGTGGTTCTACAAAGTATTGACTCAGGGGGCTGAATAATTACACACACCCCACTTTGCAGTTATTTATTTGTAAAAAATGTTTGGAATCATGTATGATTTTTGTTCCACTTCTCATGTGTACACCACTTTGTATTCAAAGGAGCTTGCGAAGCTTCTTCAGTTCAGAACTGAAGAAGCTTCTTGGATGAGAGGTGAAACGTCTTCAGGCAACTTAAAGAAGTCCAGACGCTTTTCTTTGCAAGCTCCTTTGGCTATGATGACCTGGATGACTGAGAACCTTCACAGACACCACTTTGTGTTGGTCTTTCACGTGGAATTCCAATAAAATTGATTCATGTTTGTGGCTGTAATGAGACAAAATGTGGAAAAGTTCAAGGGGGCCGAATACTTTTGCAAGCCACTGTAGTTATATACATGTAGGATAGCATCGCATGTGTTCTACACACACACAGTGGGGCATTGTGAGTTCATGGGAGACATTAAACAGATGGTGAGGCTCCTTCCCTTATCAGGGAGGATTCGAGAGGTAAATCTCTGGGTGACGGCTAAGTGAAAAACAAGGGTGCATCTCTCTGTTTAAAGGAAAGGTTTGAAGGAGGGAGCTGAGGGTATAGGCTCATGCGATGGGACAATATGTAAGAGGTGTGTTTTTGTTCACCCCTGTATTTAAAGAAACGCTTTGTTTTTCATTGTTAGAGACCACTTTGGTGTTTGACAATGTGATTAAACCAGATGCTCATCAGTGTTTGCAGTTTATGTTAAAACTTCCACAGCACTCTCATTACACCCTTAACCGTATCCCAGACTGTTGTGGGTTCCACTTCATTATCTTTGTTTAAATTATTACAATCTCGAGTTTCTTTCTTTATTTCCTGCACTATTGTTTTTTTGTTCAAAATTCCAATGTTTAGTCTCTGTTGGGTCCTTCATTTTAAGTCTTCCAGGTTAACTGTCAGGTGAATGGTGTTATGAGCTGATGTGTCAGCTGTCCCAATTGTACAATCTGAGACCCTCTGTCTCTCTGTAGTGTTCATCAGGAAATAGATCTGGAATAGACCTTGTGAGTTGCAGAGTAATGTGTAATGTCTTTTTCTTCTGGATGGAAATCCCTCAGCACCTCAAATAGTTCACTTTCCTTAATTTTTTAAAACATTTCCACATTTTTAGACACAGTATGTTGTGTGAATGCTGTCCAGTGCTCGTTGTAGTTTGATATAATATTCCTTCTTCTTATAAATACCTTCACTCAGGGAGACTACTTGATCAAAAACAAGCCTGAGACATGTCAGGTCACTCTCTGGAGGTGCGTCTATATTGACACAGTGCTGTTGATTCTGCCTTTAACAATGACATCTCTACCATCTTTATTGGCTTCCACTTTCATCACTTCAAAATTGACGCGGTTAGATATTAGTGTAATAACCCCCCTCCTGCTGTTCTTACATGAACTGCAGAAAGAGTTTATATAGCCTAGCTTTTCATCTTCTCATGTTCGTTTTCATGTGTGTTTCTGGGAGAAGCTGCTCTTGCCTTTTTCATTTTTGCAGTGACTTTACTCCTTTTTATAGGATTGCCAAGACCATTAACATTCCAACAGTCAGCCCTATAAACAAAAATGATACTCTATAAGAGTCCAGAACTGTAATGGAACATCTAACATGGAAGAAGACCAAATAATACTGTGAACTCCAATGGTGGGGCAGATAACTGTCCTGCTCCATAACCCTGCTGGTGGGTCATGGGAAAGGCCTGTCGTAAAGACAAGGCCCTACGCTGGGGGCTAGTGATGAAACAAGCACCATCCTATTTGTCCAGCGCTCTTAATTTCGAAAGCTGCTCCCAGCTATAAGCATCTGAAGCAAATTTACATCTGACCCGTTGTTGTTCCCACACCACACCATCGTAGTCATTCCGGGGTGCTCCTTTTGAATATCCAGAGTTTTTCTTTGGCTCTCCCTGCAGCTGTAGATCAGCCTTCCTTCTGGCTCTTTTCCAGGCGTTGCCATTTTAGTTGCTCCTTCCGTCTGGTTGCAGCTGAGGCATCCTCCTCTCTCAGAGCGGATACCACTACGCTGAAGCTGCGTCTCTTTAGTTCCAGCGCTGCTTCGTGTGCGTTGCTGTAGGTTCGGATTCCGTTGTCACAGTCGATTCTCTTATTAGTGTCTGTAAACGAATGCCTTTCTCCTTTAGTGCCTTCTTTATCCCGTTGCAGTCTCTACGTTTTGAATAATCTCTGCTGCATAATCATGGTCGAAGAACAGCGTTTGGTTTCAGGATATTAGCTAAACAGAAAGGCACAACTAGCAATTCAATGAAAATAAAAAGAGAAGAAATTCTGAAAACAGAAAGCTCTTTGGAAGGCAAAGGTTTTCCCATCGGTGCTTGATAGAGGATTTCAGCTGCTCAGTCATCCAGGACTGTTGTTGTGTTACAGTGGTCCCAGTGTTTTCAGTGGGTGACAGGTAAACCAGCAGTCTGTGATATGGAGCCATGCTGCTGTACATCAGGAGTGTGGTCTGATACTGAATTTCTGAAGTAATCAAGACTTTTCCAGAAGAAGACATCTGGGTACCAACATGTGTTGCTTTAACACCCCCAAAGATCTTCTAAGCTACTCGTGCTGTGCAAAATGCTAGCTTTGAACTGTGCGTGGACAGTGGGCCCACTGTGGCTCACAGCATGACAAGGTGTCCTTGACCAAGATATTGAATCCTAAACTGTCCCTGGTGCAGCCATCAGTTTGTGTGACTGATGAAATGCCCAAAATAAGCGCCTTGTGTTTGAACAAATGTATTTTCCAGATTGGATGAAGGCAACAACGTTTTAAGATGTTTATATAACTGTTGTCACTTTTTAATGTTGTGTAGCTTGTTGTTGGTGTGATGACAAACCATTCATGACACCTTGCAGGGACTTCCTCTGTGGTCCTGGCTATTCCTGCTATTGTTGCTAGGTGCATGTCAGTGTGTTACCCTAATCTGATTGGCTTTTGTCTTTCTTTCTGTTTTTTTAACCTCTTTCAGATCGTGTGGTGAACTGAAAAGAACGCTGAAGCAAAGGTGGAGAGCAGCAGGACTTTGGTCTCCTGCTGTCCCGTGTTTTTGCTGGAAACTCCACTTCTCTCACTGCCCAGTACACTCCTACTGTTCTTCCTGTTCGTTCACTCTCCTATCATCTATCTGCCCATCTTGCTCGACAAATAGGTCAACAGAATCCAAGCGCCAAAGACTAGGAGACCATCTCAGCTGTTTCTGTAGAAGCACTGCTAATAGAAAGAACACAAGTGGATGTAACTGCCCCCACCCACAGAGTTCGGTTCAGTCCCACGGGCGATGAGACGAGCCAGGAGCTTCATCTTTCTCTAGACACTTTCTTCTACACCTTCTGTCTTCATGCTTTGGGGGTCCTCAGGTGCCCCCACCCCGTGTCGACCCCCCCACACCCGTTGCCACCACGGCAGACCACCCCAATCGCCTTGTTGCCATGCCGACAGAGACACTGACTCCAGCCCTGCCAGATAGCAAGGCTGCTGGCCCTGCAACGCCCTTCAGTTCCACTGTACCCCTCCGCATCCTCAACAAGGGCCCCGAGTACTTCAGGAGACAGGTACTGTGTGTGTTAGGATGTACAGAGATCTGTTCAGGTAAATGTGGGATTGAACTGAAGCATCAGAGGTCATAACTTTAAGTGTTTTGGCCACAAAATTCCAGGGTCGAGCTCATTTGTATAACCAATATAATTCCATAATAATTGGTCATTTGTGAGTCGTATAATACCGTGTTTTAATAAGCGCTGATCAAAATGCCTGCACCATTTGTGACTGTATTGTACAGTGAAACTTGTCTTAAAAAGAACTAGTTAGTGCTTTACAATGCAATTAATATCCTGTTGTAGTAACACCCACTGTACCACTGTCAGAAAAAGGTGTCCATCCATTTGGAACTAACACTGGTCTTAATCTGTCTGTGAAGGTTCTCAGTCATCCAGGTCATTGTAGTCAAAGGAGCTTGCAGAGAAAAGCGTCTGGACTTCTTTAAGTTGCTTGAAGACGTTTCACCTCTCATCCGAGAAGCTTCTTCAGTTCTAAGGTCAAGACTCAGCTGTCCATCTGCATCTAAAGGTCAAAGGTCACTCTTTCGGGGATGCCAATGTTCACATTTTGGACAGAGAGGACAGATGGTTTGAAAGAGGAGTGAAAGAAGCCATCTATGTCCACTGTGAGCGACCATCTTTGAACAGAGGCGGGGTTTACGACACCAACTCTCTGTCATCTATAATCCAGTTTTGAGATCCTTCCCAGACGCCTTAACGGCCACTCACATCCTGGGCCATCTGACCTCAGGAATTCGCATGATAAGGTGGGGCCAGGTTTCACAATGAACACACCCGAAACTCTGGCTGATTGGGACCCACGCCCAGTTTCACACCTTGGCTCAGGCGATTAGAGGATCATCAGGGGGTCCTTTTGTCCCTCTGTGGGGGGAAACTCCCACTAGGTTTATATCTGGGACTCTCCACCATTTGATCTTAGAACTGAAGAAGCTTCTCGGATGAGAGGTGAAACGTCTTCAAGCAACTTAAAGAAGTCCAGACGCTTTTCTTTGCAAGCTCCTTTGACTGGTCTTAATCCACGTCACAGTTAGAGTTGTATGAAGTATTGCTGTGCTCTGCTGACGGGGCTCCATCGTCTGTTGCTGATCATGTAGGCTGTCACTGTTGCCGTCAAGTTGCTCGTAGACACAATTGCAACAACTTTTACATGACCTTGTAGATATGCACTTAGCTGTAAATGTTTAAAGTGTGGAAGCTTGTTGCAAATTTAGGGCTGTGAGAAACTCAGAAAGTCCTAAATATAAATAAGCATAGAATAGAATTGTGTAATGGCAAAGATGGCAGTTAACCTGCCCCGATCACCACAGAGCCATTATCTTGTTTCAGTTCCAAATGCACATCAGAGGTGGAGCTGCGTGCTGTCGTTTTTCTTGTTCCTGTAATGCTCATCACCTCTGCACTCTTCCTTTAAAACGCTGAGGCGAGCCAGAGAATTCGTACAGATGCGAAGCTGTGCCTGTATAGTACAAATATAACGTGCTGGGGAAAAAGCGTTTTAAAGCTTTTTCTAAGGCAAAGCTGCCAAATTTTAAAGCATTTTTAATAACATTTGCTGATTCTGTACATCAGTGCTGCATAGGTGAGACGTGCTTGTAGAAAGACTTTGGTAAAAATCAGGATGTATCAGTGTCTGTTTCTATAGTGTCCAAACGTTATGTGATGCAAAAGGGAAAAAAGATGAGTGGATAAATTTCCAATGCTCACTCGTTGTATCCCAACATTAGGCAGTGTAACACTTCCTGACTTTATGAACTCGTGAATCTCTTCCGAGATGATCTGCAGCTGCATCACCAAATGAACGGGGTTGTATCATGTTTGTCTCCTATCGCTTGTTTCAGACAAGGAGTGAGAAGAACACAATAACAGATTTTTAAAAAACACACAGAAATAACCCAAAACAACTCGATTCCTACCCCTGCTGCACGCATATAGAATAAGGTAAGGGACTGATTCAATGCCATCTCTCTTTTTTAACCTGTGTCTCAGGTGGAACCAAACCCTAAGCGCCTCAGTGCTGTTGAAAGACTAGAAGCTGATAAGGCCAAGTATGTCAAGAGCCAGGAAGTCATCAATGCCAAGCAGGAGCCAATCAAACCACCTGTGCTCGTTAAACCACCTGCTGGCCATCCCCTGCTATCCAAGAGAGGTCCTGGCATCGGTGGAGGAGGCAGTGGAGGCGGGTTACCTTTCAAAGCATCCAATAACAATGCCAAGTCAGACACGTGCGCAACAAGCTGTGGCAGCATCAAACGGGAGAATTTAAACCTAGAGATCCTAAAAAATCTGCTAAACTCATCGTCTTCTTCAGCAGCAGGATCTGGAGGTGGAGCTAAGAGTGCTGTGCATATGAGGTCAACAGGTGGAATGCCCAGGAGTTGGACACCATCGGGGTAAAATAATATACTTTTATCTTGTGTACATATGTAATCAATAATTATGTGGCGCTCAAATATCTCCATTCAGAAAGTTTCTCTAAACGTGTTACTTTGAGTGTAACTTGGTAATGTATGTTATATTTGGTACAGTCCTGTGAAAAGCTATATACAACCTCACTGCTGTCCAGTTAATCAAAAGCATTTGATTAACTGATCATCAAGTGTGACCGCAGCTGTAAAATCAGAGGTTTTGGCAGTTTGCTAGTCTGCAGCAGTCAGGTGTGTTAACACAATGCCACAGTCTTCCCAGGAGTGCACGTTCCAGCAAATTCCCCCCAGCTCAGACCATGCAGCCTTCAGAGAAACTGCAAAAAGCCCACGAGCTACACGCCAGACTCTGCAGGCCTCAGTTAGCAGGCCTGCAGAGTCTGAAGGGGGGTCTAGCCTAGGGGCCCTTACTGGATACAGATGCCCTGGTCAGGAATCAAACCCCTGACATGAAGTTCCAAAGACGTGTAGTGTTTACCTCCAGGTGAAGCAGAGAAAGTGCTGATAGGGATAGATCTACCATCTTTCTGATTGGTAGATGGCGTGCTCTACCACCTGAGACACGACCGCCTCCAGCAAAACTGGAGAAGCTCTGACTGAAAGAAGTAAAAGTTGTGTCCAAAGAGGAAGCCTGAAAAGGCACAGCTTCCCAAAATGTTTCCACTGTTGTGAGGACAGTTTTAAAAAATATTAATAATGAAAAATCAAAGCTCCAGCTCGGAAAAGCTTCTGAAAATAGTTTCTGCTAAGATGCTCACTGTGACTAAGTTAAACAAAAAGTCTGGAGGTCAATGTTGATATGCAAAAGACAAAAATATGACAAGCAAAATAAGAAAGCAGGAAGTGAAGTGTCAGCCTGAGATGAGCTGCAGTGAAGACAAATGTGGCTTCTGGTGTATTCGAAACCTATAGATAATGACCAAAAGACAGCCGGGCCGTCATAACTTGTTTGTTTGCACTTTAAATATGTGTTCATGAAGCGCAAACAAAGTCAGCTAGATGATAAATAACCAACATTTGTACGTGTAACGTTTGTATACACAATTTACGTACAGATTTTTGTGTACTCGCGATTCAATTAGGTTTAATGTCCTATGAACAGACGAGACCAAAGTGGAGACAGCAGCATCTCTACTTTAAGAGAAAAACCAAACGGCACAAACCTCTCACACCAACTGTCAGCATGGCGGCGGTGGGATGATGATCTGAGCGCCTCACACTCACTGAGACCCACAGATGAAGACGATGAAGTACGATTTAGACCAGGCTGTCATAGACAAGCCTTGACACTGAAAACTGCTTTTGCTATTACTGATGATAATAAGAATGAAATGATTTCCGTTGTTGCTGAATGTCTTACAGTTTCATTTCCCAGAGATGCTGGAGAATCTCAATTTTGTGAGTTTTTTTGTTCTGATAGAAATGTACCTGGTTTCTGTTTTTATTAGCTCGAGCTTTGCTGCTTTCTTGGTGAATTACTTTTGTTTCCTGTCTCGTCACTGCAGTCATCACTACAACTTTCTGGCTTCCTCCTCTGATAGTTTCAGGTTCAGTCAAACTTTGTCCTTCTTTTTCCCTCAGCGGTGCAGGCTTCTGTCTTACAGCATCATTACCTCTTTCTCCACTTTGGCTGTTGGTTTAGTTTAGTTGTAAGAACAAAATAGGTTGGTGGGCACGTTTCAAGAATCCTGATATTTCTTGGGACGTATTAGTGATAAGGCCCAGTTATCCCAATCACAGAAACAACTCTATCAGAATGACTGGGCCACTGCAGAGGCTTGATTCTTTTCCTCAACCTGACTGAAAAGCTGTGGACAGACCTTAAGCTAGCCGAGCACAAACAAAGATCCAAAAACCTCGATGACTTGTAAAGAAGAGGGAGACAGAAGTTCTCCACAGCAATGTGAGAGTCTGATAAAACCATAAAGAAAACGACTCCTCCAGCTATGGCTGCTCAGGGTGGTTCAGTTTAGTTTTCACAGGACTGCTGCTGAAAAAGGAAGTTTACTCAACTGACTACAAAAAATATTTTTCCTTTTTATTGCTCCTTGATATGACGATTGTTTGTTTTGTTTTTTTAAAGGTATGTTATATTGTACACCAGAATAATGGTTTCAACACTTTAAAATCTTCTGGTTTGAAGTGTTTCTTCAGTATTTAAGTGATCTAGTGACAGTCGTCAGCATTTCTACTGCTACACAGTAAACAATAGTTGCTGATAATAACTTATTTTCCAAATTGTAAACAAATCCGATGTAAAACGGTGCTCGTGTTGCTGCCATGATGCAACTCACAAACTTTACATTGTCACATCAGGGCGTCTCTTTCTTTGGCCTCCAAACTGTGAAAAGTAATTTGGCGAGCAGGATTTGGCTTTGAGCGCGTTCAGCGGCATGCGTGTGCTAAACGGCAGAAGCATGCACACAGCACGCACTTTGAAATTACGTGACAGGACTTTAGATAATGTTTTTTCTCACTCTGAACTTTTGAAATAAATATAGTTCCATACTCCGCTGTGAATGCTAATCCACGTGGTGACATCAGCCCAGACTGACTCGGCTGTCCACAGATGGTACCTATTTAACGTAGCCAAATACTGTAAGAGCTGTGGGCGGTGCTAACATTCAGCTGTGCGGTCACGGATTCTCTTTAGTACCAGGAGGTTCCAACATCAAAATCGGGGCTTGCTCTGGTGCACATCAAAAGTAAATCTAGCTCTGTGCTTATAGCAACCGCTCAGTTGGCTGGTGTTCATTAACTTGGCTGCTGATGGTGGTGGTTTATAAAGGCAAGTTTTCAAAAGCTAAGCTACCATCCAAATACTTGTGTCTGTGTCTTTATTTAGTTTGTGCTGGACTCCTTGGATTTTAGCTTTCTGTTTTCTGCTCCTAGGATGCCGTTAACCTATCGGTCTACCATGACTCTTAACGAACAACCACCCGACTCGACTCCCAGTCCCAGCACCTCACACTCCCTCCGATCCTTCTCCCATTCACTGAAGGTTCCCCCGATCAACAGCGGGGGGCGTCGCAGTCCGCAACAGGGAGGAAACCTGAATCTCAGCAGACGAGTCCAAGATGAGAGAAGCGGCGAAGGAGGCGTTATGGATCGTTCTCGGTCCCCGCTGCCACCTCTGCTTACTTCCCACTCATCCTCCGACCTCCTGCGACTGTGCAATGGCAAGCCGCTCCGTACTGCACGATCCAGTAGCTCCTCAGCTCCGCCCCTCCCTCCAAAACCCAAACCTGCTTCCCTCCCTCCTCCTGCACTTTCTTTGTCACTGCCTCCCCCTCGTCCTGCCCCATCCCCCTCACCTTGTGACAACACCACCCCTCAGTCGCTACCTTGTGATCTTGGAGATCCTTCAAAAATGTTAGCTGATCCTAACCTCGAGCTAGAACCTGGTTCGTCAGTGGCACGTCGCTCCTCGCTGCACAGATCTAAATCAGACCTGTCAGACCGTTACGCCCGGGCCGGAGCTGATGTGGAACGCTTTTTTAACTACTGCGGACTCGACCCTGAGGAGCTGGAGGCGGTTGGTCCGGAGAACTTTGCACGGGCCAACTCGGATATCGTCAGTTTGAATTTCCGATCAGCTTCTATGATTTCCTCTGACTGCGACCGTTCTCGGCGATCTTCCAATGATGGTCTGTCAGATGGGGATGAGGGTGAGGACGAAGAGGAGGAGGCTGGGGAGCGTGTGCCATATGGCATTTCGGCTGTGGAGCGAAATGCAAGGGTCATTAAATGGCTATATAGCATTAAGCAGGCGAGAGAGTCACACAAAGTGTCCCATGTTTAGAAGTGGAGGTTCTTTAGGCTAAAGACAAACTGTCCTAATCTCTGAAGGAATCACTGCAGCGGCATTTCTCACAGATAAAGAGGCTGTTGTCTTATTGCTGAACGAAAACTTTTTCAACTGTGTGTAGCTGAATGAAAGAGGGAGGAGTGCACAGGTATAACCCAAGCCAGGTAAGGAAAGAGACAAAATAGTGTCTGAAGATTATAGAAAAGACAAAGACTGCAGTCCTCCAAAGTTTAGAACAAGAAAAACACCAAGAACAGGAAGAGGAAAAGCAAATTCAGTGCTTACTCTAGAGTGGCCGTTAACTGCTTCTCTGTGGACACTGTATGAACTGTTGTGTAAGCAACAGGAACAAAAGTGAAATGCACTACATTTGTCCAAGGATCCATAATGTGGCCATCGCAGTAGAAAGGATTGAAGACGTTTCTCACAGAGGACATTTGGACTTGTCAGACATCAGTACGACTGACACTCTGTTGAATGTAGCCTTTGACACCTGCACTCATCGTCTTTGAAATGTTCCTCAGTCCACTTTTGTGCTCTTTCATGGTCACATCCTCAGTAGGAAACAGTCGGCCAGTTGTAAGTGGTTGAACATCATCTTACCTCACAAATGCTGTCTGTTAGAAAAATAAAGCTACAGGTTAACTGTCTTTAGCTAGCACAGAAATATTTTATACAGGCCTCAGTCTTGCTTACATTTATCGCTCATTACAGATACTTTGGATATGTTCTCCCTTTGGGACACTAAGAAACAAAAAAAACCTAACCTCTGACCCTGTGACTAAGTTTGCATAGTAAATGTATACATGTGATAAACTGAAAGCTTAAACAACAAAGACCCGTTAAATCAGCACATTTCTTGGACGGAGGCAGCTGTCTTTCACACAATCTGCCTAAATTTGCACTCAATGCAGCGCATGTAGCTTATTGCTAAACCATTGGTGAATGACGTCACACTCGTTGTGGTTTGTCTAGCACCTCACAGAAGTTCTTCCTCACAGTACTTTTCTGATTGTTTGAGGTGATCAGCTCCCCAGTTTCCAGCTTTTTGCCTTATCAGAAACATCAGTAGCATCATTCACTTACAGTAATAGGGTTGCCAACTTTTTAGCTAACAAATACGGGACACTCTGGCATGCCAGAAGCACAATACACAACCAGCTGGGTGTAGTGCACATATGCACTGTATGTGACATTGCAGGTAATGGTCAATAAATGGGACATTTAAAGTGGACTAAGGGGCAAACCAGTGTTTGCTCATTATACAGCTAAAACGGGGCAGTTGGCAACCCCAGACAGCAACACTGTGAGGTTTGGGTAACAGTGCAGTTAACAAATGGCCCCAATAAAATGCCTGTTGCTATAACCCACGGTTAAACAGCACATGAATTTTAAATAAAAAGTGAAAATCCTTATCAAGTAGCACCTGTTTCCATAACTTGTCACTGTTCATAAGTTGGTGGAACGGAGTCATCGTCTGTGCTTTCCTACAGTAACAAGTCCAAATGTCCACTGTGAGAACAGCCCGCACGCAGTGCTGATGAGGCTGCTAAACACACCTTGTGAAAGACGCCGCTGCAAACACGACTGAACTGTCAGAGCAAACTCGGTAAAATCACTTGATATTTGCGTAAAGTGACTGTTAAAGGATGGATTGATGACTTCGTCACTTGCCTCAATGAAGCTGCTGCAAATTGTTGAAAAACTCTGAAATACAGACGGTGTTAGAGTTGCGAAATAAAGACATCGGAGCGGGTGGTGAGTGAGACAAGAAGGAAAGCAAGGAACATGAAACAAAAACTAATGTCACAAACTCTGAGCATATTTATGTGGTTACACCATCAAATCATTGCACTCTTTGGCCTTTATCGCCAAATGTCTCATTACGCTGCCGTGTCAGCCAACAGAACATTTCAGCGGAGAGTTTAGGTGTCCTGTGGTGGGATATCTGTAGACGACATATTCAATTCAGGTGTATTTATTTAGCACCAGATCACAACAGCAGTCACCTCAAAGCACTTTACACTGTAAAGTGAAGAGTCTACAGTATTCTAGAGAAAACCATGACCTCTAGTTTCAATTTGAAAGCTTTTGATATTAGAGCCGTGGTTTTAATGGGAATTTCCCAACTACTTCTCCATCTTAAGGTCACAGAGGGTTGGAGCCTTTCCCCATTCAGACAGCCATTGTACCACTCAAGTCAAAATTAACTGTGGTAATGAACAGATTTCTTCCGTGAGGCTGCTTTCATGACGTAGGGTGACATCAACAGAAGTGTTAAAGTACCAAACCTTGACTTCATGCCGCCGATGTCAGTGGGACTATTAAACAGACCACAACTACTGACTTTTCTTTGGTGGCAGCCAAATAAACCAAACGCCCGGTGTTGAAGAAGCTGAAACAATCAGACCTGTAGATGTATCCACAGACGGTCCAAACCTTTATTGCAGTGGAAACCTAATGAGAACGTGAGTGAAGCTGCAGGACACCAAGACTCTCCTGTCGAAACAGTGTTGGTACAAATCATCATGTGTCACCACGTGCAAACACCTACACTGAAAGCAATATTATGCATACCGTATTGCAGTGCAGAACAGTGTATGAAGGTGTCAGACTGAAGTGTTGCTCACGCTGATTGCACGCTGCAGCCACACACAGCTCCAGCAGTGCGTCTGCCACCCTGCGCTGACTCCATCTCTCTACTGTATCCAAACCCTCAGTCAGTCCATCACAGGAGCAAAGTCTTTCGTTCTGCCTTTGTTTGCTCCTAATAATGACGGTGGCCGGATTACTGAGTTCCACACCACCCTTCACATCTGTCTGCAAGCCGCTGACATGTCTGAAGGCCTGAAGCCATATGGGTGTGAATGCAGTGCCTCAGCCAGCAGTTCCATCTACCCCACCACCACCTCCTTTTAGCTCACTTACAGGTCTGCAAAGGTCCAAGCACCCTGCTGGCTTCACTTCACTGCCCCTCATCCTGCACTGCAGATAGTGTTGGTGCTGTGGAAGCATAAACGTCTGAAACAGCTGGAGTCTGCTCTGCCACGTTAAACTGAATTTGGGTTGGGGGTAAGATGACTCACATGTTAGTTAAGCTCCCTATAAAGCCGTCCACTTTCAAATGCAACCAAAAACAAGGTGCTTGCTCAAAGCACCTTCGTGCTTACAATCAGTGTCAGAATGGAAAAGCTTCACCTAATGGACACAGCTGCTGCCAGATGTCTTACAGCTTTGAATGTTTCATACTTGCAGAACTCCAGGTGCAGCGTAGATGCAGTCATAAGTGAATGTAACATATGAAACATTTCTAAATGTACATCACTGGTTAGCTGTTCACATAGTGCTCTCAGGTACAGGAACAAGTTCTTGTTTCCTGAAATGATGCACAGGGACGTGTCTTTGCTGAGCTGGAGCAGTTAGGGTCACAGTATAATGCTTGTTCTTCTGAGTAATTATGAACAAAGTGTACAGCTGTAATAATCTCAAAAACCCTCCAAACATCAAATTCTTGAAAATAACACGTGCCTCGTGAAACACAAAAACTCAGTTCAGCTGCAAGGAAACAAGGAAACAAGTACCAGGAAAGCAGTGGTTTTCTCTGAGGACTCATCATTCTCCCAGCAGCCTCTGCACCTTAGAGGAGACGCAATGAGTTGTGTCTTGAGTCCAAGTGTCAGTATAAAAGGCTCTCGTCAGATCCCGAACCAGCGCTTGATTCTTCAGTCAGCGAGCACACACTGCCAGCACAAGTGAAAATGGTAGTAAACATGAAAGCAACTGAAGATACCCACTTAACATTGGAGAGGATATAATTAGATGATGCTGAACAGTGATACTGTCAGCATACTGAATATAAATATGACCTCTAAAAATGTCAAACTAGTGCTCTGAAAACATTAAAAAAAAGTCATGAAATTCATTGTTAAACTCTGATTCTTATATCGCGCTTTTCTACTCTGGTTAGGAACATGCAGCGACAACACCTGATTATCAGCTGCAGGTTATGTGGTTTGGGTTAAAATGTTTAATAAGTCAAAGCATTGTTTTTAATGACAAGCAGGGGGAGCCCTCCAACTGCATGTATGCAAATGTGTGACACAATTAGCCCACTTCTCCTAAACCCTTTTTTTTACTATGTTTTTGGTCTTAGTCACTAGTTTGATGTTTTAGTGAACACAATGCGATGCTTCCTGTGTAAAAGATAATTAACAGTAAAGCAGGACACTCGTTACCATAGTCGTGCAGTGTCCGAGGGGCTTCTGATGATTTAGGTTAACATACACCCATTCACAATAGCAACAACCCCACCCCTAGCTCAGAGTTATTAGACAAAACACCAACCAAGTGATCCTAAAGTGTGTGGACACAGTTGTCATGAGTTGCGGGATGTTTAATGTTCCTAAGACAGTGGATGTGAAGTGAAGCCAGCTGGAGGACTGGCCCTGTCCTGAGGCTGAGCATGTTCCTGACCCTTCATTTGTCTCACGTCTTCCCAGCATCCTTTGTGGAATCAAGCAAACCCTGCTGCTTCTCCCTGACAGCATGGTACGGCAGCAGCGACATTGTGTGCCATTTTCACTTTTGTCGACATGATGTGCTTTTCCTTTGACTCCGGGACAGAAGGATGTAGAGTGGTAATTGTTTTACTTTTCATTCAAAGTGTAAATATTGTAAGAAAATGTATATTTGATTTTCAAAGGACGGTGTGTTGTGTTTCAGTTTTTTCTGTGTTATAAAAGACCGGGAACAAAGCTCTGCTGTTTTGCTGTTGCCCTCAAACAGAACTGTCGGATTGAGCCGGGCATGACTGTTTCAGTGTTGATCATGTTTTTTGATGTGGAAACTGTTACATTTTGCTTGATTGGGAGAAAAAAATTACAAAAATGTCTTCGTGTTTAGTTTCTTTTGCATTATTTCAATAAATGTCTTCTTTTCCCATGTCTTGCCGCTCATGTTTGTAAGTGTTGACCTGTTAAACTAAGATGGTGGAACCTGAGCAGCGGCTGCTCTCTTCAGTCCAAACGTGAAGCTGGGCTGGCACAGATGACTGCTGTGATCTGGTGCTACAGAAATAAACTGAACTCGTTCAAGGTGAAGGTTGTTAACTTCAAGTATTACAATGATCGGTTCAATACTAGCAACTCTAAATGATAGAGCTGGGCTTTTAAATAAATATAAATGGGAGTGACTATAAGAGATGAAATGATTTATTGTAAGAGTACAAAAATATGTCTCGAGATCTGATTGGATACTCGTGAGATCAAAGGTGTGCTTAATGTTACTGCAGAGGAGCTGCACGAAGGTTGAGCTCTATAACACGCATGAACCAAGCTTAAAAGAACAGCTTGTTAATGCTTAAGAATCTGGGTTTGTGTAGCAGACAATGGAATAGTTCAACAAAACGGGAAAGAATTGATAATAGTCACATAAAATCTAATGTGAAAGTAAAAAGCTGCGGGATTATTCACAACTCTGCCCTGAGATACAAGCCGAGCCTTCTGGAGTGGATCTTAGACGCTCCTGACTAAGACATCGTTAGCATGCTGTGTCTGCAAGACTACTTAGGTTATGTGCAATATCAGGCCTTGAAACCACAACACAGCAGGTCAGATTATTTGTCAGATTATTCCATTAAATTGCTCTAAAGCCTGGAACAGCAGCACACAGCGACCTGTGCTGCTACGTTTGTCAAAGCAGTCTACTGCTTGCTGACGAGCACTTAATGAGACATGAGTGAGAGGTTCCTTTGCTTCCAGTATGAATGTTATGTTTGATAAACTTCTATCACTGTTTATCACTTCACTTGTTATGGTTTTTAAAAAAGTGTTATAGATTTTATTTTGAACATTTACAAAGGATCACACTAATATAACCCACATGTTGTCACGGAAACACTGTTTTTTTAAGAACTTTAATATCAAATCTGAGCAACGTTTTTTTGGGAACATCGCAGGCCAGTGGAGCGACAAAGAGAGGCCACAGTTTAGCCAAGCAGAATATCATCCAGTCTTTGCTGCAGTTCTTCTGAGAGCATGTGTTTGTGTTTCAAATCCTCCAGCAAGCTTTTTACTGTCTTTTTGTGCCTTCTTTCCCGATCCTTAGCATTTCTTAAGTCCCGACGCAATTCTTCCAACTTCTCCCGGGCCTCATTTAACCGCTTTTTTACTTGCACTGGGTCTAGCGCATACTGATGATCCTGAAAAATATTACGACTGAATGAAAAGTGGCTTTCTAACTGATGACGGTCCAGAATGTGTAAACGGCAGCTGTCACTCACAGATGCTGTTTGCTCCACATCCTGCACCTGTGGGGGTTCTTCTGCAGCTTTCTGAGAGGTCCTGCTTGTTCTGGTTGCAGTATGTGCCTGGGAAGGTTCAGAGTGCAAAAGGTTTTCCTCACAGTTATCACTCGGTTCAACACAGCCTGTGATATGTGATACTCACCTTGCCAAGATGTCTTGTAAATAAAAAAACTGATGGGATCACTCCTTCTCTTATACGAGTTGTCTGTCCAGTCCTGTCAAAGTCTTCTGCTTTAAAATGACAGCTGCAGACAACCGAGCGGTCATTTGGCTCAAAGTCTCTTCTCTTCAGGGCCATTTTCCATAACTGCCTTTTAACTTTGTCCTTCGGGAACCTACAGAGATAAGAGCCTTATGAGGAGAACAGCATGTAGTCCTGTTGTCTGTAGCAACAAGGTACACAGTACACTACTGTGGTCCCTCAGAACTCAGAGGTTTCCCCCCTCTGAGCTTCAAAGTCAACGCTGTATACACACAACCACATGTTGATGCACCCTGTCCTCCTTTTAATGAACTATTCTCAGCTTTTCTCATTTCATGTTAGCACTGCTGATTCAACACAGCTGCCTGTTTTTGTGTTCACCATATCCCATTATGGAGCCTTAAGCCGTTTTTCCCTTGACCGTGTGGAAGTGCTGGTTCTGACTGAGAAACAAAGGACACTGTGCACTGATTGGCTGCAAGTCATTACCCAGTGGGCATACCCAGGAGAATTCTCTTTTCTGGCTCCTAGAATGACCATAATGTGGAAAATGAGCTTCATGTTCACTTTGATATCTGAAAGATAAGATCTGAAATTCAGCACATTCTCGTGATGAACTGTCTCTTGTTTTCCCCCATTGAATCTGAACCTGTGGCTGTGAGTCACATCAACATCCAAGAGGCTACAAACCACTGCAAGGACAGGCGTGCTCTACTGAACCACGACTCATAAACCCCCAGCCTCTTTCATGCTTCAGCAGGGGAACACAAAGCATGGCAGGGGCAGTCACAGGCCCCCCCGTCTGCACCACGTAACTAGCCCCCGGCCCAAGCTTGCTTGTGCTGTTGTTGGTGCTTCAGTCAATGAGAAGAGTAAAGTTCTAACATACAAAGCACTAAAGTTAGATTTTTTTTATCTCAAGTATTCAAGGAAGAGTGGTGACAAAAATATAATAATCTCTCTAATAATTACAGTTAACATCTGAAGAAACTGAAATGATCAAAAACTATTCCAGCAGCTGAGACTCTCCAAAGATCTGGGTGTGCTGGATTGCCTGAAACAAACGAGCAGCATTTTCCTCTTGTTTAGGCGCATTGGGACAAAGTGGGCACTGCTGTTTGAATGGGGAAATATCTCCATACAGGTACATGAAGACATCTGTTACCTGAACTTACTGGATTCAAAAATCAGCTATTATTTTTTTTCCAATATCACTTTTAGAAGGCCATGCAATTCATTGTTCTTGTTGTCTGAACAATAACTGGAGTCCCACTTTACAACGTAAACGTTAGAGGCGGGTGGATCGGTCCAACTTCGCTTTCATCCTTCAAATTCAGTATGTAGCCCGCTGAACTGTGTTAATTATTTCTTTGAAAAAATAAACCTCAAACATGCACTACAAAAAATTTCCAAACCTTTTTGTGTGCTTTAGAGACAGAAACATTTACATTCCAGGTCCCCAAAAACCCAGTTTCAAAACACATGACAAGCTGAAAGGTGTGTTTTGTTGTGTTAACTAATTATTCTGCAAAGTAACAATGACAGTGATATAGTGGTGAACAAAATGTGCTCAGAATTTGCAAATTGAGACTTAATCTGGTAAGTGATGGCACACCACTCTCCCCCAATCAGCTGCCTGAATAACTTACAATTATTGGTACGGATATCGGCAATAGTGGCCCTGTGTTTACTTGGTATTGGATTGATACCAAAATTTGTAGTGTGGCGCTGCACTACCGTGGATGAGGGAAAGTGTGAATAGAGTATTTTTGTTGAAATGTCCAGGCAAGTACATACATGTTAAATGACACGATATACGTGTTCACATAACGTCAGTTAACGCACAACTTCAGGCTTTTATTTCTACATGATAATCCTTCATAATTAAACAATAAGGACAAGTTGTCTGATGTCCTGTGATCGTTATGAAGCTAGAAGTTTAAATCACACATTAAGTTTCTGTACAAAGGATCGGAAAGGAAATCAGTGGTGTCGCACATCACTGTGGCATAAATAATAAATACGTTTGCTGCAACGTCACTCGGTGCCATGACAGAAAGCGGTAGGAACTGTCGTAAAACGGATGTGGCAGTTTCGTACGGGACCCGTCGCGCAGTACTGTGCTTGGTGAGTGCAGATGAAATAAACTGGAGCCGTTTTCTACCCGCACACAGGAGCAACATTACCACAGACAACGCATCCGTCGCGTGCCGTGGGTCAGTACTACAGCACCCAGCTGACTCACAGCTTCCATGTTCAGCCTCACTGACGCTTTAATGGTTTGGCAGCTTAAAGTTAAATAACTGTGTTAAAGCTGTTGACACTCTGCTGTGTGAAGAAACGCTAATAGTCGTAAACTAGATGCTATGCTCGTACAGCAGTAGTATTGTAGCGGCTCACCTGTGGAAAGTTATTCCCTGCTGCTTGGTGTTGGCGTTCCTTTGATTAGAGCACCCGAGAGCGGCACAGAAGTCTGGCATGTTCTGTTATTTTGGGCTGACCCGAGGAACCCCGTTGCAATATGGCGGCGGTATAAACACGTCTCAGGAGCCGGATGAGGAACCCACGTATGAATCATGAACGCAGTGGTCACGTGATCCGGAAAACAAACTGTTTTTTTTTGAGCAATTGCAAAATACAAACTCTCAAAGAGGAACACGGATAATAATGCAAATGAAAATTAGAAACAGTACAAGAAATACAGAATTAGGGGAATAATAAAAAAGTAAATGAATAAAAAAGTACAATTAAAAAAACAAAAGATACATGGCAGGCATTTAAATTGTGCATAAAAGGGAGCAGTGAAACAAAAAACATAAAATAAGTCAAAATTTAGAATAGCAGGAGATGGGCAATACCCTGGTAAAAATGTTTGGCATATTTGCTCTTTGTCTTTTTAAGCGAAGAAAAAAAACTTAAAATCATTAATAAAACCAGGGAAATAAGGCTTAGAGTTCCCCCATCTAGCACAATGGATATGATATTTACTCAATACCATGTTGGGTAAATATCTCTGACAGAGACATCCAAAGCTAGATGATCCATATAAAAAAACATGATATAGTTCAAATGGTGGCACATCATTCATTTTTAGAGAAATCCAATTTTTTATGTCACACCAAAAGCATTGTGTGATAGGGCATGGAAGAAATGTTTTAGGGTTTCATTTTCGTCAGTACAAAAAGAACACTGATCCACCTCAAAGCTAAATCTCTTTTTTAGAAATTCGGCCCTGGAATCAAAACCGACTGGACCTGCACACTCTCTGATTAGAGCCGGGCTACGTTAGTCTCGGCACAGTTTAGTTCTCGCTCACTTTTCAACAAAACGGATGATTTGAGGCTCTAGTTTGTCAGTGACAGGTGTGGAACAATAATTTCCGAGACATGGCTGTATTAAGAACATGCCAGATGCAGCTGTGGAAACACAGGGACACAGTGTCTACAGAGTGGACTGCACACCAGAGGCTGAGAAGAACAAAGGAAGAGGTGTGTGCATTTGTTGAAAGACAACTTCTGGACTGATGTTGCTGTTGGAGAAAAACATTTTCCATAGACTCGGAGTTCACATTGCTAAAATGGACACCTTTTCATCTCAGCATTGAACGTAGCACACTGTTTGTCTTTGCTGTGTACAGTCATCTATGGACCAGTGCAAAATTAGCTGTGAGTAGACCGCATAATGCCATCAGTAAACAACAAGACTTCCGGCTAGTTCCTTTATTATGGCGGGGGACTTTAACCACACAAACCTGAAGTCTGTGTTACCAAAGTGCCACAAAAACGTTCCCATTGGAACATGGAATGGAAAACCACTGGATCAGGTTTACACCAACATCAGAGGATCCTCCAAGACCTGCACAGCCGTCCACCTTGGACAGTCGGACCCTTTGGCTCTGTTTTTAACCTCTTATCATCAGGACAGGTCACGGTCTGAGGAGACTGATTGTGTCCCATCACGTGTCGCGCCCGCAGTCTTTGTGGCGCTTTGGCTGGTTGTGCACTAAGGGTACTTTCAAGCTCTTACAATGCTGTGGTTGCATTGAAGAGCTTGCATTACGTTTCTCCCACCAAAAACGCTGCATCCAGATGAAAAGAATCAACTTTCTGGGATGTACTTACCCAGTTGTTTGAGCATGCATAAAGATATGTAGCACGTAACTTTGCTTTAACTATGAACAATTTGTGGTTCTTCACCTCCCATGTGGAATCCCTGACAATAAGGGATAATATCAATTAAGACTATGCTTTACGTTACTGTAAGTGTAACAAAAGTGTCCCAACAACTGTTACATCAACCATAATGAGCAAGAGGGAGTGAAGAAGCAGAAGAGCATCTCTAGCGTGAGCGCATTTAGGTTTGGTAACTCACAGTTAGCAGTCAACTTAAACACTTATGCAAACGTAGGAAAAACGCTGTCACAGCAAGGGTGAAATACACGAGTCATCTTGCCTTTAAGCAATATTCCATCTAAATATGAGGTCAGTGCATCTGTACGTAAAATGAGCTCAAAGACAATCAGGTCCATATATATTTGAACACTGACACAAGTTTAGTTTTTTAACCTGTTTACTGAAACATATTCCAGTTATAGTTCTATAATGGACGTGGACATGATGTGTAGACTATCTACATTCAAATTGGATGAAGAGTTTAGAAATTTCAGCTCCTTAACATGTGCCACCCTGTTTTTAAAGGGACCAATGTAATTGGACAGTTGACTCAAAGGCTGTTTCACAGGCAGGTGTGGGCAGTTCCTTCCTTGTGCCTGGAGCTGATTTGAGGTGCGGTGCTTGCATTTGGAGATTTTGCTGTGAACAGACAACATGTGGTCAAAGGAGCTGTCCATGCAGGGGAAACAAGCCATCCTGAAGCTGCAAAAACAAACCCATCCGAGAAATGTCTTCACAATATGGAAAATCTACAGTTTGGTACATCCTGAGAAAGAAAGCAAGCACTGGTGAAGTCAGAAACACAAAAAGACCTGGACGTCTACAGATGACTGCAGAATCATTACCATGGTGATGAGAAAAGACTTCACAACAGCCAATCACGTGAACAACACTCTCCATGAGTAAGGCGTGTCCATATCCAGTGTTCCATGAAGAACGCTGGACAGCTTGCACTGCAAGAGTTTATTAAAGCAAAGAAGTGGAATATCCTTGAATGACCAAGTCAGTCACCTGATCTTAACCCAACTGAGCATTTCACATGTAGAAGACAGACGGCCCACAAACAAACAGCAACTGAAAGCTGCTGCGGTAAAGGCCTGGGAGAGTCAGGAGGACATCTAGTGATGTCCATGAGTTCAAGACTTCAGACTGTCATCACCGGCAAAGGATTTTCAACCAAGTATTAGAAATGAGCATTTTATTTTCAGTTATTTGATTTGTCCAATTACTTTTGAGCCCCTGAAATGATGGGATTGTGTTAAATAAATGCTTTAGTTACTTATATTTTTATGCAAACTTTTAGTTCAACTTGCTGAATGAAAGCTGAAAGGCTGCACTTCACCTGCATCTGAGTTGTCTTGGTCCTGATATTTATGCACCCAACTTATATCGGCACACGTGCATCCACAGTCTGACTATACATGAAATACTGTTTTGTTTTTGTGTGTCCTCTGCATAGATGAGTGGGTGTGCGCTGAATGAAAAGGAGTTCTTTTCCTGCTGTCAGCTCCTCCTGCAGCAGTCTGAGCATCTGAGAGATGGCTGGAGCTGGGAGGCAGTCCAGGTGAGGAGGCCTCTCAATCTTGATCTTGATGAGCAGCCTGGAGCTGTGCTTTAAAGGCAGTCTGATTTTGGTACAGGGTTCAGAAGAGGGCTACCTCAGGAAGACTGTTCTCAGGTCAGTCGTAGCTGACTGCTGTGATGCACAGAAACAGAAGGAAGCTGCTTCAGTTTCCCCTATTTTCGCTCACCCCATCCAAGAACTGCAGCAGCAGGAAAGGACGCAGGTGAAACTTGAACAGCGCTTCATTTTCCAGCTGTCTCTCCAGTAAATATCACTAAATGTGTCTCTTCCTCCACAGCCTGTTGTTGCTACCCGTTTTCATTCTGATGGCATCACAGGCGACGGCGGTGATGAGGACGATGCAGTCTGCGTGCTGTCTGAAGGCAGCAGCCACGTGCTTCAGTACGAGTATCACATCCTGTACTCTTGCAGCTACAGCGCTCCTGTGCTGTATTTCAGAGCTTTCACCCTGGGTTAGTCACACATACGGCAGCCACGGCACACACACACCTACCCCCGTGTCCTCCTGTTTGAGCAGGATACCGCAGCGTTTGCCTTTGCTGCCACTCGCCACCAACATGATGTTAGCTGTGTTTCACCGCAGCAGCTTTCTCCACAACTGCTGTGTAGCTCTTTCAAGGGACTCGGTATTTTGTGTAAATCAAGTACACAGGTGGAAGTGATGATGTTTGGTTAAACTCGAGTAACACAACCACGAAACATAAACAGCAGAACAAAGGGCAGAAGAATGAAAACTAAACTCATCAGTATGAAGGCGACTCAGACTTAATGTTGGTGATGATGCACTAACCTGTGGCAGGAGGTCGTCCCTCAGCAGGTCCCTGTGGTATAAACTCACCCGTTTTGCACTGCTCTTTGTCAGAGGGTCGGAGTCTGATGTTAGAGGACGTGTGGAGCTCTGTTCATCCAAACTTCAGACACTGCCTTCAGAACAGTCCTTTGACTGCAATCACTCAACAGGTAAAGGAAGTCTCGGCATCATTATCTCTACTTTTCTCCTGACAGTCCACTTACTCTTGTGTCTGTGTGCCAGGAGCATCCTCTGCTGGGTCAGCCTTTCTTTATGCTCCACCCCTGTAGAACGGAGGAGTTCATGAGGCCTGTGCTGCAGGAGGCTCAGGAACAGCCCAGGTAGGGTCGCCGAACCACAGCGCTGTTGATGTAAAACTCTGAGGTAGCTCAGTGTTGCTCTGTTGATCAGGCAGCTCGGGAACATTGACTCCTGTATTAAAATATTTCTCAGGCTTTTGTGGCATGTTTCTGATTTTGTATTTTTAGCCTGGTTGGATTTGGATTGCATTTCAAAAAACAAACTTATTTTTAGGTCCACATTAGTGAAAACTGGACGCTTTTTCAAGACCAACTCTGCTGCTGCAAAATCAGATCACATCAACACACATGGTGTCACACTGACGCATACACCGTGTTGTTGCTTTCACTAACTGAATGTCAGTTTGGTTCAAAGTATTAACTCGGGAACCGTAGGACTCTGCAGCTGTCCACTCGTAGCTCTGGTTGTTACTCTGTGACTGTGGGTGTAAACTTAAACAGGATTGAACGTGCAGCTTTCAGGAGATCTAGTCTACACCCTCTGTCACCTCTGATGGTGACATATGAAGATGCTGTTTAAGAAAATCAGCTGATCCTAAAAAGTTTCTAAAATGATTTAAATACAAAGTCAGATCAACAAGACATATTGGAACTAACAAAACGAAGCAGAAATACAGGTGTGTGTGTGTGTGTGTGTGTGTGTGTGTGTGTGTGTGTGTGTGTACAAGTACTTTGATTTTGTACTTAAGTAGAATTTTCAGGTACTTTTTTCTTTATTTTTCTAACATCTTCCTTCATTTTTATACGAATATCTGTGATTTCAACTCGTTACATTTTCAGTCTCGTTGCTTTTCAGAGTCATTTGCAACACGAGTTTAACATCACTACGATCGTGCGTTGAAACATCAAACCAGTCTGAGAACAGTAACATGAAATACAGTCCTGCTGTCGACATCTCTGCTTCTGCGTTTTGGATTAGTTTTTGTTCAATAAGTAACAGCGTGGTATAATACCTCATGTTCTGTTGTTTATCCGAGTCTGTATTTAAATCATTTTAAAACCTGGTAAAGATCTGGTTCCTTTGTTGTCCCAGTATATAAAAGTTTGAGCTGACAGAGGGTGTCGACTCTGTACATCGTGACTCTTTGCAGTTTTCTTTTTGATGCAGTTGTTGCTTCCTCTGTTTTTTGAAAAGCTGGATTCATACATATGTGTGTGTGTCTGTGTGTGTGTGGGCAGGCCAGTGAACTATGTGTTGTTGTGGCTCAGTGTGGTGGGTCCTGTGGTGGGTCTGGACGTCCCTCTGAAGTACTGCACCCAGCTCCATCCGTCCTCTCCCAGCAGCAGTGAGCCTGACTAGAGCTACAGCGCTCTGCTTCAGATTTGATGAGCAGCACCGTGGAGACGGGAGGCGGCTCTGTGCGACATTTTGCAAGGAAGACTTGCAAATGAGTGACATCTCCCCCGTCCGGGGAGAGTTTGGACCAGTGTTAGATAACGCTCTCCACTTTCATCATCAAAACATGGAATATCTTACAGAAGAATCGCGGCCCATCTCTCCACTACAGATCCATAGACATGGAGAATCAGTGGCACATGGCGGCTTGAACTCGTAGTGAGATGCTCTTTTTCCTTTAATTTGACCACTGTCAAAATCAGCGTTTTGATTAGATACCAACTCCGTGCTTTGGAGAGATGCCCTGTGCTATTAATACATTTAATATTTGTGTTGATGTAATGTATACAATACATATTGTGCTAGAATTTAGACTCAACTGTGCAAAATGTAATAAAAATATAATCCTGGGATTTGCAGACCTCATTGAAATAATACAAAAACAAAACGAAACCAATCACGACCTTTTTGAAATGCATTTGTACATTTTATACCAGCAAAACATTTCAAAAGAAGTTGGAGGAGAGTTAAGAGAAGTTGTATAATGCTGAAAGAAACACCTGGTGGGAAATCTCCAACAAGTGGGCGTGGCCGAGTATTCCACAGAATCTTTCTGAGTGGGAAAACAGTTCAACATTTGATTCTTTTAAATATAGTCAATACAGTAATATGGTCAGCTGATGGTGGTGAGTTTTCAACGGAGCCACATCAGTGTAGCCTGTGAGATATTTTTATTATAGATGTACATTAGCGTTTCACGGGAAATGTTTAATCCATCGGTGCAAGTGCAGAACACCTTTCTGAATAAATAGTTTGTATTTTAATGATAATTATGTAACTATTCAAGTTCTATTTAATTTAAGGTTTTTTTGTTTGCTGCTTAGTGTTCCGGAAAGTAAGAATACTATCAAGCCATCATCACGGTTTTCTCAGATGCACAGTCAACGTGGACCGTATACAGTAAATCTTGCTGATGACGTAGGTGGTAGGCAGTAGTTCTGCTTACGGTCTTGACTTGAAGGATGACTGGAACACTGCCAATGATAATGCTGCATTTTTTTTTACTGTAAAGCAAACTCAAGTACTTTGAGTGACAGGCAGGTTAAAATGGTGTACACTGAAGTGTAAAGCATAAAAAGCATTTTTAAAATGTGTCGGACTTTGAAGCGAGTAGCATACACTGATTTGCTGACTCGATATTAAAGTAAACCCTGCAATCTCCTGCTTTCTTTGAGCCAGTTCATGACATAAGAAACAGATAATGATGAATAAATAAGGTGTCATAATTAGATGTCAGGCCACTGTGAAAGGACAGACGACCACAAATGGGATCTCACTGGACATTTCCATCTCATTGTGCACTAAACAGTGCCGCTTTCAGGTCTCTGGATGGCATAGTATATAAATTTGTATTGATAATTATCAAAATTTGAATATATTTAGAACAGTTCTTATATAGTGCTTTTCTACTCTGAGCACTCAAAGCGCTTCACCAGAACAGCCTGTGATTGATCCATTAACCTGCCGATCAGTAGATGCTCAGCCTCCTGAGCTACAGCCTTACCCTGTCTGTCACAGACCATTCAGCATTGCTTTGGAAAGCAGCCAGTTCAGGTGCTCCACGTCTGAAACCAAAGGTAAGTGTCGTCATAAAGTCACAATCGCACGCGTGCAGGCTGAGATGTCCATCAGCCTGTATTGACTGAGTCTGTGGATATTGCGCCTCTGGAAGTAGGTAGGCTAGGTCACTTAAGATATTAAACTAAGATATCCAGCTTCAGTTGAATAAAGCTTTTAAATAATGCTATCAGTTAACTGCATTGTGTGTATGGTGCATGTCTGACAGGGAAGTTGAACAGAAGGACACCTTAGGTAAGATGGCGCCACCGGGAGTTTGGCGAGGGTGACTTAAGTGTTTAGGAAAGTAACACTACACACTGTATAGGTGGATGTCATTTGAACATGAAGGAATTGGAATCCTTATTTTAAAAAACAAACAAAAACCCCTAAGATTTATACTTGAGCTTAAGGTATTTTTAGACAGTGTACTAATACTCAATCACTTCATTAGGTATACCCGTTTATTACTGTGCGGTTATACTAATTGGATAGTTAAATTGCAGGAAGTGTATTTAGGCATCCAGATGTATTCAAGATGACCTGCTCAGAGTACTCTCAGAACTGAAGAGTCCTCTTGCATGAGAAGTGAAACTTCTCCACGAAACTTAAACAAGTCCAGCTGCGTTCTTTCCAAGCTTCTTATTCTACAATGACTTGGATGGCTAAGAACCGACACGGATCAAAGAGAATGGACTTTTCTTGAATGTATTGAAGGGTTTAAATGGCTGTGTCTGAACCCAGTTCTAAATATTTTCCAAAGCCGAATGATGTAGTTCTGGTACCTAAACTCAAACAAATCAAAATGGACCTCATACTGAAGACTAAATGTAAAAATCCTGGTCAGATGTCATCTGTGTTTTCATTATTATGGGCTGGGAGGTCAGTTAAAGGAAATGACCTCCCAGTCCATTGCTCCTTCAGTGGGCTGGTTTCAGTCATTATGCAAATATATTGTTTATAAGATTGAAACCTGCAGTCAGCTGAGACTGAAGACGTCACTGGATGAGTGACGAAGCGTTTCTCCCACAAAACGCTGCGTCCAGATGAACCGAATCAACCTTTGGGGAAGGTTTAAAGCTCATTTTAAATTCTTTTATATTCTGTTTAATCTACGGGTAATGCACATATCCCAGTTAATTCATCCAAAGGTTAGATGCTGCAATGTTCACAAATACAAACTGTGACTGTGGATGTAAACTTAGACAGGACTGAGCGTGCAGCTTTCAGGAGATCTAGTCTACACCCCTTGATGACACCCAACCACCTTTAATGGTTTGCATATGAGGATGCTATTTAAAAGAATCAGCTGGTCCGAAACAGTTTCTAAAATGATTTAAATGCAAAGTCAGATCAACAACAAGACATATTAAACCAGGTCATTGTTTAGTTAAAAAAAACTAAGTGGAAATACAAAAATACAGAAAACTATTATATCATGAGGTGTAGCTTAACTTAAAATTATTTTTGAAGCTAATGGAAAGAAATATCAGGATGGCTATTTTTCTGAAGAGTCTTTGCACTATCACGGCTGAGCGGTGGATATCACCACCTCAGACCGGAATAAGAGCATGTATGACATGCTGTGCAGGCTTGATGTGGAGGCAGGCTTCTACTGTGTCTACTATGAGTCCAAAGCCCATATCCACTGGTCTGTGAAAGCAGGTAGGTGAATGATATCAAACACAAGGCAAGCTGATTTAACACATGAACTACAAAAACGAACTAGAAGAAAGCCTGGACAATTAAGTGACAACCGTAACCTTTAAGTCCTTTAAGTTGTAAGTTGAGAAACTGCAATGCACTGTGTATTCTAACATCTTTCTATCAGAACCAACATGAACCTTTTTCCCAGTCTGAGCTACAGTAGCTCATCTATTGGATTGGACCACGTGGGCTTAAGTGGTGTTTGGCCCTACATGACCCCGTCTCTGGTTCACCACCCTTCCATCCTTGGACTACTTTTGTTAGACAGACCACTGCAGACCAGGAAAACCCCACGAGAGTTGCAGTTTTGGAGATACTCTGATCCAGTCATCTGGGCTTTGTTTTCTTAAACCCCTCTACTTGCACATTTTCTTGCTTCCAACACATCATTTGAGGACTAAATGTTCACTACTCACTAATATATTCCACCCACTCACAGCTGCCATGATGAAGAGATAATCACTGTTATTCAATTTACCTGTCAGTAGGCAGAATGTTATGCTGGATTTGGACGACACCACAATCACTTATGTGTTTAGTGTAATGAATGAGATTGTAGATACAAGCAGCTGAAAAAAAGCTTTCTTCCAAGGGTAGCTGGGCTCTGCCTTAGAAATAGGGTGAGGCGTTCAGCAACCTGAGAGAGGAGGTGGTTTGGGCATCTGACTAAGATGCCTCCTGAGTGAGGTGTTTCAGGCATTACCTACCAGAAGAAGGCCCCACCTCTCGACTGGCCTCGATATGCCTCGTGCTCCCTCAGATAAGTTTAGGTTGCTGCCCCTGCGACCCAGCCACAGACAAAGAAAAGAAAATGGATGGATGGATAGAAAAAAATGGATTGTATAGTTTTAGATTGTATAGGTGAGATTTTTTTTTTCAAACTTTTGAGGCGGTTGGAAATTACCTGGAAAATCAAGAGGCTGCAGAGGTACCAGAGACCGGCTCCATGTAGTTTGCTAGGATACCCAGCAGAGGGGGCTGTTTACTGGCCTCAGAAGTTGTGTGCTAATACTTCTCTGACTCTCATGTCAGTGCAGACAGATAATGCTACATAGTTTAGGTGCCATGGCCAACAAAAACAGAAAAATAAAATTACCGCATTTTTATGCTTTTAAGTTTACCAACACACTGTATGTGCACGTAATTCACATACACACCTGACACAGTAACAAAATTTTATCTTTAAAGAATATTTAAAGTACATAAAGTCATCCTAGCTCATTTCATGTGGAAGGAGGAGGATATGGAAGAGAGGTCTGCAACATCTGAGGAGTAGCCATTGGACTGATTTTATTTTTAATCACATGAATGTGATTTTAAAGTGCAAACTACGCACAAGACAGAAAAACCTTGGCTGACAATGAACACCTGAAGTGCACGCATCGTCATTTTCAGCTATGCTGTTAGCTTGTGTTAAAAACATAAACACTCAAAGGGAGCGTGTCCTCATTAGATAGGGATTTAGGTAAGTGTGTGAGACTGTAGGCATGTTATACATGATCCAGTATATGAGAGTAATGCATAGTAATGAGAAATGAATGAATTTGTCGTGGGGTGTGGTTGGTGGCTCAACTGCAGAGGACGGGTGGAGCAGTGGGTTTAGGGCATGGTGTCAGGGGGAGGCTGATTGTCACAGATGGTGAACGTCATCTAATCATGCCTTCCACATTTTAGTAGCCACTGGGAAGAGGAGAGAGTGCGAAGAAGCTGATGGAGCAACGACTGGAACGGAGCACCAAGCAGGCACTCCACCTCTGGGTGCGAGGTCTTGGGAAAAGCAGGCATGTGTGAAAGAAGCACAAAGAACACAGGCTTAGTACTGAGTTGTGCCGGCCCTTTTAAATGGTGCCAAAACCCAGCCGGCATGTCGGAGCCTCGTCCCGCGCAGCCGCCTGAGTCACTGGCGCAAATGGTGATTTGAGTTGCGGTAATGTAACAGTCATCCTAAATGACTGAAGGCAGTGCAGGGCCAAGCCGAGCGACAGACAGAGGTATTGGAAAACTCCCTGTGATGTTTCACCGGATGGTGGAGGGAGATGACGCCTAGGAGAAGGAGATCTCTGCGCCCATGGTGGAGGTGTGCTGGTGGCCGGAGGAGGAGTGGGCCCTACCGCTTGTTGCCGCTCCTGTGGGGAGAGGCCCGACTACACCATGAGCCTCCCTGTCATGGAGAGGACCTTCAGGGATGTGGAACGAGTGGCTTCGGGCTGGAACGGTGGAGTGGGTCCACTTTCATCGGCTGGTTATCCTGGAAATTGCTGTAAAATTGGCCGAGGACCACCTGTCAGTGTGGCTGGAAGGCTCACAGCTGAGGCTGGCGATCGCATCAGTGTCTGATGGAGGTGGGACTAGTGTTCTGCGTTGCTGGCCCTCTGACACCCTCCCCCAGAGAGACGTATTGGGTTCTACACTCAACAAAAATATAAACGCAACACCTTTGTTACTGCTCCCATTCCCCATGGGATGGACGTAGAGACCTAAAATTCATTCCAGATACACAATATAACCATCCCTCCCAAACAGTGGTCACAAATCAGTCCAAATGTGTGGTAGTGGGCACATCTGCTATATTGAGATAATCCATCCCACCTCACAGGTGTGCCACATCAGGATGCTGATCTGACATCATGAGTAGTGCACAGGTGTACCTCAGACTGCCCACAACAAAAGGCCACCCTGGAATGTGCAGTTTTGTCTCACAGCAAAATGCCACAGATGCCACAAGCAATGAGGGAGCGTGCAATTGGCATGCTGACAGCAGGAATGTCAACCAGATCTGTCGCCCGTGCATTGAATGTTCATTTCTCAACCATAAGCCGTCTCCACAGGCGTTTCAGAGAATATGGCAGCACATCCAACCGGCCTCACAACCGCAGACCTCGTGTAACCACACCAGCCCAGGACCTCCACATCCAGCAGGTTGACCTCCAAGATCGTCTGAGACCAGCCACCCAGACAGCTGCTGGAACAATTGGTTTGCACAACCAAACAATTTCTGCACAAACTGTCAGAAACCGTCTCAGGGACGCTCAACTGCATGCCCGTCGTCCTCATCGGGGTCTTGACCTGACTCCAGCTCGTCGCCGTAACAGACTTGTGTGGGCAAATGCTCACATTCGATGGCGTCTGGCACGTTGGAGAGGTGTGCGCTTCACGGATGAATCATGGTTCACATTGTTCAGGGCAGATGGCAGCTGAGAATGTCCCAGTTCTTGCATGGCCAGCATACTCACCGGACATGTCACCCATTGAGCATGTTCGGGATGTGCTTGACCGGCGTATACGACAGCGTGTACCAGTTCCCACGAATATCCAACAACCTCGCACAGCCATTGAAGTGGAGTGGACCAACATTCCACAGGCCACAATTGACAATCTGATAGACTCCATGCGACGATGTGTTGCACTGCATGAGGCAAATGGTGGTCACACCAGATACTGACCGGTTCTGGGTCCCCAGACCCCCAATAGCGCAAAAAACTGCACATTCCAGGGTGGCCTTTTGTTGTGGGCAGTCTGAGGTACACCTGTGCACTACTCATGATGTCAGATCAGCATCCTGATGTGGCACACCTGTGAGGTGGGATGGATTATCTCAATATGGCAGATGTGCCCACTACCACACATTTGGACTGATTTGTGACCACTGTTTGGGAGGGATGGTTATATTGTGTATCTGGAATGAATTTTAGGTCTCTACGTCCATCCCATGGGGAATGGGAGCAGTAACAAAGGTGTTGCGTTTATATTTTTGTTGAGTGTAATAAGGTGCCAAAGGGTATATACAGGGTTTGTGCTGAGCTCAGCAGCGAAGCAGTCGTCCGACACTGAGGGGGGCGTGAAGGCACCGCCGGTCCCGGTAACTCACTTCATGGAACATTTTCCACTAGAACAGACTTGTGACGACACCCTATGCTCAGCTCAGCCTAGTTAACTAGTTGGTAATTCCAAAAGCGCATTTGTGCCCGTTACCATTAATGGAAGTCCCATTTGAGCACATTAGCATGGACCTTGTCGAGCCAAGTGTAGCACAGGCACTGTTTCAGGTCATCTCCCTACTTGGCATCCTGAAAGAGATATCGACTGACCAGTGCACAATATTCATGTCTCACAAAGTAAAAGAACTGTATGAATTACTGGACATTAAATCTGTTTGGACCAGCATCTACCAACCTCTGACATGTCCATGATTCATAAATTCACTCACGAAGATGAACGCAACTGGGATCGCTGGTTAGACCCTTTGTTGTTTGCAGTGCTGGAGGTGCCCCAGGCCTCCACAGGATTTTATCCCTTTGAATTAGTGTTTGGCAGAAAGCTGTGGGGGATGCTGGACCTGATGAAAGGATGCATGAAGGATGCCATCACCTGGATCACACGGTGATATCTGTCTCTGCAGCCTTTTAAGTTCATGGTGGTCCATAGACCACGATGAACAGAGGGAAGCCACATGCGAACTTCACAGACCAAGGTCCTGCTGACCAGCAGATTTGAACTGGGGATCTTCTTGCTGCAAGGCCACATAATAATAATAATAATATAGAAAGATGCTTTTCAGAATCATATACATGACATTAATGAACTGGTTTGGGTCCTTAAGGGTCCGCTGGAATATACTAATAAACAGCAATGCCAAGTCCTGTTTCTCCTCGGCATACCTCATCAGGTACACGTACACCAGCTTCTTGAGTTCAATATTTTCACTCGCAACATTCTTTACCACAGCAGAAAACAACTTGGAGACCCTCCTTGGCAGTGAGACCGAGAATTCTCTTCAGTGTAAATGGTTCCTTGTTGCTCTCCAATATCTCTTAATTTCTTCATTCTTTTTAAAGTTGGCGCTGAACAGCTGAAGGCAGCTCCGGTGCTCGAGGAGGTCGGTGTCATGGTCTGGGTGTGTGGCTGTAAAATTCCACTGAAGGTCTGGCCCTCCCTGGTATCCACCCATGGGCAGGGCCTACTGCCTCCCTCACCTGAAGCTGATTGAGGCAATCAGGTTGGAGATTTAAGCTGCTTGCTGACGCTGCTTCCTCGCCAGTTCGTCAACTACCCTATGTTGGTAACCAGGCCTCATGCCTATGAATCTCAAGTGCTCTACTTAGCTTGCATCTTGTGTTCTAGTTACTCCTGGAAATTCCATCACACTGAACCTCTCGTCTTGGAAATCTGGTTAACCCGCCTGCTTTCAGAATCATCTCCTTGCCTCACCTGCCTGCCCTCCTGCCCTTACACCACCTCTGGACCTTCACCGCTCAGGACAGCTGCCACACACCACCAAACCCACCTGAACCGCACCACCTCTCCTTCGACACTTCCATCTCCCACCTGCACAGTAAGACGAAGATTTTCATAGCTTCCACCCTCTCCAGAACTCCTCATTGGCTACCGCTCTAACACTGCTCTCCTCTCTTCCAGTACGTACCTAATCACCAGCAGCTCCCGATGCTTTCTTGGACCTGTCCCCTTGCTTATCCCTCTCCCCTGGCCAAGACCCTCATGCCCCATGTGTCAAGCTTTAAATCAAGGACTATCGTAAACGTCATTTCTGTGCTAGTTAATAAACCTTTGCTAAACCCTTTCTTCAGCCTCCGCTTTGGGTTTTCTGCACGTGGGTTTGATTTTTGGTGCTCGGCCTCCGGCCGTTTTGTGACAGTCGGGGTGCTCTCGTGACCCGCTTCCACTGCAGCCTCCTCTCCTCCTTGGTCGTTGTATGAGTACAAAGTCAAATATTGCATCCAAAATATGAGGTTGAAGTAGAAAGTACCAAAATGCAGAAACAGAAATACACTAAAACTCTGCTTCAGTAAAGTTCTTAAATATAAATGTACTGAGTGAATGTACACAGTTACATACCACTTCTAGACTTATCCATGCTTTCATGCCATTAGTGGTTTCCTTTTTGACAGAACATATAGTTAGGACTATATGAATCCTTGGTGTAGACTGCTGGAGGCCTCTCATGATTCTTTTCCACACCTTTTTCACTTAATAGGTGTTTACACACCACCCTGCATTTAATCACGAGTTATTATTAATCTTTGGCTCTGTTCCACAGTAAGTCTTTGTCCTGTCTCCCTCACTTCACCCCGAAATGGTTGCAGCAAATGACTGCCCCTCCCTGAGCCTGGTTCTGCTTTTTCCTGTTAAAAGGGAACTTTTTTGTGCTTGCTCATAGACTGTTTGTGTTTTCTGTGTTATTGCAGGGTTTTTACCTTACAATATAACGTGATTTGAGGCAGCTGTTGTTGTGATTTGGTGCTGTATGAGTAAAACTGAATTAAATGAATTGAATTGTGGTGGTGGGATCCCATCTTTACAGTAGAGAGCCTTAAGAGCCCTGTGTTAACTCTGGATATTGTCAGCCATCAGGGCTCCTCGCAGTCTTTAACAGACTCTGACACAGCCTGCAAGAAACATATGGAGGAGACTGACCCAGCTGAGAGGATCTTCCTGCCATCAGCAGGTTTCTCTCTACAGGAAACTGACAGATGATGGAAAAAGCCCTTCAGCTGACATGGAATAGCGCAGTGTCCAGATCCCATCTCAGCACTCTTCACTCTCCCTTATGGCCCCAGATCATCACCTTCGCTGACTTTCTTCTTCTACTTCCTCAGCTGTTTGGCTCTGTTCCCTGTCATGAACAGCAGTGCAGAGGTGAATATAAGGTGAATAAGGAGATTAGCGGCTAGAGAAAAGAAACAAACAACTAATTATACTCAAGTGTTCAGTATAACACTTAATTGGACTGAAATGATTTTTTTGGTCAGCAGTCTATGCCCTATGATCATGGCACAGTGCATTAAGCCAGCTCCCACAATAAAGGCCTTTTTCAGGGCATGAGCAGAAGGATACAGCCTCATTTTTGTTGGTATTCCATAAAAGTCTCACTGTCATTCATTCCCACTGTAACCTCTCCCAGCACAGCACCCATAAGCTGCAATAGTCTGGGAAGGTGGTTTCACATGATCACATGAGCTGTTTAGTCTCCAGACCATTTGAAAAGCTCATCCTTGGACTGGGGGAGAAAGCATGTATGTATACGAGATGCAGAACTGCTGACAGACCTCTGGAACCAAGGCCAGATATAGGTCTCCTTTTGTTCCCTGAACACATATGTTTCAAAGCTATGAACAGTTTTAAAACCGCAAATATTTTATCTGATTAATTTATGATGCATTCAGGACCAGTGATAGCGATCAACAGAAAAAAGCTGTAAATGAGCTTGAGTAATGCTTAGACATTAGGTTAAAAGTGACTGTAGTGACTGTAGTGGCGTGGCAAACAAGTATTACAAAACTTAAACATAAAATCAGTAAAATAGACAAAAGGAAATGACATTTTCCTGATGATGGATGATCTAATCACAGAATACACAGAGTGCTTTTCATTCCCACTTCTGCTGGTTAGATCTCATTAGCTAAGGCACTCTGTGGCTGAAGCACCACACTGAGCTTAAATGTGTGCGTGTGTGCTCGGTGTATGTCTGTAACCTCGATGAGCTGCATATGGCCTGATATTTTTATATGGTAAGCCCTCAGTACACAGGCTTAATGAGCAACCTGCAGATGCCCCCCTCCCCCACCCCCACATATGTAGATTACAGATATGGCTACCAAAGAAAAGCACTCTGTGGACCACTCACTCTGTGCTAGGCTCCTGACAGCAACAGAGCTTGATGGAAACTGGCAGCCTTAGAAAGCTCGCCACTGGGGCTGACAGTGCCCACTACCTCAATGTTAAAAAGGTCACCCAGCAAAGTGGGAAGAGACTGGTAACTAGCTCTTGTGAGACAGACTCCACAGTACAAGCAGAGCTGGACTGGTAATATGACAGGTTATGAGCTACTGTGCACCCACCCTAAAGTGTGTGGAAGAAGAGGTTGATAAAGTTGGGCAGGCAAATGTAAAAAGGTGGACTGGTTGGAATGGACTGGTTCTTATATAGCGCCTTTCTACTCTTCTGAGCACTCAAAGCGCTGAAAAGCACTTTGAGGTGGAGCTGAAAAGCTAAGAGAGAGATAATAAAAAGAAACTAGAAATAGGTTTAATAAGGAAATAGATGAATGGACATCATTAGGAAAGGATAAATAAAATGAATGGATACATGCACATCTTTGCTCTGAAAAACAAATGGCATTTGGAAGGTTACTGCATTTGGAAATTCACTGCATGTATATCTTATATCCTCTAGTTTGTATTTCTCACCTAACCACATTCTGTTCTTGTGCTTTTCACATATTCTTAGGATATTCAAAAGTCATGCTGTCTCCTGAAGGTCCGCCCCCTGGGAGCCTTGTCCTCCGTTTTGTCTCATTGGAAGCTTCAGTTATATACATATACTCCTAGGACCTGGCGTCCACATGTGGACATCACATTTTGGGTTATTTAGACCAAAATACTCAATTTTGCTCTATAAGGGCCAGATATCTACTTACGAGGACATTATCCTGCTACTGTTCTATCGAAAGTTTAAACGAATATCCTCATATGTGGCTCTGATGTTTCTTAGAAACAAAAATTAGGTAAAATTTTAAAAAAACAAAACAAAAAAAAAGTGGTAATTCTTTGTTTTTAAATTCATCGAGTCCCAATATGCCCAAATATCAAAGAGAAATTAAAAATGCCGTGAAAGAGTTCGGGTCTTAGCGCGGATTGACGCGAGGTTAGCTCGTTAACGCGCCGTCCAGACTGTGTCTGCTTCTGCAGACTGTGACACAACCAACTAGCTAATATTGTAGTACTGTCTTATATGTACCTGAGATGACGGAAGATAAAGCCAGTGGGGATGCGTGTTAAATCTCCCTTCTTTCATAGTTTTATGTCTTATTAACTAATGAGACTGAAAATAGTCTTATTCTAAGACATGTCTCATTAACATCACTAAGTGATGTCCACTTAGTAAATTATGTTCCACATTAGAGGAAAAACAGGATACTGAAGGACTACCTGCTGACTGATAAGCATGTGTTGTCCTTGAGTTCAGCGGTGAGGCCTGAGTTATGAAAGAGTTGAAAAGGTGATGGCGAGAACACCTCAAGCCTTTGTAAACCTGTGATGATGTCACAGTGACATCTTTATCTTTTATAAACTATGGTCCTTCTTCTTTATTTATGTATTGTTGAGCAATGTTCTAGACAAATGCACAGCACGTAATATCCTATGTAATATTAATATTATGTTTTCCTTGTTGTCTAACAGACGGCCCAGCAGCAGCAGAAACCATATTATGAAAAATAAAGCATACCAACTCAATGCCCACACAGTTTTATTCAGTGATGTCTGCAGTGTTTCCACGTTGTCTCCTCAAATGTAGCAAATGGAAACATACATTTGTTCTACCCTCAGTGGCATACTTCACTCCCCAAACCTGCCTCTGTGCTCACTCTCATCATCTAAAGCTCAGTTCTGTTCTGTTCACACAAAGATGTAGTTATGAATACACACACACACACACACACACACACACACACACACACACACACACACACACACACACACACACACACACACACACACATCTCTACAGATTTTTGCTGTGGCAAAGCTGTTCATGAAAAGATTAGCAGGAGTTTTGAGCACCTGCAGGATTGAAAGCATGCTGATGACCGTGACAGGATACTGTCCATATGCCACAAGCTGCGCACACTATACTCACTCATACACACATCCACACGCACACATGTGTGCAGGCTTCAGTGAAAGGTGAAGGAGTGTATCAGATTATTGCGACAGGCAGTGAATGAAGATGTTGGGCTGTTCAGCCATGGTGAACTTTCACACACACACACACACACACACACACACACACACACACACACACACACACACACACACACACACACACACACACAGTCAGCAGATTGCTGTGATCTGACTGCTAAGTCTGGAACAGTTTACAGAACGTGGAGAATGTGGGACATGTAGTGTTAAATACTCCATGAGGGAGATTATTTCCCTTTGAGCCTATAGTTGGTTAGAAGCTCAGAGATGCAGATGGTGAGACTATCATGACCTGCTGTGCTCTCAGGGATCCAATGCCAGAGCAACAACACAGAAACCCAGAAATGTGATTATTGACTCAAACACAGTGCTTGCAGTCGACTCCAGTATCTCCAGCCAACAGACAGATGTCTCTTTAACATGTCTAAGACTGGATAATAGTATTGTGATAACCATACTCAGATTAATGCCAGATAAGGCTGAAAGTAACTGTGATTGTTTGAGTGGTCAGATCAGTTGATCATAGAGAAGTTGTGGCTGTTTTTTCACCCGATCAATGAAAGCACAGAGAATATTAGCATTTCATCATAATCTGGTTGATGTACTGCATGGTTGATTATCAAAAGGAGAAGCCCAATGCAAATGGTCTAATAAAAGGTTAGTTTTAACTAAACTTGTTCAAACTTACAAGAACACAAATGTCCAAAAGTCTATGCAAACAAAACAGGAACCAAAGAAAAACACAAGTGGAAATGGGACATGGGAAAGAATAAAGGCAGGGAGACGAGTAAAAAACATAAGAAACGATTTGCTTAGCACTTTTCTAGTCCTACTGAAAAGTGAGCACCAAGGCCACATTTAACCGTGCAAACATACAGTGTTTTGTTTTATACTTTCTAGGTATTTTTTCTACCTCACATCCATAGCCAATTTAGAATGGCCTAACTTGTCTTTGGACTATGGGAAATAGCCAGAGAATGCAGAGGTCATCCACAGAGCCACAGGGAGAACTTGCAAACTCCACATAGGTGCACTATTGTGCTGGTTACACAAGCCACTTATAAAATAAGACTGGAAGTAACAACAAAGAGAGGGACATAGGTAAAGACAGGGAAGATAACAGGACTTGGAAAAAAAAAAAGAATAAGAAACACCAGCAATTAGCCAAGGAGAAAACATGCCACAGAGAAGCCAACATGCATGAAACTGTGGAGCACGTTTTTACAACGCTGTGATTGCAGCCATTCCCCAGCTCTCTGTGAATGGGACTCATGGCCATTGATCAGTGGTTGTTGATCAATGGTCATGAGAATTTGCACAATTATGATTAAGGAACTGACCTCCCAGCCCATTGTTCCTTCAGTGGGCTGGTTTCAGTCATTATGCAAATGTCCTGTTTATAAGATTGAAACCTGCAGTCAGCTGAGACTGAAGACGTCACCTGATGATGACGAAACGTTTCTCCCACAAAACGCTACGTCCAGATGAACAGAATCAACTTTTGGAGATGTAGAGCACATTGCATAAACAAGTAGTGTTGTGAAGCCTGCTTTAAAAATGTAACAGGTCATAGTATACCACCCCATAAAAATATTTAAATTAACTTTTAATATTTGATTACTTTTGAATTTTGAATGTAAGACTTGAAAGTGAACAGTAAAGCAGATGTGTCCTCTAAATTCAGGACATATTTACCAATGTAAACAAGCTGTATTGTCTACACATCGTCATGCTAGGTCAGCTTTCTGAATTCACAAGGATACTGACTTTATATAGCACAGTACCTGAGAACTGATCCATGAAATTTGGTGGCAATTCTTGAAATTTTTATATTTTTCCATTTTCAAAATAGTGCAGGGAGTTAGTCCGCAAATGTGAAGGCTTTGGAAACAGCATTTAACCCCTTAATGGAATCTAACAGTGGCATCAACATGATTCATGAGAAGAACATACTGATTAAATGTTTGCATTCAGGGCTGGAGTCCAGTATGTTACATTCCTATCAGAAGAAATGAAACCAGCTGCATATCAATGGTGCATATTTGAAATGTTATGCTGTAAAATCTGCCAACAGCAGCCGGGCCAAGTCATCTGCTATGTAATCCTCTATACACACAGTACACATAGGATTATTTCGCAGAGTTAATTGGTATTTTGCAGAAAACAAACACTTATAGCATCACTGAGCACACACTGTAGACAGGAGAATAAGTTCTTGTTAAACCCAACTACTACATGCATAGTCTGCAGTGAATAACAATTAACACAGAACGGTGGGTGCCGCATTAGTGTGAATACGCTGAGGTGGAAGAGCAACTGTCCTCTGTTTAAAAGGCAGCTTTAAGTAAGGTGCCAGGTGTTTTATAATTAGAGAGTCAATAGAACCAATCTCTCAAAATGCAAAGATAACTGCCTTCATCCTTACTGATATATGTGAATTGACGAGCATTTAAATATAAAAAGACACTGCTCAAAGACAATGGTTTCACACTTTCTAATAAAGCTAATAATATTAGCTATAATAATAATGCCCATACATTTACTCATTTCTTCCACAGCTATAAAGTTATCAGTCATTTCAAATAAACCTACAAACAAAGCTCCCACATGGAAATAACAGCAAACCAAGCTTTAGTCTTTTAAACTGAAAAACAGCAGACATGTCCTCTCTGGGTCTCAAGTTATTTTTCCTTTGTTCTACATCAGTTTTTACCGTTCTTAAATCTAGCAAAGGAGGAGGGCGAGGAGGCCTTGCTGGTGTTAACACACAGTTATGCTTCCTAACTAGCTGGTGTTATCGTGGCATTATCAAGCCCACAGCCCATTTTGTCTGTTTCACGAATGATTGTGCCACAATGTTTGACTTTTTTTTATTATCTTTGTCACATCATTAGAACGACACTGAACTGCCAAAGTGTACCCCGCCTCTTGCTCAGTGATAGTTGGGATAGGCGCTCTGCCCATTGATCACAATTCATCTAAAAACAGAGAACTTTGAGAACCTTTCTTGGTGCAGTATTCCAGGGCACTGGATTAATGCAGTGCTTCAACCAGCAGTAAAAGCTAAAGCCTGGTTCTATGTTAGAACATTTCTTAACATCAAAGAAACACTGTTAATGAATTAAATGTTGTCTTAAATAACTCTCAAGCACTTCATGGTAGATCAAACCCTAACGCCATTCCCTCCTCGAGCAAATGGAGTAAAAAAGCTGGCACTGGATCAAAATTGACAGGCAGTCTTCTCTAATGCTGCGAATCATAAATTACAGCCCTGCTACTGAACGTCAAGGTTAATTCCCTCACCCAGTGTGATGAAATGATTCCACATGACACCTTCAATTGATGCTTTTGGAGGCCTGCCCACCAGAGGAGATCCCTGTCACACAGGCTTTTAATAAAGGACATAAAGGAAAACGAAAGTGGCATGACAATAGTAACCATGAAAATGACTTCATTCTTGTATAATTCACTGCAGCACTGCCTTCTTTTGTTAATAATTATTCTTTTTGGTGGTGACTGAGAAATAGACATTGAACAAAGTAAAAATGATAAAACTCTTCTTTCTGTCTCTCAGAACATTCAAAATTCTTCATCGAGACAATGAAAATATGTATAGAGTTTGCACAGCCAAGCTATGATTTTTGCTGCAGATACATAATAAGTCTGGTACATAGCCATCTGTCAAGATTAAGTACCAATCAGCACCACTGGTTCAAATGCCCTTCTTAACACTCACCATCCTCACACTACCATCCCTCCTCTTACCTACCCTTTCTTCTCTCACCTCCCTCCTACTACCCAGTGTGTTTTGTTTCTGTGCCCAAATGTTTGGAACACATAAAAAACAACAATAGCAAGTCTACAAGAGTGGTGTGGTTTTTTAACTCCCAAATATGAATATGAACTTTAAATTCATACACTCTAAGAAATGACACACTGATGTTGGTAGCATTATGTAAATGCTTCATGTTAAAACTAATGCCACCAATTGATTTTTAACTTTAAACACAAGTATGTTGTTTTGAATTTAATTAACAACATAATATTTCAATACAACAAGATGCAGTAAATTAAATCCAATGTAAAAAGTTCATTTAAAATGAAGAGCACTTTAATTTAAAGAGGATTGTCCTAATAGGCTCTCCGTACTTCTGAGTTTGCACATGTGCAGTGTGGAAGTTTGATCATCCGCCATTTTCAACTGAGACTTGCATATGCTTAGCATCCTGGATAGAATCCATCGCCATCTGAGGATTATTTGGTAAGTTCAACAATTTAAGGATGACAAATTTGATTAATGTATACTAACTGATACACATCTGACACTTTCGGGAATACTTTTGCATTTTTTTTAAACAAATGATGCCTGGCAAACTCTAGCTTGTATACCTCTCTCACATGTTAGAAGTATGAAAACATTTAACAAATATTGTTGAACCTGCTTCGGTGTAATTTTCCAAAATCTTTTGCGATTCTTGTTAAGATGAGACTTGCCTACTAAGACCGACAGTTTTAAAATTACTCCCATCTACCGCACCTGCTCCCTGACATCAGTAATGACCACTGGGAGCGCCAGCGATCCTGTAGTTTGAAGAATGAAATGAATGTGTAGTGTATTTTAGAAATGTGCATCAATTAAGTTGCTACATTGTTTGAAAGAATTCGACTCCATGTTGATTTCTGGTTTAGTGTCAGAAATCTTCACTGAAGAAGCTTCACTTTTCTTTCCAAGCTCCTTAGACTACGATGACCTGGATGACTGTGAACTTTCACAGACTTATTGTTATCCACAAAATGTCATGATAGGATTTTAAGTCCATATTGCCCAGTTCTAATCTTCTATTTAATTTTAATATTTTTAGGGGCACAATTATTAAATATATTGTTGAACAATCTAGAATTGATTAAAGCAAAAATGAAAGCTTTCACGTAATGTCAAAATTGAAAAGCTTCGATTTTTGGGTTCATATATTTGTTAATCTGACACAGAGGAGTCAGTGCCTTACCAATCATGAACCTCACTGCACATCACTGATGTGAGTTATGAAACATTGCTTAATCACATATCTGCTATGTGTTAATATTTTTGACTTTGTTTTGTAAAAAGGTTGAAAGGAACCAAAATAGGAAACTTCTCTCATATTGAGTTCTTATCTCCACCAGAATCCCAGCGTTGATGTTTGACAGGAATGCATTCTGAAAGCTGTCTGTGTCTACTTAAATGAAAAGCCAGATGACCTGTTCAAGGAATTCTTGGTAAGTTAAAAAAGGAAAACGATCAGTTATTTTCCTTTTTTAAATTTGGGATTGGAAATGGAAGGTGGACTTACTTGTCCATATGTATATGTACGCAATTAACTTATCTTTTTTTAATTTTTATTTAAAGGATGTGGATCTTGGTGCAAGCAGAGAAACAGAGCAGCTGACTTTGGGAGTCTATGTTGTCAGACATGAGAGCAAACTCTGCAGATACACCTGAGGACATTGGTGTCATCATAGAAGGATGCACTGTGCTGCAAGCTCTTAGTGATGTGGCAAAGGGTTGTGCCCTCCTGCTTGGACTAATCTATAGTCTAAATCTGAGCTACCCAAAGCACCTGAAATACACATTTGAATTTCTTCAGAAGGTGCTGATGGAGTTGGATGGGAACAACCTATCCATGAAGGTGCAGGTTCTGAAAAACAAACTTCTTGAGTGAAACAGCCTGCAGTGAACTATAGAGGACACTGAACTTTAAGGTTCTCGAACCCTTCTCCTTGCACTTCATAAACTGTTCAGTTTGAATTGCCACAAGAACTTCTGCAAGGCCTTTCACTTTTCTGCGTTCTTTGTTCTTGAACCTTTACCAACATCCAACTACACTGAAAAAGACTGCTCCTAACTTTGGACTTCAGTTTAAGTTTTGAAGCAAAGGTTATTTTTCTAAATATGGACAAAAATGACACAAAAGTAATTTCTACCTGCTGTTTGCAGGGCTGTATTGTGGGCTTTTCATTGTAGCCCAATCAAGTTTAAATTAAGTCATGTTAATGTTAAAAATGTTGGAATCACAACACTTTCCAGTTTTAATCATTTCAGTTTAACATGACATTCTGTATCTTGTCTTCCTGCACCTAAAATGCACTTGAATATATGTAAAGATTGTTTGGGGAAAAAGATCTAGAAGCATTTGAATTGCTCAAAGTGTGCTTCAACAAGTTTTACACAAAGTGTTATTAAAGTTAGGTTAACTGAATAAACTTGTGTTCGATTTATTTAATTTACAAACTTAAATAGACTAAGTTGCAATTCTGTTAAAGTGATTTAATCCTATAGTTTCAGTAGAGCGTGTTTTGGGTGAGTAGATTTATCAGATTTACTTAAAATTTGTTGTTCAAATTAAATATATCATACATTTTATATTTCACTAACCCAGTTGTGTGGAACCGGTTGACATAACTGGGTGGAGTAAATACAACATGTTATTTCTCAAAGTAAGTACAGCTTGTTTTGGTTGAGTAGGTTTTATTTAGTCTTCTCAATTTAAATCAACAAGGTTAGTTATATCAACATTATGATATTCAGCTAATACAACATGATTCTTTTGATTTGCATTTAATTATCCAAATCTTATCAGATGTACTTAAAATTTCTTGTTCAAATTAAATGTATCATACATTGTATATTTCACTAACCCAGTTGTGTGGAACCGGTTGACATAACTGGGTGGAGTAAATACAACATTTTATTTCTTAGAGTGTACCATCACTGAATGTTTTGTGGCAAACAAGTAGCACAAAATCTCCTTTTCTCCTCTAGAATTGGGCATGGTGGACAAGGTCCATGGCATGGCTGGATCATTCTGTCATGGTAGTCAGACATAACTCAAATGCAGGACTCAAAGGTTTACAATCAGATGTGTGTTTATTTACAACGTGGTCACCAGGTGCTATATACAACAGTGGGAGGAAAGGGCTCCAGGGAATACAGAGGAAGGCACACAAGTCCAGACTTCACACTCTTCACTTGACAGTCATTTACAGAAATACATGCTCATCACAGTCCAAGGCCACAGGGAATAATCCAGGTAGGTCTGTGCCAGGAGAAGGAAGTACACGTTAGAACACGTGAACATGAGAAAGATAAATAGAGATGGTACGAGAGCCAAGGGTACACTGAGTAGATTAAGCACAATGATCCAGAGACAATTAAGCAATGGCTTTGAAGATGATGATGATTTGCAGGTGTCTGAATGTCAGCAGGTGAGTTGGCCAAGGGCAGGGAACCAGCAGGGAGGACCACAGGTAAACAAAAGAGGTGAGAGAAGGAGACAGAGGGGGAGAGAGAGAGACAACAACAAACTCTGGTAGGAAGTCAGGGAGGACTGGGGTACGATGACGTGGCAATTTTCTTTTATTGTTTTGTTTTTGTTTGTTTTTTTCAAATTGTGTATATGTGTGTGTGTGTGTGTGAGTGAGAGAGAGAGAGAGAGAGAGATTGAGAAAGAGAGACATTGTTAACATTGTATGTATGCCTGGAATAGATTTTAGTAATTTTTGCTAATGTATGACTGTAAGCAACTAGCCTGGTACCAAGTATAACATTAACATTCTTGTTGTTTTGCTTATTTTATTGGCTGAGAATAAGCCAGTAGCTGTGGAATCTGGATGGTGGTGGGTTCTTTTCCCCACTCCCTTTGTTGTACAACAACCTGAGTGTAAAGTTGTTTTTAATTGCTTTATATTGTAAGGTAAAGACAAAGAAAACCCCAACAGTCATATGAACTCCCTATGAGTAAGCGCTTTGGCGACAGTGGGAAGGAAAAAGAAAAAAATGGGTTTTAACAAAAAGGGCTTCTCACTCTTACTAAACTTGTCACGGTCGGACGGTCCTCCCTGGACGACCTGCTTGTTGTGTGTGTGTGTGTGTGTGTGTGTCTCCTTTTTTCCTTCGCCCCTCCCTCCGGGTCCGTCTATGTTTAGGAGCCGTGCTTTCGGGAGAGTGAGAGTGTGGCGACCCCTGACCCGGAAGTGTCTCCGCTCAGCTGCTGACACACCTGCACCTAATCTTCCACCCAGCTGCCACTAATCATCCCCGTTTGGGCTGAGGTATTTAACGGTGTGTCCAGACGGCAGTCGACGCTGGATTGTACTCGAAGCTCGGTAGTAAAGTGTGCTCGTTATTGGTGACGTAGCTTTAGCCGGCTAGCCTTCTCATCTATTGTTGTCACCCGTCCATTAGGAGCAAGAAGTACGGAGCGGAGGGTTGGAGAGAAGGGCTCCCTAGGATTATCACTCGGGAGGAGAAGCACATTCGGATTACTACTGGGGAGACTCACCTGCACCACTACTGGGAACTTGGAGAAAACCACTGTTGGACTATTACACTTCTTTCATGTTTGAGACTGTTTTTGAGCACTGTAAATAAAAGCACTGTCTGCTTTGCATCCAGAGCTCCGCGACTGAGTCCATATTTCCCCATTACTCGTGACAAAACTGCTGCAGTGCTCAATATATACTGTGAATAAGAAATTACAAGAAACATTTACAACAACTATTTACAAATACTCTTAGCTCAAAACAACATATATTAATTACAAATGGCTCACGTGTTACGAAAAAGACCATCGCTCAGGATTCTCACAGAAATGATCAGAACTACAAACAACTAGCTGCTTTGTTGGTTGTAGAGGAGACAAGGAGAGAGGCAAGGTGGCTGTCAGCTGGAGATTAAGAAGCTGCTGTCCATTCAATCATCCAATCCGGACTTCAAGAGCTTTCTTGAGTCAGCCAATCACAGCCACACCCATACACCCAGCCTGGAGGGAGGAGATAAAAAATACACACACCCACACACACTCCAATGGGAGGAGCCACACATCAAAACAGGCAGCATGTGATCACAAACCACAACATTTCATGGAATCATAACATTTCCCCCCCCACCCAAAAATTGAACATTTCGCCCTTAACGAAATGCTGGATTCATCACCTAGATAGAGCATCAGCCATGACACTTTCTAAGCCTTTCTTGTAACGGCAGAGGTCTTACACTGTGAAAATCTGGGGGTGAAGCTGGTTGTGTTTTCTAAGGAGCTGTCTTATAGTCATTTTCTGATGGTTTCCACTGCCTCAATTGTAGGTATGCAAATGAAGAGAGAAACCACATCAAAGAACGCTATGGTTTCACCTGGATAAAGTGTAGGTTTCTGGACATTTTTTGTGAAGTCGGTGGAGTTTTTGATGTGACTGGGGGTGTTCCCCACAAGGGGTGCTAGGATAGTGACAAGGTGTTTGGAAATGTTCTAGGTGGCTGAGTTTATACTGCTAACAATGGGTCTGAGTGGGATTCCTTCTTTGTGGATCTTTGAAAGTCTGTAAATACAGGGTATAGCATCCCCGTTTTAAGGCTTCATTGGTATTGTTGTCACTGAGCAGTGAAGTAATTTTTGTGTCATAGTCCATTGTGTTTAGAACAACAGTGTACCTTCCCTTGGTAATATGGTGATGTTTTGGTGTTTGCTCGGGGATGTGAGGGCCTTGTTTTCGTTTTTATTGTGTTTAAGCTCCTTAGATGACGATGACCTAGATGACTGTGAACATTCACAGACAACACCTTCAACACACCACGCTCCTCCTTGCCATAGCATTTGTGTTGTGCCTCATCAATCTTGAGTTGTTTAAGTTGTTTATGTTCAAGAAAGGACTTTATAAAAGATGGACGATGTGGCCCCACTTCCTTCCATTGTACAAAAATAAAGCTTAAAGGTTTCATAGAAGTGTAATTTGTTCTATTTAGTTGTATTTTTACTCAGTTGTATATAGTATTTGTATTTGTATTCTATTTTTATCTTATTGTATATTTATTTTATTTTATTCTACTGTATATAGTATTTTATTCTATTCTGTACAGTTGTGTACTGTATTTATTCTTATTGTATTCTAATTTTTGCCTCATAACTTTTGCACTGTCCACTTCCTGCTGTGACAAAACAAATTTCCCACGTGTGGGACTAATAAAGGTTATCTTATCTTAATAAGGCGCGTGCACACGCAGCGGCTTCTCTCTCTCCCAAACAAACTACTTTTTCGTGTTTTTCGTCCTGCAAGTTGCAGTGTTTTTGTAAGTCTTTGTCGCGTCTATCTGTGTGCAAGCGAGGATATGCCCGAACACTTCTTCTCGACATCGGCAGAAACAAACTTTTTAAGTTAAACTCTGTGGACATCGAGAAGCTGAAAGATCTGGGTCTGCTCCGAAGGCCTACTCAATCACCGACCCCCACTCCTGCACTTCGCCCACAATGGATGCGCCTCAAGCGGTGTGAGAGGAAGCAGAAGAGGGGTAAGCGCGGTGGCATCTGAGCTAGGCTAGCGGCTAGCCCACACAAACCCGCCATCCCCTCTATCGTTCTGGCCAACGTACGCTCGCTAGAAAATAAACTGGACGACATCCGACTGCTACGTTCATCTCAAAGGAACGTAAAGGACTGCTGTGCTTTTGTGTTCACGGAAACATGGCTTAGCGACAGTGTCCCGGACCGCGCCATTCAGCTCGACCAGCTAACATGCTACCGTGCTGACAGAGTCATCGTCGCGGGAGGTAAGACCCGCGGGGGAGGACTTGTGTTTACATCAATGATGCCTGGTGTCGCGATGCTGCTGCGGTCTGCAAACACTGCTCACCAGTGCTGGAGTGTATGGTTATTAAGTGCCGGCCATTCTATCTACCGAGGGAATATACAGCCATACTACTGTGCGCTGTGTACATCCCTCCCTCCTCCAATGTCAACAACAAGAGTGAGGCACTGAATGAACTGTACCAGCACATCAGTGAGCAGCAGACAGCCCATCCTGATGCTTTTCTCATCCTGGCTGGGGATTTCAATCATGCAGACTTAAAGTGCGTGTTTCCAAAAATACAGCAACACATAGACTTTCCAACAAGGGGAAATAACACACTGGACTTTGTTTACACCACCCAGAGAGGAGCCTACAAAGCTTTTCCCCTCCCCCACCTCGGCGCCTCAGACCACATCACTGTCATGCTAATGCCTGCTTACAGACCGCTCGTTAAAACCACCAAACCGGTTCGTAAGCGGATACAAGTGTGGCCAGAAGGGTCTTCAGAGGCTTTACAGGACTGCTTTAACACCACAGACTGGAACATGTTTAAGCAGGCTGCCACCTATAACAACACCACTGACCTCCAGGAGTACGCAGAGACTGTTACTGCCTACATCAACAAGTGTATTGAGGATGTAACAGTCACGAAAACCATAACTGTCCGGGCAAATCAAAAACCATGGATGACAGGAGAGGTCTACAGGCTGCTGAAAGCTCGGAATGTTGCCTTCAGAGATGGAGACGAGGCAAGCCTGAGGACAGCTAGGGCCAACCTTTCCCATGGCATCAGAGAGGTTAAGAGACAGTACTCCAGGAAAATATCGCATCACTTCAAAGACAGCAGAGACTCACGGAGCCTGTGGCGGGGCATTCAGACCATCACAGATTACAAGCCCCCACCACAGACCTGTGATAGCACTATCCCCCTGCTGAACGAGCTGAATACTTTCTTTGCTCGCTTTGAAGTCCAAAACAGCACCACTGCACAGAAGACCCCACCCCCTCCTGGTGACCAGGTGATGACTCTGTCCCCGGACAGCGTGAGGAGATCCCTCAGCAGGATCAATGCACGTAAAGCTCCGGGTCCTGACAACATTCCTGGTCGTGTACTGAGAGACTGTGCAGTGGAACTCACTGATGTCTTCACAGACATCTTCAACATATCACTCATCCAGGCTGTCGTCCCCACATGTTTTAAAGCCACCACAATCATTCCGGTTCCAAAAAAGTCATCTCCCTCCTGCTTTAATGACTACCGTCCTGTTGCACTTACTCCCATCCTAATGAAGTGCTTCGAACGACTAGTCATGCAACACATCAAGTCTGTCCTGCCCCCCTCCCTGGATCCCTTCCAGTTTGCGTATCGGCCCAACCGCTCAACCGATGATGCCATCTCCACTGCACTCCACTCGGCACTCACACACCTGGACAAAAAAGACTCATATGTTCGAATGCTGTTCATAGATTTCAGTTCAGCATTCAACACTATAATCCCCCAACAGCTCACTCAAAAACTGGTCCAGCTGGGGCTCAACACCTCACTGTGCAACTGGCTGTTGGATTTCCTCACCGGAACACCTCAAGCAGTACGGGTCGGCAGTAATACATCCAGCACCATCATTTTAAACACGGGGGCCCCGCAGGGATGTGTGCTGAGCCCCCTCCTCTTCACTCTGCTGACCCATGACTGCACTCCATCATATAGCTCCAACCTCTTCATCAAGTTTGCGGACAACACAACGGTGGTGGGTCTCATTAGCAACAGGGATGAGACCAACTACAGAAGTGAGGTGAGACGCCTGGCCACGTGGTGTGTTGACAACAATCTCTCTCTGAATGTGGAGAAGACGAAGGAGATTGTTGTGGACTTCAGGAGAATGCACACCCAACATGCTCCTCTGACCATTGATTGTCTGTGGAGAGAGTGAGCAGCACCAAGTTCTTGGGTGTGCACATCACAGAGGATCTCTCCTGGACGTACAACACCACAGCACTGGCCAAGAAATCACAGCAGCGTCTCTTCTTTCTCCGCAAACTAAGAAGAGCAGGAGCACCAGCCCCCATCATGTACACTTTCTACAGAGGCACCATCGAGAGCATCCTGTCGAGCTGCATCACTGTGTGGTTTGGAGCCTGCAATGCGTCCTGTCATGGAACCCTCCAACGCATGGTGAGAGCTGCAGAGAGGATCATTGGTGTCTCTCTCCCCTCCCTCCAGGACATTTACAGCAACCGTCTCACTAAAAAAGCCCTTTGCATAGCGGCTGATCCCACGCACCCAATGCAAAGCTTCTTCAAGCTGCTGCCGTCAGGGAGGAGACTGCGGAGTCTCCAGGCCAGGACCAGCAGACTGAAGGACAGCTTCATCCATCAGGCTGTCAGGAAGCTTAACTCCCTCCCGATTCTGCCCCCTCTCCCCTCTCTCCTCCATGGTCTCACTGAACTCTGTCACACACACACACACACACACACACACACACACTGGCCTGCACCAGTTACCAGTCACTTTGTGGAGCATTGGACTGCCATTACCTCATACGACTTTGTTGTTATACTATCTCTTACCGTACATTACTAAATCTCCATTTGCACTATTTGCCTATTTGCACTACTCTGCCTGGTTTACACTCAATGTCATTTACCCATACCTGAATATTGTATATTGTATAGCTTTCTTGTTAATTTGTATTGTATTTATTTATTTAAATTTTTACTTTTTAATTATTTTATTTACATTTTTTAATCACTCTCTTTATTTAAATGTTCATTTGCTATTTCATCTAGGGTTTGAGAGTAACGAAATTTCTATTCTCTGTATGCCCTGTACATGTGGCAGAATTGACAAATAATAAAATAAAATGACAAATTTCCCCCAGGGATCAATAAAGTATTCTGATTCTGATTCTGATTAAAGTTGACTTTGACTTTGACTTTGATAACATGATCCAACATCCAGATTATTATCAACAGCTACATTAATCCTGGGGGAAAACAAGTGAGGGAAACAATCAGGACCAAGCTGGCTTTCATCACTACTGCCTGTGCCAGATGTTCTGCTGACTCACGGATAGAGAGACCCACTGAGGCCTGTCCCAGAAGATGGAGAAACCCAGCACTTTATGAACACCTTGATTTTGACCTTTGCTTTGTGTAATGGATTTTTACATAATGATGTAACTCAGCCCTGTTGAAAGTCCATCCATTCATCTTCTTCCACCTATCTGAGGCAGTAACCTAAGCAGAGAAGCATGGACCTGCCTGTAGCTCAGGAGGTAGAGCTGGTGACCTGCTCTACCTGGTGGTTTGATCCCTGGCTGCCCCATTCTGCATGCCAAGTATCTTTGGGCATGCTCTACGGCATGCTCAAACACATTCATCAGAGTATGAATGTGTTTGAATGCTTAGATAGAAAGCACTTAAAGCATAGAAGAAAGTTCTTGTCACGGATTGCCGGGGCAAGCCGTGTGGAATTGTAGAAAGGGACCAAAAGGCGGCAGCTCTGGTGCAGGTGAGTGTTTATTCACAGAGGTGGGTAAGTACAAACAACGGTGGCGACAAAACATGAAACTGGAAACCTAAACTGGGTAAACTAATAAGACAAACCAGAAACGAGGATGCAGGGAGGTCCGGAGAAATACATACGGGAAGATGCAGGGAGACCGAGGGGAAACAACACAGACGAACCAGCAATTACTATGACAGAAGACACAACTTAAATACACTCAGAGAACACAGGGAGATTACATACAGGTGGGAACACAGCTGGGAGTGATCACGTGACGAGAGTAGGGAGACAAACTGAAACACTCACATAAGACGCAGACCTTCACAATAAAACAGGAAACACATACACGCAATGACATAACACACCAACTTAACACAGACTGGGGGACACAGAACATAGGAACATGAACCATGAAACAGAAGAGTATAAACACCCAAGGTAACCAAAACCACAGAATACTAATAAACTAAACAAACACGGAGTCGCAGACTCCGGATCATGACAGGACCCCCCCCCTCAAAGGCTGGCTCCAAACAAAACACGAGACCCAACCCAAGAAAACCAATGAAACGAAACACACCACAGCCCAAGAAAAACGGAGTCCAAAACAGAAAAGTTCAGGGGGCCGACAGCACAGGAGTCCAAACAGTTCAGGGGGCCGACCGTGCGGACGGCAACGGCGGCGACGTGGACACAGTTCGGGGGGCCGACCGTGCGGACGGCAACGGCGGCCACTCAGGCGAAGAGGGTCCGGGGGCCGGCCGTGCGGAAGGCAACGGCGGCGACGAGGGAGACGACGGAGCAGTTCAGGGGGCCAACCGCGCGGAAGGCAACGGCGGCGACGAGGGAGACGACGGAGCAGTTCAGGGGGCCGACCGCGCGGAAGGCAACGGCGGCGACTCAGGCGATGGCCGCACCAGGCGAAGCACAGGCAGAGGCCGCACCAGGCGAAGCACAGGCCGGGGCCGGACCAGGCGAGGACGAAGACTCGGATGAAGCCGGACCAGACGAGGACGAAGACTCGGATGAAGCCGGACCAGACGAGGACGAAGGCTTGGATGAAGCCGGACCAGACGAGGACGAAGGCTCTGAGGCTGGACCAGACGAGGCTGAAGGCTCTGAGGCTGGACCAGACGAGGCTGATGATGATGATGCTGCAGCAGGCGAGGATGATGATGATGTTGCAGCAGGTGGCTGAACGGGCCCCTCGGACCCTCCAGCCGACGAGGAAGGCTGCTGGACGGGCTCCTCGGGCCCTCCAGCGGACGAGGCATGAGGCTGGACGGGCTCCTCGGGCCCTCCAGCGGAGGCAGGAGGCTGAACGGGCCCCTCGGACCCTCCAGCGGAGGCAGGGGGCTGAACGGGCCCCTCGGACCCTCCAGCGGAGGCAGGAGACGAAGGCCGGAGCGGTCCCTCGGACCCTCCAGCGGAGACTAGAGACGAAGGCCGGAGCGGTCCTTCGGACCCTCCAGCAGAAGTCATCACTAAGCCAGCAGTCATGGAGGCCACTAGCTGACACAACGGCGACTGGCAATGCACTGAGCACTGGCTCTGCCCAGGCAACGCTGACATGGTGCAGTACTCAGGTGGCTGCTTAAACTTCAGGGGTCCAGAATTAGCTGGGGACTGAGACCTAGCCTCTGGGGAAGCCCCGGAGCGGCAAACTGTGCCAATGGCGGCTAAACTATGAAAAGCACCTTGAGTTGAAATTAGACTTTCTCCCTGCATGGAGTGAATGAGTGAAACTGGTAATACTGGAGCCAGAGCTACGGGTAGCGGGGGCACTGGAGCTACTGGGGCCTGCGCTACAGGCGGCACTGGAGCTACCGGAGACTGAACTGAGGGGGACACCGGAGACTGAACTGAGGGGGGCACCGGAGACTGAACTGAGGGGGGCACCGGAGACTGAACTGAGGGGGGCACCGGAGACTGAACTGAGGGGGGCACCGGAGACTGAACTGAAGGAGGCACAGGAGACTGAGGTGAGAGGAGCACTGGCTGCGGGGAAGCTAACTGAGCTGAGAATGGCTGCGGGGGAGCTAACTGAGCTGCCAGTAGCTGCACAGGCGATAAGCAGCTCGCGTTGACATCCGCCACACAAAACGCAGCCCCTGAATGAACAGTCATGCAGTCCGAAAATGAAAAAGAGTCCTCACTCACCACAGCCGGCGATTTAGAAGCCCGAACGTCCAGCTGTGGGGTGGCGCGCTTGCGGCGCGATCTGCGTTTCCTCCCCGCAGACGGCTCCGACGGGCCGGGCAAGATCACATCCGGCGAGTCGGGCAGTGAGGCAGGAGTGGCTGAGAGAAGGTGGGGTGTGTGCCGGAGAAAAGCCTGCACGGTCGGAGGAAGCGAAGTTAGAAGCCATGGCAGGCCGGAAAAGAGCCGTTGTAGCCGACTTTCCACGGCGCGGCGAAGCTCCTCTGGAGGGTCCTCAAGCCACAGCCCGAGGAGAATCTCCACGTTATATGTAACGTCGTCCCGGTGCTCCTCAGATGGATTTACTGCCGCTGGGTCCATGGTGGCTGGTTCGTGCTGTCACGGATTGCCGGGGCAAGCCGTGTGGAATTGTAGAAAGGGACCAAAAGGCGGCAGCTCTGGTGCAGTTGAGTGTTTATTCACAGAGGTGGGTAAGTACAAACAACGGTGGCGACAAAACATGAAACTGGAAACCTAAACTGGGTAAACTAATAAGACAAACCAGAAACGAGGATGCAGGGAGGTCCGGAGAAATACATACGGGAAGACGCAGGAAGACCGAGGGGAAACAACACAGACGAACCAGCAATTACTATGACAGAAGACACAACTTAAATACACTCAGAGAACACAGGGAGATTACATACAGGTGGGAACACAGCTGGGAGTGATCACGTGACGAGAGTAGGGAGACAAACTGAAACACTCACATAAGACGCAGACCTTCACAATAAAACAGGAAACACATACACGCAATGACATAACACACCAACTTAACACAGACTGGGGGACACAGAACATAGGAACATGAACCATGAAACAGAAGAGTATAAACACCCAAGGTAACCAAAACCACAGAATACTAATAAACTAAACAAACACGGAGTCGCAGACTCCGGATCATGACAGTTCTTGTGTGAATGGCTGAATCTGGCATGTTGTATGATGCACTGTAAGTGCTTGAGTGCCTGCGTTGGGAAAGTAGAAAAGTGCTATAAAAGAATCAATCCACTTGCCTCCCTCTCCCCAGCCACTTCCTCCAGCTTGTCTTGGGGAACACCAAGGCGTTGTCCTGGTTCTGCCTCAGGGCCTCCTCCCTGTGGGACATGCCCGGAACACCTCACACAGGAGAATTCCTTGTCAGATGAACTACCCCAACCTTCTCCTTTCAAGGTTGTGGAGTAGCGGCTCTACTCTGAGCCCCTCCTGAATAGCTGAACACCTCACCTTAAGGGAGAAGCCAGCCACCCTTCGGAGAAGGCTTATTTCCACTGCTTGTACTTATACTCTCATTCTTTCGGTCACTCCCCAAAGCTCATGACCATAGGTGAGGGTGAGTACATAGATCTACTGGTAAATCGAGAACTTCGCTCTTATGCTCAGCTCTCTCTGCACCATGGTGAAGATGAAGCCAACAGAACCACATCATCTACAAAAAGCAGAGACAGGATTCTGGAACTGGAAGCCTTCCACCACTTGGTTATAGCTAGAAATACTGTTCATAAAAATTATGAACAGAATCGGTGACAAAGGGCAGCCCTGGTGGAGTCCACTGCACACCGGGAACAGGTCTGACTTATTGCTGTCTATGTGAAAAAGACTCTTGCAATGGTTGCATAAGGATCGAATGGCCAGTAGCAATGGGCCAGAAACCACATACTCCCTCCCAAGTATGTGGAATGCCTTCTCCAAATCCACAAAACACATGTAGACTGGTTGGTCAAATTCCCATGACCCCTAAGTATCCTTGAGAGGGTAAAGAGCTTGTCCAGTGTTCCACGACCGGGACGAAAACCACATTGTTCTTCCTATATCAGGCATGGCAGGCACCAACCTGGTGGCTGCAACTCAGCAGCTTCAGCAATGCAGATGCTGAACATGGTCCATTTGAACTCAATGTCCCCATTCTCCTTCAGGATACTGCTGAAGCTCTGCCAGAGGAGAAGTTGAAAATTTTGTGGACCGGGGTCTCTGCCAAATGTTCCCAGCACACCCCAATTATACATTTAGGCACCCCAGGTCTGTCCAGCATCCTCCCTAGCCACCTGATCCAACTCACCACCAGGTGGTGATCATTTGACAGCTTAGCACCTCTCTTCACTTCCAGAGTGTCCAGAACATATGGCCACTCCAAGACTCCAAGAAAGCTGGGTGCTGTGGTTCAGCACATTGGCACAGATAACAGTCTGGACCCAACAGTGTTATTTGAGTGATGTTAGATAAAAGATTAGCACTGTTGACTCAGACCTCATAGTTGGGAAAACAGTGATAATGGATGGGTGCTGAAAGGTGGAAGACGTGGTGCAGGCCGGGTGCTGGTGGTTGGACGAGCAGTGATGTTGGCTGATGGAGGAGAAGCAGTGTTGACTGAAGCTGGCTGGGAGCTGAAACATTTAAATGAGTCCAAATGATTCCATTGCTACAGCTAATGGACTTTTTTCTCTTTCTAAAAAATTGCTTGTTACTGTCACATTAGAGGGCACCGTGAAATTCTGTCAATAATTACACATTTAACCTAGCAATCTGTCCATTTTGCAATTGTCAGTTTGAGGAAAACAAACAAAACTTTGAGGGAGAATTATTCTGTAATTTTCACTAATCAGCATATTTTTTGTGTTTTATATATATTAAAATATCACACAAAAGCTGAAGGTAATAACTTTGATTTGAATCAGTTTTTCGCGAGCAAGCTAAAGCCATATGGTAGAAAGGTTGAAATATTTATAAAGAGGCCAGTTGGGTGTTATTATCTCACTAGTCCTGGGGTTGAGCCCCAGAGTATGAGAAGTATTTTTGCTGCTAGGCATATTAAGGTATTAATATTTTTTTGTTTATTTGTTGGCTGAACAGTTTGTGTTGAGCCATACATCAACAGTCAACCCAAGGAAGTATGGCGTCTATGGTCTGTTGTCTGCCAAAATTGATCTCACAGACTTTGTACCCCTGGCAATCCAGGGGTATACATTTATTTATTACTGATTAATTAATTAATTAATTGTTTTTTTTATTTTAGATTTTTGTATGTATTATTTTCATGTCATCCTCCCACCGTCTCCTCCCACCGTCCAAAGACATGCAGCTTGTGGGGATAGGTTAATTGGATAATCCAAATTGCCACTAGGTGTGAATGTGCGAGTGAATGTGAGTGTGAATGGTTGTCTGTCCCTATGTGTTAGCCCTGCGACAGACTGGCGACCTGTCCAGGGTGTACCCTGCCTTTCGCCCTATGACAGCTGGGATAGGCTCCAGCGCCCCCCGCGACCCTGAAAAGGATAAGCGGAAGCGAATGGATGGATGGATCATCCCCATGTGAATGAAATGTTGAATTCTCCTTTTGTGTTTGTTTCACATGCCATATGCAGTGTACATTGCCTGAACGTAACTTAACTGGGGATTTAAGCTTCAGCAGAAAATCTACATTGTAACCTGTGGTGTAACTTTGAACCTCTATGATCCCTAGGCTGTCATCTATTCACCTCCCTGAAAATGTGAGTCGGGTTAACGCAGCACACAACTCCTGTAATTGGTCTGTTCAGCAACATTGATTCCTGTTTTGCATTTGAGGCTTTTTTGCCGCAAAAAGCTGATGGTGTATTGTCATCCATTGTACATCTACTAAAAATCTCCTCGTGACCTTGACCCACAAGGTCAGAGGTCACGTTTTCTGAAAATCATGTGGATTCAATAACTCTGAGTGACTCTGAGCAAGCACAGAGTGACCTTACTTCCTACAGGGAGTGCAGAATTATTAGGCAAGTTGTATTTTTGAGGAATAATTTTATTATTGAACAACAACCATGTTCTCAATGAACCCAAAAAACTCATTAATATCAAAGCTGAATGTTTTTGGAAGTAGTTTTTAGTTTGTTTTTAGTTTTAGCTATTTTAGGGGGATATCTGTGTGTGCAGGTGACTATTACTGTGCATAATTATTAGGCAACTTAACAAAAAACAAATATATACCCATTTCAATTATTTATTTTTACCAGTGAAACCAATATAACATCTCCACATTCACAAATATACATTTCTGACATTCAAAAACAAAACAAAAACAAATCAGCGACCAATATAGCCACCTTTCTTTGCAAGGACACTCAAAAGCCTGCCATCCATGGATTCTGTCAGTGTTTTGATCTGTTCACCATCAACATTGCGTGCAGCAGCAACCACAGCCTCCCAGACACTGTTCAGAGAGGTGTACTGTTTTCCCTCCTTGTAAATCTCACATTTGATGATGGACCACAGGTTCTCAATGGGATTCAGATCAGGTGAACAAGGTGGCCATGTCATTAGTTTTTCTTCTTTTATACCCTTTCTTGCCAGCCACGCTGTGGAGTACTTGGACGCGTGTGATGGAGCATTGTCCTGCATGAAAATCATGTTTTTCTTGAAGGATGCAGACTTCTTCCTGTACCACTGCTTGAAGAAGGTGTCTTCCAGAAACTGGCAGTAGGACTGGGAGTTGGGCTTGACTCCATCCTCAACCCGAAAAGGCCCCACAAGCTCATCTTTGATGATACCAGCCCAAACCAGTACTCCACCTCCACCTTGCTGGCGTCTGAGTCGGACTGGAGCTCTCTGCCCTTTACCAATCCAGCCACGGGCCCTTCCATCTGGCCCATCAAGACTCATTCTCATTTCATCAGTCCATAAAACCTTAGAAAAACCAATCTTGAGATATTTCTTGGCCCAGTCTTGACGTTTCAGCTTGTGTGTCTTGTTCAGTGGTGGTCGTCTTTCAGCTTTTCTTACCTTGGCCATGTCTCTGAGTATTGCACACCTTGTGCTTTTGGGCACTCCAGTGATGTTGCAGCTCTGAAATATGGCCAAACTGGTGGCAAGTGGCATCTTGGCAGCTGCACGCTTGACTTTTCTCAGTTCATGGACAGTTTTTTTGCGCCTTGGTTTTTCCACACGCTTCTTGCGACCCTGTTGACTATTTTGAATGAAACGCTTGATTGTTCGATGATCACGCTTCAGAAGCTTTGCAATTTTGAGACTGCTGCATCCCTCTGCAAGATATCTCACTATTTTTGACTTTTCTGAGCCTGTCAAGTCCTTCTTTTGACCCTTTTTGCCAAGGGAAAGGACGTTGCCTAATAATTATGCACACCTGATATAGGGTGTTGACGTCATTAGACCACACCCCTTCTCATTACAGAGATGCACATCACCTAATATGCTTAATTGGTAGTAGGCTTTCGAGCCTATACAGCTTGGAGTAAGACAACATGCATTAAGAGGATGATGTGGACAAAATACTCATTTGCCTAATAATTCTGCACTCCCTGTAATCTGGGGCTACCATCAATCTAGTGATCTAAACAAGTACACAATCCTGTTATTCAGTAGTGATCTCTCCAGAATTAAACAATCATGGCTTTCAATGTCTTTTTATTAATTCCAAAGTAGTGTAATCTGGGGAAGTAATGACGTAGAATTCAGTTTCTGGGTCAAAACTCTCCTGATTCAATATGCCGCAATGCTGTGTTCCTCATTGCCTTAACAGGGATCTGAATTTTTTTTAAAAACACACTAATTAGTCATTTTACTGTTTTGACGAAATGGCTCCATCTGATAAGGTTACATTACAATTCTCTAGTGTTTGAAGAGGCATGTAAAATTAGCATAATTTTTTACTTCCTCTCCGTGAATCGCTACCTTATCGTGGTGGAGGGGTTTGTGTATCCCAGGGATCCCAGGGGCTATGTTGTCTGGGGGCTTTTGCCCCCTGGTAGGGTCTCCCATGGCAAATTTGTCCTGGGTGAGGGACCAGACAAAGAGCGATTCAGAAGACCCTTATGAAGAGAACATCGAGGGAACAGTTTACCCTGCCCGGGATAGGGTTACCGGGGCCCCGCCCTGGAGCCAGGCCCGGGGAGGGTGCCCGAGGGCGAGCGTCTGGTGGCCGGGCCTTAGTCCATGGGGCCCGGCCAGGCACAGCCCGAAGAGGAGACATGGGCCCATCCTCCCGCAGGCCCACCACCCGCAGGAGGCACCATAGGGGTCGGGTGCATTATGTGCCGGGTGGCGGCCAGGAGCCGAGGCCCTGGTGGACTGATCCCCAGCTGCCAAGACTGGCAATAGGGACATGGAATGTCACCTCTCTGGTGGGGAAGGAGCCTGAGTTAGTGCGTGAGGTTGAGAGGTACCGGCTAGATATAGTCGGGCTTGCCTCTACGCATGGCTTGGGCTCTGGAACCAGTCTCCTGGAGAGGGGCTGGACTCTGTCTCAGTCTGGAGTTGCCCTTGGTGGGCGGCGGGCTGGGGTGGGTATTCTAATATCCCCTCGGCTTGCTGCCGGTACGTTGGGGTTTTTCCCAGTGGATGAGAGGGTTTGTTCCCTGCGCCTTAGGGTCGGGGAATGGGTCCTGACTGTCATCTGCGCTTATGCACCGAGTGGCAGTTCAGAGTACCCAGCCTTCTTAGAGTCCCGGGGGGGGCAGGGGGGGGGGGGGGTGCTGGAAGGTGCTCCACCTGGAGACTCTGTTGTCCTCCTGGGAGACTTCAATGCTCACGTGGGTAACGACAGCGAGACCTGGAGGGGCGTGATTGGGAGGAACGGCCTCCCTGATCTGAACCCGAGGGGCGTTTTGTTATTGGACTTCTGTGCAAATCACAGTTTGGCCATAACGAACACCTTGTTCGAACATAAGAGTGTCCATAAGTGCACGTGGCACCAGAACGCTCTAGGCCGTAGGTCGATGATTGATTTTGTAATCGTATCACCAGACCTGCGACCATATGTTCTGGACACTCGGGTAAAGAGAGGGGCTGAGCTGTCAACTGATCACCACCTGGTGGTGAGTTGGATCAGGTGGCGGGGGAGGACGCTGGACAGACCCGGTGCACCTAAACGCGTAGTGAGGGTGTGCTGGGAACGTCTAGCAGAGGCCCCAGTCCGCGAGATCTTCAACGCACACCTCCGGCAGAGCTTCAACAGCATTCCGAGGGAGACTGGGGACATTGAGTCCGAATGGACCATGTTCAGCGTCTCCATTGCCGAAGCTGCTGCATTGAGCTGCGGCCGCAAGGTGGTTGGTGCCTGCCGTGGTGGTGATCCCCGAACCAAATGGTGGACACCAGAGGTGAAGGGAGCCACCAGGCTGAAGAAGGAATCCTATCGGGTTTGGTTAGCCTGTGGGACTCTGGAGGCAGCTGACAGGTATCGACAGGCCAAGCGGAATGCGGCTCAGGCAGTGGCTGAAGCAAAAACTCGGGTGTGGGAGGAGTTCGGAGAGGCCATGGAAAAAGACTTTCGGACTGCCTCGAAGAGATTCTGGCAAAACGTCAGGCGTCTCAGGAGGGGAAAGCAGTGCTCTACCTGCACTGTGTATAGTGTTGGCGGAGCGCTGCTGACGTCGACTGAGAAAATTGTCAGGCGGTGGAAGGAATACTTCGAGGACCTCCTTAATCCCACTGACACGTCTTCCGAGGAGGAAGCAGAGTCTGGGGATGAGGGGAATGACCCACCAATTTCTGGGGGCGAGGTCACTGAGGCAGTTAAACAACTCCTTGGTGGCAGAGCCCCTGGTGTTGATGAGGTCCACCCCGAGTTCCTGAAGGCTCTGGACGTTGTAGGGCTGTCCTGGTTGACACGCCTCTACAATGTTGCATGGAGATCAGGGGCAGTACCCCTGGACTGGCAGACCAGGGTGGTGGTCCCCATCTTTAAGAGGGGGGACCGGAGGGTGTGTTCCAACTACAGGGGGATCACACTCCTCAGCCTCCCTGGGAAAGTCTATGCCAGGGTGCTGGAAAGGAGAGTTCGTCCGCTAGTCGAACCTCAGATACACTGCGGTTGGAACAATGCGGTTTTCGTCCTGGTCGCGGAACACTGGACCAGCTCTTTATCCTCTCGAGGATACTTGAAGGTGCATGGGAGTTGGACTTGGAGAAGGCATTCGACCGTGTCCCTCGGGGTGTCCTGTGGGAGGTGTTGCGGGAGTATGGGGTGTCTGGCCCATTGCTACGGGCCAGTCGATCCCTATACAACCGTTGCAAGAGCTTGGTTCGCATTGCCGGCAATAAGTCGGACTCGTTCCCGGTGGGTGATGGGCTCCACCAGGGCTGCCCTTTGTCACCGGTTCTGTTCATAATTTTTATGGACAGGATTTCTAGGCACAGCCAAGTGGCGGAGGGCTTTCACTTTGGTGGCCTCAGAATCTCATCTCTGCTTTTTGCGGATGATGTGGTTCTGTTGGCTTCATCGGGTGGGGGCCTCCAGCTCGCACTGGAACGATTCGCAGCCGAGTGTGAAGCAGAGGGAATGAGGATCAGCACCTCCAAATCTGAGGCCATGGTTCTCAGCCGGAAAAGGGTGGAGTGCCCACTCCAGGTTGGGGATGAGTTCCTGCCCCAAGTGGAGGAGTTCAAGTATCTCGGGGTCTTGTTCGCGAGTGATGGGAGAAGGGAGCCGGAGATCGACAGACGGATTGGGGCTGCAGCTGCAGTAATGCGGACGCTGCACCGGTCCGTCGTGGTGAAGAGGGAGCTGAGTGTAAAAGCGAAGCTCTCAATTTACCGGTCGATCTACGTCCCACCCTCACCTATGGCCACGAGCTGTGGGTAGTGACCGAAAGAACGAGATCGCGGATACAAGCAGCAGAAATGAGCTTCCTCCCAAGGGTGGCTGGACTCTCTCTTAGAGATAGGGTGAGAAGTTCGGCCATCCGGGAGGGGCTCAGAGTAGAGCCACTGATGCTCCACATCGAAAGGAGCCAGCTGAGGTGGTTTGGGCATCTGACAAGGATGCCTCCTGGGCGCCTCCTGGGTGAGGTGTTCCGGGCATGTCCCACCGGGAGGAGGCATCGGGGCAGACCCAGGACACGCTGGAGAGATTATATCTCTCGGCTGGCCTGGGAACGCCTTGGTGTTCCCCCGGATAAGCTGGAGGAGGTGGCTGGGGAGAGGGAGGTCTGGGCCTCTCTGCTTAGGCCCCCGCGACCCGGCCTCGGATAAAGCGGGTGAAGATGGATGGATGGTTTTTTACTTGTTTAGCTAGCGTTGAACAATGAGTACCCAATAGTAAAAAAACAAACCGGCTTTTACTAGAGTCTTACATAGGCTTTGGATTTTAATGTGGTCTCTCACCTCGAAGACATCACTGTGTCCCGGATGTCATTATTCCCTCTCCTCCAAGTGAAGCTTGCAAGCTAAGGGTCAACAAATATCTGACAATCCTGAAATGGTCCAGTACTGTCAGGGTCCTGGGTCTCTGGACCTCAGTGTGTTTGTATTATAAATTTATGTTCTAAGTTTTCTTTGTTGCCCTAGTTTATTCAGAGCCTAGTGTCCCAGTTTGAGCTTCTTGTATTCTTTTTGGTTCCCTGTGTATTTAATAGGGTTCCCTCGTGTAGTTGCCCTCTGCGTCTCCCTTTGTGTAACTGTGTTTATATTGTGATGTTAGTTCTGGTGCCTTTTATTCCATGTTTTCCTCACCTCGTCATGTGCTGCTACTTGTTCTCTCTCTCCCTCCAGGTTGCCTCTGTGTATGTCTTGTGCTGCGTTGAAAGTTTGTGTCTGGTGTCAGCATTTTCAGTTTCCATGTCTTTCCCGTCCTGTCACGTGTAATTATCCTCACCTGTGTTCCCTGTGTGCTTCCACTTTCCTCGTTACCTTCTGGGTATTTATGTCCGAGTCTCCCTCTGTTCCATGTCACATCGTCCCTCATGCTGTGTGTTTCCCAGTGTCTCCTCGTGTGCATCTATTAGAGCAGGGGTCTCCAACTCCAGGCCTCGAGGGCCGGTGTCCTGCAGGTTTTAGATGTGTCCTTGGTCCAACACAGCTGATTCAAACGGCTAAATGACCTCCTCAACATGTCCTGAAGTTCTCCAGAGGCCTGGTAACGAACTAATCATGTGACTCAGGTGTGTTGACCCACAGTTATATCTAAACCCTGCAGGACACCGGCCCTCGAGGCCAGAGTTGGAGACCCCTGTATTAGAGTTTCCCAGTTTCGTTTCGTTTTGTATGCTTTCTGCCCTGCCAGCCAATACAGCTGTGGCTTTTTGAGTTTATTGCTTGTGTCCAATCCCTGCCTGCACACAGCCGTAACATGATGAGTACTATACTATATTGCCTGATCCGGCTACTGTCCCCTTTTTAAAAGCTCTTCTTTCCAAATTTGAGCTCAAATATCATTCTGATTGGACTGTCTATATGATTTCCTTGGTTGACCAGTCATTTCTAACCCAAATGAAGCTCAAACAAAGGTTGTTTGTTTTTTATTTAAGCTAATAGACTTGAACGAACTTTGGGACCTGTTTGGGAAATTATGTTCAGTTCAGTCTGGTACCTTTTTTTTGGACTGGCATTTTCTTCCAAGTTGTAATTTCTAATTTATTTTGCTGATTTTTAACTTAATGAATCTGTTAATGATTATTTCTTTTACTCTGCAGCAAGACAGCAGCCTGTTGGGCATTCTTTGAGATACCTACTGCATTTGGGAGCTCCATGAGGGAAGAACCAACACTTTTCAATTTGGTGTATGCACCAAACACTTCACTTTATACACTTCATGGGACATAGAGCACCTGCCTTGAAGTCTTTTAAGGTCCAGTCTTCTCCAGCAAGACTGCCATTACTGTTTTAGATTGCAGTTTTTCCATTTTTCACAGATGCTGGCAGACTTGGTAACTTTGTGGATGATGCTTCCAGTGAGATGGAACAGAATACATTTCTCGGCTTTTATGAGTTCCACTCTGACAGATGCACTGGGGGTTGCTCCACTGTGTCCACTGTGCAGAAAGCTACTGTCATCTTCCTGGTAACTCCCAGACCTGAAGGTGGCAAGGAACTGCCCAACAGATACTATCATTATCATATATTACTGAGTGCACATTGGAATTCAACTTGAGTTGGGACAGGAATTTTAGACCTCACACAGCGGAAAGTGTTTTTAAGGCAGCCATGTGGTGATGGAAGATTAAGCAAGTAAGCAGGACGTGGAGCAATAGTTTTCTGACCGTCGCTGTGATAATTGTTTTAGATATAATATCATAGAAATGTAAACTCAGCTCCAACTGGAGGCATTTGTTTTGTAGTTTTTGGTTTTGTGCGGAGTAAATAAATGTTTTCCTTTTTTACATTTGCCTCATTTTTTTCCTACCAAAAGGCATACAAGTGATCCAAGAAAAGCACGAGTCAGAGACTTTACGTCCTACAGAAGCGGCAAAGAAGGACCGAAGATTGCCGCTAGCTCCCCTTTGACCCGTCTTCATGCCATGGAATAGATGAACAATATTCTGGAGGAAGGAGATGGCCTTTTCATACTACTACATTTTGAGCTTGCTCAGGGCTGTAATTTGGATGATGAGATGACATGAGAACAAACCAATGATCTATCTACTCTACAAACCATGCAGTAGTAATATAGCAGAGAGGGCAGTTTTCTTGCTGCATTTTTGAGCTATTGGTTTTTGTAGATATTTTTTGGTCACAGAAAATTTTGTTTTCTTTAGAGCTCTATTTTCTTTCCTTGTTTTCCTTAGCCTTTGCGTTTTGGATAGTTTGTTCTTGTCTCTTAATTATTTTATTTTATTTTCAGGATAATTGACTGTCCAAAGGGTCCCTGGCATACTGTCTGTGTCCTGCCTCACTGGTATACTGGCAGACTGCTGGCTGACTGGGAGGTGTAAGCTCTTCCTGTCTCTGATCTCTAGCCTCTTCTCTGTCACCCTCACTTTTTCTTCCCTCAGTCTTTATAGCTGATATAAAGGATCAGAGGAAACATTAGTTGAACTACTGCTGATTTTGTAAGTTTGCCCACTAACAAAGAAATGATCAGTCTATAATTTCTATGGTAGGTTTATTTGGACAAACAGAAACATAAAAAAATCCAGAAAAATGCATTTCAAAAAAGTTATAAATTAATTTGCATTTTCATGATGGAAATCAGTATTTCCTCCCCTGCAATCACCAAGATTTCTTTCTCCCAGGTGTATTTTATACAGGAGCCTTCTCAACTCATTACATGTATAAAAGACAGGTGTCCATAGATGCAACCACTCCATCTAGATTCCAAACTCTGCACCATGGCCAAGACCAAAGAGCTTTCCAAGGATATCAGGGACAAGAGTGTGGATCTAAACAAGGCTAGAATGGGCTACAAGAACATCTCCAAGCAGCTGGGTGAGAAGGCGAGACGAGTTGGTCTGATTATTCGCAAATGGAGGAACCATAAAATAACTGCTAATCTCCCACGGTCTGGAGCGCCACACAAGATCTCACCTCGTGGAGTTTCAATGATAATGAGAACGGTGTGGAACCAGCCCAGAAGTACTCAGGAGGAACTTGTCAGTGATCTCAAGGCAGCTGGGACAATAGTCACCAAGAAAACAGTTGGTAACACATTACGTGAAGGACTGGAATCCTGCACTGCCCGCAAGATCCCCCTGCACAGAAAGCACATGTACAGGTCCATTTGAAGTTTGCCACGGAACATCTCAATGATTCAGAGGAGGACGGGGTGAAAGTGTTGTAGTCAGATGATACCAAAATCGAGCTCTTTGGCATCAACTTGTAGTGTTTGGAGGAGGAATGCTGCCAAGAACATCATGCCCACCGGCAAACATGGAGGTGGAAACATTACTGTGGCAGGCCGTGGTCTGCGGTACGGCAATGGGGGAAGCGGACGCACCTGAGCGGCATCCGCAATCATGACCCGCCAGCTTGAAACAGATGTAGCGGATGTCGGGGTGTGCAAGGGACCTGCCAAGCCCGAGGTCAGCGTGCTGTCTAGACCAGCCTTGCTTCCACCAGAGGCCGGTGCGCTGTGTGGTCTTGCACACCGGCTTGGGGGTAAGTTCGGCTGGATGGCTCCGTGGCCTCAGTCGGGCGATCAGGGCAAATTAGGTATTTATGTATACTTTATCATGGGGTTAGTCATCGTACACACAGTTATTTAAATCAAGTGTTTTTGATTTACAAAAAACATAACTGTGCTGTTGTACTCTGTTTAATGAAACTATAATTACGTCAAGAAACTTGTAACTGAAATATGAATTCTTAAGCTTTCAGTCCCTTTCACTTCTCCATAATCTATAAATATGATAAAAGATGTGACTGAGCTTGACTGGCATACAAGTTTAGAAACTGTATTAAAAAGATGAGTGCAATAAACAATGTTAACTTACTCTTTAGCTGGCAGCCAAAACTGCCGAAAGGCTGATTCTGAAAACAGTTTTAACCAACAACCAAAACCATTGAGCTAACAGCCCAAACTGTTAACCCTGTGAGTAACAGTAACTGTTCAGACTAATCCTTGAAGATGTTACTGTTAGAATGCATATATATTGATTGAACCACATACACAATTGTATGTTTTATGTAAATATTGTAAATCAGTGCATTTATAGATAATTAATTACCAAAAATTGACAGTCTGTCTCCCTGGAAGTTGATTTAAATTTGCTGGTAAGCTAATTATTTGTAGTCGCCGTGTATCATGTGACAACCCAAATTCTGGACCCCTGCAGACACAACTCTGACTTACTCAACGACTCTGGTCGGAGTATGTCCACAGAGTAACTTGTGTAATGTACTGTAATTATATTATTTTACACATATAATATATAATTGAACTGAATCTATACTTCACCACCTCTTGACTTACCCTTCATGACAAAAACATCACAAATCTCTTATGCACAGTTACTCTGAAGCTGCATTTGATTTAATTTAATTTAAAAAAAGAGCTCTTTTTCATCTGCAATGGATTCACTGCCCTGCCTATAATCACAAATCACAAAAGAGTGGCAAAACAATTATTATGTCACTCTATCATCTGATTATGCATAATGTGGAGGTCAATAATCCTTTCAGTAAATCAGAGTTTATCAGGGTAAGCCATAAACTTTAGATTGTGCCTTCCACTGCCTTGGAAGTGGCTCAGCTCCTCACTGAGCATGTTTTCTGTCTTCGTGCTATTCCATATTTTGGACTGAGGTCTGCAATTCACGTTTAGAGTCTGGAAGAAATTCTGCGCTCAGGTCAGCCTGTCATAAGGTTTTCATCCTCATAGTAATGACCAGACAAGGAGGCTCAACCAGGAGCTAGAGGCAGCTCTGCATTGTGTAGCGTCCTCCAAGGGAACCACCTAAGCTCCCACCTAGTGTGGACCACAACACCCTAACGTCTGCTGCCACAGAGCTGTCTCCCTTTGAGGTGAGCTTGGGATACCAACCTTTCCTCTTTCCGTCTAAGGAGGCCAAGTTAAATGTCCCATCCATCCACCATCACCTCTGTTGCTGCCAGAGAGTCTGGAGAGCCACTTGGCCACTTTGCTAAAGAATCGCAGAATAAACAGCGTGCAGACTGACATTGCTTTCCAGCGCATAGAAACATCCCTAGTCAGAAAGTCTTGTTGTCAGCAAAAAATATCCAACTTTACAGTGAATCCAAAAACCGATCTCCAAGTTTTGGTGGCTTGTTTGAGATCCTGTATGTGTCTGCACATATACTTGGCCAATAAACACGATTCTGATTCTGTCAATAAATAATTCTGTCATTCCATCTCAGATTACCTCAGTATATGAAAATTCACAACAAAACCAAATTAACTGCTAAACCTTTCCTCACTGTCTTACGAGTAGGTTCATTATTCTGTTGGTTCACAACAATGACAGGTGTTTAAATTCTTTTTTTCTTTTAAGAAGAATTTATTTAGCATAAGAGCACGAAAACACTCTCAAAACACCTCACAACACATAAAACTGTTTTAGTGGCAAAGTGCAAACCCCAAAATAATTATGCTGCAGAAAAATAAAACTACACTAAAACACACACACCAACTATTTAACAGGTTTAATATCTGACTTTATAAAGGCATGGTGCAGACATGAAAAAAATAATTTTCTGCAATATGAGAGTAATGAGCTCCACTCTATCCGGTCGTTAAGTGATGATGTGACGAATCCTACTGCGTTTAGTCCTTAGTGGAGCAACAGAGTCAAGGATGTTGGAGCATATTGAGTTAAAAAGGTTAGCTAGTTCAACTGATAGTTCCGCACTAGGGTTGGCATCATAGAGGAGCGAGTTAGTAAAAGTGGGGGGAAAGTGAGCAGTGGTCACTGAATTGTTCGCATCTGACGCACAGGTCGCTCGCTGTCCAACTCCACATTACACACTGCAACATTAAACATAACTGGGAAATGATCTGATATCCCACAATCCTTGATTTCCGTAATCCGATCGTTAAGTGATGACGTGACGAATCCTACTTCCGGGTCTAAAGTAGTCTGCGTTTAATATGGCTTTTGTGTTGTTAACATGTTTAATGTTTTGTATTTTCTTCTATTTAATCTCAAAAAGCCCCTAAAACAGTCAGTGATCCCTGTTGACCTCCCTCGGCTTTTATTACCGCTAATCATTTATTTAAGCTCAGTTTTTAAAACCTTAGGATGTAACTACAGCCCAGCCCATGCAGCAGTATATGAATGACTAACCTCGTATTGTGGATGGATTATCTCAGTTGTTCTCCTGGCTGAAGTTTGGTCCTTTTACAGCATCCTGCCATGCGATTACATTTGTTCCTGTCCACCGAGAACACTCACGTTAACTTTTATCCAGTGGAAAAAAAGTTCGCTTGTTTATATTATGCTAACATAGCTGTGTCGCTAGCGGTCACGTAGCACATCATTATATACCAGCTAGCCAAACTTCAGTAACCCTACAAACGTCACTGCTGTTTAGTTTTCTGTCTTCATTTATGCTGGAAGTGATAGCAGAGCTGTACGTTTTAATTTGTTTCCAAAACCCTGCAGTCAGGACATGCTATATTATATTTAGATAGAAGCTAGCGAGCTAACTTCCTGCTAACTTCTCTGTTAAATGTCATAAATTCCTTTTTCATGGATGCCTGGATGTTAAACTCAATTGTTACACCTGGTAGACCAGAACGCTGATCATTTTATTAAAGATGAAAGACTTTAGACAGTTTTTCAACTCTCAGTAATGCCACAGTGATCGTTTGATATATGGACCTGCAGCGGAGTTTAGACCCAGACACGGCTAGTGACGTCAGACTTAACGACCGGATTGAAAGGTGATAACACCAGAGCACATTTTACATACAGGTGTACAAACATGTGTGTGTGTGTGTGTGCGCGCGCATGTGTGCGTGTGTGTTAACCACGCCTTTTGCTCCATTTCTGAATCTCAGCTTATCTGTTTGTTCTTCTCTGTGCAGAAAACCTGGAACCACTGAGAGTGATTTACTAAGAGACAAAGAGAACTGTGGGTCTGTCTGCACTGATTGCAAATCTTTTTTAAAGCACTTGCTGAAATAACTCTTGCTAGGGTGTTTTTTTAACAGAAGCCCAGTGAATCATCATCAGAGTAATAGCTGCAAATGTTAACAATCCTATCCCAATACTTAATTATGACGCTGATAAAATAATGAAAAATAAATTTTCACTCGATCCAGCTGGACTGCACTGATAATTGATAATTAAGGTTGCTCTCGACTAGCTGCGTGCACTTGATTTGTAGAAACAAATATTCGATGTACATATGTATCTATCCTCTGACTTTTTTGTTTAGCACTGAAAACAAGAAAACATAGCTGGGGCAGTGAATGAACTGAGGCTGAACAAATTGACAGCACAAACTTTGTTATGCAGTGAAATGCACTCCCTGTAGGAGATAATGAAGGTAGTCCCTTGTAATGGTCCTGCTTCCCCTCACCATTCCCTCCTCTGGGACAAAGCCATACACCATGAACTGATAGATATGCAAAAGAGAAGACTGAGTGTAAATTAACTCAGTAATTTAGGTGTTACAGAGGCATAACGTGCCTGGTTGTTGTTGTTTTTTTGTTTTGTTTTGGGTTTTTTTTCCCTTGGGCGGGGGGGGGGGGGTATTCTTTCTTTCTTTTCCTTCATTTTATTATGTGCTGCTATATGTGGTGTGGTGTAAATGCCACTAGAAACACTATGGAGGCATCAACAATTTACATTTTGACGCCAGCCGTAGATCTGGCTCCTGTTATACCATAATCATTACTACATCTGAGGCCAACGGGAGCATTTTACTCACTTCCCCAGATAAGCGTGTCCACCTTCAAGCCAAGCTAATGATCACTAGTCTTTGAAACTGTGGTGGAGCCACAGTGTGATGCACTGTGCACAAATTTCTTTGCTGGTTAGAAAACAATTATACCGTAAATCATTGTGTTTGAATCTGTTTATTGCTCTCAGCACAGCCACACAGCAAAGTTGGGCAGAAAGAAAACAGGGTTCAAACAGGATGACAAGGAAATAACAGAGCACAATAAGGTGGTACAGTGATTAGCAGTAGTTTTATCAGATGGTAAGAATGGGTTTCCTCTAGATACAAACCAACTGCCTTAAGGACAAGAAGTGTGGAACCTCTTAAGATAAGATAAGATAAGATAAGATAAGATAAGATAAGATAAGATAAGATAACTCTTTATTGTCATTGCACAGTCATACATAGTACAGTAGTACAATGAAATTGGAAAAACTGTCCTACGTCGGCACTACATATAACACAACACGACACGATATGACACATCACAACGTAACAAACAACACAACACAGTATATTAACTTAGTATAAAAAAGAAGAATAAGTGTATGTGTATTGCACACTGTTATTATTGCACATTAATTATTATTGCACCTTGTTATAAATATAAATATTATTGTTATCGTTTTAAACATTGTTACCTCCCCCTAAAAAGTCCAGGGAGGTATCCAGTCAGGTCAGCTATTTACATTGATCAGGGCTATTGCCCTGTTGTAACAGCTGTCCTTGAGTCTATTTGTTCGGGACCTCAGCAGCCTGAACCTCCTGCCAGACGGCAGCAGCTTAAACACCCAGTGTCCTGGGTGTGTGCAGTCCCGTAGGATGCTGCGTGCCCTCTTGAGACAGCGAGTGCTGTACAGGTCCTTCAGGGAGGGAAGAGGATGTCCAATGATTTTTTGGGCCATATTGATGACCCTCTGGAGTGCCTTTCTGTGTGCTGTGGTGCAGCTGGAGAACCACACACCGATGCAATATGTCAGCACACTTTCAATGGAGCAGCGGTAGAAGACGGTCAGCAGCTCCTTCTTCAGGTCCATTTTTCTGAGGATTCTCAGAAAGTGGAGACGCTGTTGGGCCTTCTTTAAGACCGCAGAGGTGTTAGAGCTCCATTGGAGGTCTGTGTCTATGTGCACACCCAGAAACTTGAAACTGGAGACCCTTTCCACGCACTCCCTGTTGATGCTGACAGGCTGCAGCTCGGACTTCCTCCTTCTGAAGTCAACTACCAGTTCTTTTGTTTTGGTGGTATTGAGGTCCAGGTTGTTGTCTGCACACCAATCTGACAGCCTCTGAACTTCAGCTCTGTACGCCGTCTCATCTCCCCCTGAGATGAGCCCCACCACAGTGGTATCATCTGCAAACTTGATGACTGTGTTGTCTGGGTGGGAACTAACACAGTCATGTGTGTATAGAGTGTACAGTAGGGGACTCAGTACACAGCCTTGTGGAGAGCCGGTGTTGAGGCTGAGGGCTGAGGAAAGATGAGGCCCCACTCTAACTCTCTGTACACGGTCTGAGAGGAAGTCTCTGATCCAGCGGCAGGTGGTGGAAGGAAGTCCAATTTCCAGCAGTTTAACTATTAGTCTGTCCGGGAGTATCGTATTGAAAGCAGAGCTAAAGTCAACAAAGAGCAGCCTGGCGTAACGGCCCTGCACTTCCAGGTGAGAGATGGTGGTGTGGAGCGTTGTAGCAATGGCATCTTCAGTTGATCTGTTAGCTCTGTATGTGAACTGGAGCGGGTCGAGTATGGATGGCAGGTCGAGTCGAGTCTTAAGCTGCTGAGGTATCTCAAGCTTTGCCAGCCTCCATCCATCCTTTGTCTTCTACTCATCCAGTCCAGGGTTGCAGGTGGGATGGAGCCTATCCCAGCTGCCATAGCGATAGGCTCCCCATTTACACCCTGGACAGGTTGCTAGTCTGTCGCTGGGCTAACACACACAGACAGACAACCATTCACACCTATGGGCAATTTGGAATTACCAATTAACCTATCCCCACAAACAAGACATGTGGGAGGAAATTGGACTAGCTAGAGAGAACCAAACAGAAAGACCCCACCCAAATGGTGAAACCCAGAGCCTCCTTGCTGTGAGGCAACAGTGTTAACCACTACACCGCCATGCTGACCCCTTACACCTCTGCCAGCTTGTTCAATCACATTATCAGTGATGCATCTTGGGTTTGGATGGCCAGGACTACAAGACCTGGAGTGTACAAATTATCAGCCAATCAGCTTCTGTGTTACCCCACAATGATCTTCAAATGAGCCACCATCTCTCCCAATCAATGCCGATTTGGCAAAAGGTGTAGGATGACTGACAGCATCCATAGAGCCCAGCTGCATTTGGAAAGACCCCGGCAGGAAAAACAAGCCCGTTCTTATAGAATTTCTGGTAAATGAAAAAGTCTCACCAGGCTCATCTGGCATGCTTTTGGGACACATGACATGTCCAATGTGTCTAATTGCTCTGCCAGAATGTAACTAGACTGTACAATGCCCAGCAGTAACTTTGCTGCTTTTCAATGTCAGTGTTGGGATCAAACCTACCAAAGCTCTTTTTCCTCTATATAGACAAAGCAACAGCCGATTTTTAGCTTCCCTGGAACCTGCTGTATACCTGTTATGGCCCTGGCCATATTCATTACAGTTTAGTATTTCTTCTGTGTGCTGTTTTGTGCATTAGTATGACCTTTCTTCTTTATCTCTGAGTCTCTCTCTCCAGGTCTCCTAATAATTGGTCAAATCCATGGCTTTAAATCCAGCCTTCAACATCACACACATTAGTGGAAGGATTGGCTGGATGTGATGCCATGCAGCTAAATTTAAAGACATGCAGCGGGAGCCACAGGCAGATGGGGCAATGGTTGTCAATGGTTTAACCCTGAATAAGTGTTCAAATACTTGGCTCCATCATTTCCAGTGATGGCCAGAGGTGGCAAATGTACAGCATATCTGTACTTAAGTAGAAGTACAGATACTAGTGTTAAAAATACTCCAGTAAAAAGTACAGTACTGATTCAACTTCTTTACTTGAGTAAAAGTAAAAAATAACTCTTTGGAAAATGTTTCTACCAGCAAAGCTAACTGAACTTCTTCCTATATTAAGGTAATAATAAAATAATGTTAGTAGATGGAAATACAAACTTTATTTCAGTCTCTCAACTTGAATCTGTAAAGTAGACCATGAGCAGAGAAAAAGAAGGAAAATTAAAAAAACAAACAAAAGCAAAACAGTAGCTCTATTTTGCCTACACTGCACTAAAGAGGAAAATGAGTAGGGAAGAGGTTAGAGTGGGTTTCAGCAGGTGGATGATCCCTAAAATCACCTGTAATGGCTCAGTGTAGAGAAAAGAATCACAACTCACAATAATTTCTATTGTAGATTTTCCTAGTATACAGGCTGTGATTCAGCTACTTTAAGATGGCGATTTTAAGATGACGCGGCCACATCCAGACGCCTTCCTGACCGCTCCGTTCCGATTGTGCACCTTTTTAGTTTTTGCACAAGTTGAGGAGCGTGTCAGGTTACATTTCACTGTGTGTTATACTTGTATAACTATGCATGTGACGAATAAAGAACCTTGAACCTTGAGCTAACCTGCTGCTCTTTTTGGATATACACAACCGAAGTCAACAACTGGATTCAACCAAATGTCAGCTGATGTTTGATGAGTTGTCCTTTTTTTTCTATAAAGTTGTTATGAAGGTGGAATTCAGTAAATGAATCTCAGTACCATCAGCTTAACTTTAAATTAATCTCTGCAACACTTCATTTAAGCTAACTCTGACCATGAAACCACAGCTGCTGAAACCAGTCACACACACTTTAAATCCAACACAGTACAGCAAATTATCCTGTTTATCAGAGTATTTTCATGCACCCTTTAAAATGAATTAATGTTGCATGAAATAAATAAATAACACAGTAAGTCTACCTCAGTTCTTACCTTTAAATCTAACCTCTGTTGTCCGTCTCCTGTCCTGTTTTTCTGATCTTTCTCCATCTCTGAGTGAAGTTAATTCTCTTTCTTTTCTCTCCCTGTGAAATACACCAACTGGACCTTTAGCCAGCAACACACTGTGAGACCAACTGCACACAAACACTTTGTTTGTTTGCTGATGTTTGTTGAGTATGTTGTTTGTATGTTGCATTTAAAATTGCCTGCCACAACATGTTATTGCCTTTATCCTCGCTCATCTTCTGTACTGCTAGGTAGATGTGGAAGTAACGCAAACGTAACTTATGGACACCTGCAGTCATTCTGGTGTCTAAAGGCTCGCAGTTGCAGATAAGATGCAAGAATCATGACTTCAATGGTGTGTATTGAAGACCTGTTGGACAGCTTCAAATACCTCGGAGTTCACATCACGCAGGACCTGTCAGGACCTGTCATGGTCCTGTCACATCAACACCGTGGTGAAAAAGGCCCGACAGCGTCTCTACCACCTCAGACGCTTGAGAGACTTCCAACTGCCCTCCAAGGTGCTCAGGAACTTTTACTCGTGCACCATAGAGAGCATCCTGGCGGGAAACATCTTAACCTGGTTCGGGAACAGCACCATGCAGGACAGACGAGCTCTACAGAGGGTTGTGCGGTCAGCTGAGCGCACCATCCGCTCCGAGCTCCCTGACCTGCACTCAATCTACAGCAGGCGGTGCTGGACCAAGGCCAGGAAGATGGTGAAGGACCTCAGCCATCCCAACAACAGACTGTTCTCTCTGCTGAGGTCAGGAAAGCGATTCCGCTCCCTGAAGACCAACACAGAGAGACTGAGGAGGAGCTTCTTCCTGCAGGCGATACGGTCTCTCAATCACACCACCACACAGTACTGACCCACACATATGGTTCTTACACACACACTGGACTTTCTGGACTTTGTTTTTGCACAACACTGGTCACTATATTCTTCATTTCCGGTTAATACTTGTACAGCTGCTGTTATTGTGTATATATTTATTTATATTTAGATTTCTTCATACATTCTTATATAGTTCTATATTGTGTATTGTGTATTTTGTTGTACAGTTATTTTATTTTCAACTTTAATTTATATATTTTATCTTATTCTTCCCAGTTAAATTTACCCTTCATTCTAATTTGTGTTGTACAGTTATTTCATTTTTAACCTTAATTTATATTTTATTCCTTCCTAGTTAAATTTACCCTTTTTAATTTTTCATATTTATTTCCTATCTTATTCATAGCCTTTTCCTTTTTTGTTTTCTTTAGGTCACGAGCAGTTGTCCAAGCATTTCACTACATATCGTACTGTGTATGACTGTGTACGTGACAAATAAAATTTGAATTTGAATTTTGAATTTGAAAAAACACCTTATGTCTCAAGCTCAATGACCTCAAGAGAGACTGAAGAAGAGAAGGCATGACCATCTTTAAGAGGACATACGGGGAGTGTGAACTTCATGCCAGAGGATTACTTCAACTTTTTCATATGGAATGCAGCTAAGCCTGTGCTTGCATGAGAAAAATCACTTATTGTATACAATTTTATAAACTATTGTTATAGTTATAGAGAAATTATCGTTCCCCCCCACACTCCCTAGCAGATCATTACATGGAGAAACCTTTGGAATGCAAGCATGCTGATCCACACAGGTATGCACACATGGGTATTCACAGACGCGGACTAAAGCTTTCTTGGCTGCTGCCTCAAAGCACACTGTGCGCTGTCTATCTTGCGTGCTGCACAATATCGTTTATTATTTAGTAAATATTGATATCTATGACTAGCTAGTTTATTGTGATGGTGCTTTGTTTTCTCTATTATTATGTTGCTCTTTGTTGTTTGCTGTCTCCTCTGTTTGTTTTTTTTGTTTGTTTGTTTTTTTTTTCTCCATACAGGTGACCCAGGAGTTCTTTTTTTTTTTCTCTCTCTTCCCCCCCCCTTCTCACCGTCTCTTCTCCCCTTTGGTTTTCTTTCTTTCTCTCCCCCTCTTTCTCTCATTCATTCCCCCTGTCCTATTTATTTAAAAAAAAAAAAAAAAAATGACAAAGGATGAACTGAAGCTCTGCCATCACGTAATGTCGCATACTGCTGTTTCTGATGTCATTTAGAAAAAAAAGAAAAAAAAAAGAAAAAAAAAAAAGAAGAGAAATTATCGTTGAAACACACACACACACACGCAGCAGCCAAAACATGTAAATAACATGTTGCCAGGTAACTAGAGTGTTGTTTTACACGTTCTGTGGTGTCATAATAACTCCTTTGGAGATTCAAGGTGTAAAGGTTTGTATATCTTTCTCTTTATGCCACAAACCCCAAAGGTCACTATTGATAAACTTATTTTAGGAAAAGTAATGGAATTTAAAGTTATGGCATTTCCATTTCACAGTTAGATACTTTAAAATGCAATGATGGACAAGAAAGGCAAGCAGCGCTTGCCTTGAAAACACACAAAAAAAACCAAATTAATTAAAATGTACTAAAAAGCGATCTTTGTCCTTTCCTCTTAAACAGTGCTGTTGTTTCTCCTTGCCTATATGTAAAAGTTACTGCTTGCTAATGTTAAAATGCCAAAGGAGTCAAAATGACACATTTGGCACCTCCAGTGCTAAACTTTTAACCTTGCAGAAACATTATTTGAAGCATCTTTTCGGCATTTAAACATTAAAAATTAAAACATTAAGATGTGCAGACGGATGTATGGCTGTACAATCTGAGAACACGATGCCTCTGCAAGCATACTAAGCAGCACACTGACAAATATCTTGACTATATTTGACCTTTTTAGCAATGGCAGACAGCTTTTAATCACCACTGCACGCCATACTGTATTGTGAACATTTACATCTACCTGTCCAATCGAGACTTTGATGTTAAAGATAAGATTCAATTAGCAGCAGGAAAACCAGGTCAGATCCCCCCGTAAAGACACCACCTGGCTCTTAGTCTCGCTCTCTCACGCATGCACAGGTGGGAAGTGAATTACAATGCGTTGCTTGATTAACCTCAGCATGGAGCTGAGCTGTTATGTTTAGAGAAGGAGAAGGAGCTCTTCAGTCAGATCCATTAGTATTTACGGCCACAGCATATCACTGTGGTGGTATATTTTCTATAGCACTGCAGTCGAAAGCTCGAAAGTCACATGCACGTAAATATCTTCTGAACAGTTGAATATATTCTATTTAAATTACATTTAGTTTTAACTGACTGTAACAGGAGATGGTTTATGTTTGGCGTAAATGAATGTAGTTGAATTTATTGCAGTACTGTTTATTTATTTTTGTATGAATTCACAAGTCACCACTGTGGTCTAAAGTCATCAGCACACTGAAGTCCGATTTCCACATTCTACCAAAGCGTCCAGGAGTCAGCGCCTGTAGACGCTGCGTCAGTTTGATTGGTCCATGCTCTTTGAGTTTGGAATATGATTGGCTGTCCACCTCTATGCCCGACTGAACGTGGCTACACCAGAGCCGAGCACGTCAAGACGACAAGCGAGCCGGAACTAGGTGTACTAAGAGAAGTAGGCCGAGTGTGCTTTTAAGATTGACGCATGATTTTTGTTATGATAAAGATATACTGAATAATTATTTCGAGACAAAGATTCCGACTTATTTTTTATTATTATTATTTTGTGTGTGAACTTTACTACCGCAATTCCCGCACAATAGTTAAATATCGAATATTTTTAGGGCAATGCCCTTTTACTTTGAAAGGCACACCCGGAAAGCTAACTGTTGTACTGTATGTGTCAGTGCTGTTACCTGTCAGTAAGTGAAGCAGAGATAGGCATGTACAGACAAATGAGCTGAGGACATGTCATTATTGTAGTAACAGCGCTGCTGCACCGAGTCCAGCCGGCTCCACGTCCGCTGTTAGCTGCTATAGCTCGCTTTCCTCGCAAGGTAAGACAAGCTACCAGCGCTCCCTCACTATTCCCGACGTGGACCGTACCTCGTAAACAAATGTGAAATCTTAAGACAAGTCTCGTATGGCGATCAAAATCCCAGCGGTGAGAACGCGTTGAAAATATTGTTAATATTTTACTTGTATGAGCCTACAATTCGGCATTCGCTAAGTCCATAAATAGTTCGTTTCAAGTACAGTTTGATCGGATTTATGCTTGCCTTTTCAGCAAGTGACCATTCGGGGGCTTTGTACTGAACAACTACAGGTGACGTTTTAGGAAAAGCACTTGTTGATCCCTCCGTAAAGTTCCCAAAGTGCTCCCCTCTTTAAGGTTTCAGGTCTCAGTTTCAGTTGTGTACACGTGGAGGTAAAATAACACTTCAAAAATGTATAAGCACACTAAACTTACTGAAAATATGATTTGCATTTAAATTGTATGTGGTTTGGGTTTTTTTTTAATACACAATATGTTGTGTTTTTTGAAATGTCTTCACACTTTAAGACTCTGTTACTTAGGTGTAGTATACTGAAATTTGATTTTAGTTTTTACTGTATATGCCTTTCTGTACTATTAGGCTATCAAGATGACTGCATGGGTTATTCAGATGATGGTGATGGTGCTCTCTGTCTTTACTGGCAGCAGCCAGGGGAAGAGGGACAAGATGCTCTACTGTTCTGGTAAGTCATGCAGATCTGACAGAAGCTTTCTGTCTCAAAGAATATTGCTGCTATTTTAAGGAAAACCACAACTGAACTGCAATGCAAAAGCATCTCACCAAGTAACTCCAGAGTTGGCAAAAGTACAGACATTCTGTGCTTAAGTAAAAGTACAAATACTACTGTTAAAAAATACTTCAGTAAAGTTGAAGTGCTGATTCAACTTCTTTACTAAAGTAAACATAAAAACTGCAGGCTCAGAAATGTACTCAAAGTAATAAAGTGAAAAGTAGCTCTTTGGAGGATATTTCTATTTTCCTGCAAAGCTAACTGAACCTCATGCAATATTTATATGATAAAATAATATCAGTAGATGGGAATACAAACTGTAAAACTTTTTTAAAAATTCGTATTATACTCAGCTTGAATCTAAAGAAAAGGGACGGTGCGATTCCACATGTACAGACCCAATATCTGATTTAAAAACCTCATCAATCCTCATCTTTTAATCTAACCTCTCTTCTTCCTCTCCTGTCCCGTCTTTCTTATCTTGCACAGTGTGTTGTGCACAATAAATGCAAAAATGAGGAGAAATACTTACAACATGCACAAACATATGACCCACAGCATGTAATTAATTTGCATGAATGTAATGTTGTTGATATGCTGCTTAGAGATGCTGGTGGAGCCAGTGATAATCGATAAGGGAATCAAATCGGGAATCAATTCCCATCCATAGCATTTTGACCTTGTAGCACTTCCACAAACATCAGTATGAGACTGAATTCTGGATGATTTTTCATGTTACTTACGTACTGATGTTCACTAAATTCCAGGCTGTGAGCTGTTGCTTGTATTGTTTCCATCACTGAGGTTTACCTCTGTTTCCCAGCATGCAAGGCAATCGTGGATGAACTGAACCACTCAATCAGTCAGGTGGACCCAAAGAAAACCATCAATGTTGGCAGCTTTAGACTCAACCCTGATGGAACCATGAAAGACAAAAAGGTACTTTATGCCAGTGTTTACACACACACACCACTCACTTGCCAAAGCCCCAACAGATGCTTCCTCATCGGTGACCCCCCTATGAGTAAAAAGTGGGAAGGAGGATCAAAGTTTTAACAGGAAGAAACCTCCAGGAGAACCAGGCTCAGGGAGGGGCAGCCATCTGTCGTGACTGATTAGGGTTGATGGGGGACGACAGGACAAAGATACACTGTTTAAGAGTTGCAGAAACCAGTAACAACTAAAGATTAAATACAGAGTGGTGTGTAAACACACAGTGAGTGCAGGTGAATCACAGTGCATCATGGCAGGCCCTCAGCAGCCTGGGTCTATTGCAGCATAACTGAGGGAGGACTCTGGGTCACCTGATCCATCCCTGACTATATTCTTAAAAAGTTAAAGTTTGAAGCTTAATCAGTGTCTGTCTCCCGAATCCACCAAAGAGGGGTCTTAAGGCTCTGCCTTCCATTCTATTTCTAAATATCCTATGAACCACATGTCTGAGAGTGAAGTGTTCTCTCTCGTCTTCATTATTCAAGACCTTGTATGCGAGAAGAATTTTAAAGTTCTGGGTTTAACAGGCCAATGAAGGGAAGCCATTACCGGTGAAATTTGCTTTCTTTTTCTAGGAATGACGTTTTCCAGCTCTAAGTGGAGCATTTTGGATCAACTGAAGGCTTTTCAAGGAGTTTTTAGGACAGCCTGATAACATTGAGTTACAATAGTCCACCCTCGAATAGATGCATAAACTAGTTTTTTAGCGTCACTCTAAGACAAAATGTTTTGAATTTCCTACACATTTGTTTAAAAAACTCTAAGGTTCCTCACAGTGTTACTGGAGGCCAAGGCAATGCAGTTCAGAGTAGGGCTGCTCAATTAATCAAATTTTAATCACGATTACAATCTGGGCTTTCAACGATCATTAAAAATGACTGAGCCGATTATTAGCCCCTCCCTCGTGCTTTACTCTCGCGCTGCTCTGTGTGGCAAATCGAGCGCACCTCTCTGCATTTCGAACACGTGTCACAACAATTAAGAGCAGCGGTCTCCAACCTTTTTTTGCGCCACGGACCGGTTTATGCCCGACAATATTTTCACGGCCTTTAAGGTGTCGCGGATAAATACAACAAAATAAAACTAGTACCGGTACCGAAAAAAGAAAATTTATTCATAACACACGTGGAAAGACCCAGGAAAACAGAGTAAACGATAAAAACGATAACAAAATAACGCTGAAAACCGATAAAAACCCTGAAAACTATACATTTCACACCTGAGCCTCAACGAACCAAACGACTCACGCACCGGTACCGGTCTGAGGCCCGGGGGTTGGGGACCGCTGATTAAGAGGACCCGAGGGAAGCTCGGAAAGCTGAGCAGAAGTTATTTGGAGAGGAGAGTGACTGCTGTTGGTTGAAAAGAGAGGTAAAAACCTTCAGTGGTGTGGAAACATTATGGGTTCAGTCAGACGTGGATCAAGTGGACACAGTGTGTAAACTTTGCTACGGTGTCGTAGCTGCACCACAGAGCAACACTGCAAAGTTCACTAAACATAGATGTTTACATTTTTCATTTATTTTTTATATTGCAAACATTTGCACTGTTATCAGTATTTGCACACTATTTTATATTATTTTTTGACAATCTTTAAAGTCATTATTCAATACATTGTTATTGTTAAATAAATATCGCCAAAGAATCGAGATCTCAATTTCAGTGAAAATAATTGTGATTATCATTTTTGCCATAATCGAGCAGCCCTAGTTCAGAGTAAGCATCAAGAAATCTCGGGAAATCTTGGGATAAAAGGAAGGCTGGTGATTGGTCTATAATTAGCTAAGACCCCTTGTCTGTGAAGGTTCTCGGTCATCCAGGTCATCGTAGTTTAAGGAGCTTGGAAAGAAAAGCGTCTGGACTTTTTAAGTTACTTAAGTTACTTCTTAACTTAAGTTACTTCTTAACTTAAGTTACTTCTTAACTTAAGTTACTTCTTAAGTTAAGAAGTAACTTAAGTAAGTCCAGACGCTTTTCTTTCCAAGCTCCTTAGACTAAGACCCCTTGGTTTAACTGATGGCTTTTCAAGTAGCAGTTTAATTACTGCGAGCTAGAAGGTCTGTGGTACATTGCCCATTAATAGAGAGAGTTGATTAAAATAGAAATTGAAGCATAAATAAATAGTTGGACTTCTTTGAACAGTTTTGTAGGAATGGGTCCTAAAGACACGTTGATGGTTTGGTAGTTGCTGAAGTTAACTCGGAGAGATCAGTTAATTCTCAACACACTCTCACCAAACTCTCTGCACTTGCTAGCACATCTCCACGTTAAGCACTCTAAGCTGCTGCACATCCTTTCCATCTCGATCACCCCGCCTAGTCCATTTGTCCTTCCTGTTTAGCCAGTGAAATCAGAGCTGCTGGTTTGAGTGTATTAAACAGTTTGGGTATACTGTATGTAGCCATAGGGAACACAATAGACTACTTCCACAGTTTAGGGACTCATTTCTGCACACAAGACATGATAAATGTGTCATAAAACACATGACCAAGTTGCTATGCATTCTTCAGCAGTCTTCCTGTAATCCCATCCGACCCGAGGCTCTTATTTGCCTTTGATTTTTTTCAAAGACTGACTGAACATCATGTACATTTTAACAGTGCAATCGGGGTACAAGGAGCCATTTCTACATAGATGCTGTGATTAACAGATGCGGTCTTTTCATGGAGGAGTCGATTGATCTTTGTTGTTACTGTGGCTGTGTGCATGACACTGTGTGAGCGCAGAAGATTGATCCAGGCTATTGTCCTGCTGTAATGAGGTCACACCCCCCCCCCCCCCGGAACTATGACATTTCCTGTTGCTCAGAGGCCAGAAAATCATGAGGTTTACAGCTATACTATTGATTTCTGGAGCTTTAGCGTTTGTTGTGACTATCACTATCACGATAACTGCACCGATCAGTGTGTGCACGTAGGCGTCGACACCTACAGGCAAATTCAGAATCACAGATCTTGCCTTATGACAACTGTTTTCAACACTGATATTACTAGCTCAGTGTAGCCATTAGATGTTCTGTGTGACGACATAAGTCATCAAGTTTTACTGCATAATTTTCCTCAAAACAAAGTCCAAACTATCCTCTAAGCATTTACATGTATCCTGATTAGAGTTAGAAAACAGCATTCCAGTCACCCAGCAGGGAGAATGAGCTTCCTCCAGCAGTGAGCTCCTGCTCTACTCTGAGCTGACACTTTCCTCTACCTGTTGTATTATCTGGTCAATCAGATGTTATTGAGCCACATAAGAAGCCAAACCTTGATCCCATGCCCTCCCGGCTCCCTTCTTTTCAGCAGCTTTTGACCTAGTGTGAATCAGAGAGGGAGGGATGTCACAGCTTAGATGCCATCAGTGAGGAGGATTTGCAGGTTTTAAGTCTCTGCTCTTTGGCCTTGTCACAGTAGGACTTCCTGGGAGTATGGGGCTGCTCTGTGCCACAAAAGTTAAACCTGCCTGCCACAACAATGCCACATTTAAGGCTTCCAAAGACATTGAACTTAGTTGGAGCGGGTTGATCTCATAGTGAACGGTGGGAAGTCATGCATTGAGAATGAGAGGATGCACAATAGCATGCTGACACAATGACACATAATATCATGGTCTAGAAATGTGACTCAGTGAGGTGACAGTCATTTTTTTTTTAATCCAACAAGGATCTTTTATTTTTCCTTGGAGGTTTCTTAAAGGAATAGTCTAACTTCCAAACAAATTTCCTTTCTTTGCTTACTGTTTGATTTGGTTGATATCAGTCTCATGTCTGAGACTCTTACTGCACACGGCATTAAAAAAAACAGCGACAACCCTCAGGGCAACAAAATGAACCCATTGTTGGAGTGCCAAGTTTTGGGACTTCCAAAAGTCAGTCAGTCCCAATAAAATTCCACGTTAACTTGACCTGCTAAACAGCATAAAAAGCATGTTTGAAGTTTCCCACTTCACACCGTTATTGATGTATGAGACTAGTATTTCATTATTCAACTTGTCATGTCTCAGGTCTCTTTTGTCTTCCTCCCCTCACCCCAACCGCTGTTGCACCTGTGCAGCACATAATACACCTTCTAACTTGGCAACATTAGTAGCTAACTTGGCGCTCCTGCTTATTATATAAATATGGTATCTTTTGGCTCTTAAAAACACAACAACAGCGACAACATGGCGAATGTTGAAGCCTTAACGTGAATTCTAAAGCCAGTGGGGAACACTGTGGTGGCTACATTCATCAGTTTGTGGACAGGACATGTTCTTCTGTGAGCTCCAGAGGCAGCGTTAGCATTGTGAACGGCCTTTGGGGCCCAGGCCCATCCAAAAGGATGACTGTGCCCCCTCAGCTGAATTCTACTGACTTACTTTTACAACTATAGGTAAAATTAATCGTTGTACAATAATAATTGTTATTGTAGTAACAACCAAGCCCATATTAATAATTTGGTCAATAGCAATTTAGAGCATCTACAATGAAATAGTAAAGTTAGTGAGTCTAATTCCCTCCTGTCAGAGTTGGTTGCCTGTCTAGTCCATCTTCTGAGGTGCTGACCCTGTTTAGAGGTGCTCGTAGATGTATGTTTGAAGTTTGGACAGTGTAGAAGGTCAAAAACACAACATGTGAACAGCCAGATTTTCCCTAGTTCAAGTCTTCATGATGGCTTTAGTGGATTTTATGAGATCATCACTAGGCCAGCATTTGATGTATTTCATCGTGGCATATCAAAAGTCAGCTGTCACTAGAGATGAAATATGATAAACCAGATCTGATCAGATGCTGAAAGGTTAAATACACTGGACTTCTTTCTGATTTCTAAGAATCACTTAGAAATAAATCACAGAAACTGGAGCATCACGAGACTTTCTAACCAAGTTTTCTAACCTCTGGCTAGTTTTTTTAAAATCTGGCTAATGAGAATAAACAGCATTATCAGCCTAAATTTAAAAGCACTATGAGAGCACAATTACAGTGAGAAAGGACCATTTGAGTGCTTTGAAATACTCACATTTACCACTGTAACAAACTAAGGAATGACTAAACTTACCTGACCATGAACACAACAGCCTGTAAAATGCCTCCACTCCTCTGTTAAAATACATAGAATATTATTTTATTCTGGATTTAAATATTTCAAAGACAAAAGATTTTTTACCACTTATTTTCAATACAATATGAAGTACCCAGATAACTTGAGCAAAATATCGTGCGACACATCCAGTTAAAAACAGTCTGGCATGAAGTAAAATGATACAAGGAAGCTTTAAATCTGCAGTTTTCAACTGTTAAAACAATAACTCTAGTTATGCTTGCTCCTCAGTAGAGCTAGCTAGATGCTAAAGTAATGTGACCAAGGCTTTCCCGGCGTGTGCACAAACACATGATAGGGACGAGGAGGAAAAAGGACCTCTTGTGGATGTAAGCAGAACCGTGGGATGAAGCTTTTCTCCACGGGCTAAACTCTAAGCAAAGTTGTGGCACAAGAACAATGATATTAAGTATCAATCCGCCCATCAGATTTAAACACTCACTAGGTGCTTCTGTCATATTCTTTGCTTTTGCCAGTTTTGTTTATGTTCATCAGTGCCATGTCTTACTCTTGTAGTATCTCCGGTTTGGCCTATAATATGGTCCTTTACACCACAGAAAAAGAAGGAGCTTGTGGAGCTTAGCGTACTGTTGAGAAAGTCTTCTCACCTGACTTCTGACAAGAGTGAAGAAGCTTTACCGCCAAACAGTGTTTCAGTCCTTGTGCTGACTCTGCTCGCCACTATCTTCCAAACTGCTGACATCAAGAAGCCCTGGTTTATGATTTAGAGCTCCTATAAAGACGCATAGCATTTCCATTCAGAATGACCAGCTGGTTACTATTAGCTTTACTACTCTATCATAATGAAGTAATATTATTACTGTTAGACCTTTATCAACGACTGCTATTAGAAAATTTGGGATTTAAATGATATATAAAGGTCAAAAATACATTTTAGGTTCTCCTTCCACTTGCTGCCAATGTGACATTATTATTGTTATTTTATTGTTTATTATCATTATTATTATTGTTAATTTATGGGTCTTCATTGGCCAGAACAATGACATTGAAAGGCCCCTGTCCACAGTGGTGCAATAATGGCTCCCTGTCCAATGGGAATTGAATGGAGGATAGCTTCCCTGAGAAGCCTATTCTCTGGGCCAACCAGTCACACCCCACTACCACCTCAGCCACCACCCCCCACCCCATTCTTCAAACAACACTGTGACTGACAGCTCCCTTTCACACGGCTGCAACTGGCAAGGAAGGGCTTTAATTCCAAACCATTTTGTAGCATGGCATGATAATGACTTAGACCCAAGCCCATGGATTGACATGGTTTTATTGTAGGGCCGGGGAGAGCAGCCCTTTTCTTCTCTTTTTTCATGCTGTTTGGATGAGATTGAGGATTTAGTTTTATATTCAGTTTCATTCTCATATAATCATATATATAAAAAGAAAGATATGACTGACATGATGACAATACAGGAACATGTATTATCAATTATTTCTGCAATGAATCAGTTAATTAAACCTGTGAATGTTGCATTGTCAAACATGTACTGTTTTTAAGTCAAACTCCAAAGTATTACATTTGTGCAACAGCTTCAACAGATGATGCTATATATGAGTATTGTTTCTACTGAATGTGCCTTCAGTAGCACTTAAGCTGCCGTTCAGTAATGACTCACTAAATACAGGCTGCGGTCAAACCTACCAACTAAACCTTAATCTGACTGCTGAAGCTGGGACTTTAAACAATGATGAGAAATGACTAACTGAAATATGCAAATATAAACTATGACTTGTCGTTTATATTATTATTATAAGCCTTCCGTCAAATTGGCATGGATATTAGAGTGTAATAAAAAACGAACCTAGCAAGCTTCAGGTAAAGATGATTTTGTGAAAACAGATCATGTGTTCTTCAAAATCATTAAAACAGTGGCGGCTTCTGCACATTCTCAAATTAGCTTTTTAAAAGCTTGGTGGGAAAAAAAACCAAGGTATTTAAATATGTCAACATGGTTCTAGGAAAAGTGTGACCAGCATCAATTAATTGACCAAGTTTTAATCCAATAAACAAAAAATTCAGTCATTGAGTGAAAGAAATGACAGCACTGATGCCAAAGTCACCACAAGCAAGTTTTGATTGATAGGCGAGCCTCATCGCCACTGCTCTACATGACCTACATCCCCTAGTGCCTGGCCCTTCCAACCTTTAGCCCTGTGCTGTAACACCTTCTGTCGACCAGCCAACTTTCTTCCTTCTTCCTCAGCACACTGTTAGCAACCCTAACAGTGTTGTCAGGCTCAGGGTCTTCTGCAAGGATTAATGCAGCGTCGGAGAGCTCAGGTGGTTCTAATTGTCAGAGGAATCGCTGGCTGGTTTTGCTCTACTACCCAAAATTTCAGTTTGCTGAGCAGGAAGAGGCAAAGATTTGATGAAAGACAGATGGCAGAGCAGTCCTTTGTCACATCATCACATCTCAAAGTGTGTGTGTGTGTGTGTGTGTGTGTGTGTGTGTGTGTGTGTGTGTGTGTGTGTGTGTGTGTGTGTGTGTGTGTGTGTGTGTGATCAGTATGGCTGGTTAGAGAAACAGAAGAAGAAACAAAGGCTGAGAGTATAATTTATCTATCATTATAAGATCCAGTTCATCTGCAAGAGGCTCAAAAACGCTCCCTTCTTCCTCTGTGTTCTCTCACCACCCAAACTGTCCCCCACCCCCAACCTCCGTCCTGCCACTCTTTGACCAAAGAAAACAAGGAAGATTTCCTCCTTTGATCGTCAGAGGATGGAGGGGCTGAATGGGCCAAAAGACAGCGCAGAGGCAGGGTGGGGGCCGAGGAGATGAGCCGTTTACCCTGCACTTGGCTTCTGTTTAGGCCTTCTGCTTCTCCCATCTCCTCCTCCTACAACCCCACCCTTCTCTGGATCCCAACCCCTCTTTTTGCTAGTTCGAGGTATAACAAACACTGAAACCCACCCCTCCCCTACTTCACCCTTTTCAGTGCCCTATCCTTGCATCTTCACCCCTGGGCGTCACCCCTGTCACCCAATATCCTTCCGGGGATGGAGGGAGCAGAGCACAGCACCTGTCTTGACCCGTCTAGACACCACCGCCCTGTTGATTTGTCTTGAAAGGGATGGGTGGTGGAAGAGCATGGCTGAGTTTGGATGGAGGGTTGGGGAGGGTATTCATGCAGGTTAAAAGTCAAAGTTGGAGGGTGAGGTATTTCAGCGTTGATGGAGAAAACACAGCGGAAACAAGAGGCCACCCCACTGACCCACCCTGAGGCCTGTGGTGTAACACAGCTAACACTAGGCCAACCCAGAGTCTTTTCTTTTTTGCCATGATGCAGCCTTGCTGTTTTGGTCTATCCGGCACGAGTTCTTAGACGTTTCAACGTGGCAATCGGGTATTGGAAACATGAGACAATGGCTACACGGTCCAAGAAGAAGCCGTGCTGGAACATGCCAGTCCAACATGATGATTCCCTCCTCTCTCTTTGGTTTGATTTGCCAGGTCCCATTCGCTCGCTCGGAGACTCACCTCAGCGAGCTTCTGGACGGCGTGTGCAACAGTATGAGTGACTATGCACTCTATGTGGATCCCATCACCCAGCACAAGCAGTACAGGAGGTTTGCTCCCAGAAGCAGTGCTTCCACCGACGACTTCCCCGACTTTAAGAACTTCCAGTTTGATGGGCCAGAGGCGTCCAATGACATCAAATTCGCAGTGAGTGGAAACATGCACTGAAAACAATGTTTTTAAGTAGAACTATAGTATAGTTAGAACTGCAGCCTAGTTCAGGATCATGTACAGAAGCATTGGAAGCATTTCCAGGCCAATTTCATCCATTGCTATGTATTAAGAATCAAAAAACAAAGAAAATTCTCAGAGTTGCTAATTTTGAAACAAGTTGTTCAATAAATGAAGATGTACATTTAAAATTGGAGGCGGTGATTATGACAACCCTGCATCAGTCGGTTTCCAGCGCCGTCCAATCGAAAACAACACGTTTTGTATAGCAGAAGCATTACAAGGTAGTCATACAGTTACTTAGATGTGTAATCTAAATACACGTTTGCTATTTTCATCAATCTATCAGTTGGGACAAAATGTTAGACTAGAAAATCGGATAGTTGCAGTAATGCTATTATTGAAATTCCTTTTATATTTTTATTTATTTTAGTAAATTAATTATTAATCGGTTTGTTAAGCTCACATTGTCAAAATTAACAAAAGTATGCATTTTATTCTAGGCATTTTCGTATATGGATACTTTTATGTAGATGTATATTTCATGTTATTTAAAATAATTGCTCCTATGCAGAAAAAATAGTCTGTTTAAAACACACTACTTGAGCTACAGACAGATGAGAAATGAAAGAAAAACCCAGAACAATAACGTGGCGACCTGCCACATCAGCGTCAGAGCTCCTCGCCATTTATTCTTGCAGTAGACGTTGGAACAGAATTAGATATCGCCTTTTGGGGTTTTTTGATGGTGGTGGTGGAGCATGATGTCAGTAAAACTAGAAAACAAAATAAATAAATACAAGTATATTACTCTTTTATGTCTGACATTGTTCCGAAATCAATTTTCATATTCTTTAAACCGTTCAAAGACGCTGTGTCACATAGAACAAGTGTGTCTACGTAGCAGTGACCCTTCTTTTGATACAAATGGCCCCCTGTAGCATAATGGAGCCAACGGAGCTCTTCACTGTAGGGGTCAGTGATTCAGGGTTTTCCTTTAATTTGTCATGCGTTTGTAGTGTGGCCAGTTGGTTGTGCCAGCCATTTCACCTGCCTTCAATTTGAGAAAGTACTTGATATCACCAGTCACTGCAGAAAACCCGGTCAGTGAGCCATGATTGGATTTAGTGATGTGTAGACTGAACAGCTGTGAGCTTCACCACGACGCACCATGGCGGCTTCACGTGACCGAGGGGTCTGAAGGAATTAATAGGACAGATGAAACAACAGACACGGGGAAAAGTTTGTGGTTTATTCTGAAGTTGGATTGCATCACGAGTGTGATTGGGTGAGCCAGCTCCCACTGAAAGCTGCTGCTTTAATAAACAGCTTCGGACTCGCATTTTTGTACTTTTTATTCACCACCATGTTCCTCGCTAAAGAAAAAGCAGCTGGAGCAGAAGTCGAATTCATAAAAAGCGAGGAAGGGTGCTTTCACAGAGTCTTCGAAATGGATGAGCGGTTCGATAAACAGGAGAGAAACGTGGCCGCCGCCGCCATGCAAATGGCGTGCCCACAGTGTGTGAAAGATGTGTGTTGTGCATGTATGGTCGAAGCACACTTTGACCAGTGTTTGCTGCGTCTGTGTCTCAGTGTGAAACGCTGGTGGAGGAGTTGGAGGAAGAAATCATCTCTGTGCTGAGCCGGGACAGGCAGGAGAACGTGCACAAGGAGCTGTGCAGCAGAGTCTCAGGTAGCAGCTATGCTTCACACGCGCACTCTCACAGAGCTCACACACACACACACACACACACACACACACACACACACACACACACACAGCTGTGGAAGCTGCTCGGGTTTGGCGTCCACAGCATTCAGTAACAGCAGAGGCCAGTGTCAGCACAGCTCAGTAGCCTCAGTGTAGGTCAGTGTTAGCTATTTGTGTCTTTAGATGGTGGCACATTTTCGGGTTGTGGAACATAAACACTGATGTGTTTGTCGTCATGCTTTTCCTTTCAGACTACTGTGAAGACAGCAGCCGTGCTAACGAGGAATTGTAGCATCACACTGGATTTTCGGTGCAGCGAGGAGAGACCAGCTTTGACACACATTTCTGAGAAAAGGGTTTTGATAAAAAATGTTTGACAAACAACTGAGACTATTTTAAGTAAATAAAAACCAAATGTTGAGAAAGCACAGTGTTCATTTTTGTCTCTGCATGCTGCTCACACCACAGTATATTAACCAGACCTACAGTAACTGTTTGTTGGTGCGAGTTCCACATATCAAAAGTTAAGATAGTGGTCTCCACAGTTAGTCAGCTGATCAGTTTATCTGGCAAAACTCTTTTCTGCTCTCTGTCACAGTCTGGCTTTATCACCAAGTCCAGGAAAAACATTTGGATTTCTTTGTTTTTTTTTATAGAAAAAAAATACACATTATTTCCTTCCTTTGCACACACCATAAACATCCATGGGAGATAAATCTGTTAGTGTGGAATTGTAGACTGCTGGATGATAGTGCTGACTCTAAATGTTCACAGAAGCTAAATGTATTGTGTCAGTGTGAACATGCAGCTTTCAAATTGCTGTATCTTTTCACAAAGACTAGCAGGTGGACAGACCCGAGCCACAACTCAAGCATCTGTTATCTGATTGGACCAGACTTAACAGCAGCTGATTGGTTGAAAACTTTGCATTGATATGCTAAAGGCGGCCGCATGCAGGGGAACCAGAGAGTGCGTTATACTGACGCTGCTTTGTGCCGATTCTGTAGCTTGGTTGGGTTCGCAATAAAAAGGAGACCGAACAAGTGCTGATGGTTATTATATATAATGCATTACTGGGCTGTCATTAAGTGTGACCTGCGCCTCTCCTGAGCACTGGGGGCTGGGTCTTCAGGGAATGGGTATATAGTATCTTTACTTCATTATGCATCGCTAAGAAAACTATCCTCATGAACTGGAAATCAAAAAACTGTTGATGTATTAACATAAAAATGTACTTGTCTGCCTCCTCAGAAAACCTACTGGATGAATTTGTTCCTCTCTGGTCCCCACTGATCTATTCCATTAGTTGGTGTGAGTGCTTGGCTATAGTCTCCTTTCCCTGTATGCCTTGCAGGTGGATGCAGGTCGTCTCTGGGACTGCAGAGGTCTGGCAGCAGGGGTCCGTCTGTCCCTCACACACCCCACAACAAGATTGTTGATTTATGTATATGTCCATTTTCAAATTTTTGTGTTGCAGGTACTGTATGGTTATTTTCCCCACAGGTGCAGCAGTTGGGGATACATTATGCATTTCTATTTGTACTCCTTTTATTACATCTTCGCCGACTCCTGTTTTTTTTTTTCCTCCTCCCAGCAGATTTAAGCCTTATGGGAGTGTCGTCCCCCCCCCCCCCCCAAGAGGGAAAATAGACCCCCTAATGCAGCAGTCTCCAACCTTTTTTGTGCCACGGACCGGTTTATGCCCGACAATATTTTCACGGACCGGCCTTTAAGGTGTCGCGGATAAATACAACAAAATAAAACTAGTACCGGTACCGAAAAAAAGACGATTTATTCATAACACACGTGAAAAGACCCAGGAAAACCGAGTTAATGATAAAAACGATAACAAAATAACGCTGAAAACCAATAAAAACCCTGAAAACTATACATTTCACACCTGAGCCTCAACTCTCGCGGCCCGGTACCAAACGACTCACGGACCGGTACCGGTCCGAGGCCCGGGGGTTGGGGACCGCTGCCCTAATGGACCACCATTTGACCTTAGAACTGAAGAAGCTTCTCCGTTGAGAGTTGAAACATCTTCAAGCAACTTAAAGAAGTCCAAATGCCTTTCCTTTCCAAGCTCCTTAGGCTAATCTAGAATTCTTTTGTCTAGAAAAAAGTAATATATGAATGTGTTATTTGGACTGGGGAGACGAACGAGTGTGCTCTTGAAGATGTTACGGAAATGCCACACACCGGCCACTCCATATGTTTCAAGATATAAATGAATGGCTTGTGTGGATTTTGACAGGGATGCCCTCCCGAGAGCACTCTGATCAAAGATGAGTAAAAACAATTTGCATCACCACATTTATAAGATTAATGGTTGACAGATTTGGCAGACAAGAGAAAAAATTGTTGGAAAATGCAAGATCATCCCAATTAGGTGCATAGAAGCATGCTAATATCACTGGAACAAATATAGTTTTCCAGCAGCAAACACACATCGCTCAGCTGAATCGGCCTGTACACTAGACACCGAACTGTATATTGTTACTAATCATGATAGCAAACCCTCTTCCTCTGTACCAATAACTGGACCGGAATACTTGCCTACATGTAGGCGGACATATCTGGGTCTCCTGGAAAGTTGAATGTCTGCTCTCAGCTGTTTCAGATCTGTGCTCACTTTTTTAAATTTCACTGGTTGGTTGATGGACTTAACATTCCAGCTCACAAAATTTACTGACAAACCATTAAACGTTTCAATGTTGCTTACACAGGCCATAGTCTGTATCACCTGAAAATCAATGCATACATTTAATCTGCCACATAACGGAAACACCATCATAATGTATATAAAGGTCTGAGAAAATAATTCCAACCCCTTTCACCTATAGGAACATGGTGATTACAATACCCATCAAAAAGAAATGTGGTGGCGAGAATATACCAGAGCGCCCACTCAGCCACATTAGTATATGCATGTTCATATATTCAATTCTATGCTTCAATCGCGACCTCGGTTGTGCTAAGAGCATCTGGTTAGATGATCTCAGTGCTCTTTTGGGGTCATACATGTTGAGGAGTTTGCTTAAATAACTGGGCGCCACATTGTTTAAAACTTTAAAAGTAAATGAATTAATCTAAAATTAATATGATATTTGACAGGGAGCCAGTGCAAATTTGCTAAAACTGGAGTGATGTGTTCATACATTCTAACACCCATGCAGCAGCATTTTGGACTAACTGCAAGCGATGGAGAGATAGATGAGTGTGAAGACCCAAATAGAGAGTTGCAGTAGTGGTGAGTAGAGGTGATGAAAGCCTGAATAAGTGTTTCTGGGTCTCTTGGAGGAAACAATGAAAGGAGATGTTGTATTTCCTAAAAATAGATCCCAAAGGTAGCATGTATAAGGAGAACAGAGTTGGACCCAAACAGACCCCTGTGGCACACCACAACACATCGGGGCAGAGGAAGAGGAGTTATTGGCCAATAGTAACAGAAAAAGACCTTGTAGTGGCGGCACTCCGTCTCTATTTCACTCTTCTTTACCACCTTTAGGAGTCAGTCCGGCAACATGCATTTGAAACGCGAGCAAGTCCAGGTACTTTTCTTGCAAAAAAGATGTTTATTGAAAATTTTAATTTACATGGCAAGACTCGGTCAAAAAACTGTTTTGCTTCCAGCTTATCCGACTCCCCAACTATGTAATTACAGTGTGCCGGAAGCCCAAAATACTAAAAAGTGCATTAGAATGTCGCACTTCTATATTCTATACCTTTAACAAAACAGTATTTTGAAATTAACTAGAAATTATATTCTTAACATCAAACATGTATATTTCTCCTCTAATCATTTTACCAGTACCAATAAAATTAACATTTAATTGGCTCTTACAGACCTCTCTGATAAATATGATTTAAACCATGAAAAAACTGAGCCTTTAAGACCAACAACGTGTTCAAGTCTTGATAAAAGAATGTTGTTATCAACTGTGTCAAATCTAAAAGGACTAAAACCACAGAACAACCTGAGTCGACGGTTAAAAGAAGATCATTAAAAACTCTTAAAAGCGCCGTCTCAGTACTGTGACACGACTTAAAACCAGACTGCAACTCTACACAAATGCCACGAGTGTCTAAAAAGATCTGAAGTTGCTTGAAAACAACTTTTTCCAAAATTGTGGACATCCAGATTTTTTGGTTTGCACAACAGCATGTTTGAAAACAGCTGGTACACAACCTGATGACAAGGAAGCATTTAATAAAAATAAAATACTAGGCCCAATAATGTGAAGAGCTTCCTTGAAAAGGCAAGAAGGAAGAATATCCTGAGGGGAATTAGACAGTCTTAAGCGATCAATTACTTCCTTTAAGGCAGAAAATGTCACAGGCTCGAACTGCTGAAAAACAGCTGAGCATTTAGAGGGTGGATCTAGGTCGAACACTGCTGTGAATTTGGAGACCTTAAATTTTTTCAATGAAGTGTTTTAAAAAGTTTTCACACAGTGCAAAGGAAGCCTCACTAGGAACATTGGCTCAGGGGTTAATCACAGAATTAAAAATATTAAAAAGAACTCGGGCCTTGTGATTGTTGGTAGAAATTACACCGGATAGGAAAGCAGATTTTGCAGCTTTAACAGTTTTCTGATTATTTGTTAAGCGGTCATGCAGGATGCCCAAAGACACCTGGAGTTTCTCCTTTTTCCATTTTCTCTCTGCACGTTGACATTCGCGTCTGAGAGTGCGGGTGGTTTCATTCAGCCAAGGTTGACGTGAAGATTTGGTGCGTTTAGTCCTTAGTGGAGCAACAGAGTCAAGGATGTTGGAGCATATTGAGTTAAAAAGGTTAGCTAGTTCAACTGATAGTTCCGCACTAGGGTTGGCATCATAGAGGAGCGAGTTAGTAAAAGTGGGGGGAAAGTGAGCAGTGGTCACTGAATTGTTCGCATCTGACGCACAGGTCGCTCGCTGTCCAACTCCACATTACACACTGCAACATTAAACATAACTGGGAAATGATCTGATATCCCACAATCCTTGATTTCCGTAATCCGATCGTTAAGTGATGACGTGACGAATCCTACTTCCGGGTCTAAAGTAGTCTGCGTTTAATATGGCTTTTGTGTTGTTAACATGTTTAATGTTTTGTATTTTCTTCTATTTAATCTCAAAAAGCCCCTAAAACAGTCAGTGATCCCTGTTGACCTCCCTCGGCTTTTATTACCACTAATCATTTATTTAAGCTCAGTTTTTAAAACCTTAGGATGTAACTACAGCCCAGCCCATGCAGCAGTATATGAATGACTAACCTCGTATTGTGGATGGATTATCTCAGTTGTTCTCCTGGCTGAAGTTTGGTCCTTTTACAGCATCCTGCCATGCGATTACATTTGTTCCTGACCACCGAGAACACTCACGTTAACTTTTATCCAGTGGAAAAAAAGTTAGCTTGTTTATATTATGCTAACATAGCTGTGTCGCTAGCGGTCACGTAGCACATCATTATATACCAGCTAGCCAAACTTCAGTAACCCTACAAACGTCACTGCTGTTTAGTTTTCTGTCTTCAATTATGCTGGAAGTGATAACAGAGCTGTACGTTTTAATTTGTTTCCAAAACCCCGCAGTCAGGACATGCTATATTGTATTTAGATATAAGCTAGTGAGCTAACTTCCTGCTAACTTCTAACTCCGTTAAATGTCATAAATTCCGTTTTCATGGATGCCTGGATGTTAAACTCAATTGTTACACCTGGTAGAGCAGAACGCTGATCATTTTATTAAAGATGAAAGACTTTAAACAGTTTTTCAACTCTCAGTAATGCCATAGTGATCGTTTGATATATGGACCTGCAGCGGAGTTTGAGCCCAGACATGGCTAGTGACGTCAGACTTTACGACCGGATACAAACATCCAGACCATATGACAACACCAGATCGAATGTATGACCTTTTTGGTGAGTTGGATCACTCACCCGCTGAGTGACAATAAAAGTGTCAATAAGGGCAAGGAAGTCCTTTACTAGTGGTCCAGTCTCACAGCATACATGGATGTTAAAATCACCAACAATTAAAACACGGTCATATCCTAACATAAGACTCCCCAATAAGTCAGCAAAATCGAGATTAAAATCCTTAACGCATTTCGGTGGACGATACACCGCAGTGCAGACAGCTGATGGAGCGCAGTTCAGTTCCAAAAGCTGCACCTCAAAGCTAGGATACGAAACAGGTGGCAGTTGCCGCCAGCGAAAATAATTTTTAAATACTGAAGCTAGCCCTGCACCTCTACCAGTGGTCTGCGGAGAGCTAAAAAGTGAACGATTTGGGGGGAAGGAGTTCTGAGAAAGAAAAAAACTCACTGGGTTGAAGCCAAGTTTCAGTCAGGAATATAAAATCCAGTCCTGACGAGATAAAAAAAAGTCATTTAGGATAAAAGTTTTGTTTGACCTGGTGTTTAGCAGGGCCATCCGAAGTGTGATCAAAGTGTTGCTAACAGGAGCACGTCCCAGTAGACGAAGGTTACTGAGATTCACGCCACCTCTGTAGAACTGCACCAATCGCCAGACAGGTGGAGGCTTCGCCGGCAGGTCCGAGGGAGCAGGAGGTCTAACAGCCCAGATCCAGCGATGCCAACTGCCAGACTGGACTGGTCCCAGACAGCACGAAAAGATGGTAGCACATCTGTAAGAGTACGATGTTTCTTCACTCAGGTAAGCCTTGATGCGTACCAGGATGCCACCTCGTTTCCCCATCTTCTTGAGCGCTTCCTGGGAGGAAGGGTAAATGGTAGGCGACGTAGGCAATCAGGAATGTCCGCCAGAAGTGTAGGACGATTTTCTGGCTTGCTTTCTAAATCAAGCGTTCTGGGTTTTAGTGGCCCAAGGTTCAAAAGAGTTTGGCGATCATAGACGAATAAAGCAGAGCCATCAGGGCAACATAGAAAAGGAAAGATAACACCCAGCAGACAGGACCCAAAAAGATGGCTCGCCGTGCACACAGGTGCCATCTTGGTTCTGGCTGTGAGGCAAATTCATTATATCTCAAGGATATAAGAAATATGATTTAAAAAAATTTAACCTGGAGCATGTAAACACAAATGTTCTAGTGTTAAAGTTACTCATCGGAGACTGGAGTAATTTTCATCTTCACGTAAGTCACAGTCTTATCAGGATCCGTAAATTTTTTATCTTCCCCTATGTGCGTGATGCGAAGTCGAGCTGGGAGGGAGTAGAAGGAGAATATCAAACCCCTCGTCAGCCATGTAGACGTCTCCTAACTTCTGTAAATGCTGCCCGGGCTTGCCACACTCGTGGTACAGTCAGGGAAAATGGTAAATCTCCGTTGAAGTGAAGTGGGCCCTGGCTGCGTATGCAGCACTGGATTTCCACACATTCTTGATAGTAATGCAGCTTGGCAACAACGACCCGGGATTTGCTGCCAGTATTCCTTAGTCCCAGGCCTCAAAGAGAGCCTGGGGCCAGAGTATCCTGGCATGTAATTAAGTAACCGATGTGTGGGAGCTGGAGCCAGGTCTCCCAGGAACACCCAGGATCCTTACGTTACCCCCCTAAAGCCCCCCCTCCATGTCTTTACATTTGCCCTTTAGATCCTGTAGTTCCTTTTTCATTTCTCACACCATATCTTGCAACATAACGGCTTCACAAGACCAGGTGGACAGGCCGCCCTCCATTTCCTTCACATTAGCACTCACCTAGACTGTGCTTCAGATTAGTGGTGTCCATCTCGCTTTTGTCCAGAGAAGGCTGGGACAGTCCACTGGACAGTCCACAGTCCCAGGAGGCCTAGCAATGGAAGGACCAGCATCCTTGTATTTACGTAGACTCATTGCTAGGTGTGTCTTGTTGGTTTTTTTAAGGAGTCGGCTTCTTGTTTGTGGCGCTGTCACTTAGTGTTTGCTGTCTCTGCAGTAGAGGATCACTTCCTGTGCCTGTTCCAGCACACAGTGGTGTTTTTGTGTAGCTCATCTGCATAGCAATTTAATTAAAACTTGCAGATAACTTCTTATGTCATAGTTTAATCTTCACGTGCTTCATCCGAAGCACACTCTTTGTCTATTCACTCGCTAATCTATAGTCACAGTATTCACTCACTGTGTCTTTAGGCATGGCCTCTTCACCAATGTTCCCTCTAATGTTTCATGTGTCTGAGCGAACACACAAACTCCCTGAGCGTCCCTTGGACCACTGTGAGCAACATTAGACGTGTGCACTGTGGTCACATATTTGGAATAAATGTAGCCTATTTGCAGCCAGGATCACTGAATTAGAGACTCGGCTTCGCACCCTTGAAAAACCCAAAGCTAGCCAGGCAGAGGTTAATAACAGATATGATTCAATGCAGAGAGGTCTGTTAACACACAGTGAGTGAGAAAGGTGACTGGAAAGGAAAAACTCAATGCATCATGGGAATCCCCCGGCAGCCTACGTCTATTGCAGCATAACTAAGAGAGGATTCAGGGTCACCTGGTCCAGCCCTAACTATATGCTTTAGCAAAAAGGAAAGTTTGAAGCCTAATCTTGAAAGTAGAGATAGTGTCTGTCTCCTGAATCCAAACTGGAAGCTGGTTCCACAGAAGAGGGGCCTGAAAACTGAAGGCTCTGCCTCCCATTCTACTTTTAAATACTCTAGGAACAACAAGTAGGCCTGCAGAGCGAAGTGCTCTAATAGGGTGATATGGTACTACAAGGTCATTAAGATAAGATGGGGCCTGATTATTTAAGACCTTAATAATAATAATGGATTGGATTTATATAGCGCTTTTCAAGGCACCCAAAGCGCTTTACAATACCACTATTCATTCACTCTCACATTCACACACTGGTGGAGGCAGCTACAGTTGTAGCCACAGCTGCCCTGGGGCAGACTGACAGAAGCCAGGCTGCCATATCGCGCCATCGGCCCCTCTGGCCAACACCAGTAGGCAAGTAGGGTAAAGTGTCTTGCCCAGGGACACAACGACCAGGACAGAGAGCCCAGGGATCGAACTGGCGACCTTCCGGTTACAGATGCGATTCCCAACCCCCTGAGCCACGGTCGCCACGGGTATGTGAGGAGCAGGATTTTGAATTGAATTCTGGATTTAACAGGAAGCCAAAACAGGAGAAATCTGCTCTCTCTTTCTAGTCCCTGTCAGTACTCTTGCTGCAGCATTTTGGATTAGCTGAAGGCTTTTCAGGGAGGTTTTAGGACTTCCTGATAATAATGAATTACAGTCGTCCAGCCTGGAAGTAATAAATGCATGAACTAGTTTTTCAGCGTCACTCTGAGACAGGATATTTCTAATTTTAGAGATGTTGTCCCTCTGTGGCAACAGTTGCCTCATTCATCCGACAATGTGTGATCTGCCGCAGACTCCGCAAAGCTCCAGAGGGTCAGAGGATGAGTGACCTACCTCCACATCGCTTAGAGCCCTCTCCTCCCTTCACACACTGCGGCATGGACTGTTTTGGTCCATTTGTGACAACAGAGGGAAGAAAACAACACAAACGGTATGGACTCTTATTTACTTGCTTTTGTTCTCGTGCCATTCACATCGAGTTCTTAGAGGACTTGTCTACTGATGCATTTATTAATGCAGTAAGATGTTTCATTTCAATCAGAGGTGCAGTTCGACACATCCAATGTGACCAGGGAACGAACTTTGTTGGTGCTCAGAATGAGTTTAAAGCAGCTTTAAATGAGCTAGACACTCAGAGACTAAATACATACTTGACTGAAAAACAATGTGACTTTGTGATGAACGCACCCCATGCAAGTCATGCAGGGGGAGTGTGGGAACGTCAGATAAAGACTGTCAGAAGTGTGCTGAATACCACTCTGTCACTGGCTCATGACAGACTCAATGATGCTTCATTACGGACGTTATTCTACGAAGCCATGGCTATAGTCAATACCAGACCCCTGACTATAGATAACTTGAACAGCCCCAACAGCCTAGAACCGCTCACGCCCAATCATCTGCTGCACATGAAATCCAATGCACCGTTGCCCCCACCTGGTGCCTTTTCAAATGAGGACCTGTACAGCAAGAAGAGGTGGCGCCGCGTGCAGTTCCTTGCAGAGCAGTTCTGGAGCCGCTGGAGACGAGAATACATTCACAACATCATTTCAAGGCAAAAGTGGCACTCACCAAAGAGGAATCTAAAAGTAGGTGATGTTGTGTTGGAAATGGATGAACTGGCACCCAGAGGGGAATGGAGACTTGCAAGAGTTGTAGAGACTGTCAGTGGAAAAGATGGACTTGTGCGAAGGGTAAAGATCTCACTTGGAGAAAAGAGACTCAATAATAAAGGTCAACGCTCTACTAAACTATCAGTTGTTGAGCGTCCAGTACAAAAACTTGTATTGTTGTTAGAAAGTTCCTAAGGTAACTCCTACATGGGTTATTTTGTTTGGGAAAATTATTCATTTTGGTTCTTATGTAAACCGATTATTCGTAATTTTGGTGGGAGTGTAAATAACCCTGAATGCCTTTCCTTGCACCTTATTTTGGCACTCATTCCTGTTTTCTACTACCAACTTCCTGTCCGTGTGTAGAAGCTTTTATTTTGATGGGACGATCTCCTGAAAAACTGTTTTTGGCGCAGTTTTCAGCAGCAGTTGCGGGAGTTTAGAAAAGTGATGGCTTAACGGAGCCTATGGTGATTTCTTTTGTCATTAGCAGCCCCCTTGATGGAGGCACAAGGTATGGTTATGATGTAAATAAGGAGACGTTTAGATGTTTTTGTGACAGTCGCTACATTTGTTAAATGTTACGTTGAAACGAACTTCATGTTATAAGGTTTACGATTGTAAGAGTGTGGATTATGTTGCTTACACGCTGTTTCTATGTATACATCCCGAGCTCTTACGGTGAGATTGATGGTTTACTGCCATTAAACCTTCAAAACGTCATCAGTAAAGTGTCATCCTTCATTCGGGGGGGTCCGCTACAATATGACTATCCAGAGTTGGGACCAGGAAACAGAGTTGAGTCTTACACGCCTCTCGGCAGCGTCTCTCCTCCTGATACCCCCCCCCCCCCCCCCCCAAAAAAAAAACCCATCTCCATAGAGACTGTGCCAGCTCCCAAACAGACAAAAAAACGAACTAAAAACCAGCAAAAAAACACTTAAACATAAAAAATCACAAAGAATGAGAAAAGAGAACACTATAGAAAAATCTCACAGATGTAACATGGTCTACATTGATATTTATTTAGTCTCTTTCTCCAATTGAGCTTTCTGAGTTAACTTCAGTAATTACTATCTCCAAACAAACCACAAGACTGCTCAAAGAAGTCCTGCCATTTATTAATGCTTTAATCTTAAATATGATCAACCTATCTCCAATAATCGTCTATGTACCACAAACCTTCAAGCTGGCAGGAATTAAACCTTTACTTAAAAATCCATCACTTGATCCAGCAGTCTTAGCTAATTATAGGACAAGCTGTAACCTCCCTTTTACCTAAAAAATCCTTGAAAGAGTAGTTGTCAAACAACTAACAGATCATCTGCAGAGGCTTATTTGAAGTTTCAGTCAGGTTTCAGAGCTCAGCACAGAAACAGCTTTAGTGAAGGTTACAAATGATCTTCTTATGGCCTCTGACAGTGGACTCAGATGGCCACTCCTCCCTCCTGGCTCTGCCAGCGATATCTTCCTTTTAAAAGAGAGTTTTTCCTTCCCACTGTCGCCAAAGTGCTTAATAGGGGGTCATATGATTTTTGGGGTTTTTCTCTGTATATATTATTGTAGGTTCTACCTTACAATATAAAGTGCCTTGAGGCGACTGCTGTTGTGACAGTCCAGTATGCTGAGATATGCAAGAAAAAACAATTTAAAAAAAAGTCAAGCTAAGCTAAATGGAAGCTCAATTGCCATCCATGCCACACCCTTGAGTGCAACTTGATGTTGTTATTCTTTTTATTCGGTACTGCTTCACAATTGGATCTTTTCTATGGAAACGTGTGAAGAAAATTGAATTAGTAGTTTGATCATTTATCTATTGCCTTCCTGAATACAGCTGTTCAATACAGGTGTTCATTTTTTAAATGATTCCTTTCAGGGTGAATTTAAAACAAAGGGGATTATTTTGAGCCTGGCTACTTTGTGATTAACAGTGTTGTAGGCCTCTCATTCAGATCCACACATCCCTCAGCAGCCTGGACGGAAAATGTAAGACAACAACGGGAAAAAAAATACTTCATACTCAAGGATGCAAAACTGTAGTCTACAACAGGCAAGTGTACAAGCTGCTACTTCCGTCTTTTATGTACAGTTTGTTTCCACACTTGCTCCACCTTGTCTTGACGCATGATCAATCATCCAGGTAAGGAAATCCCAAAAAGTTGATTCTGTTCATCTGAACTAATGTTTTCAGTGGGACAAATGTTTCCTCATGCATCCAAGTGACTTCTTCAGTCTCAGCTGACTGCAGGTTTCCAACCTTATAAACAGCACATTTGCATAATGATTGAAACTAGCACTGGTGAACAGTGGGCTGTGAGGGGGCCTCACAGCCCACTGTTCAGTCAAGTTCAATCAAGTGAACACGGTCACCAACCACTGGGTTTGTTTCTTATTCCCTCAAGAAATGCTTGTGATGTTTTCCCTACTTCCATTACTTTGTTCTTGTAGAACAAACACGCACCAGGAAGGCTGAGAACACATGCTCCTTCTATTTCCTTTTCTGTTCCTATGTTCAACAATGTTTTTTCCTCTGATAAGGAAGTCATCTCAAAAGTAAAATGATCTACTTGCAGTTCCTACAAGATCTCAGTCTTTGCAAAGTCTTATAACCTCACTACTGCAGAGGAGACACAGCAGCGTATGTAACTGACCATGTGATATGAGTTTATGGGTGCAGTGATTATTTCTGAACTTGTTGATGCTATAATGATGAAGATCGTTTTCATTTCTAATAAGTGTTGTAGAACTTATTAGTGTGGCTGTAGTCTAACCTCAGATGCCCCAAATCCTCCACACCTCTCCTTGCCATCTCAGTCTGTTTTAAAGTTTGCTACTAGCTAAAGCAAGTCTACCAAAGTCGGTATCTTTAAAGGAAAATAGCAGTTGTGTGTTTGTTTCACGTCAGGTAAAGTCAAATGCAGTTCCAGGATGAATAGTATTTTTCAGTGCTTTTAGAGTATAGTTACCAAAATGAAAAGGCAGTGGATGGGTGAAGACATGCAAGTGATCAGAGTAGCTCAACGTGCTGATTACAAAAGGGTTAAGTGATCTGTGTATATACCCTCTCCCTGGTTCACAGGGAGTTTTGTAACATATTTTTCACAATCACATGTTGATGGTTCATAGCCTGATTGATTACTTGACATATTTATTGCCCATCTTTTACTTTTGTTATGATGACATCTGCCATGCTCCTCTCTGCCTTCTTTCTGTCCTCCTCTCCTTTCACTCCTTTCTCCTTTCAACATGTGCATGTGTATTTGGCTGGGAGTACTAACTCTGCTTACTACTCCCCAGTTTCATCTACCATCTCCAGTCATAAGTATCCTGGTTAGGCTGGATTGTGGAGTTTCTCCGTACTGACCTGCACCTCTCTCTGCGGTGGCTGATGCTTAGGAGGTAGAGCAGGACATCACTAATCAGAAGTTTGGTGGTTCGAATCCTGGCTACTCTAGTCTGCTATGCTGAATATCCTAAGGCGAGATACTAACCCCAAGTTATTCTCTGTGCATCCATCAGAGTGTGTGAATGTTAAAAGCATGGGGGGGTACTTGTATGAATACAACTTGTTGAAAAGAAAACGCCTTTAAGACAAAGTGTGATTTCTACATCCTTACTCTTATAGCATAAGGTTTGGTCACTGAGCTGCAGCATTAACTTGTATTCTAACAAGATTAAAATATATTTGTCCTGGAGATTAGCATATTTAAGACCTTCTCTCGCTCTCGCTCTCTCTTTGGCTTCTGGGGCAGCTGCAGCAGGCTTTGATCAGTGTAGCACGGCGAGGCCCAGGCTTGGCCTGACCATCCGAGGCCTGAGTGTGAAATTAGTCTGATGTCATCCCCCATTCTCAGCCTTTACTATCTTTAAGCAGCCGTAATTATATTTCCGCCCAAAGCCCCCATCCCCGTCATTCCATATTCCAAGTTTGAGTAGGAAACGTTTAGAGAACTATGGCTAAATTACTCAGTGGGGGAAGGGGCACTGGATGAGTGCTCCTTTGTGTGACAAAGACACAGGGGACATCAAGACTTTGTGACATGTACTTTTCCTTTCAGTCTGCCCTTTGGCTCTGCCTGTTGGAGGGGTTAGGTTTATGATAAGGGGATAAATAAGATTCATATTTTTTACACATTATTTTTCTCTTGATATATCTATGTTTCTTTTAGCCAGATTTAGTCAAATATAACTCAACAAGCACTTGTTGTTATTATTAGAGGGGGGTGTGATTTTGAAAAACGATGTGCCCAATCTGAGCCCAACTGGTGTTTTGTTTTTGGACTTTTGTGCTAACCATAAAACACCAGTTTGTCCATAAAACACCATGTTTGGTATTCAACCAACTGATTTTGTACCTGTATCATCAGATCTGAGCCTGTGAAAGGCGAGGAGCAGAGCTGTCAGCTGATCACCACCTGGTGGTGATTTGGATCAGGTGGCAGATGAAAATGCTAGACAGGCCTTGTGTACCAATTCAATTCAGTCCAATTTTGTTTATTTATAAAGCACCAAATCACAACAACAGTCGCCTCAAGGTGCTTTATATTGTAAGGTTGACCCTACAATAATACATGCAGAGGAAAAACCAACAATCATATGACCCTCTATGAACAAGCACTTTGGCAACAGTGGGAAGGAAAAACTCCCTTTTAACTTTTAACAGGAAGAAACCTCCGACAGAACCAGGCTCAGGGAGGGGCGGGGCCATCTGCTGCGACTGGTTGGGATGAGAGAAGGAAGACAGGATAAAAGACATGCTGTGGAAGAGAGACAGAGATTAATAACAGATATGATTCAATGCAGAGAGGTCTGTTAACACATAGACCCAAACATATAGTGAGAATGTGCTGGGGACATCTGGCAGAGGCCCTGGTCTATGACATTTTCAGTGGCATCTCACTAATTTAACTCTCTTTTTGCCAGGCTGACAAAAAGTCAGAATTCTGTTGAGCTAACGTTAACTATTCAGTTCAATTCAATAAAACTTTATTGATCCTGAAGGTTGACCCCGAAGGAAATTGGGTTAAGGCTGCCTACCTTTGCCAGCGCCATCTTACCCTTCCGACCATACATACATTACACAACATCACATGGGGTAGACAGGTCAGAGAGGTATATGCACAACAGGAGGAAAGACGAGGAGAAAAAAGAACTCCCCCCAGACTGAGCTCCAACAGGAAGATCAGTTTGAGAACAGAAAAGTGAGTGTAGGTCTGTGTCAGTGTACATGCGTATGTGTGTGTGTTCCGTGTTCAACCGAGATAAAGTGTCACTTCACCCGGTTAAGCAAAAGTCAACAATCTTCGGTCGACTCGGGTGGCCTTGAAGGAGGGGGAAGAGAGTCACAGTCTTGTTATCTAAAGGAGAATTGTTATTCCCGTCAACTTTTGCCTTGAGCATCCAGCTGGCGCCAGGGGGGCCGCATGAGATAAAAATGATAGTTGTTTTGGTTAGTGCGAACAAACTGCTTCCAATTTTACAGTTGGTCTAATGTCCGTCACTGGTCACAGGTCTCTCAATTCCCGTTGTTCTTCTTCAAGGTCTTATCCATATTACAGAGCCAGGAGCTTCTCCAAGACCGTATCCATATGGTGTTCCAAAAAACACAGTCTGAGTACTCACAGCCCTGCCCATCGTCTATCATGTTGGCCAGCCTTGTGGGATTTTGAACAGCTGTAGCTGCTTCTTGTTCTTCGATAAGCCAGGTCCAAGCCAGCTCCAATCAGCCAGAACTCTGTTATCTACCTAATTGGTAGATCTCATTCAATGTCCTCCATCGAGAGTGTCGCCAGACACACGACGCAACCGACCATCGAGTATCCAGCAGCAAACATCTCCGCAGGACAGTCGGGCTCTCCCAAGCCCAGGAGTTGTCAGTTTCGTTAAGGGACTAGTTGATCAAATCCATAATTCTTCTTTAGGTTTTTAGAGAACAAGTCTGGGAGACTCTCTTAGGGTTAGAGAATAAGCGAGACTATACAATAGACATGAGAAGCCAAGCAGGAAAGATAAGGGATAGGGGGAAAGTGTGACTGCCTCCAGAGCCAAGCTGGTGAGTAGCCCAGTAATAACTTTGTAATAACTTTCTTCACAAATAAATTATTTAAGACTCTTTTTCTCCAGTTGTTGCTTCTGAGAGAAGTCCTAAATATGATCGACCCATCCCTATTAATGGACCTTGTACCACAGGCCTTCAAGCTGGCAGGAGTTAAACCACTACTTTAAAAAAAATCACATGACCCAGCTGGCTTAGCTAATTAATGACCGATCTCCAACCTTAGTTTTTTCTAAACATTTCTTGCAAAAGTAGCTAACTAATCATGTGCAGGTTTATTTGAAGAGTTTCAGTGAAGTATCAGAACTAAGCACAGTACAAAAACAGCTTTAGTGACGATTACAAATGATCTTCTTATGACTCTGACATAAAAAGATTAAGACCAGCACAAACTCATCTCCGTGCTGGTCCTCCTAGACCTCCTACTGCAGATTCTGTTGACCATAAAATTTTATTTTAGTGATTAGAGCGTGCAGTTACTGTTACAGGTACTGTGCTGCAGTGGTTTCAATCATATCTATTGAATGGAGTTAATTTTGTTCAGTGAACTCATCTCCATATGTGTCCTGTTAGACCTCAGTTCAGCAATACCACAGATAAGTGTGTTTATGCATGCTCAATCTTCCAGGTAAGGAAATCATGACCCTGATGAAGGCCACAAGCCGAAACGCGTTGGTCAATTATTAAAGTTGTTCATCTTCCCTCAAGTGTTGCTGGAGTTCCTGCTTTGTGAATTCTTTCATCCTCTCCATGCACCTTGGAAGCAGGTGAAGTTGTGCCAGAAAGGTTTTGCTGCGAGGTAAGGAAATCCCAAAAAGTTGATTCCATTTATCTGGACGTAGCATTTTCAGTGGGAGAAATTTGAATGATGACTGAAACAAGCACCACTCACTAACAATGAGCCGTGAGGCCAGTTTCATGATTATATGATTATTTCTTATTCTCTGGTGCTTTGATTATGATTATGTCTTATTCTTGGTGAGGGATTAGTTCTTCTGTTCATGGTATTTCTCTGGATTATGAGTCAAATGCTGTTTACTTTGTGATACTGTGTTTATTATTGTATTAGTAGGTTTTGTTCAGTGTCAAGTCCGCCTTTCTGTCTAGCCCAGGTCTTGGTAAAGTGTGGTTTCCTGTTTTATTGTGAAGGTCTGTGTCTTATGTTAGTGTGTCCAGCTTCGCTCTCCCTGTCTCGTCAGCCCTGATCTCTCCCAGCTGTGTCTCCCTCCTGTCTTCCATTCCCTGATTACCTCCCTGTGTATATTAGCCCTGTGTTGCCTTTGCTCAGTGTCGCGTTGTCCCCTCAGATCCTGCCTGTGTGTTCCAGTTAGTGGTTTCATGTTTGGTGCCAGCAATAAAGCTGAAGTTTTCAGTTACATTTACGTCTCTGAGTCCTGCACTTGGATCCACATCTCCACCTGCCCGCACACAGAGCCCTGACACATGATCATTATGAAAAGCATCACGATCACTGATCAATGGCTATGAGTAGCATTTACAGAGAGTTGGGGAATGGCTGCAATCACAGCATAGTAAGATGGTGAAAGATGTACCCTTAGGCCCCCTCCTCGATTCAGAGATGGTCTTTCCCTTTTCACGTAAATGGCCTCCTTGACTCCGCGCTCAGACCAGCGTTCCTCCCTGTCCAGGATGTTACATCCTCATCACTGAAAGAGTGTCCACTGGCCTGTAGGTGTAAATAGACTGCAGAGTCCTGGCTCAACCCAACCTGGTTTCATCTCATCTTAAAATCCTCGTAGTACCATATCACCCGAGTAGAGCACTTCGCTCTTAGACTGTTGGTTCACTCGTGGTTCCTTGGATATTCAAAAGTAGAATAGGAGGTGAGCCTTCAGCTTTCGGGTTCCTCTTCTGTGGAACCAGCTTCCAGCTTGGATTCAAAAGACAGACACCCTCTCTGCTTTTAGGATAGGGCTTAAAACTTTCCCTTTTCATTTAGCATACAGGGTGGGGTTCAGATCCCCACCCGACTTACATCTACCCCGGATATAGATGTAAATCGAGAGTTTCCCTTTAAGCTCTGCTATCTCTTCACCATGTACAGCGTCCACATTGTTGCAGCCGCAGCACCAATCCGTCTGTTAAATTCCCGCTCCCATCTCCCTGAGATACTTAAATTAAGACTGACCTTGTGCAAGAGAATAATGCAAATTGAATTAATTAATAATATGTATACTATAAATTTAAGAAAAACAGTTGCAACACGGTATAATATAGAAATATATGTGTAGAATATTATGCCTGACTAAGGTGTGTTCACAGGAAGTGTTATTGTAAAGTTTCACCAAGAATGGTTTGAATGAATTCCTGAAGCATTCTTTACGGCAGCAGGTACACATTAGTCTGAGGGAGAACTAGCTCTGCTGCCTCAGTGGAGTGTGTATGATGGGCTGTCCATGACGGAGAACCATTGTTTCATGACCATACTTCTGCAGAAAGTATGGTCTGCTCATCCCCTTATTAGACAAAGCGATTCTGGAAAGCCTCGGACGACTCAGGAGCAGGGAGACTATATTCAGTGGGGATGGAATGCTGCTGACCTCAACTTTGGATATAGCCAGGAGGTGGAAGGAATACACTGAAGACCTCCTTAATCCTACTGTCACGCCTTCCATAATGGAAGCGGATCCTGGGGATGAGGGGGACCCTTGCCTATCACTGGGGGTTAGGTCACTGATGCAGTTAAACAAATGCTCAAGAAGGGGTGTGTGCTCCAACTGTAGGGGGATCGCAATCATCAGCAAAAACTTTTGTGCCAGGCTACCAAAGAAGAGAGTTGAACTTGAAAGTTGATTCAGAAGCAAAAATGTGGTTTTTGTCTCTCAGAATAGCTTACTTATTTCAGCACCACATGGTGGCCCAGTACACACCAGTTTACGGCATGTAACAACACTTTACAACAACAAAATATATTAACAAATCAGGATGAATCAATGGAGCATAACATCTTAAATTCCAACAGAAATTTACATAATGAAGATCAAAAATGACAAACAATGCAAATTCAATTCAGTCTAATTCAGTTTTATTTATATAGCATCAAATCACAACAACAGTTGCTTTATGTTGTAGACCATACAATAATATAGACTCTAAAATAATACATAGACCAGTAAATCAAAGCAATTACCAAAATGAAATATTTGCCCAAAATGACAGTCAAACAATACTTTAAAACCACTTGTTTTATAAAGCTGAACTAATTGTTCACAAATGAGTAGCATGGTAACATAATGGCATTTCAGTGTTACACACTGCAATTTTTATGTAAACTGAAAGAGCAACAAAAATGATCTAAAAGGAGAACAACCATTCAGTGGCATTCATAACACTGTTTTCTATTTTTTTAAAAACATAAAGAACATAACAAAATATTTTAATATGGTTTAATATACTGAAGTGAAATACTGGCCTGTGTTCTCTATGACTACAGTATAGTACTCTTGTTTACTTTGTTTGTTTGTTTTTAATGAAAGCCCCGGGCCTTTATGTCATTAAGAAATTACTACAGAAATTTCTGCATTTTAAGTAATTAGTGAGTGTCATGTAGACACTTGGGTCAAGTGATGGCTTTTTAAGTAATGGTTTAATCACTGCCAGCTGGAAGGCTTGTGGTACATTAATAGGGATCGATCATATTTAAGATTTAGGCATTCATTTATAGCAGAACTTTGAGCAGCCTTGTAGGAATAGAGTCGAAATAAATGTCAGAAGAACTAAAGCAGCTGTTCGTCTGTGAGATGGTTATGAATAATTTCTCAAATAATGGTTACAGTTTTTTTGTCAGAGCTCTAACTTTGTCGGTCTGGCTACAGCGCTGACATGAAATCTGGGGTCGATCTTTTTTTTCCAGTTAATAACAAATAATAAGGTGTCCTACCTTTACAGAGGGCTTTTTTGTAGAGCAACAAACTCTTTTTCAAGGCTAAGTGAAGATCTATTTCAGTGGCCGGCTTTAATTTGCACAATTGTAAGTTATACTAGGGAGTTAAGTACTTCTGATTTGACGTTGTCTTTTTCAGCAGAGTCCAAGTGTCCAAGGTCAAGCGATGTGAGAAATGCACTGACTATGAACTATTAACAAGATAACCTTTGTGGGAATTGAGTTTCGGTGGCTTCTCTGCACAGTGTTGGGATATGGCATTGAAGAAGATAACAGTGAAGGAACTATATCCTTAAACTTAGTTACAACACTTTGGGAAAGACAACTACTGGAATGAAATGTATTTTTCATTTTCTCAATTCAATTCAATTCAGTAGTGACCTTAAGGTTCTAAATGCTTAAATGTTCAGTTTCTTTGCCGTATGTCGAGCACCAGAGTGTAAATCGAATGGTGGGTGGGCTCATTTATATTTTGAGAGAAAGCACGCGAGTCTAATAACAGATTAAATGCATGTTTGATGCTGTCAATTTAAGCATCTACATGAATGCTAAAATCACTCGTTATAATAATTTTATCTGAACTGAGCAGAAAATCAGATAAAAAGTTTGAGAATTCACATAGAAACTGTGCTTAAAGGCCAGAAAGATTAAAAAACAACAAATCAAAGCATGGAAAGGTGAAAAGTCAGGTTTTCAAATGAATTCAGTTCAGTTTTCAAATTCAAATTCAAATTTTATTTGTCACGTACACAGTCATACACAGTACGATATGTAGTGAAATGCTTGGACAACTGCTCGTGACCTAAAGAAAACAAAAAAGGAAAAGGCTATGAATAAGATAGGAAATAAATATGAAAAATTAAAAAGGGTAAATTTAACTAGGAAGGAATAAAATATAAATTAAGGTTAAAAATGAAATAACTGTACAACACAAATTAGAATGAAGGGTAAATTTAACTGGGAAGAATAAGATAAAATATATAAATTAAAGTTGAAAATAAAATAACTGTACAACAAAATACACAATATAGAACTATATAAGAATGTATGAAGAAATCTAAATATAAATAAATATATACACAATAACAGCAGCTGTACAAGTATTAACCGGAAATGAAGAATATAGTGACCAGTGTTGTGCAAAACCAAAGTCCAGAAAGTCCAGTGTGTGTGTAAGAACCATATGTGTGGGTCAGTACTGTGTGGTGGTGTGATTGAGAGACCGTATCGCCTGCAGGAAGAAGCTCCTCCTCAGTCTCTCTGTGTTGGTCTTCAGGGAGCGGAATCGCTTTCCTGACCTCAGCAGAGAGAACAGTCTGTTGTTGGGATGGCTGAGGTCCTTCACGATCTTCCTGGCCTTGGTCCAGCACCGCCTGCTGTAGATTGAGTGCAGGTCAGGGAGCTCGGAGCGGATGGTGCGCTCAGCTGACCGCACAACCCTCTGTAGAGCTCGTCTGTCCTGCATGGTGCTGTTCCCGAACCAGGTTAAGATGTTTCCCGCCAGGATGCTCTCTATGGTGCACGAGTAAAAGTTCCTGAGCACCTTGGAGGGCAGTTGGAAGTCTCTCAAGCGTCTGAGGTGGTAGAGACGCTGTCGGGCCTTTTTCACCACGGTGTTGATGTGACAGGACCATGACAGGTCCTGCGTGATGTGAACTCCGAGGTATTTGAAGCTGTCCACTCTCTCCACTGGGCACTCGTTGATGACGGGGGTCTGGTAGTTCCTCTCCTGCTTAGTGCTGAAGTCCACTATCAGCTCCTTTGTCTTACTGACGTTTAGAAGGAGGTTGTTCCTCTGGCACCAGTTCTCCAGATTCCTAATCTCCTTCAGGTAGGCCGTCTCGTTGTTATCAGAGATCAGGCCCACCACGACGGTGTCGTCAGCAAACTTGATGATGGTGGTGGAGCTGGTAGTGGCCACACAGTCATATGTGTACAAAGAGTACAGCAGGGGGCTCAGAACACACCCCTGGGGGGCTCCAGTGCTGAGAGTGGTGGAGGCTGAGACATGTCCGCCCATCCTTACTGCCTGTGGTCTGCCAGTTAGGAAGTTGGAGATCCACAGACACATAGATGAGCTGAGTCCCAGATGCTCCAGCTTGGTGGTGAGTGTGGAGGGAATTATGGTGTTAAATGCAGAGCTGTAGTCTATGAAGAGCATTTTAACATAATTCCCCCTTCTAGTGTCCAAGTGAGTGAGTGATGTGTGGAGGAGATGAGAGATGGCATCGTCTGTGGAACGATTTGGACGGTAAGCGAACTGTAGTGGGTCCAGTGTGTCTGGTAGTGAAGAAATGATGAAGTCTCTGACCAGGCGTTCAAAGCACTTCATCACTACTGAGGTGAGGGCTACAGGGCGATAGTCATTGAGAGAAGCAGGGTGGGGTTTCTTCGGGACAGGAACAATGATGGACTCTTTGAAGCATGTGGGGATCACCGACTGAGATAAAGAGATGTTGAATATCTCAGTGAACACAGGAGCTAGCTGGTATGCGCAGTCTCTGAGGATACGACCTGGGATGCCGTCTGGTCCTGCTGCTTTCCTGGTGTTCACTCTCTTGAAGGCTCTCCTTACTTCATGCTCGGAGATGACGAGCACGTTTCCGGTGCTGGCAGTATCTTCCTGTCTGCAGCCGTTAGCGCCGCTAACACTAGCATTGTTGGAGTCCTTAGCTGCAGCCTCGAAGCGAGCATAGAAAGTGTTCAGCTCGTCTGCCAGAGTCACGGCCGCGTTCGTCATACCGGTTGTTGGTGCTTTATAGTCCGTTATTGTCCTTAGTCCCCGCCACAGGCTCCTAGAGTCACTCTGTTGGAGTTGTGACTCTAGTTTCCTCCCGTAGCGCTGCTTCGCCTCTTTCACCGCCCTCCGCACGTTATATGACGCGGCTTTGTTTTAGTTGTATTTATACAGTGTTACAACATTAGTCACCTCAAGGAGCTTTATATTGTAGGATACCCTCTGCAATAATACAGAGAAAATCCCAACAATCAAACAACCCCCTTTGAGCAAGCTCTAGGCCACAGTGAGAAAGAAAAACTCCCTTTTAACAGGAAGAAACCTCAGGAAGTGGCAGCCATCTGCTGCGAGTGGTTGGAGGGTGACGAATTAAAACTCTGTCTGGGTTGTTGGTTGATTAACAAGCTGGAGTGAAGGATTGTTGCCACCTCTGACACAGTCTAACACCCACAGGATGACAGCATGAGAATAGCTGCAATTTATAGTTTGTAGAATTGATGTTTTTATGAGTTTTTGTATTCAAATGTTTTTGTATTCATGCATCTCATCACCCTGTTAATATAGAAACACAATCTAAGCTCAGGATAAAAAACCCTTAAGCTCTAAAATCTCCCAGCATGGTCCAATAGAGGGTCCAGTGTTACCTGCCGAGGTGTGAAAAAAGTCATCTGTCCCTAAACCCAGCCAAGTGCTTTTGGTGCCTTAACATAACCAAGCTACAATTTAAAATGGAAAGTTAAACTCATTGTGTTTAATCACATATAAATAAGAATACATGATCAAAGATATGATAAAAACATGTTAGTGTCCCTGCAAAGATGTCCTGGCTACACCTTTGCCACCTGCTGCTTTTTGCATGGACACCAAAAGCATTTTGGTTCTATGGCCAATATGCTCCCAACCCTCAACCTCCTGCACCCCCAGCTCCTTTTGACTGACATCCCCAGACTTTGCATCAAAACCCAACTCACAACAAGCCCCCCCCCCCCCCCCACCCCATCCCCCCTCCACCCCCCACCCCCAAGTCAAGACTAGCTCTGCTCATCAAGTCAGAGACCGTTGGGCGTTACTTCCACATACAAGCCAGCTAAGAAAGGAAATGCAGATGAAGGCTTCTGCAGCCATTCAGAAACCCCAGGTCGCTGTTGCTGCTGCTGCCAGTGAACGCGCCTCAGACAAATCTCTGGCTTTTGGTTAATGGATCTCCCTCTGCTCTCCACATTTCATTCTGCTTCTGTTTGATTTTTCTTACCATGCACCGATGTTCAGGTAAACTGCCCTCAGACATAAACGTGTTTGTAAGATTTCAGTGATGCTATCAGGGTACTCTTTGGGCTCTGAATTTGCAGATAATTTTGGCTGTTGCTTTTCTACTGGTTTACCCTAATTTGTACAACACAGGAACGCTTGGTTTGTACTGATACATAATACTTAGATATGGATTGAAATGAATAATCTCTGGAAGCATTTTCTTGTGAATGAAAAGTCAAATTAACAACAGTTATTATTCAGAATTACGCTCCTTATTTGAGACTGGCTTATTTTTCAACGTGTGTCTTGCAAAAGGACAATCTATAACTGAATGATTTGCTGGATATTGCACTCTATAGATGGTTTCTAGTTTTAGCTGAAATAATGACCTTTTTATTCTCATATCATTCGTCTGTCTCTTGTCAGTCTCTTCTGCTCTTGTTTCAAATTGAATTTCAAGTAGTGTTGGTGTGCAAATTGCAAATGATCCTGAATTAAACATTATAATGAAAATGTGAGGGAAACCATGTAGATGCAGCTATGCAGCGGTCCTGAAGATCAAAGAATAAAGACGGTCAACTAATCTGGTTCAGATTTTCCCACATTAAGGAGTTTTGGGTGCAAGCCTGGCAGATATGTCGCTGTTAGTGTTGTCAGGCACCATATAGGGTGAGGCTTTTGGAAGTGACTGCATGTCTCGGTTCCTGCCCAAACTGCAGCTGAGGGAATTTGAAATTGTGCTCATGGTGAACACACTGTGTTGCATTCTGTCACACGTGGTCACAACTGAAATACGGAAACTGAGTGTAAATGATTTCTTTATGTGTGTGTGTGTCTGTAAATAAAATTATATGTGTGCGATGAATAGTTTCTTGGGTGTGTTCATGATTTCCATCAGTTTAAAGCCATAAGGGCTACTGCACCAATGATGTGATTGGAGATGAGAGTTTTTGAAACTGTTCTGTCACATGGGCCAATTTTGTATCCCAAAAATGCCTAGGTTAATAATCATGGATAGTTTCTTTCCAACTACACTGACGTGCTCCATATGGGTTATGTCAAATATGGAACTGTTTTTTATTTTAAAATAAAAGTCTCAAATAAATTTACAAATATTAAATCTCTCCATGATGAAGATACCCCTCTGCCCTCTTAATTTTTATCCGGACCCTAGCCCATGGCCTTAAATGTCATTCTACTGAGGGCTGCTGTGTGAAAAGCTTGCAATCATCGGGTCAACAAACTCAAAATTAAAATAATACACTTTTAGGAGGTTTAGAAGGTTTTTTTTTAAAGATGCCCTTTGGAAATGTATGGAAAACACCTGGAGATACATTTTAAAGGAACAGAAAAGTAACTTCTTCAGATTAGCTTTCTTTTTTAATGCTCTTTGTAATAAAAGTGGACCACAACTATCAGCTAAAATCGAAATTGTGATAAAGAGCTTTTGGCGATGATTGTATCTGACATGCTGTGGCTGAACTTCACAGCCTGAACAGGACCTGTGCAGTAAGTGGAGCAGATTACGGTAAAATGCAAACATTTTACGAAATGAACACCTGGGTTTTGAGTAGAGGTGCAGACGTGTTGAGCGCGTAACTTTGTGTGCAGACCGCAGGTGTCCTCCCTGTTGCGCTCTCATTATGTCATCCTAATCAGTATCAACACATTTCATTTTTTTAAAGTTACTTTTTTCCTTTTTTTTTCTTCTTTTGTCTTTTTGATGAATTTCGTGTTGTGAAATAAAAATATCTTAAAAGTCAAGTCTGCATTGTTGTCGTTTATTTACAATGACACCATTATAATATAAATTATTTACACGTTGTATATAAAAGAGAACCTCGGATGAGAGGGGAAAACACTAATATTTCATCTTTAAAAATATCGATTTCAAAAAGTCCCATTTGCCATATAGAAAACAGCCGCTCTCTTAACACCGTAATACTTTAAGGCAGAAACGTTTCCAGGTGCCTAACTCAATCCCAGAAAACATGACTGAGGCTTTAACATAAAATAAAGAAGTCCAAACATTCACTGCATCGTAACAATACGATTTGGTTCGGAGCCGGCAAACGTGTTCAAACAGAAAAATGATTGCAGGAAAAATAAGTTATGTAAACACCTGCGCGCGGGTGGATGTTTATTGCATTTAAAATAAGAGTACAAAGTATCTTCGTTAACAACAACAGGAAGTGTGTTCTTGAACATTCTCGGGTTGCCTGGAGGCCTCAGGATGATGCGGTTTGATATGAATGGAAATTTTAGCTATGGTCTACTGGCTTTTTAAGGCGATAGTTTATTTTTCGAAATGTCGTTGGCTTTCGGGAGAAAGTTAAAATAATAATAATAATAATAATAATAATAATAATAATAATAATAATAATAATAATAATAATAATAATAATAGCTAAAATCAGAAAATTCAAAGCCGGTTGTGTTAAGTTGTGTGCGCATCTACTGGCAGATATCTGAGAGCAATTTTGCTGCTAAACACTGGTCACCAGATTTAAAGCACACCTTTAACTCCAGACATACCGTGAGGTCTCACATTCCGCATCCGGGCGCAGTGCGGCACCTGAAGGCCGCACAGGGCTGCTTCCACCACAACAAGCAGACCCGCAGGTCAACATTCAATACAGTCCAGCGGCATGACACAGCAAGAACAAAGAGGAAGCAAGAGGCGCTGCAGAAATGAGCCCCGTGGTCAGAAAGTACAGTAAGACAGGGAGAACACAGCGGACCGTTTGTCCACGCCACAGTTCCCGGAATGCAACAGAAAGAAATCTTTGGATATTAGCTCAGAGTTTTCAGACAGGGCTGCAGTGCGCGTGATGCTTGATCGCGTGATCACCTGCTCTCGAGCCCGTCGTGGTTTCGGCTGCAGCTGGAGCCATTTTCCTCCTCTGCAGGCCCACAATATCTAAGTTCTATCCACTCTGCTTTTTCTGTGCGGGCAGTTAGGCCACACTGCAGCGCGATCACTGTCACACATGGTTTGTTAGTTTTTATTTATTTTTAATTCCACGATTCGAAATCTCTTGTGGGCACGATGTAGCAGGCACGCAGGTAGGATGTGTCACATGACGCTGACACCTACTAAACCAGGAACATGGCTCCTCAGCTGTTGTCCGAACACCTTTGACCCTGTTTGTTCCGGGTTTCCATCGAGTGGAATCCCCGGCCTGCAGTCAGGTCACAGTAACAGAGGTCTGCCAGGAACCAGCGACTTTAAACTAATTCAAGCTGCGGAGTACACTTAACTGTTTTAAAAGTAGTTCTTAAAGTCGTTTATTTATTTTTATTCTACCTAAAGATATGTTATCCCATACTTCGATGAGACTGGAATTTATTATATGTCTTCTCGGTCAATTTTAACAGAGCAGCATTAGTATTAATTGTTCGCCATGTCCGCAGATATTTCCGTTGGACCCTGAATGCCACATTGGTCGCGGTTTCAGGCTGCAGCGAGTGAAAACGGTGGAGATTCCGGCTGTGACATGAATGCGGCTCCATCTTGACTTGAGCTGGGCCTCGTCATATCTACAGCCCTGAGTACACAGTATACAGCCGTAATATCTCTGTCACAAACAGAGAGGTGTGTGTGTGTGTGTGTGTGTGTGTGTGTGTGTGTGTGTGTGTGTGTGTGTGTGTGTGTGTGTGTGTGTGTGTGTGTGTGTGTGTGTGTGTGTGTGTGTAATTGAAATATGAACGCTGGTGATTTTATTGCATGTTCAGAGTCAACTGTCATCCTCTAGTCGCTGTCCGACTTGGCGTCCTTGGCTGTCGAGTGGTTGTACAGTCCCTGCGCCATGAGATGCAGCGCCAGAGAGTTTTTATTCCCGGATGCCTTCTTGATTTTGGCACGCTTGTTCTGGAACCAGATTTTGATCTGAGACTCGTTGAGACCGAGGTCCCGGGCCAGGCTCTGCCTCCGTTGTTCGGTCAGGTAGCGGTTGTTCTGGAACTCTGTTTTTAACCGCTGGAGCTGCTCCGCGGTGAAGGCCGTCCGAGGCCGTTTGTCTTCTTTACTCGGGGTCGGCGCGTTCTTTGGTTTGCGAGATCTGGGCCCTGAAGTGCAGCGGGAGTGAAACAAATGACAGCCAGTGGTTAGAGTCAGTACCGTGGACTTTTCACACGTCACATTTTTACACCTCAGCTGTACTTACAAAAATGAAACGGGCTCAGTTATGAGTGGAAAACGTCTCTGTTCACATTTGCGCCAAATTAGGCAAATTTATCCTCGCGGCCAGGACTCACGTGACCTCCTGACAAAGCTGTTTAGATTCGGACTGAAGAAGAAAGTCAGCGACATGGGGCTAATCTAGTTGATTAGTTTTTAGCAAGTCTAATCTTATTTTAAAGGACATATTGGTCACAACCTTTAATTCCATCCAACTGGATGCAATGGACCACACTGGGCATTAAGCACAGCTTAATGCTGAGGAGGAGAGGGTGCAGATGGGGGTGGGGTTTGGAGATGAGGAGGGATGGGGGCGTTGGGCGCCTCTTTCCCTCTCTGTAGCGTAGGAACTCTATTTTTTAAAAGTACTTTTCTTTTGTCTCTGCACTGACATTGAGGTGTTTCTGCCGTGGTGGGATCAGGTGGACCATCCATGAGAAATGATTGAACTCAGTGTAAAAGACAGTAGGCGTACCTGCTCAGTACAGAACTCCCCATCAGTACAGGTGCACATGAAGCAGCTGCGCTGAAGGCCTGCATGCACTCTGACCTGGTCACGCGCATCGGGACGCTGTAACGTGCGCCGGGGCTCAGGTAACCGGACCGGTGCGCGGACGGAATCATGCGAGGGAGGCTGCGGGCTCTCCGGCCAGGAGCCTTTCATGAACTCGATGAACGCTTTTTTCTTTCGATTCATCGATTTAAATAAATAAATAAATAAACAAATAAATATTTTTGTTAGGAATAAAAAAATAAATAAAAAAAACTCTTCCAAACGCGTCTTCGATACATGACTACGGTCTCTTCCTGTGCTCGGCTGCTGTGCTGTAGCATCGTTTTAGCAGCTGACATGGTGACAAAGGAAAAGTCCAAGTTTCCACGCATCCGCTGGCTGAATGAGCCGAGCCCGTTGCAAACTTCCACTTTAGCCCTAAAAACTCCCAGAGAGAGGGACAGGCTGGAAACAGGCTTCACCGCGATGCACCATAACGTGAGGGAAATGCTCCATTTGCAAACATTTACTACGCAGATGTGGGGTTTCTTCTTCTTCTTCTTCTTATCATCATCATTATTATTATTTATTTTATTTATTTTTTTTACAAGTGAGATGAAATAAAATAAAATTAACTTTGGAACTGTGTTCTTAAGCATTTTTAGATTGAACCGACGGACTTTGGATACACAGCCTTCACTTTTTAGACTACCCCATTGTCAAAAATATGCTAATAGAATATTAACAAAGAGGACTGGGGAACAATGGCGTTAACTTGGTTTTACTTCACTTCAATATCATTTAACTTTACTTTCGACTCATGTTTAATTTCGTCGTTTTTTCAGAGCACTTTCCAGCCGCTTCGTGGATTTTGTTTTTATTTTAAAGCTACATTCAGATTGAATTCTGTACAGAATAGAAACGAGTTTCCAATATGCGTCTAAATTCATGTGAAATCTGCGCTCAGACTGCTCCTGTCATTTCAGGTTTAAAGTATGAAATTATTACTCAAACATCAGTTGTGTTGATTTAATGATGAGTTGTTACAAGTGATGAGTATATTATATGAAGGTGGGGGTAGAGGCCATTACTTCGGCACTGCTCAGAAAATGATGCAATAGCAGCTTTTTGGCTCCTTCCTGAAATTCAGCCTTTAAAGTGACTCTGAATTGCAAAGAGGAGCTGCCTTTTCCTTCTTTTGCTTTTCATGAATTAGACCTGGATGAGGAATGTTTTTACTAACCTGATGACGGACGGTCCGAGTAGCGAGTACAATACACCCAAGCTGGCCACAGCATCGATTTGGCCGCTGTGGCAGTGCTGGCCTGAGGGCTGCGGCAGCAGTCATTAGCCGCCACATCGCCGGGCCTCCTGGCGTCAATGTCCGGATGCTGGTCTTCATGCTCTCCTGGGTTCTCCTCTTCTTTGCCTCCTGCTCCACCCTGCCGAGGGTTAGCACTTTTGGGAGGCTTTCTCCCTGTCAGCTCCTCTCTTTGTATGAGCACTCCAAGAGCGTCTCCCTGCCGATCCGGAGCCCCATCCTTCCTCTTCAGGCCGAAGTCCGGCCTCAAAATGTTGTCGATGTAAAAGTTAGTGATCCTGTGAGACTGTTGGTTGCCAGGTGGCTGCAAGAGGGGCAGGATGGCCCGGTTGGACTGCTCCCCGGAGTCCCGTGGGCGCTCTGGGTCTCGGCGAGCATTTCCTTCCATTCTGATGAAGCCTGAGCAGCTTCAGCACCTGCTCCCTTCCGCAGCGTAGTGTCTCCAATATCACTTTATTATCAGCTAATATCTATATTTGTCGCTGCAGTGAGAAGAGCGAGTTGGAGCGTGGCGCAGTAGTTTGTATTGTTTTCTGTGCAAACGCGCCTGTGGGGAATTTGACAAAGGAAAAAAAAACATGCTTCAGTTTGTGCTCCTCACTCCTCGACCTGCAGCTCACCTGCGTCACTTTGAATCTCATAAAACTCCATTTCGTTTGTTTGCTTTGTTAAATCACTCTTTTGATTTTCTTGCTCCCTGCACACAATTACTGACGCTCCAGCAGCTCCAAGTGCGCTCATCAAGACGCCGCTCAAATACTTTCACTACTGATTTTTGGTTTTCATTTCTGATTGGTTGCGAGACACTGCGATGACGTCGTACTACGGGTCGTTCAGACACGTGCCTCCGACCAATAGAGGCAGAGAGTTGGTGTCATGTGAGGTTCCGGAATTCCCGGGAGGCGCAAATTAATCCAATCCACTCAGTCACTTTACGGTGCATTCAGGTTCCAGCGGAAAATTCCACTTCTCTGAATGTTTGAAGGTTCCGTTTGACCTCTGGAGTCACACTAGCAGAAACAATACTCAGAAATTGGTGATGACATTATTTCAGTTCCACACAACTCCTTATTATCTCATTACAACTACAAGACAAACAGATAACGTGGGCAGACACGAAGAACGAAAGCTTTGATCTTCCAGGCGCTACCAATTCACATCCAACATCCCAATGGAAAACACGCAGCTCAGCAGCTCCATTTCCACGAAGGATTGAGAGGCTAGGCTTCCACTGACTGGGTTAGTTTCCTGCTCACACATAGTGATGAGCAGGGCTGGCTGTTTGCTCTCATAAGGTTATGAGCACACCTCTTTGGCTGTCATCTTGGAAAAAATAATTCATTTGCAATATCCTACAGAATCCTAACCGGCTGAAGGCCGCCTGCTCACTGCCATGACCTGTAATGGAAATGCCGCGCAAAGTTTTGGTGACTCGCGGGCTCATTCCAGCTCCTCTCACAGAGCCTGAATGCAGCACAAGTTTAGCATCAACACCTAAACACAAACAGCTTAACACCGATTACCGGGACCAAAGCGTGGGTCGGGGTTGGGTAGGCCTGTGGGGCTGTGGCGGTGTTGGAGGTCGGAGAGACAGTCCGCATTCTGACTGCCTGAATGATATTATTATTATTATTATTATTATTATTATTATTATTATTATTATTATTATTATTATTATTTATTAACTAATGATAAAATGGGCCTTTACAGCAAGCTTTAATACCTCAAGTGTGTGTGTGTGTGTGTGTGTGTGTGTGTGTGTGTGTGTGTGTGTGTTTATAATAGTTTCTTGTTCATGGTGCGTACTTTACCCCCGCATAAAATTGTTTAAAGGGGCCTGAGGGCCGATCTTCCTCCCGTCTGGGTGAAGATACAGTAAACAGAATATAGGGATGTATTTTCATCGTTGGGATGTTTTTCACTGAACTGGAACCAAAAAGGTTGTTTGGGGTTTGTTTGTTTTTTCAAATCTTTGGAAAAATATTCCCAAGCGTTTTTTTTTTTTTTTTTTTTACTGTTCCCATCCATTAGTCTTTTCTGTTTTGCCATCCTGCGTAAATATGCGCGCAAAGTCGTGCAGGGACGCATGTCTCTGTGCCCTGTGGGGCTCATTTTGTTGAAATTTTCAACAATGTAGTGGAATATAGCCTGTAAAATTTACACTGATATAAATACATCAATGCATATTGTCACTAACTTTAATATCCACGTGCTATTCAGCAGAAGAGCTCCCAGTTTCATAAACATGACCAAACACACGCAGTTCTGATGTAAAGCCAGCACTACAGCTGCGATCATTCATCAATAATCTCTGACAGTCCGATGAGTCTGTGTTTTCACTGATATAAATGTAAGCATATTACAAAGCAACTGCTACAGGAATTTTCTAGTGTGCGAAAGTTGGTTCAGAATGAAAGACAAATTGTAGCTGAATAAAATAAAGGAGCAAATAAGGTGGAAGTGAGAAAGTGATCCAATGAGGAAAAGTTTCAATAGAAGAAGAAAATCATGAAAGCGAGAAATGTGAGCGCGGACACACGCACACGCGCTGTAGTCACGCGCAGCTCGAATATTTAGCAGGACTGACACAACAAAAAGTGCACCGTGGGAGTTTTACAACACGTGAGGAATTATTTTTTAATTATGTACTGGTTTCTTCAAAGGTCTTGTGAAGCAGTGGTCTTGAGTAGTCAAGTAATAATTTTCTGCCTTCGGTTGAAATAAAAACAAACTCAGTGCGGGATGTGACGCAGCAGTCAGTGAATTCAGAGGCCTCGGTTAGCTGGGCGGAGAGGAGAGCATGCTGGGCTTTTAGCTTTGGTCACACGAGGTTAGTCTTACACACAGACACACACACCTGCAGGTCGCTGTGTTTCTGTTCTTTAACTTTGTGTTTTCATGTTTGAAACACGTTAACAGGCTGAGTTACAGTGTAGCAGGGCTTTGGCTGTGCCTTTGATGTCATTTCTGCTCCCTTTAAAAATGCACCAACCCGTTTTCTGTAGATAGTTATGAGTTATCATATTTTCGTTGCCGCCTGGAACAAATTCGGCGTCTTGTTAACATAAACAGATGTTTTTGAATACAGAAATGAATCAGTTAAAGACGTCACCCTGATGACCTCACACATAAACATGCAAAGAGGTAAAAATCATATGCGTTTCACAATCTTACACTGATCAGTTGTTTTTGCTTTGAGTTCATAATAGGTGGTGTTATTTGAACTGGAATATTTGGAATATCTCTCTGTTTTGTATATGTACAAAATATTGGATAACAATCCTGCAAACTCCAAGTCATGATGTACTATTTGGAATTTTCCCTGGAGTGATATTAGATCACAGGTGGAAATTGAATGCTTGTAAAATATGCCGTGGCCATGTGTTAGAGCAGAAAGTTTGTGGTGTTATTTTTTTCCCCTTCATTCTTTATCTGCCGTTGGTGAGTACAAGGACTCCTTGATACATATCCCAGCCCCAGATTTTTTAAATAAAAGATACAAGCTAATGCCAGGCAACAGCTAAAGGACTTTGATAAGTGTATGGGAATCAGAGCTCTGATATCAAAAATAAAAAAACAGCTAAACTGGTCCATCTCAGTGATGAGCAGCAACATTTCTACAATAATTATCTGTCCCAGCTTTTGGATTTCTTAAGGTTGAGCAGCAGGCTTTATGAAACTGCATTTGTGCCCAGATGAGCCAGAAGACAAAGCAGAGGTCAGCCAGGACCATCAGCTTCTTGTCTGCCTTTTCAAAAGCCTCCTGGAGGGGGGAAAGGAGCGAGGGGAGCTCTAAGGTTAGAGGACACTTCCGATTCCTCCCTAGCCGCTTTTTTTTTAAGTAGGTGGTGGAGGGTGGTGGTGGTGAGCTACAATAATCACTCACACTTTGACTCTAACTTATCGCTAGTAGGGAATGAAAAAGCTGGCTGAACTGTGACCTCCATCATCACGAGGCAGAAAAGCTCAAAGCTTTTGTTTCAGTCTAGCACATACAGGGCATTATGATGTCACTGATATCTGTCACAGATCACACAGAATTGTGGATTTTTTGATTTTTGGACAAAAACCATTTTTAAACAAATATGAAATAAACCATTAAAGCATCAAGTCATCGTCAGAAGCTCTCTGGCCATTCTTCCTCCTTACTGAACGCTGAAGATGAGACTTACAAAGGCAAAGCTGAGACGTGAATATTAACATTAGTAAATGCATCACAACTAAAAAAAGAAAGGACAACATATCAACAAATTCAGCAACTGCTCCAACTGATGTGAAGCTAAATTGGCCACACTGGGCTTTGAAAAGCACTCCTCACTGTGAAAACTTCAATCTTTCCAGGATGCTGCTGAGATTTAAGCACAGTCCATGTTGTGAGATTTACTTTTGTTAGCCCCACAGAGCAGACAAACCGTTCATGTGTCAGATGACAGGTCACAGAGCTGTTAAATGTAGCAAACTGCACTTAGAGTGGGAAGTTGTAGAATTCTGATGATCTTTGGCAAAAAAAGAAAATACAATTCACAAGTGTTTCTTTGTCACTGCAGATCTGAACTACATGCCCAAACTACTGCTTATGGCCTCAGTACAGTGTATATGTAGCTCAAAGGTAGCATAAATAATTCTGGATTTATGTATTTTTAGAACACAGAAATAAAATCATTCAAAAGTCAAATCTGTTTTTTAAATGCATTTACCCGACGAGGTCTGCTTTCAATAAAAGCCTGCATCTTCCTCTGATGGCTCAGTCAGTTTGTATTTATCTGCGTCCTGGATGCAGACAACCATACTTACACAGTTTTAGTTGAAATTCAAGCCCCTGTTTCCCTGTAAACCACACTTTTTATTGTGGAATAAAATACTAACACAATTTAAAAGGCACTTAGGCGAGGCAAGAATGCGTTTGATACAAATGACTCAGCAGTCATCAGAACAACACGTAGTGTAATAATCATTTTCCTATTAAAGGAAGAATAAGAGCCATACCTGGACATCATCTTCTGCTCAGCTCGTCCAGCTCTACTTAGCTCTGTCTTCCCCTTTGGCCTCTGACAGCATCCTCAAAAGCTGTGAGCAGGCTTTTTGCTATCAGTTACCACTTTAATCCTCCTGATCATTGTGCCATGGATAAAACCAGTGTGAAAGAAGCCCACAGGCCAGACTGATGGGCCTCCTGAGCTCTAGGGAGCTTGGCATCTTAGACAGTTGCTTGGTCCTGCATGAGTTCACAGCAGTACTGACTGACAAAGGATGGTTTTGCTCTGTTGCTCTTTTAATTTTAAGGGCTCCTCTGCAGAAGAAAAAGCATGCAGCACACACTGAGTTCTGCGGAAGGACACAAACCAGGGACAAAAGCATGAGCTGAAACATCTACCTATTGTTAATGTGTTCTAAAGGACAAGGGAAAGTTTTGCCTGTGTGAACCCAGAGTTCCTCACGCATATATTCCTTATCTTATGCAGCAGAGTAGAACAGAAAAGACTTCAGACTTTAGCAAATGACCACAGAAGTGCAGAGGGAACCTCATTAAACTTACTAACGTGTAGTGACATTAGTCACTCTTCAGTTCAATTCTAATTTATTTACATAGCACCACATCACAAAAACAGTTGCCTCAAGGTGTTTTATATTGTAAGCTGAAGACCTACAATAACAGAGTAAACTCCCCTAGAGCACGCAGCTGGGGATAGTGGTAAATGGAGTAGTTCTTAGATCACTTTCTGACCACTCAAGACAAGACAGAACTTGTCTCATTCACACAAGCATGTTTTTCTATCCAACATTCACATGCATTCACACTCCAATGAATGCATCAGAGAGCAACATGGGGTAGTATCTTGCCCATGGAGACTGGAGTAGGCAGGATTGAACCACCAACCTTCTGATTAGTAGGCGACTTACTCTGAGCTACAGCCACCCCAAAAACAGCAGAGTGGGAGGGCAAAGACTTGCTTTTAACAGGAAGAAACCCCAGCAGAGCCAGGCTCAGGGAGGGGCAGTCCTCTGCCATGACCACTTAAATAAATAAAATTGAATTGAAAGTGGAATTGAATTATTAATGACAGTGGAGCAGAAGGCTTTAATGCAAGACATTTACCTCACAATGAAAGAACAAAAAGAGAACCGCTGCACATTTGTGATATGACCTTGACCGACGAACAACCATTTCTGTCCACATTCTGTCAGCTTTCTACCAAACATCACTCAAAGGCAATTATTATTCCAACAAAATATCATACTTGAAAATGCCCTAATTAAAACTGTGTTGCTCCATATCTTTAATCTGATTCTGCTGATTGAATCTAGGTGGCAGTAAGTACCACTTTCTGTAAAACCCTGGGGAAGTTTTCTATTAGACAATCTCTTGCTTCTTTCTCTCCTCTTTGGATCTTAGAGGTCATTTTCTCTTTTTCAATTAACATCATTATATTAAAATGTACTGTTTCTCCATTATGGTCTGACAACATTTAATCTACAGAGAATACAAAGTGGATAGAGGAGGTCTGGATGGATATGTGACAGGTCTACATTTCCTTCACACAGGTACAGCGGTGGGAAGAAGTGTTTGCCCCCTTCCTGATTTCTTCTTCTTTTGAATGTTTGTCACACTTGCATGTTTCAGATCATCAAACAAATTTAAATATTAGACAAAGATAACACAAGTAAACACAAAATGCAGTTTCTAAATGAGGCTGTTTATGATTAAGGGAAAGAAAAAACAAACCTCCCTGGCAGTGTGTGACAGAGTGATTCACTCCACACAGAAAGACTTTCCATACAGCTACACAGTAACACGCCACCAGTTTCACTTTAACTGATACAGCTTCACTTGTAACACTGCTATCAGTGTTCTCATTGAGCTCGCTGCAAGAAAACAGAGTAATAACATTTCTCTATGTTTAAAACAATTTACATTTATTCTATATATTGTGGGAGCAGCACTCTATGCATAGATGCCCGTACAGATCCACCTCCTTCAGCTTTTCCTAGGGCACACCGAGGCGGATTAATCAATCTGTTTATTATTGTGAAAAAATTGTTAGGTTTGTACACATTTTTATCAAAGTTTGCTGCAATAAGGGTTAGCCTAACCCCCTCAGAATTTTACTTGATGATACTTAGATCCACTGACTGAATTCCACCAAGTTTATACCATCTAGAAAAAAGACAGTATAAATAATGTACTGTCAGTATAGAGGATGGAAATCTCCAGGGCAACTCATAAAACAACTGCATTCAACCAGTTGTGTACGTCTGATCAGCTGATCACAGCCTGTACATTAAGAAAATCTACTGGAACTCTCCATGGAAGTGAATGTGAGCTATTATTCTTTTCTCCATGCTGAGCCATTATAACCAGTTTTAGGTTCCCCCACCTCGGTGTCTCTCGTTAACTAGCAGCTGGTTCATTCGTGCTGCCAGACGCTCGTGGAGTGCAGTCAGCTTCTTCAGCCAGTAGGCGTGAACCATGTCGGCCCTGGTGCTGTCCAACTCTTCATACTGGAGACCCTTTCTTGGATATCTGCCACTGTGATGGTACTGGACCCTGTTCAGGGAGGTCGCTGTGGTCTGCCCTCAGATCTAGCCACTGAGCATTGTCGTCATGGGTTGCGTCCTTCTCCCATATGCTCTTCCAGTATTGCTCCGTCTCCAGCCTTGGTGGTGCTGTTCTCTTATTATTATTGTTCCCTTGCCACTGAGAGTACACCTTGGCTGGTTCTGTGGAGAACAGCTGGTTTATTCTCCTGCCTTTGGTCTCTCTGGTGTACCTCTTCAAGCCGCTGGCCAAGGCTGTGAGTCGTTGCTTGGCAGTTTCCAAGGCCTCAGGTATAGACAGCTTGCTATACTTCTTAGACACCTTCTTTGTTGCACCTTTCTGCAGCTCCAAAAGTTGTCTGACCTCCCGCCGTGCTACCTTGATCTTAGCCTCTAGCCTCCTTCTCCATGGAGGGTACTGCTCCTTGTGGCTGTTCAACTTGTAGCCAAGCATCTCACTGATCACTGCTGCCGTATTGTAGATCAGCTTGTTAGTGTCGGTAATCGTGGTTGTAGGTATTGTCCGTAGTGCTGCATTAACATCATCTAGCAGACCTTCTGAGGGTACTTCACGTAATCTTGGTAACCGGCTACGGGGGATCCAGGTTTCAAGCTTGGCCATGATCCTATTTTTCAGGTCAGTTCCTCTCGCACTCAACGATCCTTCTCCTATCGCACTTGGGGCTATGTACCCAATCTCGGGTGGGGGTGATGATATCTCCCCCCTGACCTGGTGTCCTTGCTCCCCCTTGCCGGTAGCATTCGTGTTGTACCTCGTCAATCTCTAGCTGTGAGAGCAGTCCCTTCTTTCAAATGTTGGAACTACTAGTGGTTTTGCCGTCAATGTGGATGTTGGGTATCGAAGATTCCATAGGTAAAGCAGCTGGATGGGGTAGTGGTAAGACTACATGCCTTTGGAGCGGAGAGTCACAAGTTTGATTCCCGCCTGTGTCCGTCTGCTGCCAGAGAGGGACACAGAGGACAAAGACACAAGGGGAACCTAATAGACAACAAACTAAACTCATTGTAAGCAAGCTCAGAGACATAGTAAGAATGAACTATTATTATAATTTAAGTTTAACCAGTTAGTACTGAACTGGTTAAACTTAAATTATAATAACACCAAAACACTCACAAAATTACAATGAACTGTTATCCGGAAACAGGACAAAATTGTGAAGCATCCATGCCGAAAATCTGGATTATATTATGAAAATTAATACATTTTTTTATTTTGAATAACACGTAGAAGATGTGCAACTCCTTTGATTTTCCAAGATGTGAAGTCTTATGTTTTATTAATGATTGTGAAGTCTGAGTCGTTCCAAATTTGGGAGTGAAGACAGGGAAGCTGTCGAGTTGGTAATCTGTCATGTTTTCCAACATGCTGACAAGAGCTGACGTTACGGATATGCTGTGAAAAGGGCAGTGTTTCTTAATCATCTGACTGATAAATGGGAGGTCTGAAAAAAGTATGTCTTGGCATAGTACTTATTCAGTTTGCAACCGGAATGAGTCAGACTGAGTGTTACTCAACCATTTAATAAGGCTGTTAAGTTAGTCAGTTAGTTGATTAGCTAGATGATGTTTGGTGTTTCTAGACTTCCTTGAGATTTGGGTTTTTGGAAATTTGAAGTTTTATGAGGAGAATTTTATTTTTTCAATAAAATTTTCCAAATGGTAAATTAATGGTTTGAAACCAGGAAGTGCTAGGAAATACTGAGAAAGGATACAAGATAATTGCCTGGCCTTCTACAGAGTGATATGGAGAGTTTGACCCAAAGGTTTTAATAATTTTCAGTTGGTTTAAGCAGCAGAGCTTTCCTTTTGAAAATGCACATGCTGAGCTAGGTGAATATTGGGGAATCTTAAATATTTCAGGTTTCCTGTGTGGAGGTGGTAGGTTGTTGAAATGGCTGCCACACCCCCCTCATTCATACAAACTGGTAAACTGGTCAATTTTGACCAGTTTATTGAATAGGTGAAGACTTCTGAAAACAAATCTATAACCTTCAATGTTAGGGTCAGGAAAGAAAGCACAGGAAAACAGTGCTTTTATTTTTTTAATTTTTTTTTTTTTAATTATTTCATTTTATTTTCACCTGCTAAATACGGGACGGATTTGACTGGGGAAAAGAAGGGGAGAAAGAAAGAGGGAAAGAAAAACAGTGGGGAAGAGGGACGGGGATAAAGGTCAAAAACAAAAAACCAACTAAATAAGCAGACAAAAAATCCATCTATCAATCACCTGGATCACCTGTTGAGAAAGAAAAAAGAAAACAAGCAGAAGAGAACAAGAGTAATAGAGTAAACAACATCACAATGATATATGGGAATATGACAGTAAATACTAAATATTAAACATTATTGTGCGGCACATAAGATCAACAGAACACAGTGTGCTTTGAGGTAGGAGCCAAAAAGGGTGTAGTTTGTGGGTGTGATCACCCGTGTGTACACCTGTGAGCATGGACGCGCTTGTTTTTAAAAGGTTCCTTCATGTAATGATCTGCTAAAGGGTGTGGGGGGGCCACAGCCCCGTCCTCCAGGGCATGAAGCAGGTATGGAGGAGATCAAAACTCCAGACATCCAGAGGCCCCCAGAACACAAGAGACCATGGAAGACCCACAGAGGGGCAGCCGCGCCACTGTCCCAGTAAGAGCTGAGGAGAGTCCCAGATGAGGGCTCACTCAGCAGCCGCGGAGCAGAAGCCAGGGGGAGTTGCAGTGACGCGCCTGTGAGCTCAGCCAGCCGTGCCTGAGTGACCGAGCCCCAGGCCGAGAGGCCGGGGGCACCCCACCTCCGAAGTGGCCCGAGCAAGCCCCAGGCTCCAGGCCCTGATAAGCAACCACCAAGGAGTGAGCCGGTGTGTACCTGGACGCCCACCCCCGGACACAAAGAACCACCAACGCACCGATGTCTGAGGGAGTCCGCCACTGGCAGGGGAGTGGTGGGGGGAGATAGGCCAATTTATTTAACCATGATATTTGACGTAAAATTACACGGTTATTTGACGTTTGATTAAGAGTGCAAAATAGTTGTTCTAGAAAGATTGGTTTATCTAACATCCTAGCTTGTGTTATTGTAGGAAGAAATGTAGTACTGATCAATATCTTTGAATACCTCTTATCTTTTAAGAGGTGTTTAAGTTCATATAAAACTACATATCACTTCTACATATACAAAATACAATACTATATATATGTATATACATGTAGAATTAGGCCAAGGCTTCCCTGCTGAGTCCTTGATTATTGGGATGTAGTTTTTTCTTCGTTTTGCATGTTTGCCAGATATTTACAAGATGTACTATTGTATTCACATTTGTCATGTCTCAGGTGCTGTAGAAGAAATTGTGCCATTAGCTCATTTTCCTAAATCACTTAGAATAAGTTCAGGTTGCATAGATTATTTCTAGTGATTTTATTTTCTCTTGCAAAATATTTTTAAATTCTGTGTCTTTCTTCTTTGGTAGGATGAGCATAAAATGATCCTGCCCATTAAAACAGCTTTCCCAGAATAAGATTGGGGAGGCATTTGGAAAACAGCTTATATCTATGTCTACTCCCTCTTGAAAATGATTGAAGTCCTTTCGCAGAGATGTGTTAAAACGCCATCTGGTGGATTATTTTTGTTTAAGTTTGTCATTAAGCGTAAAAGAGACAGGAGCGTGGTCATTAACCGCTCTTGAGTGGATTTGTGTTTCTGATTTATTCTAGATGAAGACAGTTGTTGGTTAGGAAAAGAAATTCTCAGTGAGGAATGATGGAGTTGAGAGAAGTGTTCTTGATCATCTGATGCAACCTCCAGCCATCACAATGGCCATACTCTTCTATGTATTGTTTTAAAATGACAGTGAATTGCGCTGTACTATTCATGAATTCAATGGGGAGACAGTACAACTGGACCAGCAGCAGTGTGACATGAGAGCACTGAGAAGATTTAGTCCAAAGCCTTGCTGCAACATCCTGAAGAACCTGAATATGTTCCAGAGAACTTTTGCATTTCTATCGATTACTGAGAATATGAATAATTTTGGACATGACACTTTTTGCTCAAATGTAAATAAAAGCTAAAAGAAATTCACACAATGTTGCTTCTTGTCTTATTATCTTTTGGAAGATGCCTGTGTCATTTCCTGTATAAAAAAACAAACAAAACTTGCTGGTTGAATAAAAGTAACTTCAAGATAAAATTTGCCAGAGTAACTCTGAGCTTGACTGTATATGATCATCAGGTGATAAGCAATAATGCAGCTGTCAAATGGCTCATCCGGTCACTGTTCCTGCTGCTGTGTTTCAATTTGATCAGAACTGAAGGTGACATGTGGGAGTAAAACCTGAAACCAGCATCGTGTAATGACAGGCGGTGTGTCTGAAGTAATGTCTACATTTTGTAGCAGCAAGGTCAAAAGGCAACATTCTACATCATTAATGTAGCTGCCTCTAATTATTGCCCTGAATTGGTTGCGACTCAGTTTGTCAAGGTCTCTTAGCACTGATGCATCCATGATCCACCATGCAGCATGTGTGTCTGCAAACCAATTGAACTACTTGAGCGTTTGTACTTGACAGCTGCTCAGGCACCTACTAATGAATGAAGTAACTGATCACCAGAGGAGCAAACTGAAGACGGAATGACATCGTGGAAAATCAGAATTACACATCCTTCAGTAGGAAAGCACAAGGTTTCGAATGGTGGTTGTGACAGAGTACAGGCCCACTTCTCAACATGTCAGCTGCTGACTGACATGGTCCTCTGTGTACCCACTTTTAAATCATATGATCACCAGAATGGCATACAACAAAACATGCATACGTTGTTACGAATGCTTGAGTGAGAACATTTGCAAAGAGGAATGAAACATATATATCTCATATTCAGTTTTAGGTCATTAACTTCACAGCAATCGTTATGGCTTTTTATTATGATAAAGAGCCTGAAATATTGTCCTCATGATGAAGGACTTACAAATCACACTTCTTTCTAAGATTTGGCCAAGAATTTGTGATTTTATTATTAAAATTAGAAAATAAATAAATCTGGCGCTTAGGTTCCCATATCGTCATCAACAACCTCTACACTCTTTAAATAATTTTACACCTAGATTTAAACTGGGAACATATCAGATTAAATTCGATACTACAGAATTAGATGCTACAAAACCTTCTCTGCCTAAACTGCACTCTTAGACACAAATGACACAAACTTCTGGGTTTAAAGCACATTTAGGAAAACAGCCAGGGTCTGGTTAAAATCTAGCCAGAGCTGCAGCTGTTGGACTAAAGGTATTACAGTATGATGATCATTTATTTGCCCCCTCGCTGATTTCTTTTTTAAATTTTTCTTTCATATTATATTACACAAAAGCAAATAAGCTAACTGGCCCTATTTGAAAAAGTAATTGTTCTCAAGCATGACTGCCTGTTAAAGGTTATGCAAGAGCATGTCAGTCTTTGACTAGGCCATTTCAGAACCTTCATTTTGGATTTTGGAGTCATTCAGAGGTGGACTTGCTGGTGTGTTTCGGAACATTGTCCTAGCTGGATGTTTCTTCCTGTTAAAAGAGAGTTTTTCCATCCCACTGTCACTAAAACACTTGTTTATAGGAGGTCATGTCATGGCTGGATCTTCTTTGTATTATTTTATAGTCTTTACCTTGGAATGTAAAGCGCCTTGAGGCAACTGTTGTTGGGATTTGGCACTATGTTAGAATTGAACTGAATTGAGTTAAACCTTCCAAAAAGTTAAACTTTTATCCACAGTTCACAAGTCCACAGAATATTTTCCTAAAAGTCTCAGGAATCATCACAGATGCGAGACGAGCCTTGTTTTTTTTGTTTTTTTTGACAGCAGTGGTTTTCATGTTTTCGCTGGAGGAAAACGTGTAATTGACTCCAAATTGTCCATGTAAATGAGTCCTATACACACACTAAGGTTAATTATGGAGTTCCACAGAATTCCACGTAAGGACCAATTCTGTTTACATTATACACTCTTCCTGTAGTCCAGTGGTTCCCAAACGTTTTTTGCTAGGGCCCCCTTTGTTTGACGAAAACAACACATCCTCCAACCGCACACGCCCATATTTTGCTCCACTGCGGTTTATTTCACACCTCAAACATTTAGTAAACAATTAAGCAAATGCAAGTAAACAGCAATAAATTAATAAAATAAACTACTAACTCTTTTACACTGCGTTAACACCCACACAGGTTTTTTTAAAAACGCAGCTGTTTCTGTGTGTTTGGACCTTTCGTCCACGTAAACGTGTTTCAAATCACAGAAAACTGAGATTTTTTAAAACTTATTTTTTGCCTTTACGTGTGGAGTTTGTAACACAACATCAAAGGTATGCGCCTTTTATCACGTCACGCTGTGGCCACATTATTGTTTACATGAGATGAATTGCAGCATGGCAGATAGAGACAAAATACTGTTAATCTGACTGTCTGCAGGTTTTACACGCAGTTACTGTCCCTCCATTTACAAAGGCAGAGGCGTCACGGTGGGATTATTTTACTGTAGTTGTTTTTTCCTGTGTAATAATATTCAACATTGCTGTCAATACATTTTTCACTCCCTCTGCAAAATAGGTTCAAAAACATAAACAGCTGTGAGATCCTGTTAGTCCGTGATTTGAACCGGGGGAACAAATCGTGGCAGGATCAGCCTGATGTTATTTGTATCCCGCTGTAACTTTACTGTATAAAGAGCAAACATCTCCAAAATGTCAGGAGTAGTTAGTCATTACAACAAGTGTTTGTGAAATAAAAATCACGAATGTGGGATCCTGTTTGTCCGTGATTTGGAGAGCCCAGCGCTGCTCCCGACGAAGGGAAAACCAACCCTGCAGGGAGACCTACCTCGGCACCTGTGCAGGTGAAGCCAAAGGGCAGATTTGCTTCATTATATTTTCTAGTCTTTGGCTTAGAATGAAGTTGGTTTGGAAACATATTCAGCGACGCTTCATCTCCTGCTTTGCGTTTGTGTGGGCGCCCCAAAAACCTGTCCGTTATGCTAGCAGTGTCCAAGCATTCTTTTTGTCTTTTCTTTTCATACCGCGCCCCCCCTGCAATGGCTCTGCGCCCCCCTAGGTGGCGGGCCCCACACTTTGGGAACTTCTGCTCTAGTCAGTATCATTTGAAAGCATAGCATATATTTTCACTGCTATGCAGATGATCCCTGGCTTTTTCTATCCATGAACCCAGATAACACACACCAAGTTGTTAAATCGGAAGAATGTCTTAAAGACCTAGATATGACCTCTACTTTCCTGCTTCTCAATTCAGATAAAACAGGTTATTTGTACTTAGCCTGGATGGCATTACCTTACACACTAGTGTCAGAGGTGGGTCGAGTATCCAAAAATTGTACTCAAGTAAGAGTAGCATTACTTTAAAATATTATTACTCAAGTAAAAGTGAAAAGTAGTCGTCAACAAAGTTACTCAAGTAAGAGTAAAAAAGTACTTGGTGAAAAGACTACTCAAGTAGCGAGTAACTGTTTGAAATGTCCGATTTATTTTTTCAATAAATGTTACCAGACAAACAAAAATAAATAAATATACAAATTTTACTATTTTCAACAGGAATATATGTAAAAACATCAACAAAATAAGGCACAACAATTCTAATTTCCAGATTTCAGTTTTTCACAACATAAAGCTTTTTTCACCAATACCTGCAGTAAATAATATAAATATATAAACAGTGCAAACAATTTCCAGTGACAAGATATGCTGTAAACTTTATATTCATCTTTGCTCCAAATGGCACAGCAGCCTCAGAGAAAACAGAACGAGGCATCTTCATCATATGTACATACAAGGCAGCTCAGTTTACCATAAATTGTATAAGTGTGCATCTATTTCTGCATATTTAGCAAAAATGTGCCCTTTCTTCACTCAGTGAGGTGATGGTTAAGCTTCAGCAGCAGTGAACAGGAGTCCAGCATGACTGAGAAGTCCTTCACAAGCTCCAGATGCATGAAGAGCTGTATTGACTTTGATCAACAGCTTCTTGATGTGAGGAACGCCATGCAATAGATCCACACCTCCAGTGAATGGACATGAAAGGTACCTCTCCAGCTCCCCTGCTTCTGGCTTTCCTGACACCATGGATCCATCATCTTCGTCGGTTAGGCCGCTGTCTGTGCTGGCCTCATCCAGCTCTGAGTCTAGGTGATGTCTGATGAAGTGGAGACCTGTGGAAAGATGTAAGGTTTTCAAAAGAATTAGGTCTGGTCAATACCCAGATAGCAAGGAAACATTGAAACAATGTTGAGTCAATATCAGGCTGTGTCATTGAATCAACGTTGAAGTGTGACGTTGACCTAACGTCACTCTTGCACCCTTTTTTAACGTTGAAACAACGTCAGGTTTTGATGTGGAATCAATGTTGAAACCTGACGTTGATTCAACGTTATATTTTCTAATACTGCTGACATTGAAACAATGTCAGATTCTGATATTGAAACACTGTTGAGCTATGGTGTTGATTTTCCACCTCTTTCGCACAGTTGCTTTTTATTAAAACAACAGTTAAATCATGACTGGAAATCTACCTTTCTTTATAGGTATTTTAACCAATACTAAACTACTGCATGTTTCCATCAATACTTCAACCACCTAAACACATAATTGTACTTATTCCTTAAATTGGACACCCTTTATAAAAAAAAACCAAATGTCTCACAATGTATCATGTCAATATTAATATCCTAAAATAAGAAAGCATTGCATGTGATGTAACAGAGAAAAAACATAAACAAAAAAAGGTCAATAGGCATGTTTCGTTTGCTAAATACTTTATTAAAAGACAGTTTCCTATTTACGTTTATATGATTCACAGAAGTTTGTAATTTTTTGCATGATGTGCGTCCTGCACCACCCAAACGATCTGGGGCGTATCGGAGCCATTTCTGCACTGCTTGTGCAAAGACAAATTCGGACATAGAGTTTGCCCCTAACTGCTGCGTCAGGCTCCAATCAAGGCAAAGCGTCTCACCTATAGACACATACAGAGATGGAATTAGCGTGTCTCATGTCTTAAATGTGTATGCAAGTGCTTGTGTGTTTAATCAACAGGCCGTTGTTATGTATTTAAATCACATCTGACAGCTATTACACTTTATAGTTACAAAGTGTACATAACCTTTATATACTTACCATTGCCTTATTTGCCTCTTGTGATTGAAGAGCTGGCTCTGCATTGTTTAGCTCCTCAATGTTGTGCAAGGGCAAATCCAGAGGCAGTACCCCAGCATCTACCGATTCATTGCAGCCGGTATTGCGGATGGCTCTGACCTCCTCACGGAGTTCGTTAACAGCTCTCGTCAGGTCTGACAGAAAAAGATAATTTTTTTTAAGTATTTAAGAATACAGACAACTTGTCAAACGTTTCCTTGTGTCACACACAGATATGTACAAAGACACTAGACAGTATTTTATTACCTGGTATTTTCACTCGAGGGGCCTGGGGAAACCATTTTTTTGTGGGCTGCTCATCCTCTGAGTCACTATATGTGTACAGGGGATTTGGTCTAAAGAAAAAAAGTTGAAAACGGTCATAAGTAATTACAAATGTGCTTTTGGAATATTTTTTCCTAAAGTTACAGTTTGATTTATAACAACACACACAGGAAACGGAGATGTGCAAGAAGTTACAGTATACACGGAATTTTTTGAAGTGCACAAGTGTACACGGCTTTGCATTTATAAAAAGTTTACAAGCTTCCACTTTTTGGACTATATTATGTGGTGATATTGCAGTATGCAAGCACCACAGATATGTATAAAAGACAAGATCATAAATTCTTAGCAATCAAAGATATGTTTGTGAAATAAAAAAAGTTTTACTTGTGCTTTCTCTTATGACTGGTCTGAGTTTCAGCTTCGGACTGAAGGTCAGACGTATCACAGTGTTCACTTAGATATTTCTGAAGACTGCGTTCTGCTTCGTGAAATGTGTCTGGAAGTACAAACACAATGTATGGCCAGACATAAATTAGGACACGAAAAACTTGTTATTGTTGCAGTTATACAACACCAATCCAGATGATACCCACCATGGCTTATTAGAAGTCGGACTGGTGCATAGGTGAGCCATGTTGCACCAGGATGAACTCTCCTCTTTACTGCGTCGTGGATCCTGAATGTGTCTCACGGAGGATATGGAGGCCATGACAATTTCTCCCCATTTATCCATGATCTAGGGACTATTTCTGTACCACCAGTGCTAAACTGCACAATGCACCAGTCTTTCATTTTTATCTTTTTTTTAATTTGGAGTCCTTTTTTGCCCTGTCTAGGATAAACAGGAAACAGATAATTACAATATATTTCATAGTCACTACAAAACTTGATCTATTGATTGAACTAGTGCTGTATACACTACTAAGCTGCAGATGTTTGTTTGGAGCTAGCCTCCAAAAACTGGCCATACACTGTGTGATTTTTGGCCCATTTTGAGACGATTTTTCAGTCGCGCAACCGTTTTGGGGATCGGCCCGAGCTTTGCCTTAATCGTGTGTGCATCATGTAGTATACATGGGGTAACGAAAAGCAGTTACCACCTCACGACCAGCTCCCAATCATCAATCGTATGGTCACATGATAATCAAACCTGTTTGAAATCCTGTCGCCCCTCAACGCAGCCTCTCACACTGCACACGCACAAACACAGAACGTGAAAAGTGTTCGTGCAATATACCTTTCACGTTTGAAAAATATAATATCACGTTTGTACAATATAATATTAATATTGTAAGAACGTGATAATTATGTATTTTGTACTAACATGAAAAGTATATTGTTAGAACGAATAGTTATGTCTATAACTTCTGTTCCCTGAAGGAGAGGAACGAGGTGCATACATAAGTACGGGATATCACGCCCTCGCGTGTCCTGGCTGAAGAAACCTTTATTCACGCCTTTAAGGCAGATGACGTGTGATGACACGCGCACGGCCCCGCCTGCACATATAGCCGCTGTCATCACAGTCATCAGTTCGATAGCTGCTCTTCACCGAGCCAAACTGCTCAGTGGGCCCACCTTGTGTTGTACCTCGTTCCTCTCCTTCGGGGAACAGAAGTTATAGACATAACTATTCGTTCCCTTTCAGTCGATTCACTCGGTACAACACATAGGTATGGGACATATATACACGCCCCGCAGAGCAGCCACCGAACCGGAATCGGACCACCACATCCTTAGTGAGTGGTAGACCCAGCAGAAAGGACAGCATGAGCCACCGAAGGGACTGTAACGTCCAACCGATAAAACCGCACAAAAGTGTGCGATGATGCCCAACTAGCCACAGGCACCCCTTTAAAAAGAGCCCATGAGGTTGCCATCCCCCTGGTGGAATGAGCTCTCACCATCATTCTCTCCATTATTTTGCAGACGTTGGATGTTAAAGCTGCTGGTCTGTAGTTTCCAGGCTTTGTCCTTCCCTGGTTTACGTATCGATATTATCACTGCCTCCTTCCAGCTTTGTGGCAACTTCCCTCCCTCCCAAACTCTATTAAACACTTCTTTTTATTTTATTTTATTTATTTATTTATTTTAGAAAAAACACCTGTTGAGAAAGAAAAAAGAGAAAACAAGCAGAAGGAAACAAAGAGCAACAAAATAAACAACATCACGATGATCTATGCCAGGGGCGTCAAACTCAAGGCACACTTTAGGTCGGGGGCCAAACAAGATAAACATTTATTGAAGACACTAAAACTGTTTTTTTTTTAAACATAAATATGAATAAAAACAGACAGGAATATAATTCCAGATTAAATAAACTTAAAAAAAACAACTTTAAATATCCTGCCAAAATTATGCAAGTTAGAAATATGAACATGCTGCCAAAACCCCAGAAAAAGTAAATGAAAGCAAACACAAGGTTGGAGCCGCATGTAGACGGAGCTGGGCGTTGCTGCAGGAGTGGAGCTAATAAACTGTGCGGTCATTCAGTGTCGTACTTTCCCTGAGTGCATCATTACACTGCAGCTGCATCTGAATCTGCACAGGTGCAGCTCAGCAAAGTGCGCTGACTTGGTTCAACATTACTTGGCAACAGGGGAAGTGAGGCAGGCTGCACTGGTGCATTAGTGACAGCTTGAAACGCCTTCACCGCATCATACATGTCCATGAACTGACAGGTTTCCTTGCTGAGCTCAAAAACTCTGTTGAGAACTTTTATCCCAACTCAGCCAGCGGAGCTCTGCATGAAGGAATGTGGGCAAACTCTGAATCTATTTCCCACATAAAAGACTGAAACTGACGGTGATTTAAACTTTTAGCTCAGATAAAATGTACGGTCTGCGTCACGGTGATCATTACATGCTCCATTTTTAGGACCACACAGCCTTTCCTGGTGTGTGATGCGGTGATATGCTGATAACTCACCGGTACATTTCTCCTGCATCTTTACTCGCATCCTGCTGACTACTTTTTTCACCGCACAGCACCGGCGCTCCATCTGTTGTAAGTCCAACAAGTTTGTCCCAGGACAGTTTCACGTCGTTACACTTTGACATACGTTTTAAAAAATGTATTTTCCTGTCGTTGTCCCGTGCATCGATTTAATGTTCAATATTTCCTCTCCACGGATGAAGATGGCCAGCTGTGCAGTGTCCATCATGTCTACTTTCATCCACAGCAAGAGAGTATGCAGTGAAGTTTTTGCTTCTTTCACACAACTGTGTTCTTAAATCAGTGACCGTCTCACAAACCCGATCAGCAATCGTATTTCTGCTCAGGCTCACATTTGCCTAAATCTGCGTTTTGTCTGGACGGAAGACGTCACACAGCTTCATCCTGCAGCTCTTCAGAGTGGTACCGGGCTCATTTGGCTCCTCTGCTACAATAAAACTTGCTTTCACAACAGCTTCACTTTGTGGTTTTGCTCTGATGACAAACGTCTGCTGAAATGTTAGATTCTACTTCCTGTAGTTTCTGCGTTTAGGTTTTTCAGCTTATCCTGACGTTTTGTCTCGTAGTGCCGTCTTAAACTAAATTCCTTACAGCCACATTAGCTCCACTAATAAGACGCACGGTTTACCAGCATGTCTGTAAACATATATTCAGCCTCCCACTGGTGCTGAAAGGCTCTGCTTTCAGAATCAACTTTTCTCTCCACCATTGTGAGCGGCTAGCTTCGCAATAACAGATGTTTGACTTGATTACACGGGAATGTTCTCCGTTAGCCTAGGTTCAGCAAGGAGGCTGCAGCGCTGCATTATGGGATCTGTAGTTTGTATATTATTAGCGCCTCATATCGCCGGGCCATGCATAACAATAATAGTACATCTGTATAAAATGATCTCGCGGGCCGGATATAAATGTACGCCGGGCCGGATGTGGCCCGCGGGCCTTGACTTTGACACGTGCTCTAGAACAATTTTCTCAGGTAGGGAAATGAAGCAGCATCCGCAGACAGTCAGCAAGGCAGCTGCAGCAGAGACTAGTGGAATTTGCCAAAGTGAGGACGCAATCCCAAACATCATCTGACATAGAGAGATCCAACTCTTTTCTCCATGTGGATTTGAGGCCCTCGGAGAGAGCTGAAGTTGCACTGCATATTTTATTGTAAATGCAGAAGATACCTTTGCCTGATAGTTGCAAACAGTAAATTAGCATCTGGAGCTCTGGAAAGCTGGAGAGGTGGGATTGCAAGAAATGTCTGAGTTGCAAGTATCTAAAAATGTTAGTTTTGGGAAGAGCGTATTCTGCAGACATCAGCTCAAATGTTGCTTGTTTGTTGTGTATAATGAGATCTTTAAAGTAGATAATACCTGCTCTAAACCAATATATATAAACTTAGAAAGAATGTTCATTTTAATGGAATTAATTCGACTGACCAGAGTTGTGTTCAAGATTGACCACTGTAGTAAGCTGTTGGGAAGACCCTTTCCAGCCTATAGGCCGGCATGTTAGCTAAAATTTTGAAGTCAGCGATCAGGAGTAATTTGGCCTGTATGACGCACACTCTCCTGGATCCTTCCCCTTTTTAGAAATTCAAGTTATAGATGCATGGTACCAGGAAGTTGGCAAAGTGCCCTGTATGAACGACTCTGATAAATCTGAATGGAGTAAAGGTACGAGTAGGAGGTTCAGAGGTATAAATCTTCAGATAGTATTCCCTGAACATGTCATTAATTTTTTTTATGGTCAGTAACAAGCCCATCATCCGAGTTAATAGCAGTTATACATTGGCACGGCTTTAGATGCCTTATTTGGTTAGCTAAAAGTTTGCTGGATTTTTCCCCATGTACAAAAAATGTGCTCCTACTTTTTAAAAGTTGCCTCTCAGCGATATGAGTTGAAAGAAGTTCAAATTTAGTTTCAAGTTCAGTACATTTCCTGTAAACCTCAAGATCCTTAATGTGTGCATACTGATGATCCAAATCTTTTATTTTATCAGCCAAAATTTATTTTAACTTTTCCCTCTTCATGTTAGCTGTATATGAAATGATCTGTCCTCAGAGGTAGGCTTTCATAAAGTCCCAAACTAAAGAGCTGTAAACATTTGGGGAGATGTTTGTTTCTAAAAAAAAAAAAAAAAAAAAGAACAAGTTAATTGGTTGTTCATAAATTCCAGAAAGGTATCATCTGACAGCAATGTTGAATTAAAATGCCAACTCCATTCTGATAAGTTGAGTAAGGCAGGTATAGACAGGGTCAACATTAAGGGGGCGTGATCTGATATTAATATGGCAAAGTATTCGCAGGCACTCATAAAACTAGTTAAATAATTATCCAAGAAAAAATATCATCCTAAAATTAGAAAAGGTGTGATGCACATTAGAGAACAAGGAATACTCACTATCAGTCCATCAGTCACATCAAGATTTTGCCATATATCTTTAACAACGTATGTAGAGAAGAAATAGTGAATGTGCAAGACTGATTTACTCAGACAGGTCAGTTTTAACGAGGCTCAGTCCAAAACAGGGTCTAACCAGCAACTGAGGTCCCTGAGTATCAAAGAGGTGTTCGAAAAACTTGTGATCATCAATGTTAGGAGCGTATACATTAACTAAAACTATCTGTATGTTATATAATCTCACTGAAACAATAACAAAACAACCTACCGATCTGAAACCTTGTTGCTGATGAGAATGGATACTCTTCTAGCCTTGGCCTCAAAACATGAATGGAACTACCAAGCTGTAAATTACCTGAACCTCTGACATGAGTTTCATGTTAAAAGGCAACAGAAGCATCGTCTTGCTTTATTTGTGCAAAATAATGATTGATTTGAATGATTTAATCCCTTAACATTCTGGGCAAATCTAAGGCACTGATCATACACGATGGTAATCTTGTATAAAGATTAAAATAAAGAAGGAATGCAAAAACAGTTTGTCATACAAGTGAAAAGAGGAATGAAAGAAGCCCAGTACAGAACATAGGATAACACCCTATGTGGATATGAGTTCTGTGGTGGAAAAAAGGCTTTCCAACAACACAAACCCCCTGATCCCTCCTGCTTCACCCCAATCACTGGACACCTACTGAAGAACGCAGCAGCAGCTCACCCATACAACATTTGTTCCTCCAAGAAAAAAACAACTTCCAGGTCAAAACTACTAACTCGGCTCTCACCCCGATCTGAAGTATGCACTGAAGCATTACTCAAAGATGTGGAGAAACCTTGCAAAGAAAAGTGACCAACAGCGCACTCTATTGGCATAAGCAGCTCAGTAAAGAAGAATGCATGAAAAATAAATAAATTAATGAATTAATTAATTTATTAATTACAAAAAAGACTAAAAACAAATAAAATAACATAAGCAATAGTAATAAAAATTAATAAATGAATAAATTAACTAAGTAGAAATGATCTACATGCCGGCAGTTGAGAACTCCCCTTCAGCACGCCTCCCTGATGATGAGCTCTTTCGTCTGAAACCTGTGAAGGCAGAGAATCACTGGTCATGGTCGGTCCGCCGCTTTTGGAAGAAGCTACAAAACTTTAAGGCTGACACTAGATTCTAGATCGCTGGATACTAGCTTCAAAGATTGGACAAATAAAGGATTACTTTATGTATGGTAATGGAGGAAGGTAGATTACTTAGTTTTGAAAAGATTAAAGAAAAATATTCATTAGGAACAGGATTTTCATAGATACCTACAGATGAGGCATTTTGTCAGCAAAAGGATAAAATCTAAGGCTGAATTAAGCAAACAGCTGTTGGACTTATTTGAAAGGATCTCTATCTTTATTTGTATAATGGGTTATAAAACATGAAATCACACTTGACCCTATGTATCAAAACAAAATGGGAAATGGAGGGAGGAATAGATATAATGGAGGAAGAGTGGACAACAATATGCACATATCAATGGAAATGTAGCCGCTCACAGAGCTGGAGGGAATTTGGTTGGAAAAGCCTGATAAAATATTTTATTACACCTCACCAAAAATCTCACTATGAAGGTAACCCTCCCGTTTGCTGGAGAAAATGTGGAAACACAAATGCAAATCATTATCATATTTCTGGGACTGTCATGTTATTAAAACGTATTGGAAGGGAATACATGCAACAAGAGATATTTGGACGTTATTTACATTTAGAAAGTAAAACTTTATTTTTTGGACTCATGCCAGAAAGATGGACAAAGAACGATAAATATTTGTTTAATATTTTATTGGTGGCAGGCAAAAAAGCCCTCACAAAAACTGGCGTTCATGTGAGAGCCCAACTATGAACATGTGGATGGATGTCACACTGGACAGGATGGAGAAAATGACAGCGGATGTGAACTACGAGACGGACCTGTGTGTATCACACTGGAAGAAATAGATGGAATAACATGGAGGCCAGATTCTGACTTTGTTAACATTAGATAATATATTATTTATATTACTGGTAATTAAATCTCACTCCCTAAGTGTTTATGTTTTTTTCTTATTATTTTCTTCTTTTTTTCTGCTTTTGTGTGGATGTTTTTGTTGTTGAAAAAAAAACACATGTAGATGGATATCTAATTATTGAAGCTGATGCACATGATACTGTACAGTGATTCCTAAATGTCAATAACAATTATATTTTTTAAAAAGAAAAAAGCCTGACACTTCTACATCAAAACAGGGCCATACATTCTGGTGTTAGGAAATGGATGCACTCTTCATGCTGCAGTTTAGCAGCAGAAATCAGTCAAGCAGTCATTAACTCCAGCGGTCATCACATCCCTTGGTCCCTTAATGAATCAAACTCTTGTAGTGTTACCTTAGAGAACCACTGCTAGCTGGCTTTGTTGTTCCCAATTATTACAAGAAAGATTCAAGATTCAAGAGCTTTATTGTCAATACAGCAGTATACACAGTATAGAGTGTACTGAAATGCTGTTTCACCCCAAACCCCCCCACGGTGCATTTATAAGTATATAAAAGATATACTAGGAATTACAAATAAATAACATGCTAAATTTCAGTAAAATTAAGGGATAAAAAGGTACTAATTACTAACTATACAATACTATAATGATAACTATACAATGCTAACAGTACGATAAACAAAGACAGGACAGAGACAATACAAAGTGGATGTGTTAACCCAGCTGTTGTAACATCAGCCATAGTCATCGTCCATTAGCCATATTCCAAAATCAGTACGCGAAACAATGTAAACAGTCAAAACTACATACAAAGAACAGCGCGTGCAAACAGGAAGTGATGGTTATGTGTTATGCTTCGTTGTTCTTTTATATCGTGTACCCGCGACCGATTTTGAAGAGTAATGGGCAAACTTAATGTCTGATCCATTAATGCTCATCAGTACTATTGCTGACCATATACCCATAGCTGTGCCTGACTAACCATTCATTACTCCGCTTTTTTAATGGGGACATGGATCAACTGGGTAATGAGATATTGTAATATATAATATTAACACACCGGTTTAGCTCAGTGGGATGAGCAGGTGACCATATGCCGTATGACTGAGAGCAGCCGGCCACGGCCCTTTGCCGCATGTCTTCCTCTCCTCCACTTTCCTGTCAAGTCTTCGCTGTACTTATCTAATAAAAACTGAAAAAAGGCAAGAAAATTAAAATATAAATATAAAAGGACGCAAATACATGCCATGGTGTACAAAAGTGACAGAGTACAGTGAGGTGTGGGAGTGAAGGTGGATTGTACGTGGATAAATGAAAGAGTCTGCAGCAGGAAGAAACGACCTTCTGTAACATTCCCTCTGACAGCAAGGTTCAAGGATTCCAGTTGTCCAGTGTGTTACGGAGGGGTGGGAGTCAGCCTTGATTGCTAGTAGTCTTACCAGCATTCTGTCACCGACCACCTCCTCCAAGGTGGCGAGCTTTGTGCCAGCAATTGACTCAGCCTTTCTGGCATGAAGCTCAAACATATGGACTGTTTGTCAAGACAGACCATTTAATACTTGGACTGTGGATGCTCTAAACTGTGTCACCACTCGGAAAAAAACGCTGTCAGCACTGCAATACCAACAAGGAGCCAAAACACTCGACAAACCAACATAAAGATTTTTTTTGTCAAAGTTTCCTGCAGAACATGTCATCTTTTCCAAACACAGCATCTCTGCAATTGTATATCATTATATGTGCGTGTAGACTGATTCCGCACACATGCCCATACCACCAGTCTAGCTGAACTACAATTCAAAAGACACAAAGAGCAAGACTTGGGGTGTGTGGAGGTGGGTATACTGGACTACAACATCTTACAGTGCCTAACACCATAACAGATAGGATCATGGATATGTTTGATACAGTCTGCAAAAAACAAAAACATAAATAAATAAATATCCAATACAAAAATTAAACTTTTATGTGGCTGCCATATATTTAAGGAGCTGTCACATATTCTGATTTTACTAATGTTGCTTACTGAAACAGGACGTCTGCATTGAAGCTTGCAGAATTTTCTGTTTTTAGGTTGAGTTGTTCTTTCCTAAAAGATTTCTCGGATTTGACAGTGCCATCGCCCAACTGGTTCTTGGTCTTCCATGTGCTAATCCCCCCAGATTCCACTAACAGTGTTTAATTTAATAATATTTGTATCAATATTTTTGATATGACAGATTATTCTGTTGGCAGTGTTAAATATAGGATGAAATGAATGCTTTTATTTGGTTCTCTTAGATGAATACACCACCGCTGGTTTCCACGGTCAGGCTTTTTTTGTGTGTGTGTTTGTCGTTTTTCGAAGCATTCTATCGCATTTGTCCTAAAGTCAAATGAACCCAGCTCAGTCTGTTTGAGATAATCTGGTTACACGTTTAGATCAAAACAATAACCTTTACGTCACAGGGGGTTATGTGTCTATTTGAAAACATATTTGTAAATTCCCGTCGCCGTTATTCTGTTATATGGGTTCTTTTACCCCAGTAATATTTACGATAAACTACATTTAGCGATGCAATGTTTAGAGAGTTATGAAAAACAAAGCGACTGAATACATTAGTGTTGATTTGCGACAGACCCCCCCTCAGCAAGCACATAATGCTGCAGTCCAAGGCGCGCTAAGCGATTTGGCGCTAGTGTGTGTCCGGTGTTCTGTAATCAGCTGCTGCAGCGCAGACACTTTCCACTTTGAGCTTCTGGCTGTTTTTGAATCATACAGTGCCGTGACCTTCATGGCCAGTCATGTCTGAAGAAGAGATCAAGGTTTCCGATGAGCTTTTCAAAGATGTCAAATTCTACGTGGTTGGGGATATTGATCAAAAGGTGAGATTCTGGACGTTAGCAGCTTTAGCCAAGTTGGTAGCCTGTGCTAACTAGCTAAAGTCATTGACTCTAAAGCAGGTGATGCAAGAGAAGCTAAGTAGTAGCTAAGTATTCGAGCTGTCTTTAGCTAACCTCTGTCAGGCCACGTAACGGTGCTTGAGACTTTCAAGTGACGCTCGCTCACTGAATAATTTGTGCAGAAGCTCCTTCAAACTGCACTTTCACGCAGCCCTTTAGCACTAGCTGCGAGTTTTGCATGTTAGCTGCTAGCTCCTAGCTTGCGGTTTGTGAGGCTAAGGCTTGCTGCTGCCGCTTGTTAGCATTATTTTTCTAAACGATTAGCCTCAGTAATATTGCTTGGAACTTCTGATAAGCAGTGAAACGCTGCACTGCCGGTGTATTGTGTTACTTTTCATCAACCTATGACTGTCAGCATCTTGCTCAGTTATTCGCCCATTACTGCGCATGTGTCCACAATTCCACTCGTTGGTACTGAACACCTGTGGTAAAGAGCTGTCCTTCTTGTCAAATGGCATTATCCAGACGCTTTGAGTCTGCACCGAGAACAAACAATACAATTATCATTTACAGTCTTCTCGTGGATTGATGTCTTATTGGGATTGCTCCAAGCTAAACCTCACATTCTAAAAGCTGGTGGGTCGTGTTGAAGTCTGGCTGCGGTTAAAGGCTGAGTTACACTTATTCGGAGCAGAGAGGTGTGGTGGACAGTGCCGTGTCTTCCTTTAGAATGCAGTCGTGCACGGTGGGAGAGATGAAAAATAAATCCAAAAAAAAAGTATTTCAGTTTTTGTTATATCAGTCACTGAAAAAATGACAGTAACCAGCTCCGTCTTTGTCTGTTAAGGCACACAGGTAATAATTGTAATATTATTATCAAACATGCTGTTATTAACACTAGATTTGGGTGGAGCACAGGGCTTCTCATCTTTTTCATCTCTTAAATGATCAGTTGTTAGTGCTTCATGCAGTCCAGGTTAAGGGATGTGACAGGCCAATTTTCAGCCAGTGAGAAGGGGCTTTAACGGCGGTTTAGTCTTGAACATTGCATTGAACGATTATATTTTTGTACACATTTACAGTCACGATAATATGCTGACATTTACACCATAAACCAGCAAGGTTTTTGGTCTGCCAGCAACAGATCTGACACTGCTGTCTCTTAAGGGATCATGTCCTTATCAGAATGTGTGGAAATGGTTCCAGTGATAAAAATAGGCATCAAGATATAAATGAAATGTCTCAAATCTTTGATGCAAAGTTTAATTGAAGCATTACAGCCTTTGAAATCCACTAGTCATAATTTTGTTTGTCAGGGATGGGCCTTCTCAGATAAGTGCTCACGCTGCCAGATAGTTGCCACAAGCGTCAGCTTAAACAATGCTCCTTTGCCAATAAGACTTCCTCATTAAAATGTTGGAGGTTGCCCTGAATCGGTGCCTGGGTGAAGGTAGTTTGAAGTTGTCTCTCAGACTCTGTGCTCCTCCTCCAAAGAATGATGACTATTAGTCTTCAGTTTTCATAACGTGGACATTGTCCAAAGCTGGTGTGGATAGACTTTAAGGTCTTGGACTTAGCTGGCAGTACTTGTTCTGCTAAGCAACAAAGGTGAGCTACAATAAAACCAAGTGTCCACTTAGTCTCTTTGCAGTCAGAGATGTAGGAGTTTCCACCTGTCTGACTGAGAGTGAGCTGAGACTGCTGACTGACACTGAGGAAGCCAACAACAGCAGCCTGCCTTCAGAGAAACACTAGATCAAAGCTCTCTGGTTAGCAGCAACTGAGCTTTCATAATCACTGATACTCTCACATGGATGATAAAGAAATCACAAAATATACTTGCACAAGACTTTAGTTGGAAACACTGTGCTCAGAGCATCTACAGTTTATTAAGAATGTCAGTATTTGTATTTATCCTTCTGACCTATTTAGTTCAAAATAACTTTGTGAACTTGTGGCTCCCACAGCGTCTGTGTTAGTTAGTTAAATTGATGTAACTGGAATTCTGTGCTCGTACTCCAGGTGGTGCAGCTGCTAAAAGCAGGAAAAGCAAAGGAGGTGTCCTACAATGCTCTGGCCACTCACATCATTGCAGAGGATGGGGACAACCCTGAGGTGGGCGAGTCAAGAGAGGTTTTTGACCTTCCTGTTGTCAAGGTAAGGGTTGTGTTACAACATACTCACTACTCCAAGTTTTTCTGTTTCTCACTTGATTCTGTAACAGCATAACTTTTGAGACAGCTCTAGCTCCTCTGCCATAAAGTTGTCATACAGCAGTATTTTTTCTGCCTGATCATTTATGCATTCTGGTTGAATCTGTACCAGCAGCTTACAGACACGCTGTCAGCCTTTGACTTACAGTTCTGCTCATGTTTTTCAGCCATCCTGGGTCATTCTGTCGGTCCGATGTGGAGACCTGTTACCGTATCCTTCCACTGTCCAGACCAGCGCAGCTCAGACTGCTGTTTGCCAATACATAAATCTATATTAATTCATTGATTGGTACTGAAGGGTAATAACTAGACCTATGAAAAACAAAAACAGTTCACATCAATGTGAGCATCAGCTAATGGTCAAATCCTTTTTTTAAACCTCAGTCTGTTCCTACAGACTGATGTAACCACGTTGGTAATAACAAATTGTCAAATAACAGTGGCTTCTCCCTTTCTTACTTTTTCCATAACCAAGAACGCCACAGAGTTACTGGCTTCTCGCCAGAATCGGGGCAGATATTCTTTGGTGTCACAGCTTGTCTTCCCAGAGTAAGTGTGTGTGTGTGTGTGTGTGTGTGTGTGTGAGTGTGAGTGAGAGAGGGCTTACTATCAGGTGTGTGTGTTTGGTGTTATTGCACTCTGAAAAATGTGAAGCTTGTTTGTTGTGTTTGTACGCAGCTTCCTGATGATCTCAATGCTCTGTGGGCTTACATAACCTTTTATGGAGGAGAATGCCAGCTTAACCTAAACAAGAAGGTCACTCATTTAGTATTGAAGGAACCTAAAGGGGTGAGTGTGCGCTCCATGGAGCTGAGTCTAAACTAGCTTTTTGCCACAGTTCATTCTTTGCCATCGGTGCTGATACGGTGTTAGCGGCTACTTTCTTCTTGGCACAAAGTCATATCTGACTTTTTCATAGGTTCACTTATTTGTTTTCACTACAGATGGTGTTTGATTGCATATACATATATATATTTGTCTCCAGGCTAAATTTGAGTGTGCCCTGAAGCACTCCGGCATCAAGATTGTCACCCCTGACTGGATCACAGATTCTGTTAAAGGTAACATCAGTGCAGGCAGTCTAATGATGCGTTTTATCAAGTTGTTGTTCTCTTAAAGGCAAGTTGTTAATTATCAGTTCTTCAAACTGTATTTTTCTGTTTAACATTGTATGTTCAACTGAATATCTTTGGTTTTGGACTAAATTACTGAGAAACGGGCATTTTCACTATTTTTGTTGCAAAAAGAAAGTGTATGCCTGTATCAGTTCATTTTCCTTATTCAACTTTAATAATGTATAAATTCTGACCAATAATGGAGCTGCTAGTAATCATTGTCAGACAGAAGATCTGTAATAACCTGTCCCTCTCTTCACCATTTAAAGATAAAGCCAGGAAGGAGGAGGCACTCTATCACCCCAGACTCACATATGTGGAGCCAGAGGAAGAGGAGGAGAGTGAAGCAGAGTCATACAACCGTCATTCTGATGGAAGCTACAGCCCCCAGCGATCCCGGCTGTCCAGTGGTGGCTCATCAGATGAGGAGTCCAGCCCCCGCAGACGACCGGGACCCAAAAGACTGAATTCTGTCTCCCCGACCTCTCCACGCAAACCCGAGCGCCGCAGCGAACGGATGTTTGATGATTCTGACGACGACTCTTCCACAGAGAAGGAGGGCACCAACCTCAACTGGACGCCGGCTGAGGTGGTCACCCCAGCTCCCCCTATTACAACCGGTACAGCCAGGCGTCGGAGTGGGCCACCCGGCATCAAAGACCCAGTGTCGTCCACAGGCAGTGGGCTGATCAACCTATGTGCGAATGTGCCTCCTGTGCCCGGTAGTGGCGGTGCCGTGCCTGCAGAGGCTCGCTCCGCTGCTGCCGCCATCGCTCACTCCGCACAGCAAGGTAGGTTTTTAAAAGCTTCGTTTGCTGCTCAGGCCTGCATTAGATTCTCTTGCACACTGTGTGTTGAGAAATGTCAGATAGTATGGGAAGTATTTGTGGAAACAAAAATGAATGCAACACTGTTAAGCCACTATAATGCATCATGTGCGCAACAGAGAGAGCATTGGATTTGTGCCAACATAAACAGCTGTAAAGTGAGAGACCTCTGGCTCATATAAATCAGGTTAATTCAGTTTCACTTGTAACACCAAATCACAACAACAGTCTCCTCAAGGCAGCAATTAATGATTTGGGCCTAAAGATTTGCTTTGTGGCGACCTGGTAACCACCAGTCACAGGGAAAACCAGTCCTCCCTGACAAGTCAGTTAGTGGTGGTTAGAAGCTGGTGGCAGCCGCTATGGAATCGATTCCTAAAACTCCATTCGTGCTGGACCCGTCAGGGATTCCTGGCAACCACACGTTGATGGGGAAAAGTGCGTATTCTGTGAATGGGTGTTGCCAATCATTAGCAGGAAATTGTTTGCAGAGAGGTGTATACGGTGCTGCCCAAAGCACTGCATATTCAGTTGTTTCACTGAGAATAGGTCCTATAAATGAGTGCAGTTTAAAGTATAAGAATTTCTTTTATTATGAAAATAATGTTTTGCATTGAAGAAAAGTTGCGTTTTTTATTTGTTTGTAAATGGACTGGTTCTTATGTATCACTTTTCTACTTTACTTGAACACTCAAAATACTCACGCACTTGCCTCATTCACCCATTCACACAAGAACCTTTTCTATGATTTTACCATCTCAGCGCTTTCTATCATCTATCTTACCTCCTGAGCTACAAAAAGCCCAAGCTTACTGCACCTGGTATTCCCAGGCAGTCTCCCATCCAAGTACCGTATTTTCACGACCATAAGGCGCACTTAAAAGTCTTAGATTTTCTTCAAAAAGTACGGCGCGCCCTATAGCGCAGTGCGCCCTGTGTGTTGTAAGGAGGACGTAGTAGAGAACACCATGAGAACGCTAAAGGGTGAAGTGTGGGCGCAACCCTGAAAATGGCAAAGAGACACGCTTATGAAGCACAGTTTAAACTGAAGGCCATCAGCTACGCGGAGGAACATGGAAATCGAGCAGCGGCGAGAGAATTTAAGATTAACGAATCGATGGTTCGCAAATGGAGGAAGCTAGAAAACGAGCTCCGGCAGGTCAAAACGCAGCTGAGTTTCCGCGGACATAAGGCGAGGTGGCCCGAGTTGGAGGAAAGACTCAAGCGGTGGATCATCGAGCAAAGAACGAGCGGGAGAAGCATTTCGATGGTCACCATTCGGCTAAAAGCAGTTTCACTTTCACTTTTTATGAAACGGTGCCATTTTTCCATCCGGACCAGGACTACGGTAGTGCAGCAACTTCCAACGGATTATAAGGAAAAGCTGGCCATCTTCCGCTCCTACTGCAGCAAACACATCGGCGACAAAAACATCCAGCCCAGCCACATCACAAACATGGACGAGGTGCCGCTCACTTTTGACATCCCGGTGAGTCACACTGTGGAGAAGCAGGGGACCAGCACGGTAGCGATACGCACAACGGGGTATGAAAAGTCTTCTGTCACTGTTGTGCTTGGCTGCCATGCTAATGGACAGAAACTGCCGCCTATGGTGATTTTTAAGCGAAAGACTTTGCCTAAAGAGAAGTTTCCAGCAGAAATCATCATTAAGGCAAATGAAAAGGGCTGGATGGATGAGGAAATGATGAAAGAGTGGCTGAGGGAGGTGTATGTAAGGAGACCAGGTGGTTTTTTCCACGCATCACCATCGCTGTTGATCTGTGACTCTATGCGTGCCCATCTCACAGCCGATGTGAAAAAAACTAGTGAAACAAATGAACTGTGAGCTTGCTGTCATTCCGGGAGGCCTGACAAAGGAGCTCCAACCGCTGGACATCGGTGTGAACCGGCCGTTCAAAGTAAGGCTCCGAGCGGCCTGGGAGCGATGGATGACCGATGGAGACCAGTTTCACCAAGAGTGGAAGGCAGCGCCGGGCGAGTTACGCCACAATTTGCGAATGGATTGTAGATGCTTGGGCTAACATGTCTGCTGGCACTGTTGTTCGAGCTTTCGCAAAAGCCGGCATCATTTCCGAGGAGCCGCACGGCACGGAAAGTGACTCTGACAGTGAAGAAAGTGAACCTGGCATGTTTGATGGAGATTTAGCGCAGCTGTTCAATTCAGACACAGAGGATGAGGACTTCGATGGGTTTGATTGATGATAAAAATGTGAGTACCAAACTTCGTTTTGCTCCTGCTTTATTTTTAAATACGCACACTTGTATGCTTGTGTGTTGTTGATGATGATGATTACTGGTAATAAAAATGTGAGTAAGGTACCGAACTCAGGTTTGCTCCCGCTTTATTTTTAAATACGCATACGGTACTTGTATGCGCCCTATGATCCAGTGCGCCTTATGTGTGTGTTAAATACAGTAATGGCACACATAACTGAGACTGCGCCTTTTAGTACAGTGCGTCTTATGGTCGTGAAAATACGGTACTAGGAGATTCAGCAGGTCACCCTTGGAAAGAAATTGCAAGTCGGAATTAGCCAAGAAAACTGCAGTCGGTCACTGAGCATTTCTCTAAATAAAACTTAGACATATATGTCTGAAAACATAGAAAATTCGCTGATGCTGAGGTGAGTACAGTGAGCTCACAGGACTTAGTGCGCTGGGAGAGCAGCCAGCAGAGCCAAACTCAGTGTTGTTTAGATTTTGTTTACATGTACGTTCTCTCTCACACACACACAAACACACACTCTCTCTCTCTTTCCAGTCTACTCAAATTCAAATTCAAATTTTATTTGTCACGTACACAGTCATACACAGTACGATATGTAGTGAAATGCTTGGACAACTGCTCGTGACCTAAAGAAAACAAAAAAGGAAAAGGCTATGAATAAGATAGGAAATAAATATGAAAAATTAAAAAGGGTAAATTTAACTAGGAAGGAATAAAATATAAATTAAGGTTAAAAATGAAATAACTGTACAACACAAATTAGAATGAAGGGTAAATTTAACTGGGAAGAATAAGATAAAATATATAAATTAAAGTTGAAAATAAAATAACTGTACAACAAAATACACAATATAGAACTATATAAGAATGTATGAAGAAATATAAATAAATATATACACAATAACAGCAGCATATACACAATAACAGCAGCGTGATTTAAGTAATGAAGTGAAACAATGTCCAGAATGTCCAGTGTGTGTGTAAGAACTGTATGTGTGGGTCAGTACTGTGTGGTGGTGTGATTGAGAGACCGTATCGCCTGCGGGAAGAAGCTCCTCCTCAGTCTCTCTGTGTTGGCCTTCAGGGAGCGGAATCGCTTTCCTGACCTCAACAGAGAGAACAGTCTGTTGTTGGGATGGCTGAGGTCCTTCACGATCTTCCTGGCCTTGGTCCGGCACCGCCTGCTGTAGATTGAGTGCAGGTCAGGGAGCTCGGAGCGGATGGTGCGCTCAGCTGACCGCACAACCCTCTGTAGAGCTCGTCTGTCCTGCATGGTGCTGTTCCCGAACCAGGTTAAGATGTTTCCCGTCAGGATGCTCTCTATGGTGCAGGAGTAAAAGTTCCTGAGCACCTTGGAGGGCAGTTGGAAGTCTCTCAAGCGTCTGAGGTGGTAGAGACGCTGTCGGGCCTTTTTCACCACGGTGTTGATGTGACAGGACCATGACAGGTCCTGCGTGATGTGAACTCCGAGGTATTTGAAGCTGTCCACTCTCTCCACTGGGCACTCGTTGATGACGGGGGTCTGGTAGTTCCTCTCCTGCTTAGTGCTGAAGTCCACTATCAGCTCCTTTGTCTTACTGACGTTTAGAAGGAGGTTGTTCCTCTGGCACCAGTTCTCCAGATTCCTAATCTCCTTCAGGTAGGCCGTCTCGTTGTTATCAGAGATCAGGCCCACCACGACGGTGTCGTCAGCAAACTTGATGATGGTGGTGGAGCTGGTAGTGGCCACACAGTCATATGTGTACAAAGAGTACAGCAGGGGGCTCAGAACACACCCCTGGGGGGCTCCAGTGCTGAGAGTGGTGGAGGCTGAGACATGTCCGCCCATCCTTACTGCCTGTGGTCTGCCAGTTAGGAAGTTGGAGATCCACAGACACATAGATGAGCTGAGTCCCAGATGCTCCAGCTTGGTGGTGAGTGTGGAGGGAATTATGGTGTTAAATGCAGAGCTGTAGTCTATGAAGAGCATTTTAACATAATTCCCCCTTCTAGTGTCCAAGTGAGTGAGTGATGTGTGGAGGAGATGAGAGATGGCATCGTCTGTGGAACGATTTGGACGGTAAGCAAACTGTAGTGGGTCCAGTGTGTCTGGTAGTGAAGAAATGATGAAGTCTCTGACCAGGCGTTCAAAGCACTTCATCACTACTGAGGTGAGGGCTACAGGGCGATAGTCATTGAGAGAAGCAGGGTGGGGTTTCTTCGGGACAGGAACAATGATGGACTCTTTGAAGCATGTGGGGATCACCGACTGAGATAAAGAGATGTTGAATATCTCAGTGAACACAGGAGCTAGCTGGTATGCGCAGTCTCTTAGGATACGACCTGGGATGCCGTCTGGTCCTGCTGCTTTCCTGGTGTTCACTCTCTTGAAGGCTCTCCTTACTTCATGCTCGGAGATGACGAGCACGTTTCCGGTGCTGGCAGTATCTTCCTGTCTGCATCCGTTAGCGCCGCTAACACTAGCATCGTTGGAGACCTTAGCTGCAGCCTCGAAGCGAGCATAGAAAGTGTTCAGCTCGTCTGCCAGAGTCACGGCCGCGTTCGTCATACCGGTTGTTGGTGCTTTATAGTCCGTTATTGTCCTTAGTCCCCGCCACAGGCTCCTAGAGTCACTCTGTTGGAGTTGTGACTCTAGTTTCCTCCCGTAGCGCTGCTTCGCCTCTTTCACCGCCCTCCGCACGTTATATGACGCGGCTTTGTACGGGTCCATGTCCCCCGTCATGAGTCCCTCTTCAGTTCTGCACTCTTCAGTTCTGCACTGTCCAATAAAAGTGAAAAATGCCCAGGACATTCTAATGATGTTTTTCTTTGAGCACAATGTATTAAATTGTATGATTTCTGTTTTGTTACTCCTGATGCAATATGATGAAGATGCTACTTCTCTCGCCTCTTCAGGTGTATCTGTTCCAGAGAGCATGTCAGGGTGGAGCCCGGCTGTTAGAACGCTCCGCAACATCACCAACAACTCCGACATGCAGCCTGCCAATCGAGCAGCCAGCGTTCATGTAAGAAACACAGCCTGCTTCCACTGAGCACCAGCACTTCTCACATTGGCTAGAAAGGAAACGATGCTAAAGGAGTGTGCTTTGAGTGGTTATTTGTTTTCTGTGTTTATTGGTTCTGTTTCACATTTTCAATCATTACTTTTGCACTGCGACAGTGACACACATGCTGTTGAAGAAAGTAAGAGCGCGGGCAGTAGCTATTACAGACAGGGCCGTGAACCTTAAGAGTTGTACAGTTGTTAGAACAGCATAGATGGAATATTTGGATAGTACTGCAAAGTGGGAGCACAGGGTGCGTAGAAGATTTCATTGAGATATTCACTGTGTCTTGGGTGGTGAGTTATGCTGAGTCGATGGATGCTCCATGAGACTGCACACGTCAACTCACATTTGAATCTCAATCGTGATGTGACTTCCCACGGTTAATCTGATCAACCGATACAAAAAAATGAATGTTCTATCAAATAGAATGAGAAGCAAATCTAGCACTCCCTAAATCCCAACAACACAGCTGCATATAGCATATCCAGTCACAGCTGTTCCTGCCCGCGTAGCTCGAAGTTTGCTGGATGTAGTCCGAATGAGTAGCACTACATTAAAATACAGACGGAAACAAAAATCAGAAGAAGAGCCTGTGTGTCTTCTAATCTACATGCACATTAGGTTAACGGGGGTTCTAAGCTGGCTGTAGGCATTTTTACTAGTGGCCAATACGGGTAACACACTTCTGACCAAATTCTGTATGTATAAGTTGAACTTGGCTTCCAAATCCAATTGTTCTCAACTTGTCTGGCTTCAGGACGCACCACCATCACCTCTTAACGATAAGCCGTGACCCAGATTTTCAGATTCTGAAATTTGGTGAATGAAAATATTGTGCGGTTTGAATCTGAGATGGTAGATCATAATATCACAGTATGACAATACAAAAAAACACACTTTTGGGTTGCAACCCACCCGTTGAGAATCACTGGTGTAGAAATCAGTGGAAAGGCAGCTTCTTCTATGTGCCCCGCAATCACCTTATGATCCAATAAAGACTTCAGGTCTTGAATGGGCAGAACAGTTAGGAGCATGCAGTGTTAAAAAACATTAAAAAAAATCAAGCATGAAGCGCACATTCAGTTTCACTTCTACTCTTTGGATTTTCACTGTTCTTTGTGGCTGGCTGACAGACTAACTACAGCGCAAGCAAGAGTTGTCCACAGACTGGAATGCATGTATTGTACACTGCCTCCAACGACAGCAGAGCTCTCTGCAGACAGATGGTCTGACTGCAGCAGAGCAGACTATAAACTCAACCTCTGCTGGACTATAAATCCCGCTTTATTAGTTTTTCATTCAGATCTTCAGCTGCACTTGTAATATTTGGTTTGAAATATGTTACGGTGACATAAGGCTTACATACCATTGGGGGATGGTGACCAAGTCTTTTTATGTAGAGGCTGTAATCATGTCATGTACATGTATAAATAGTTATGTTCAGTGATGGGAATAACCCCATTACTTTTTTCAGTAACAAGTAATCTAACTAATTACTATTTCTATCGTTACAACGCCGTTACCGTTACTAACAAGAAAATGCGGTCGCGTTACTGTTTTTCAACGGACAGTTGAAGCTGTGTTCAGCTTACCGCACCTTATATCAGTTGCACGGAAGTAGCTGTAAGTAATCTGGGCGCTACAGCTTTAAAGCAGCTGCGCGCTCCCGCGGGAAACAATAACTTTTTGGCACAACACCTGGAGCTCAGGGGGCAAAACAATGGCAGGAGTGCTGCTGTTTGACTGAGGAAGAATAAAGTAGTCGTGGTAAGCCAATCACATGACCACTTCAAGATCACAAAGCAACAAGGTGATATGTACCAGTTTTTAAATTGTGTTGATAGGCCACGTAAAACCAGGGTCATAATAAACAATCCGGTCTTTAAATCTGACGTCATTAGCCGTGCCTGGGCCCAAACTCTGCTGCAGGTCCGTAAGTTCAACGATCACTGCGGCATCACTGACAGTTAAAAACTGTCTAAATCCTTTCATCTGTAATAAAATGATCAGCGTTCTGCTCTACCAGGTGTAACAATTAGGTTTAACATCCATGAAAACGGAATTTATGAAATTTAACGGAGTTAGAAGTTAGCAGGAAGTTGGCTCGCTAGTTTGCATCTAAATATAATATACCATGTTCTGACTGAGGGATTTATGAAACAAGTTAAGACGTACAGCTCTGCTATCATTTCCGACATAAGTGAAGACAGGAAAGTAAACAGCAGGGACATTTGTAGGGTTACTGAAGTTTGGCTAGCTGGTATATAATGATGTGCTACGTGGTCGCTAGTGACACAGCTATGTTAGCTGGAGGATAAATACTAACTTTTATAGTTTTGTGTTGTGTGTCAGAACAATGAGGTGACTGCTGTCTCCAGGTAAAAACAGGAGGAGTGACACACCTGCTGCTGTCAGACCTGCAGCTAGAGCAGGGCGATATGACCAAAAATATTTATCACTCTATATACATTTGAAAATTTGCGATAACGATATAACTGACGATATAATTGACACTAGACAAAATACTTTACAACTCCACAACTTTATTAGTGCAAAAAACCATCAATGTATTTTCTCTTAAACAAGCAGCTGTTTTTTATTTTATGTGCATTAAAGTTATATAAAAACGTAACAGTGCAAATTCCTCGCTGACAGTTTACCCAAAAGGCATTTCCAGTGGAAACTGGCCGACATATCCTCAGCATAACCATGTAGAATATCCACAAAACCTAAAAAGAGCTTATACACACACAGTACGGTAATATTATGTTGAAGCAGAGTACGTATCACTTCGCGAGGCTCCGCCTACGATAGCCGTAAAGCTCCAACAATCCATCAAGCGGTGCGGCTTCGTAGCTCAGCAAAGTCGTACTGAAACATTTGACAGATTTTCGAGCGCCGTGCACATAAAATCGTTTCGAGGTCAGTAAACACAACCAGAGTTCATACATAAGGCACACGGGATTAGTTACTAACTTAGTTACTTTTTTGAAGAAGTAACTAGTAACTATAAATAATTACTTTTTTCAAAGTAACTTGCCCAACACTGGTTATGTTATCATCAAGACAAAGTAAAAAGAAGAGACTTAATCTCATACAACTGTCTTTAAATCGGAGAATAAAAATAAACAAGATTTTTGGAAATAAGTTTTGGGACTAAACAAACTATAAAGACACAGGAACAATAGGAGCTCTGAGCTGTCTCAGATAAGCAGCAAGCAGGTCAGCCAAGATGAAGGTACTTCACCTCATTTTTCTGGAGGTGACTGCTGTTGTGATTTGGCGTTGTTTAAATAAAATTGAAATAAATGTTTTGATCTGCGTCAGACAAACACAGTCGCCAGTTTGTCCAAGAGACTGTCAGTGAATGACAGGCTTCTGGAGAACACAAAGTTGTGTGGAAAGTCTGACTCTAGACAACCTGACACTAGGGGCTCATGCTCCTTGGGTTGTTTCTTACAGCGGGCATGTTTCCAGATGTGCTCCTCATGCCTTTTCCTTTTGAAAACATCCTCAATTTGCTGTTCCCCCAGCAAATTCTCATTTTCTCATTTCATTTGATCATCTCTTTTGTAGATTATCCAGCCTGCTAATCAAACAAAGCCACTGGAGCAGCAGACGAATCAGAGTCATGCTCAGACCCTGAACAGCACCAATGTTCTTCTCTTCAATCAGGCCAAACTGACCAGTCAGCCCCTGACAGCCGAGCAGCAGCAATTACTACAACAGCAGCAGTCAAACCAGGCCGCTCAGCAACATCAGCAGTTATCACAGCAACCACAGCACCCCATGATGCACCTTCAGCAGCAACAACAGATGATGCAGCTACAACACCACCCACAACAACAGCCACAGGCTGCTCAGCAACAAGGGTTCCCACAGTTGCCTCTACAGCAGCAGCAGTTCCTACAACAGCAGCAGCAGCAACAAATGCACCAACAGCAGATGTTTTCCCAGCAACAGCAGCAGCATGTGTTCTCCCAGCAGCAGCTGCGACCTCAGCAGCCCTTACGGCCTGGACTACAGCAGTTGCAGCAGCAACAGCTGCTGCAACAACAGCTGCAGCAGTTGCAGCAGCAGCAAAGAATGCAGATGTTACAGCAGAATCAACAGCAGATGCACCAACAGCATCTACAACAGCAGCAGCAGCACTTCATGCAACAGCACCATCAGATGCAACAAAAGCAGCATTTGCAGAACCAGCATCAGAACCAGCAGGCCGTGCAGCAGCAGCAGACAGCTATGCTGCAGCCACCGCTCCAGCAGCCTCCTCACGTCTCCCAGCTGTTTGGACACGAGCCGGGCCAAGAAAGTGAGTGAAGTCTTGATTACTGTGGGCTAGGGTCACATTTATACTGCTAGAACTAAAGAAGGCCAGAGTGAAGCTTCCCTCATTGTATTTAAATCATCACATTAAAAAAAAAAAATCATTTTCAACCCAACCATCCACGTTCAGACCTTTTTTCCACACATGGAAAAGTGTGAAAATTAAATGACTGAGAAATTACAACAGAGAAAAAATAATTTTGTTTAGACCTACTGCCCTGTAGGAGTGTGTCTGAATCTGAAGTTACAGTTTAAAAGATCAAAACATTTAAAGGTACGGGAATAATTTATTGTCGTAAAAAGAAATGTCAAACAATTAAGAGCAATGAAAAAGGGATTAGTAGTAATAGTGCAAGAATTTGAATAATTTATGAATATGCTAGATTGTTACGTTTTTAATATCAGTACAGTTGTAAGACTGCTGCAGGGCAATGTGCACGTCCAAAACGTGGGCCTTGAATATGAAAAGTATACACATGTTTTCCAAGTTATAAGAGTTAAAATAGCATTTTGTTCATTTTTGTGACTTAGAATTTCACATCAAAGTTTTCTAAGTGTCTATTGTTGCATCATTGTGTAACACAACTGGGGTGACTGTAGCTCGGGAGGTAGAGCAGGTCATCTACTGATCGGAAGGTTAGTGGTTTGATCCCTGGCTCCCCAGGGTTTGAACAATGTTGTTTGAATTTTAGTTAGTAAACAATTAAAAGCATAGAAGGGAATGCTTGTGTGAATGTGGCATGTAGTATAAAGCGCTCCGGGAGAATAGAAAATCACTATATAAGAATCCGTCCATTTACCACAACTATATACCATTCAGATATTCACTAATTGTTTTTTGGACTTTTAATCATTAAGTTTGTACAGGACAGTTTGGTTTTAGTTTTGTTTGTTTTTTTTTAAAATTTTTACTCAGACTTTTGATTTTTGATGCATCTTTCACAAATTATAGATCCTGATTCATTTCTATGGTAAGAGAAAATTTCAGGTTCTTAAGAGGGGTGAATGGGCTATTTTATTAAATTTATCTTTTTTCAGTTTAATTCAATTCAGTGGAATTTAATTTATATTGTGCAGTTGCTCAAGGCACTTTATATTGTAAAGACCCCACAATAATACAGAGAAAAGACCCAACAGTTAAAGAACACCTTTTAAGCAAGCACTTGGCAACAGTGGGAAGGAAGAACACCGTTTGAACAGGAAGAAATTCTGGCAGAACTAGGCTCAGGGAGGTATCTGCCACGGCTGGGGGTGAGGGGAGAAACCGAAAACAAAAGAGAGCCAGAGTTTACTAAAAATGAATACAAATTCCAGAAAAGTTGGGACTTTCTTTTAATTTGAAACACTTTGAAATCACATGAGCCATTTTTTTTTTTATTCACAACAAAACAAATAACATGACAAATGTTTAAACTGAGAAATTGTACACCTTCATCCAATAAATGATGATTTTGGGTCCTTCGCTCTAGTTAGCGGTGAGCACAGTGCATGTGAAGGGCCTTAAGGTGCACATCTCAGGACTGTGGGAGGAGCTGGAGTACCTGGAAAGAACCCACACAGATTCAGTGGTGGATTCAAACTCGGAACCTTCTTGCTGTGAGGGAACAACTGCTTTGGTACAATCATTGTCTATACCCAAACTTTGGCCCATAAAGTTTTTATTTCGATGTGATGGCTTGAAATGAGCCAAATATAATTTTATTAGGCCCTCAATAAAGTAGCTGCATGCTCTACCAGAAGCTGCTGCAGTCTTCAGGAAATTTAGTACAATGATTTTCCATACTTGCTCTGCTCTCTGCTATAACAACATCTAAATTGCTTAGACTCAGCTAGAGATGCTTCAGGTTCTTTGTGGTGGGCTTGTTTAAGGGCCTGACAGAATGAGTGTCACGTATAATAATGATAATAATTAATAATAGTAATAATTTATATAGCATTCTTCACAGGATAAGAACCACAAAATGCTTCACAATAATATAAAACAGATGTGCAAAAACAACCCAATCGATCATTTAGCACAAATCTAATTAAAGCCAGTCTAAATAAATGAGTCTTTAGCTTTTGTTTAACTCATTCACTGCCATTGACGTCTATAGCCGTCAATGGCAGTGAATGAGTCAATGGGTTTAACTCATTCACTGCCAATGGCTGGCAGTGAATGAGTTAAAAGAATGAATATAATCAAGGCGATGTAAAGATGGAGGCTTCGGGGCCGCCGCTCTAAAAGACTGATTTTGATTAGCCTTTGAGATGATGATGTCAGAGATGTAGGCAGGAGCGTCACGACTCAGAGCTTTGAAAGTCAGTACTAAGATTTTTTTTTTTTAACGAATTCTAAAACGTACTGGAAACCAGTGTAATGAGAATAAAACCAGCTCTCTTTTTCGTGTCTTTGTTAAGAGCTTTGCAGCAGCATTCTCAAACAAAGAAAAAGGCTGTTGCAATAAGCGAGATGAAATAAAAGCATGATTAACTATTTCCAATTCAGATTTAGACAACAGGGTTCATAAATATATATATTTTTTTTAGCTGAAAGAGGCAGTTCCTAATTATCTGTCGAGAGTGTTGCTCTAGGGATATGGTAGACTCAAAAAATAACACTGAGGTACCTGAGGCTCGGCTGAACAGAGGAGCCAAGAGAACCAAGATGCTGTTTGATTACAGATATTTCGCTGTCGGGAGCAATAATTACTGTTTCGGACTTCTCTGAGTTCACCTGCAAGTAAGACTGCCACGATTAGTCGACTAGTCACGATTACGAATCGGCGACGACTAATTTAATAGTCGACGCGTCGTTTGAAGCTTTGTAAGATCCCAAAAGGTGCAGGAATAAGTAGCAGGATTTAAGAGTGTAATAGCGGACTAAAACAGAAGATGGCAGCACTGCATGTCCAGAGATGCAAGCTGGACCCCGAACCCTGAAGAAGAAGCTGTGTGCGGTAGAGCAGGGCGATATGACCAAAAATATTTATCACGATATACATTTGAAAATTTACGATAACGATATAACTGACGATATAATTGACACGAGACAAAATACTTTACAACTCCACAACTTTATTAGTGCAAAAAAAACCATCAATGTATTTTCTCTTAAACAAGCAGCTGCTTTTTATTTACAGTGGGGCAAAAAAGTATTTAGTCAGCCACCGATTGTGCAAGTTCCCCCACCTAAAATGATGACAGAGGTCAGTAATTTGCACCAGAGGTACACTTCAACTGTGAGAGACAGAATGTGAAAAAAAAAAATCCATGAATCCACATGGTAGGATTTGTAAAGAATTTATTCGTAAATCAGGGTGGAAAATAAGTATTTGGTCAATAACAAAAATACAACTCAATACTTTGTAACATAACCTTTGTTGGCAATAACAGAGGTCAAACGTTTACTATAGGTCTTTACCAGGTTTGCACACACAGTAGCTGGTATTTTGGCCCATTCCTCCATGCAGATCTTCTCGAGAGCAGTGATGTTTTGGGGCTGTCGCCGAGCAACACGGACTTTCAACTCCCGCCACAGATTTTCTATGGGGTTGAGGTCTGGAGACTGGCTAGGCCACTCCAGGACTTTCAAATGCTTCTTACGGAGCCACTCCTTTGTTGCCCGGGCGGTGTGTTTTGGATCATTGTCATGTTGGAAGACCCAGCCTCGTTTCATCTTCAAAGTTCTCACTGATGGAAGGAGGTTTTGGCTCAAAATCTCACGATACATGGCCCCATTCATTCTGTCCTTAACACGGATCAGTCGTCCTGTCCCCTTGGCAGAAAAACAGCCCCATAGCATGATGTTTCCACCCCCATGCTTCACAGTAGGTATGGTGTTCTTGGGATGCAACTCAGTATTCTTCTTCCTCCAAACACGACGAGTTGAGATTATACCAAAAAGTTCTACTTTGGTTTCATCTGACCACATGACATTCTCCCAATCCTCTGCTGTATCATCCATGTGCTCTCTGGCAAACTTCAGACGGGCCTGGACATGCACTGGCTTCAGCAGCGGAACACGTCTGGCACTGCGGGATTTGATTCCCTGCCGTTGTAGTGTGTTACTGATGGTGACCTTTGTTACTTTGGTCCCAGCTCTCTGCAGGTCATTCACCAGGTCCCCCCGTGTGGTTCTGGGATCTTTGCTCACCGTTCTCATGATCATTTTGACCCCACGGGATGAGATCTTGCGTGGAGCCCCAGATCGAGGGAGATTATCAGTGGTCTTGTATGTCTTCCATTTTCTGATGATTGCTCCCACAGTTGATTTTTTCACACCAAGCTGCTTGCCTATTGTAGATTCACTCTTCCCAGTCTGGTGCAGGTCTACAATACTTTTCCTGGTGTCCTTCGAAAGCTCTTTGGTCTTGGCCATGGCGGAGTTTGGAGTCTGACTGTTTGAGGCTGTGGACAGGTGTCTTTTATACAGATGATGAGTTCAAACAGGTGCCATTCATACAGGTAATGAGTGGGGGACAGAAAAGCTTCTTACAGAGACGTTACAGGTCTGTGAGAGCCAGAGATTTTCCTTGTTTGAGGTGACCAAATACTTATTTTCCACCCTAATTTACGAATAAATTCTTTACAAATCCTACCATGTGGATTCATGGATTTTTTTTTTTTCCACATTCTGTCTCTCACAGTTGAAGTGTACCTCTGGTGCAAATTACTGACCTCTGTCATCATTTTAAGTGGGGGAACTTGCACAATCGGTGGCTGACTAAATACTTTTTTGCCCCACTGTATGCATTAAAGTTATATAAACTTTAACAGTGCAAATTCCTTGCTGACAGTTTAACCAAAAGGCATTTCCAGTGGAAACTGGCCGACGTATCCTCAGCATAACCATGTATAATATCCACAAAACTTAAAGAGGTTATACACACACAGTACGGTAATATTATGTTGAAGCACAGTACGTATCACTCCGCGAGGCTCCGCCTACGATAGCCGTAATGCTCCGACAATCCATCAAGCGGTGCGGCTTCGTAGCTTAGCAAAGTCGTACTGAAACATTTGACAGATTTTTGAGCGCCGTGTACATAAAATCGTTTCGAGGTCAGTAAACACAACCAGAGTTCATACATAAGGCACACGGGGTTATAAGGGGCTCTGTCGACTTTCAGAAAAATCAAAGGATTGATTTTAAGTGCGCCGTATTTTCCAAACAACACGGTAATAACGACGGCCCGCTAGCATGCTCTACCAAAAATAGTGTTCGGTTGTATCTGACGGACGAAAGCTAAACCAATTCCACACCACTGAAGCTGCAGCATTTTTACAAACCAGTTCTGGTTCATCTGTTTCATTCAACGATCCGCTTTCGCTCTTCTCATTCTGTGTCACCGCCATGCTTTTTTCACCATGTGCGTATGAAAACAAAGGCACTGTGCATGCACGTTTTACCCATATTCTATCGCAATATTTCATTTTCTTATCGTTGCCCAACATTATACTATTACCGTGAACGGTATGAAATGGCCCAGCGCTAGTGTCCGCTTTCATAGCTGTGTCCAAATTTAGTGGCTGCATCCTTCGGAGGCTGCATTTGTAGGCCGATTACGTTACAGCGACGCGGCAAAGCCTGTCCAAATTCGAAGACTCCCCTAAATGCGGCGGAATAATGCGTCCTTCATTTCCCCAGGTTTGAAGAATGGGTCGGGCGTATCCTTCGTGGCCCAACCTATCCCAGAATTCATAGCGCGGTCCAGCCAATTCCAGTTTCCAACAATGGCGGCGGCTACTTAGTTTGAATATTACTCTTATGACTGTTTCTGGGTCACAAAATAAACTTTTGACATATTTTCAGGTGAGAATGTAGCTGTGTAAACTTCAAATATCTGCTCGGTTTATCAAGACACCACATATTTGCAAAAAGTTCTCCGATGTTTTTGGAGACGTCTGTTACAGTACTTCTGGCGCCGCTCCGAGCTGGCAGCCAGTATCAGCAGCTCCGAGCTGACAGTCCTTTTTTCTCTTTAATATATGTTTCTCTGTTGTTTTGTGTTTGTTTTTGTTTCCCCCCACAATGGAGCTCAGAATTCTATCGTGTTCTTTATTACATTTTTACGGCGTCTTTGTCCGGAGAGCGCTCGGAGGTCCGACCTCCCATTGTTTACAGCAGGGATCAGCTGTTAGCCCTTGGAGCCTCCGTTGCCCTGCCTACCGCCGAGCAAGCTAACATCCCCCGCGAGGTGAGGAGGAAGAGACGTAGTTCTTGGGCCGGGACCGGGCGTCGCAGTAAAGTTAGCAGGTACCGGCCAGCGATTCCATCTATTATTATGAGGAATGTGAGATCTCTCCCCAATAAAGTAGACGAACTAGCAGCCCTTACCCGACATCAGAGGAGCTACAGGGAGTGCAGCCTGATGTGCTTCACAGAGTTTATCTATCAAAGAGACGCTATGCTGTAAGGACATTGAGCTGCTAGCAGTTAGCATGAGACCGTACTATCTACCTCGAGAGTTTACACACGTGATTATGATAGCTGTGTATGTCCCGCCCTCTGCTAGCGCTGCAGCAGCCTGTGAGGTCCTGCACACTGTAACCAGCAGACTCCAAACACAGCACCCTCAGGCCCTTTTCCTGATCTCTGGGGACTTTAATCACATCTCCCTGTCCTCCACTTTCCCCACCTTCACCCAGTATGTCACCTGCTACACCAGAGACAATAAAACATTGGACTTATTGTATGCCAACACCAAGGAGGCATACAGCTCATCACCTCTTCCTCCCCTGGGGGGCTCAGATCACAACCTGGTTCATGTCCATCCTGTGTATAAACCTCTGGTACACAGAGAACCAGTAGTGAAACGCACAGTAAGGAAATGGTCGGCAGAGACTGAAGAGGCCCTGAGGGACTGTTTCCGTTCTACTGTGTGGGACAACCTCTGCAGCCCCCTGTAGGATGACCTCAACAGCATCACAGACTGCATTACGGATTACATGAACTTCTGTGTGGACAACACCGTACCCATCAAAAAGGTACGTTGTTTTTCTAACAACAAGCCATGGATAAATCCTGAAATTAAGGCTCTCCTCAAGGAGAAGAAGAGTCTTTAGATCTGCAGACAAACAGGAGCTGAGAGTTGTTCAGAAGAAGCTGAAATGGAAGATAAGGGAAGGAAAACTACAGCAGGAAGATGGAAGAGCAGCTGCAACAGGACAACAGAGGGGTTTGGAACAGCCTGAAGACAATCTCAGGACAAAAACCAACCCCCCAGGCTGCAGGAGACTTGGGGTGGGTGAATGACCTAAATAAATATTTTAATAGGTTTGATCAAACACCCACCCCTCCCACAGCATCGTCCCCCCTGCTGCAATCTCCTTCATCTTCAGGGCCTGCCTGTCCTTCATCTCAGGACTTCACACCTCCCAGCTCCCAGTCATTACACCCACCCCCAGCTTCTGTGGACTCCAACATACACACCCCTCCCCCAAAATCCTCTCTTTCTATCTCAGCACTTCAAGTGAGGAATGAGCTTCGCAAGATCAAGGTGCGGAAGGCTGCAGGTCCAGATGGCCTCAGCTCCAGGCTCCTGAGATGCTGCGCAGATGAACTGTGTGGCATCCTAGGATATCTGTTCAACCTGAGCCTGTCACTGGGGAAAGTATCACAGCTGTGGAAGACCTCCTGTGTGGTACCGGTACCAAAGACCTCCCATCCCAAGGACCCCAGCTGCTACAGGCCGGTAGCCCTGACATCGCATCTGATGAAGACCCTCGAGAGGTTGGTTCTAAACCATCTGCGCCCCCTGGTGAGGTCTTCATTGGATCTGCTACAGTTTGCTTACCAGCCTGGCATCGGGGTGGAGGACGCCATCATCTACCTCCTGCACCGAGCTCTGACTCACCTGGAGAAGCCTGGAAGCACTGTGAGGATCATGTTCTTTGATTTCTCCAGTGCTTTCAACACAATCCAGTCACGACTTCTGAGGGACAAGCTGGAGCTATCAGGAGTGGACGACCACATGTCCCAGTGGATACTGGACTACCTCACAGGACGCCCACAGTATGTGAGGACACAGGGCTGTGTCTCTGACACGCTGGTCTGCAGTACGGGGGCCCCACAGGGAACTGTGCTGGCACCGTTCCTCTTCACCCTCTACACTGCAGACTTCTCCATCAACTCCCCACGCTGCCACCTACAGAAGTTCTCTGACGACTCTGCCATAGTCGCCTCATCACAGGTGAGGACGACTCAGAGTACAGACAGTGGACTCTGGACTTTGTGGACTGGTGTCAGCAGAACCACCTGCTGATCAACGCCGGGAAAACCAAGGAGTTGGTGGTGGACTTCCAGAGACGCAGACCCACCACACTGACAGCGGTGAACATCCAGGGAGTGGACATTGAGATAGTGGACTCTCATAGGTACCTGGGTGTTCACCTGAATAATAAACTGGACTGCAGCCACAACACTGATGCTCTTTACAGGAAGGGTCAGAGCAGACTCTACCTGCTGAGGTGGCTGAGGTCATTTGGAGTCCAGGGAGCGCTTTTAAAGACCTTCTATGACTCTGTGGTGGCATCTGTCATTTTTTACAGTGTTGTATGTTGGAGCAGCAGTTTATCAGTAGCTGAGAGGAAGAGGCTGGATAACCACATCAGGAAGGCCAGCTCTGTTCTGGGATGCACCTGGACCCAGTGCAGGTGGTGGGAGACAGAAGGACTTTGGCCAAAATAACATCTCTGATGGACAGTCTCCCAGCCCATGCATGTAAATGTTGCTGAACTGCAGAGCTGCTTCAGTGTCAGACTGATGCATCCTCGATGCATGAAGGAGCGTTTCTGCAGGTCCTTCCTCCCTGCAGCTGTCAGACTGTACAATCAGACCTGCTCCCAACAAACATAGATGTTCACATCAGCGCTGTAACTGCAAAAAGTTAACCGATTCGCACTACAACCTGGTTTGCCTCTTATCTGTAGTTATTTTTATTTAATTTAATAACTGTACAGTACTCTGTATATAGTAACCATTGTCCTCAATGTAAATATGTAAGAAAAATTGTGTATGTTTCTGCTCTGTGTCCTGCGTACTGTTTGTTTGTATATGTGTCTTTTTGGCTGCTGTTACAACCAAATTTCCCCTTGTGGGACAATTAAAGGATTATTCTATTCTATTCTTACCCACCAGCTCGATAGCTAGCTGGGGTTCGAGGCTCACTAGAGCCGGCGAGAACACCGGACTCCCGGCACATCGTTTTCAAACCCCCCGCGGTCTTTCGCTACTCAGGTTAAACATGATATATAAGTCACTCAGATAATTTAAAAATGTTATTGTTTGGCTTTTTTCAGTGTTTTATTTGTTCCTCAGTAAATTGGTTTGACTGAGATTAAAGTTATAGTTTTCACACAGCTGAATAAACGTCAAAGAGAGAACTGATAAAACAGAAGTGTGAGATGGTCGAGAGTTTACTCCAGTGTGCTGTTATATTTTAAAATGTTTTTTAAATTTTTTTTTAAATATTTTTAAACCTGAGACAATCTGCAAATTTCATTAAAATTTAATAAACTATCATCTTGTCTTTATTTTTAGTTAGCACAGACCTTAAACACTTCAAGCTGTAAGCTAATGATAGTTAAATAAGAGCAGATGCTGCTGGTGCAATAAGCTGTACATTTTACATCCAGTGGATGATGATCTGATTAGTCGACTAAAAATAATTGGTGACTAGTGACTATCAAAATAATAGTTTGTGGCGGCCCTACCTGCAAGCCACTGTTCAGTGGAAGCTAAACAAAGCATTTAAAAAGAACAACTTTTGAAGCTGAATATTATCAGCATAGAAGTGATAAACAAATCAGGGAACTGACTAATTATAAGTCCTAGAGGTGTACAGGAGAAAAAGAATAGGTCCAAGAACTGAACCCTTTGGTACCCCACTAGTCAGGTTCTTACAGTGTGACATAAACTGATTTGCAAAAATGCTACAAGATCTGTTGGAAAGTTATGACTGAAACCACTGCAAAGCCAGACCGGACACATCGACTACATCCCGGAGCCTGTTCATCAGGCTGGTAGGGTCGACGGTTTCAAAGTCCAGCAAAACCATAACTGTGACTATGTCGCTTTAAGTAATGTGGTTTCCTTTGAGTGGCATCCAGACTGAAATTTGTCATACATCTCATGTTTTTCTAAAAAAGCCCCAAGTTAATGTGAAACTCCTTTTTTCAGAATTGTAGACAATAACGGGAGCTTGGAGATGGACCTATAATTCTTAAATTCTGTTGGGTCCAAACTGCTCTTTTTTAATATCGGGAAAAACAACAGCATGCTTAAAGGGCCGAGGGACCACACCTGTTAAAACAGAGGCATATCTCTACAGTGAGGAGCCAATAGCAGAGAGAGCTTTTTTTAAACAGCCCAGCAGGTAGTATGTCATTTGGACAAGTCGTGATTTTCATTTTATCCAACAGAGGTGAAAGGTCATGTATAGTCATTGGGTTAAACACTAATAGGTGGTGTAATGGCCACACAGAAACTGATGTGCTGCTGTGCTCACAGTCAGCAGCAGCACAGGTCGAAGACGGGAGAAAGAGTCAGCTCTGATGGCTGAGAGGACAGCAGCTGTTTTCACCACCTATCTTTCCAACATAGGAGACTCCAAGTAATACAGGGTGACTGATTATCTGTTGCTGGCTTGATATTGTTTTGTGTTATTGCGTGACTTGTGCTTTAATGGGTGAGTTTAGATCACAGAATGCACTGAAACACAGTCACACAAAGTCTGTGTGACCACAAACTGAACCTGTCCAAGTCTTTTAAGTCTAATTAAGAAAATAAGCACACCTGCTGATTGAGATGATGAATTTCTATAGAAGGCTGGGTCTCTGGTAACTGCAGGATTGAAACTGCTGTCAGTCCTGCACTCTCTTCAGTCTGTGATTCAGTGACAGTAATTTCTTTCTTTCCGCAGTCCCACAGGATGGCTTCCTCCTGGGCTGTGTGTTTGGTATTGCCGACTATCCAGAACAGATGGCTGACAAACAGCTCCTTGCTACATGGAAGAGGGTAAGTCACTGAGAGAGAGTATGAGTACCCAAGTAGGGTGAAAGACAGGAAACAATGCTGAGCATCAGACAGATCAGTGTTTGTTTACCGATCTCCTTCGTCAGGTCATTCAGGCGTGTGGAGGCTCAGTTGATCCAACCCTAACCAGCCGCTGCACACATCTGCTGTGTGAAAGTCAGGTCAGCAGCATGTACGTACAGGTAAGGATGTCTCCCATGAGAACAGACACAGTTTATGGAGTGTGGAATCCCAGTATGACTATCATAAATGTTTTCGTACTCATTCATTATTAGGGATGGGTATCGTTTAGGTTTTATCCGATACCAGTACCAAACTGGTACTTTTGAAATGGTGCCGGTGCTTAAAGAATGGAGAACACAAACTTTGTCCAAAAACCTCTCATGTTCAGCTGTTTTTTTTGTGAAAAGATAACAATGTTAGCCTTTTCTGCAGCTATGGGGCATATATGGTATCACTCTTGGCTGGAAGCAGTGCTTAAACAATGGAAAAAACACAAACTTTGTCCAAAAACCTCTCATGTTTAACTGTTTTCCACTTTTCTTTGGTCATTTTAGCCTTTTTGGCCAGGGTGAAGGGAGTATCTGCCATCAAACAAGAAGATAGCTGCATGTAACTACGACGGTGTTTGCTAGTTCACCTTACATGCATTCATGTAATAGCGTGGTTAGCCTACTCAGCGTAAATTACACACGAACAACATTAAGCTACTCACGCAGAGAAGAACGGCTGCTGCTGCATCATCATCCTCATCATTTCTGCTACACTGGCAGGGCTACGGCTACACCCGCAGTAGATGTGCTCGGTGTGAGGTCTCGCAGCAAGCTATCAAATAGGGTGGATTTCTCGGCTTTTAAAAAAAAACGCTATGCGTCGCCAGGTGTTTCATCACATTCGAGGTGTTACCTCCTTTGCACAGTATCAGCTTAAAGCACTTGTTGCTGCTGAGTTTGCATCTTTTGCTGTGAAGTACAGCCAGACTTTGACCGCTTCGCCTTGGGCATTTTTAATCTGTAGCTCTGCTCTAAAAGAACGTACGTACCTGGGCCCGCCTACTACGCTTACAAAGGTAAAATGATTGGCTAGAATCCAAAGTGTATCACGTCTCAGGGGGGAAAAAAAGCACCAAAATAAAGCACTGAAATGTGCGCTGCTTTTCGGTCTGGTTACTACCGTTTATGTCAGAACCGGTGCGATACCGGTACCCATCCCTAATCATTATTGGCCTTTAACTGGAGTGCAACATTTAGTATCACCTAATTGATACTTTATTGCGATGGAATGAGACAAACCCTTGAATGGGACCGATATTACCCGCTGTCTCCTCAGAGTATAGAGGATAAATACTGAACTTCTGCTGGTTGAAATTGAACCAAAAGCACGTTTCCTCTTCCAGGCACTCAGAGAGGGGAAACGCTGTGTAACTGCCCACTGGCTCAACACTGTGCTGAAGAAGAAGAGGATGGTTCCTCCTCACCGGACGTTACATGTGCCATTTGCCTTCCCTCCTGGAGCCAAACCCTGTTCTCAGCATGTACGTCTGCCGTTTCTTTTAACAGTAGTTTTTCTACAGTCTTTGTACTTGGTGAACTTAATGAACTTCAAAATACTGCACTCCAATTGGCAGGAAGCATTTCTGCTTGTCAGATCTTTACTCCAGCTCTCTGTTGCCGTCTTTCCTCAGATCATATCAGTGACGGGTTTTATGGATGCTGACAGAGATGATCTAAAACTGATGGCCTACCTGGCTGGTGCCAGATACACCGGATATCTTTGTCGCAGTAACACTGTCCTCATTTGCAAAGAGTAAGAGTTGGGGTCGGGTAGATGAGTTCCTCTTTGGGTATTCTTTTGTACTGCACGCAGTATATCCATAGAACTCAAACTATACAAGAACTATCTTACTTTTGGTTTTATGTCGTTCTTGGAGTGTACTCCTCCTCATTTGTATGTGTGAAGGACTCAGCCTATCTTCAAGCTTCTCTTTATCCTAAGTGTTAACCTTTTTTAGTCAGATCAGATGCTTTGTTTTGTTAATCCAGCATTTTCACTCTTTTATTTCCCAACTTTGTTGCAACTTGTTTGAAATGTCTCATTTTCTTTTAAACATTTTTCAGTTGAACCTTCTTGTGTGAAGGTTGAACGTTCAGTTTGCTTGAGAACCTTCACTTCTCAAGCACACTGTCAGTTTTATGGTTGTCTTGCTAATATCACTTTAGACCCAGTGGGCTTAAATATGAGAAGGCCAAGGAGTGGAAGATCCCTTGTGTGAATGCCCAGTGGCTGTGTGATATACTGCTGGGCAACTTTGAAGCACTGAGACAAATCCAGCACAGCCGATACTCCATCTACACACATCCTGAACCACTGGTGCCTAACCCACAGCTGGTCCAGAACCTGCTTGGTATGTACGCCGTCACTGGAGTTGTTACGTAGTGAGCAATTACATGAAGATATTACCCAATATCTCTTACTTGCCACACACTCTCTCCTGTGGGGTATGCTTAGTTAGTCTAACCTGACTGGAGCCACACAGCTCTGGTTTTGTGTGGCTTGATTTTGGTTCGTCAGGAGAGTGAAGAGCTTTTGATGTTTTATCACTTGGAATGGCCACACTTTAAGATACTGTCGTGATTACCTTGTGCATTTCTCTGTAGCCGCTTGGAGAACACCAATCAAAGTCTCTTCTGAAGCTTTGGCGGTGAGTTTTTGTGTCACAGTGTTCTTCACATTCTTTTGTTTGGAATGTCGAGAAGCTCCGTAACCCCTCTCTCAGCCTGCTCTGAATCCTCTGCTCCAGACAGTTTTCCGACTCTTGGATTGACATAACGTCACACATTTCTAGCTTTAACCACAACACCTCACACACCTCTTCAGTTGTTGGGGGCAGTTATTCACAGGAAAATATCTGTGTGAGAGTGATTTGTTTTTTAGTGCGTTTGTCCTTAAAAAGTTGAATCAGTCATAGAAGAGAGAGAAGCAACAGAGGAACAGTGTACCGGCTCGTCTGATTGTGCTTTTGTGGCGTCTGTTTGGTGTTTAGAGCCTCCAGCTGCTGCAGAAGCAGAAGATCAGCGACTCAGCAAACCCACCTGCAAACAAGAAGGCCAGGTCGGTATAGCAGGTTAGGGACTAGCCTGTCACTCCTCTGCACGAGAACAGAGTTGGACCACACACCCTCCAGACTGCCATGTTCTAATGATACTTTGCATTTCTGTCTCTGAAGACTGGAAGAGATCCAGTCCCCGAGTAAGAAGCTTCCTCCAGAGTCCACTCCTCGGGTCATGTTCACAGGCTTTGAGCCTATGCAAGTACAGCAGTACACCAAGGTGAAAGCAGCCTTCCCACGCTCAAACATTTAGTGTGTTGTTAGACTGAAGCTCAGATTAGTGAGAACGCTGAAGTTACTCTCAAAGCACATCTGCAGCCTCAGCTGCTATTTGAATGTGTCCCCTTTCCTCCTGCAGAGGTTACATGCTTTAGGTGGTGAGCTTGCAGACAGCAGTCAGAAAGTCACTCACCTTGTGGCCAGTAAGGTGACTCGCACCGTCAAGTTCCTCACTGCCATGTCGGTGGTCAAACACATAGTCACCCCAGAGTGGCTGGAGGAAAGCTGGAGGAGTCAGAAGTTTGTGGGTATGTTTGCGTCCCACCCCTCCTTTTTCTTATCTAACTGTGTTTTGTAGAGATCAAAGTGGAACTGAAATTGGTCTTGTGCTGCGGTTTTACCTGTATATGTTTCGTTAACGGGAGCAAACCTGTTGTGTGTGTTACAGACGAGCAGAGTTGCACTCTGAGGGACGCAGAAGCGGAGGTGTTGTTTGGCTTCAGCCTGGAGGAGTCGCTAAAGAGAGCCCAAAGTGCACCTCTCTTTAAGGTCCTCTGACAACATAACTGCTGTGTTCAACCAAAAACCGTCTTTTTCTTGATGCCAGTTAAAGAATTCAGAAGTAGGGCTGTGCCATGTGACCAAAATCATATCCTGATAACAATATATGTTCTGGGAACCCGACTTGTGTGAAGTGTTTTCAGCTGGGCGTCCTGTACCTGGAGTCAAGTGTTTTGACCGATGCATGAAACTATATTTTTAGATATAAGTTGTAACGGCCGCTGTTTTCTTTGTATTTCTTACATGCGGCGCTGCGGGGAAAAGCGTTTGAGTCTAAGGTTTATTTTGAGCACCTGACGGCTCTTTTTTTATTGCTTCTCAGCTCTCTCCATCCTCTTTCACGTGATTCTTGCATTAGAAGAGGTTTGTTGTGTTTGAGTCTGAGGTGGACCGGTTTGCAGCATAATTTGCATAGTACAGTTTTCTGGTCCGTGTCAGAGTTTGTATAACCAAACCATGTCCATGCTACAGCCCCTCGTTTAGGAATAAGGTCCTTGATTTGTTTTGACTGGTCTGTTTGGAGCCAGTTGTTCCTGCCTCCTCTTCACTGGCCATGCTGGGATTCTCTGTGCCCCGATGAACAAATATTGCTGTAAACAGTGTGCTTTGCAACACCATGAAACAAACGATAGCGTATAATTTGAAACGACAGATGTTTTCATATCTGATGTATTTCATCATATTGCACAGCCCTATTCAGAAGTGCTAAACTCATTTTACCTTTTTGTTCAACTATTAAAAAGTCACTCGTGCTGATGATCACACAACAACATTTAAATATATTAGGCCTTTATATATAGTGGGTCAGTTGACTGAACTAGTATATTTAAACTGAGCTGGACTAACTGGAAACCAGTGTACTAATTGTTCTGATGATTAACGGTTGAGTCTCTTTTTGCGTTTCCTGTGACACGGTGATGCAGGGGAAGTACTTCTACCTCACACCAGGGATCTGTCCAAGCCTCAGCACAATGAAGTCCATTCTGGAGAGCGCCGGAGGAAAGCTGCTGACCAAGCAGCCCTCATACAGAAAGATCATGGAGCACAATCAGAATAAGGTGCTGAAAGTTGCTGCAACTCTTTCATGTCTCTAGGCACTCGTAAATGTCCACAGAGGTGGTGGGTTCTTGTGACAATATGGCAGAAACCTGGGAGGAGTGTAGCTTTTATTTCATGTATTTTCATTTCAGCACAAAATAAAACAGACATGTGTTTGACAGAAGTCTTTTATTACAGTTTTTCTCTATAAATCAGTAACCACATGTTGGCATTTGGTTGCAGAACCTTCCGGAGATCATATTAATTTCCTGCGACAATGACCTTCACCTCTGTAGGGAATACTTCTTGAAAAACATTGGTAAGATGCTCTCCCAGGGCCCACTTGTATTTATCCTCATTTTATTTTTTTTACAGAGTGTCTTCATAAAGTTGACATTGTGTTTCATTTGCACTCTTGTGGTCTCTGTTTTCCAGATGTCCACAATGCTGAGTTCATTCTGACTGGAGTTCTCACCCAGAAACTTGACTATGAATCATATCCTTTACAGTCTCACAGCAACTAGTTTAGTTTGCTGACATGTTGTATGGCTGAATGATACTTTCAGTCTTTAAACCCAAAATGATCCCAAATTAAAGCTGTAGAGTTGTTCTTCCAGGCAGGGATCATGCAGTCAGTGGGAAACAAACGCATTAGTCACATGTCCTCTTCACTGCAGTGTGGACTAAACACACTATTGGGAGATTTGTGGATTCATCACTCATGATGAATCCACAGTGATGAATCTAATAAGTCTGCCTGAGATTGCACAGGTCTTCACTTACTGTCATGTTATCTATGAACTAATGCACACATGCCAATCGTTTGGCATCAACAAAAGTACGCAATAGGGGTATTTTCCAAAGCGGCCTGGAGCCCCTCCCCTGTAATACTAATGTGGATGTTATTACCAGATAGAGGCCAGAACTGCAGCTGCGTTTGAGCCCATGGAGAAATGTTTTGCTGTGTGATGTAGAGTGACCGGATGGTGGTGTTACTGTGTTCAGTCAGTTTCCTTGACAGTCACACATATAAGTTCACTTGATGACGCAGCAGTGAAGCATAAAGAAGAGGACGCGGGACAGAATGAGGACGACCGTGTGTACAGTCCAGCCACACTGACTTTTCTATGTTTTTATTTCTGTGCAGATGTCTCCAGTCTTTTTGTAGCCTTTTGTTACCTGTTTGAGACGAATTAAATGGATGTTATTTTTGTGAAATAATTGTTTAAATTATGGAGGATGAAACTTTGTTTTCTGTTGTTGAGAATAGGATGTGTAAAGCTTCAGCTCACAAATGCTGCTTTTTGGAATAAAAACTACACTTTGATTGTGAAAAATGCTTTCAGCTTCATACCTGATCAAGAAAACTGTTAATAACTAAAGTAAAACATTAGCTTTTTAGATAAAGTTAATGTCTGTGCATGTGCAATAAAGCCTCATAGCAGAGTATGCTAAATTCACAATTCAAGCAGTCACGCAGTAAAAGATGGACATGTTGAGAACAAAAGGTCTGTTGACTTCTCATGTTTTTGAGGGTTTCAACGCTTTCTCGATGTTATTCCTCCCAGGTTTAAACGGATAATTCCTGATAGAATTAATTTAATTAACTGCTAATGAGGGTCTGGGGTAGTTACTGGTGAAGTTCTAATTGCTGGCTGTCAGACAGACAGCCTGAGATCATGTGGGTGGAAGTGAGACGTGCGGCGTCGCCTGCGGTGCTGTCCTCAAAAACGACAGACTGAATTAGACACAGCCTGAGCCAAGGTCATGTACTACATATTCCACGTGCGGGTGCCAGTAGCACTGCTCGATGTGTATTTACATGAACGTGAGATTTGATGTTTCATGGCTGACCGTGCAGAATCATGGCTGAACTGCACAGAGATTCATGTTGCTGTATTGAAAAAGAGCCATCATACACACTTGGCGTGTCACTGAATACACCAATAAGCCTGACTAAAGCTGTGGGTGCAGGCATTCCTGAGACTGAGCGCAGACACAGCAGCAGATACATTAGGTACTGGAAGTGTTTGAGATGAATTCAGATTTAACCACAGCAATGGTGCTTTGTATTGTAAAGATCCCACAGTATTGGAGAGAAAACAAGCAATCAGAGCAAATACTGTTAAAAGTTCTGCCAGAGGTTTCTCACTCAGCACTTTTAACGAAAACACAGCGTAACCACCTCTTCATGGTTCAATTGTGATGCTTGTGTTCAATGTAGGATCTTTTGGCGTTGGCACTTTGTCCATTCTGAAGCTACGCAGCCAGCTTTTGCTCTCGATGCCAATTATTGAGCCTTATGTGCCCATGATTCTTTCACAGGTTCAGTGGTTGTTCTTCCCTTAACTTAATGTTGTCTTCTAAGAAGGCTCTAAAAAATGAAAGCATCGACCTGTAATATTTACTGTTGAAACGTTAGGGTCAGAAAGCCCTGTACAGCTGCAGCGGGAGATGACATCGGGCTGATGGAAAGCATGAAGATGATGAAGCAACCAAAGACTGCTAATTGGACAAAATGAGGTGTGAAAAAAGAGAAACCATACGCCAAGAATGTGATTGAAAGCTGATCTACGGGACACAGAGTATAGTGATATCTGTTAAACTGCAGTACATTACAGTGGGCATCGGCAGTTTTGGACACAACAATGTGTCCGCCTTAAAAACAGCCGACTCCCTCTGATATGTTGGTTCAATCCTGCTGCCTGTGTGTTGTTGAGAATGACATCATCAGATAAATGAAGAAATCCAAAAGAAGTAAGAACATCTCAGAGTACAGCGAATACACACAGACACACACACACAGTATTTGGGCAATCCTAATTAATTCCAATTAAAGATGCAAAAAAAAAAAGCCACATCTTTGATTAAGCAGCAGTTGGGCTCCTTGTTGGTTTGCGATGTCCTCCTCTGACACAGCCCAGTTATGGGGAGAAGGAAGGACACAGAAACTGTTGTAATTAATACAGAAATGCTTCATGTGAGATATTTCTAATTAGTCCCCAGTTCCTCCCTCTGTTGGCTCAGACACACTTTGGTTTGCCTGTTCCACAGGATGCAAAGGAATTACAGACTAATTACACAGAGACGGGCGTTGGGATTCATCGGGCCCTGCAAATTAACATATGAGCTAATTAGCATACGATGGAACTAATGACTAATAATGTAACCAATTACATGGGCTGGGCCATCTCATTCTACTTTTGGAGAAAATTATGCTTGGAGGGGAATGCATTGTTTTACTCACAGACGAAGACGAGAACAGGAAAAGGTTGGTTTTACAGTCAGGTTTCCATGTTCACTGTGCAGCAGCCTCAGTGCCCTGCTCAGGGGCTGCTAGATATAATTGGAGGTGGTGATGAATGCTAGTATTTTAAGCAACAGCTTTGCAGGCTCAAATAGTACTGAGAAACTAGCACATTTGATCAAATGTAGGTTTTTCAGCAATAGGGCAGAAAAATAAAATTACATGACCAAAAAAACAAAGCCATATAAGAAGAAAACAGACAAACGAATACAATGTAAATGATATGTTTAGTGGATCTCAGAGTAGTGAATGTTTTTAACTGCTTGTGTCCACAAGTGGTGACAGGATTGTTTCATCTATTGAATTACAGGCTCTCTGGTACCCAATCCAGGTGGTTCTTAGGTTGGTCTGCCTGGTCTTAGAGTCCTGTATCCTGCTCTATGTCATGGTTGGCTCTGGGTTTTTTGTCCCAGCATTTTGAGTTTGGTGAGCATCAGTGTTGTGGCTGCAGTCCAGTTTATTATTCAGGTGAACACCCAGGTACCTATGAGAGTCCACTATCTCAATGTCCACTCCCTGGATGTTCACCGCTGTCAGTGTGGTGGGTCTGCGTCTCCGGAAGTCCACCACCAACTCCTTGGTTTTCCCGGCGTTGATCAGCAGGTGGTTCTGCTGACACCAGTCCACAAAGTCCAGAGTCCACTGTCTGTACTCTGAGTCGTCCTCACCTGTGATGAGGCGACTATGGCAGAGTCGTCAGAGAACTTCTGTAGGTGGCAGCGTGGGGAGTTGATGGAGAAGTCTGCAGTGTAGAGGGTGAAGAGGAACGGTGCCAGCACAGTTCCCTGTGGGGCCCCCGTACTGCAGACCAGCGTGTCAGAGACACAGCCCTGTGTCCTCACATACTGTGGGCGTCCTGTGAGGTAGTCCAGTATCCACTGGGACATGTGGTCGTCCACTCCTGATAGCTCCAGCTTGTCCCTCAGAAGTCGTGGTTAGGGGTGGGTTTTGATTATCGATTTATCGATTCTAGCTTGGATAACGTGATATCGATTCATTAAAATCCTGAATCGATTTTTAAATATAAATTTATTTTGTCCTCAGGTTAAACCTCACAAAATTTCAACAACCACCAAACAGCTAAAACAGTAAATGAGAGCAGGAGCACGGATTCTGCACTAAGACGTGAACAAAAAAAGCGTGGACCCGCCGACGGATCAGAATCAGTGAGCTGAGCTTTCTCACCCGACGGCACGGACACGGCCGGGGCTGAAAGCCGACAGCTCGCTGATTCTGATCCGTCGGCGGGTCCACGCTTTGTGTTTACGTCCTCTTTGCGCTGATTCTGAAGCTGCAGGTTTTATCTCTCTCCAATATTGACTGAACCAGCAGCAAAAGAAGATCCAAACTACGCTTCACATTTCGCTTCACGCAAACATGAATTCCCTCTGACTTTTCCTGTTTTGCTTCCACCAGGATAAAATCACACTTCATGCACAGCTCTCTCTCTCTCTCTGTACTTCAAGAACAGTTTCCCGTCTAAAAATCTGTTTTCTTCATTATTCGCTTGCTTATTACGCACAAGTTTACCGTTGTTTACAGCCTGTGGGCCGCTGTGTTTTCCTTTTACTTACTTCCAACAAGAAAGCCTCATTTCTGCCGTTCAACAGGCTACTGAACAAATTTTAAAAAACTTTTTAAAATTTGCAAAACGCTTGGCTGTGTCTGTTACGACCCCCTCTGCTGGGCGACAGGAGGGGAGTAACATACACAAGCCCCCACATGAAAACTGAGTAAAATAAAAGGGTTTATTGCAAACTTTAAACAGAAAACCAACAGGACTGTTCAACAGACCACTGGGCAAACAATTGCCTTTTATACCCACAGGTGCACACAATCAGCCAGTCATTTCCTTTTGGAGTGTCATGGGATCTCCAGGCAGCCAATCGTCCGCGTGGTCTGGCACACTGCAATCTGCATAGAAGAGGGCTGGCACGGGTCTCCCAGCAACCAATCATCCGCGAGTCATAGCACACTTGGATTTGCATGAACAAAAAAAAGGCAGTCTCAGTCCCTCCAAGGCCCAGGGCCGTAACAGTGTCTCTAATAAAACCTCTGTAACTTTGCTCTGCTTCACTTCAGCAACATCAGGTAATGTTCATGTTGTATGTTCACCAGTATGATAATGATCAAGCAGTAGATTCAGCTGACGTGGTTTTATTAACCGGCAGAGCAGCAGCGCTCGGATTCAAGAGCCGAATGCCGCATACACCACTCAAACATATACAGACCTACACGGAGGTACGGCAAGCGGATTAGGACAAAATACGAAACTGACAGGAGGTTATCTACACCCCCCTTCTTTAGTACATCCCTAACCAGATATAAAGTTTAATGCATGCTAAATAATAATAATCACAGCATTAAAGGTCACATATGCTGGTCCTTAGGAACATTTAAATTTGCAAACCAAATGATCGCCCCCACAGTTAGTACAGTTAGTGATATGCTGTGTTTCAGACCTGTCTCCTTGCATTTTTATTTTATCTCCTCTGTGCTTTCTTGTAAATTTGGGCTGGAGCACATCAACATTTGTCGCAGATTGTTGAGGAAAAGCAAGTGTTTTATTGTGCTCTTCAGTCATTTCATGAATCTGGCAGACAGATATGGCTTTCGCTAACGTTAAATCACTGCAGTAGCACTTTCCTTAAATTGTCATTGTTGATGTCTGTCTCTTATTAGTGCATCACTCAGATCACCAAATCTGCAGCTTTTTGCTTTAATCCGTAAACCACTTACATAGGATTCAACAGTCTCGTCCTCTGATTCCGCATGTTGAACTTGTGTCTTTCCATCGTGACGTTGGTTTGTGGGCTGCACATTTCTCTGAACTTCCTTTTGAGGCACTCAGGATCCTCCTTCGATTCTGCAGGAATAAGGACTCGTCCTCCATCGCCGGGCTCTCTCACTTCTGGCGCGTAAACAAAAGGCCGCTCTCGTTCTATAGCTTTGGGGCTAAGTTGAGCAATATGTAGGCTTGTGTGCACGCTGGCTTGTCAGAGTGTGTCGCCGCTATAAAGATGTCATATTCTTGCTCAAAAATGCGCCAATTTTCAGCAACATTACCATTGAAAACAAGCAGGTCGGGCCTCCTGAATCCTTCCGCCATGTCGGCTACAGTCCAGAGACAAAAAAAAAAAATGCACCCACAAAATAGACTTTTTGTGGGTGCATAAACGAAAAAAAATACCGTTAACTACGGAGTACGTGTTCCGTCGCTTCTGACACCATGTTGTATGTTCACCAGTATGATAATGATGAAGCAGTAGTTTCAACTGACGTGGTTTTATTAACCAGCAGAGCAGCAGCGGACTTACAGTTCATATGCTGATTCATGGTTTTCTTTCGTTTTTGATCTACTGCAGAATATTTTTAAGGTTATCTGCTATAAAGTCCCAGGCCAGGAAAATCTCCTTCATGTTTTTCTGTGTTTTATCCTCAGTTACTTTGACACAAAGGCCTCTGCTGTGATGCTTACTGTCCTGAGCAGTTATGGACTTATCTTTCATTATATGTATTTTTGGTAGTGCTTTCCTTCTTCTTCCTGTTTGCAGATGTGTGTCTGTGTGTGGATGCAGGTGTTTCTGCGAACACCTGTTCACAGGCGCCTTCAGGCCTGGTGGGTATGGCCCTGCTAGGGGACTGGCCACACCTGAAGCCCCTGCCACACGCCTGCTGCTGATCAGGGCTCGTCAGGGGAGCTATTTAGGAGAGTGTTGGAGCTCCCACCGGCGCAGGATCATTGAGTTAGACTCCAAGTCTGTGTGTGTGTGTGTGTGTGTGTGTGTGTGTGTGTGTGTGTGTGTGTGTGTGTGTGTGTGTGTGTGTGTGTGTGTGTGTGTGTGTGTGTGTGTGTGTGTCCCCGCGGGGGTCAGTGTTTAACGGCTGCTTCTATTGTTTTCCTGCAGGAAGGACAGCAAACACAACAGCGGGGAGCACGAACACGGACGTCTGAGTGGGAAACACACACGGGAGTCTTGGGGAGCAACGGGGATAAACTGTGCATCTATTGTTAACCACACTGTAAATAAATGCAGTTTGCATGGCAGAGTCCTGCATCTTGGGTCCTCCTTCCCCACGGTTTGCCATTGCAAACCGTGACACTTACACCTTGGTTTAAGTCTTGCAAGTTTCAGCTTTCTTTTTATAGACAAAGAAATATGGAAATGTACTGATGCGTGATCGGAATTATAATATTTCTGAGGCAAAATTTTCCCGATTCAAATCGATTCGGGACCTTGTGAATTGGAATCTAATCAATTCTAGAAATCAGTGACGATACCCAGCCCTAGTTTTTAACCTCTTCCCTGTGGAGCCAGCTCCATGCACATTCCATGTGACAAACCTTAGCGTCCCACAGTTGTGTGTGTGCAGCTAACGTTGCAGCTCAAATGAGTGAGGAACAAGGAAATACATCAATCGAGTGTAAGAAAGAAACAGAGAAAAACATGTGTGGCGAGAGGCTCCATAAGTCTTATTATGTGCGTGCATATTCATATATATGACACATGTGTGTACTCTATGTCTGTGTACGCTGTGAGGCTGTGGTGATGTGGTGATGTGAATGTGCGTGATCATGCTGTGCAGTTGTGTAAAAATAGCAGGTGACGTTTGTGACTGCGTAGAAAAACAGGTGATCGGTGCATGAAAGAAATTAGAAGGAGGAAAACCATGGAAAAGGGCAAGCGGGAGGGATGAAAGAGAAAACCTAAACGAAGTTTTCTTCGTTCAAGTTTTCTCAAGAACGTTGAAGAACGTTGAAGAACACTGTAACTAATGCATTAGCGCTATGGAGACTGATGGGTTTTCTCTATTATGACGTCACATTGTATTAAAAAGTTGATAAGTTAGATTTATGTTAATGCAAGAGGAGGAGAGAAAAACGTCGCGGATTCTTATCTGGAATGGCGTTAGTACAAACTAACAGGGTAGAGCCGGACCTGCATGGCGATGCACGGGAGCCAATCTGTATTAAGGTGCGTCAGACGGGGAACAGGACCTTGCGTCGTTCCAGGATCTCTTTTGGGAACTGATCGTTTACACTGAAGTTCGTTCCTTTCATGTCCGTGTTGTGACTCTTCACCTGCTCCTTCTGTTTGAAATGGCCGCAATTCTTCCGAATGTTGGAAAACTGTAATGGACTGGCTCTTATCTTATCTAGTCCATGAGAGAAAAAAAAGAAAAAGAATCTATGATCAGATAACATTTAAAATCCAATTTATTCAATAACCTGTAACAGTCTTTAGCATTATGCTGATAGGTTGTTTGTGCATGTGTTGAATGTACAAGGTGCTGAATTTATATATAGCTGTAGCACACAATGCAGAAGTGCATAATTCATGACGAAAGAATATTTATTTATATAAAGTAAAAGCACAAAATTTAGGTACCAGTACTAACACTAGTGGTTCCTACGAAATGAATCCATTCTTGATTTTATTTTTAGCAGATAAATGTTTTCATTGTAAATATTCAGCGTCATTTCATTCAAACTATATTCATATATGATCGGAGGATCAGATGAAATCCATTAGGTCATTGTGTGTGTCTACTGCCCTCTAGTGGTACAAAACATCATTGTATTGTGAAATCAAAGGAGAGCCGCAACACCGTGGAAGCCCTTTATTACTTTTCCAACCTCCAGGAAGCTAAGAGAGCCAACAGCTTATAAAATCAGAGAACAAGACATTTACAGGACATATAATCTCCATACATTTTAAAACTGACAGTTTAAGCCATGCATAGGCTCCCATCTTGGCAAGACAAACAACCAGAAATTTATTTGCATAAATGTAAAAGCTAATATGAAACTATGCATTTAGGCTTTAAAGTTTTTTTTTGTTTCTTTTTAATTTCTATAGACAGAACGCAGTAAGAGGTCCACACAGTGTGTTAAATCATACAGCTCACATGGCTGCTTTATAGGGAAGAGAACAGTACATTTGCATACAGTTATCTCAGTTTTTAAACTTTGTGTTTATTTACATGTAATACTCCAAGTGAGTAAAACAGTCCGTGTAGTGAGCAGGTGGTGAAGAATTTGATGGGTGAAACATAGGATTAATGTCCCACATGAAATATTAAATGTCAGTGTGTCTGATTAATTTGACTTTGATTTTGAGATTTATTTATTTATTTATTTTTAGCTTAAATTAACTTTCAGGACAAAATGTTCCAAAGACCACCTTTTATCAGAATCCAAGCAACTGTTATGTATTCAAAATTGAATAATTGTCCCTGGTACATATGTTGTACATTTGTTTGTTGTATGTGTTTATTGTTCAATTGTGTAATAATTGTGTAATTGTGTAATTACGTGTTACGCACTGGCAATAAAGTGAGTAAAGAGTTGGCCTTATCGCACACAGTTGTCCCGCGTACTTATTCCGATTCAGAGAAAGAATCACACATGGTGTCAGAAGTGCTGTGTGACTAAGACATACATCTGCCAAGTGTGAGGAGAAATGGAAGGTAAAAAGGAAATGCCAAATGATGATGCAGACGATCGTCCGAGGGCAGGAGTTAGCATTGCGGCTAGCACTCCCAGCACTATGTTTAGCATCCAACCACTGGTGTTCTGACGAACCATCCTACTTTGGCAAACCATCCTACTTTGGCAAAACATCCTACCGTAAGTAGTTTATGCACATTTCTGCTGTCACAGAATAATTCCAGCACAAATTTAACTAGGTATGATGGTTTGCAACTTAACGTTGCCCATCAGAGTATGCTTATAGCTCATATTCTTAAAGACAGGATGGTTTGCCACTTCATTTTACCCGTTAAAATATGCTTATAGGTAACATTCACAATGGTAGGATGATTTGCCACTTAATTTTAGCCATCACAATATTTTTCTAGCTAATATTCACAAAGGTAGGATGGTTCGCCACTTAATTTTGTGTTGTGCACATGCGCAGAAACAACGGGTAGGATGGTTTGCCAGAACACCGGAGCCCTTTGATTTTTCCAAACCACATGAATGGACAAGATGGGTCCGTCGCTTCGAGAGATTTCGTCATTCATGCATTCATGACTGCCTTTCATGCATTAGCAGAGCACTGTAACTACGGACCGCTCCACGATGAGCTGATAAAAGACAGAATAGTGGTGGGCTTGGTTGACACAAGGCTGTCTGAGCGCATGCAGATGGAAAAAGACTTGAACTTGGATAAAGCTATAAATATGGCCAGGCCGTCAGAAGACATCTAAAAGCAACAGTCAGCTTTGAAACAAACGTGATGCAAGTAAATGTGAATGCAATTGACAGAGTGATAAAAAAGCACGACAAAACAAAGTTCAACATGTTCAAAAATAAAACTGTCAAAACACAACAGCAATATAGCGAGAGACAAAGTAACAAATGCTACAAGTGCGGAGACTCTCCACATCTGAAACTTGAGTGCCCAGCAAATGATGTAAAATGTCGTTTATAAAAAAAGGTCACTACCAGCACGTCTGCAGACAAAGCAAGACAGTACAAAGTATTGAGGAGGAAGAGGAGCAAGGTTTCTTCCTAGGCTCAGTTTCCAGTGACAGCCAGGCGTGGACAGCCAACATACTGGAGCAGATGTGACTGTAATAGCTGACTCTGACTTTCTCTGTCAAAGATCTTTGCTAACGAACAAAGACCAGTTCTCCAGCAGCCAGAAAGACCTTTGTTAGGCCCTGGAAAAACACCACTGGACGTTGCAGGTTTTACAAAGCTACAGCTCAACTACGGAGCAAAACAAACAACAGAGAAGGTCTATGTTGTAAGAAACCTGAGCACTCCACTGCTAGGCCTGCCTGTGTTACAGCTCTTGGCCTGCTGGTGCGAGTTGATGTGGTATCAGTGGATACTCTGAAGACTACTTACCCTAAACTTTGCAATGGTCTAGGGAAAGTGCAGCGGGTCTGTCATATTAAACTCAAACCAAACGCTGTGCCGTACTCGCTCAAAACTCCGAGAAGGCTTCCTCTGCCTCTAATGTGAAGGGTAAAGGAGGAACTCCAACGAATGGAAGAACTTGGTGTCATTAACCGAGTTGAGGAACCAACGGATTGGTGTGCCAGCATGGTTGTTGTTCCAAAGAAAAACAGCCCTAGGCTGAGACTTTGTGTAGACTTTACTGGACTAAATGAGTATGTGTGCAGGGAGAAATATGTGCTGCCATCGGTTGAACAAATCTTGGAATGCTCGCAGGAGCCAAAGTGTTTAGCAAACTGGACGCTGACATGGGCTCCTGGCAGATTCCCCTGTCCGATGAGTCTGCCAAACTCACCACCTTCATCACACCCTTTGGGCGGTTCCATTTTACTCGCCTACCATTCGGGATCAACTCAGCGCCCGAACACTTTTGAGGGTCATTGAGGGTCTCAAAAGAGTGGTGTGTCACATTGATGATGTGTTGGTGTGGGGACGTTGCGCATTTTTCTGGGCATGGTGAATCAAGTGGGCAAGTTCTTCCCCCATTTAGCTGAAAAAGACAAAGCCCTGCAAGATATTCTTTCCAAATATGATCCATGGTACTGGGGAACGGACCAAGCGAGAGCTTTCAAAACATTAACAGATGCCCTGACCTCACCTCCAGTGCTTAGGGCTGGGTATCGTCACTGATCTCTAGAATCGATTTGATTCCGATTCACAAGGTCCCGAATCGAGTCGATCCACGATTTGATTCGATTCTATTCGATTCTATTCCGATTCGAATTGAATCGGGGAAATTTGAATCGGGGAAATTATAATTCTGATCACGCATCAGTACATTTCTATATTTTTTTGTCTATAAAAAGAAAGCTGACACCTGCGAGACTTTATCCAAGGTGTAAGCATCACAGCAGAGGCCTTTGTGTCAAAGTAACTGAAGATAAAACACAGAAAAACATGAAGGAGATTTTCCTGGCCTGGGATTTTATAGCAGATAACCTTAAAAATATTCTGCAGTAGATCAAAAATGAAGAATCACCATATGAACATTTCCTGATGCTGCTGAAGTGAAGCAGAGCAAAGTTACAGAGGTTTTATTAGAGACACAACCAAGCGTTTTGCAATTTTGCATAATTTTAAAAAGTTTAAATTTGTTCAGAAGCCTATTGAGCAGCAGAAATGAGGCTTTCTTGTTGGAAGTAAGTAAAAGGAAAACACAGCGGCCCACAGCGCTGTAAACAACGGTAGACTTGTGCGTAACAAGCAAGCGAATAATGCAGAAAACAGATTTTTAGACGGGAAACTGTTCTTGAAGTACAGAGAGAGAGAGAGAGAGAGAGAGAGAGAGAGAGAGAGAGAGAGAGAGAGAGAGAGAGCTCTGTATGAAGTGTGATTTTATCCTGGTGGAAGCAAAACAGGAAAAGTCAGAGCGAATTCATGACGATGTTTATCTGAAGCGAAATGTGAAGCGTAGTTTGGATCTTCTTTTGCTGCTGGTTCAGTCAATATTGGAGAGAGATAAAACCTGCAGTTTCAGAATCAGCGCAAAGAGGACGTAAACACAAAGCGCGGAGCCGCCGACGGATCAGAATCAGCGAGCTGTCCGTGCCGTCGGGTGAGAAAGCTCAGCTCACTGATTCTGATGCATCGGCGGGCCGCGCTTTGTGTTTTCGTCTTAGTGCAGAATCCGTGTTCCTGCTCTCATTTACTGTTTTAGCTGTTTGGTGGTTGTTGAAATTTTGTGAGGTTTAACCTGAGGACAAAATAAATTTAAAATTTTTAAAATCGATTCAGGATTTTAATGAATCGATATCACGTTATCCAAGCTAGAATCGATTTTAATCGATAAATCGATAATCAAAACCCAGCCCTACTTGCAATGTATGACCCCAACGGAGACATTAAAGTATCAGCAGATGCTTCATCCTATGGTCTCGTTGGTGTTCTTTTGTAACTGTGAGAAGAAAGATGGCGACCCAAGGTCACTTTCTCCTACTGAACAACAAAAAGCACAAGTGGAAAAAGAGGCACTGGCGTCTACATGGGCGTGTGAGCAATTTCGTGATTTTCTGATTGGAAAACATTTCTGTCTCAAAACTGACCACAAACCTCACGTTTCCTTACTGGGAGGACAAGCTCTGGATCTCTTGCCACCCAGGATCAAGCAATTCAGAATGAGACTCATGCTGTACGAGACACTGTACGAGACTCATGAGACTCGTACAGTGTGCCGTACGCCCCAGGAAAATCACTCTGGACAGCAGATACTTTGTCCCGCTCGCCTCTGAAAAAAACAATGAACATGTCAGATGGAAAGCACAGACATATGTAGACGGTATTGTAGTATTTTGACTACAGACCGGCCCACCAGGTATTAAAGCCATAAAAACTTTGAATGAAAACAAACGCTGTTGTGACAGTGATGTACAGTCTTGTTGGTATATGTATGATTTCTATACATTTTACGTCAGATAAAAACTTTGGTTGTAAGATTCAGATAATTATTTAATAAAAGCTAGACATTTTAAATGAGAATAAGAAAGAAAAGTATTTCTTTGTGCCCCCCTCTCCCTGTTAATGCCTACCTGGCCCCCTGGCAAAACTTTCCTAGACCCGCCCCTGCACAGTTACCAGCTGTCAGTTGCTTAGAAAAGGATCCTGGTGTTATTTGTCTCTCAGAAACAGTTCATAACTTCCCTTCAACTCATTCATGTCACCTAAAAGGTAAACCTGTTTCTCTATCACCTGTTCAGCTCTGATGATTCAGTAAGGACATCTCCTGGTTTCCTCTTTCTGGCGAAAAGTAAACAAGAGAGAAAAGCCGATCAGCTGATCATTGATCAGTTTCATGATTGAAGTAGCAACAGGAGAGAGAGGGGAGAGAATGAGAAAAGAAGAGGCAGCTGTGCAGCGTAACGACAGAATAACTCCAGCTTTGTGTCTTTTTTTCATTATAGCGAAAGACCAGGACAAACTGCGTCTCTTCTCAGCTCAATACGAAACGCGTAATATTTTCTCTGAATGAGGGACCATTCCATTTTTTTAAGGAGCTGTTGGCAACTCTACTAACTAACCTTATGAATAAAATAAAGCTTACTATCAGTAACATCATAGCACCCACCCAGCTGTATAGAAACTCCGTCATGCTAGCTAGTAGCAGTACGAGTTATTGTAACTGACTGTAAAAAGTCAGCACAATGAAAATAAACTAGAATAGAATAGAATAGAATAGAATAGAATAGAATAGCCTTTATTGTCATTGTACAGAGTACAACGAAATTGGAGTGCCACTCCCTTGGTGCAAGTTTCAATAATAAATATAAATGTAAAATATAAAAGTACAAAAAAAAAACAATCGTATTACTCAAACAATAGTATGTACAATATATGCAGGATAGCAGCATTAATATAATGACAGTATGAATAGCAGCATAATATAATGACAGTGACGGTATGGAATAGGTTCAATTGTTTTGTGCTTATTTACTACGGTGGTAGCTCTGGGAAAGAAGCTATCCCTGAATCTGTTTGTCCTGGTTTTATGTGACCTGTACCGTCGGCCTGACGGTAATAGTTCAAACAGTTGGTTGCAGGGGTGAGAGTGGTCCTTGATGATATTGCCAGCTCTGCTGAGGTACCAAGAGTTTGCAGTGACCTCCAGGCTGGGCAGAGAGCAGCCAGTGATCTTCTGGGCTGTGTTGATGACCCTCTGCAGTACTTTCCTGTCCGCAGCTGAGCACCCTGCATACCATGTTGTTATGCCGTACGTTAGGATGCTCTCTATGGTGGCTCTGTAAAATGTCACCAGCAGCCTCTCCTCCAGGTTGTTCCTCCTGAGCACTCTCAGAAAGTGGAGACGCTGCTGGGCCTTTTTAACCACCGCCGTGGTATTTGCAGTCCAGGAGAGGTCATCAGAGATGTGCACGCCCAGAAACCTCATGGAGTGTACCCTCTCCACACAGTTCCCGTGGATGTAGAGTGGGGCCGGGTCTGCTCTGCCCTTCCTGAAGTCCAAGATAAGTTCTTTCGTTTTCGTGGTGTTCAGTTGGAGGTTGTTAACTGAACACCACTCAGTCAGTCTGTTGACCTCATCTCTGTAGTCCGACTCATCCCCCTTGCGATGAATCCAACCACTGTGGTGTCATCCGCGAACTTTATGATGGTGTTTGAGAGATGGGTAGGGGAGCAGTCGGATGTGTAGAGCGTAAACAGGAGAGGACTCAAAACACATCCTTGTGGAGACCTGGTGCTGAGTGTGATGGTGCTGGACCGGTGGGGGCCGAGTCTGACAGACTGTGGTCTATTTGTCAGGAAGTCCTTGATCCAGAGGCAGATGGGGGTGGAGAGTCCCAGGTGAGACAGTTTCTGGACCAGGATCTCCGGGATGATATGATTGAATGCTGAGCTGAAGTCCAGAAAGAGCATTCTCACATAGCTTCCTCGGTGCTCCAGGTGACTCAGCGCAGTGTGGAGCGCTATGGTGATAGCGTCCTCGGTGGATCGATTTGTCCTGTAGGCAAATTGGTGGGGGTCCAGAGTGGGAGGCAGACCGGCCCTGATGTGCTGACAGACCAGACTCTCAAAGCACTTCATCACCACAAGCGTGGCAGCTGCCTCGGGGCTCTCCTCCTGCCTCCCCTTCCCTCATCCACCTGCTGGCCTCTGTGGAAGCCCCGCTATAGCCACCACCAAACAACTGAGTTATTTTTACACATCGACCTGCATCTGGCCAATCCACCACCTCTCATTGTTCATGCCGTTACAAAAAAAAAATAAAAAAAAGTCACCGGGCATATGCCTGGTATGCCCGATGGCCAGTCCAGCTATGTTAACCTGCAACCAAATCTGCAGCTCCATACAGCAATGTTACGACTTAGATTATATCTTATAACTCATAACTCTTATGTTAGCTCCCCTCAGTAGCCTACTGTCTGAAATATTCGACGGCTGCAATAATTCTTTAAGTGTTATTTTTTCTTGGTATTCTAATTTCACCGAAGTTTACTAAACTCAAACTTAATATTACTTACCGGGACATTTATTCTCTCCTCATTTTCTTTCACCGAAAAATTGTTTCCTGCGGTGCTGTCTTTCGTGCTTGGCTCTCCTACCTTTGCTAACGTGATGCACATAGTGCAGAAGCCGATGCTGCATTCACTTACACTCGGATATCTGAGCTTCACCGTGAAAACATAATCGTACATTTGATATTTGATTGAATTTTATTGTTTTGCCTTTGGGGTGGCACCTGGGGTGGCCAGTCTGGTTGGGGGGGTGGCCTGTGCCCCCCCAGGCCACCCCACTGGACACGCCACTGCGAACGGACCAGGCCGAACCTCCACAGAAGAAAATACAGTCAGATGATCCTGACTTCTCAGCAAAGGTTCGCATCATTCATAAACTCATTAAGACAGTGCACCATTTAAAAAATGTTTCGGGGGACGTTCCTCCTCCCTCTCTGAACAAGATAGCTCAAAATCTAATGACTGTGATTAAGCCAGCTATCCCCAATAGAGAAGTGCAGACTCTAATTGAGGGCAATGCTAAGAACTGGGCTCATACAACCATCATAATCCTTCGGGATCATTATAATGAATGCATGGAAGAGGCAGTTAAGACTCTTTTTGAGTTTCCTGAACAGGACTGGAGAGGCCCGTTTGAGATAGTGGCATCCTGGGCCAAAAGGAATCTGGGCCGCCGTCTTCAGCCTGAATCTTTGGAGCAAACTGAGGCTGTCATTGTGGCGAAGCTGGCAGACTTGCAGGCAACTATTGGATCGACGGAGTGGAGCAACACCATCAATGAACCAGATCATCAGCCACAAGTAAATGGAGAGGTGAGACATTTGGACATGATTGCACCCCTGATTGAAGCATCACAATCAGCTTCTCTGCACACACAACCCGCAGCACTGCAGGCCACTACTGGCCGGATCGTTTCTGTCACAGCACAAGTTCATGCTCCACCCACAGCTAACGCCGCACCCAAAACTACGACTGCTACGACGTCTGACCCGATTGGAGGTGAACTGTCACTCTCCAGTAAGACGGTGGAGGGAAGAGACGGCGATCTGAGACCTGCCACTCCTCCTGTGCATCTACAGGAACCAGGGCAGACTCTAATAGAGGGCAATGCTAAGAACTGGGCTCATACAACCATCATAATCCTTCGGGATCATTATAATTATAACTATCCACTTTTCTTGTTTTTTACTTATTTTTTGCTCTGGTTTACATCCCAAAATCCTCTAGTCTTATAGTATACGACAGCGGATCACTTGTAAACATCGGTGCCAAGGTTGCAACATCTAATCTTGGACACTTTTAAACCTGACCCTTCCTGGCCGCCAGAGATTCTACGCGGCGCGGAGAACAACAAAGGACGGGCTGCTCATCCGAGGCGCAGAACAAAGAAGCGCCGGGGAAAACGCGCTGGTATTAGGAACAGACTGAGACAGCAGGCGCATCGCGCACCACTGCCCAGTATCCTACTGGCCAATGTACAATCCATGGAGAACAAGCTCGATGACCTAAGAGCAAGGGTCACCTTCCAACGTGACATGAGGGACTGCAACATTCTGTGCTTCACGGAGACATGGCTGACCCCCACCGTGCCGGACCAGGCCGTAACTCCGTCGGATTCATTCTTTGTGCTCCGCGCGGACAGAACGGCAGAGTCAAACAAAACCAAAGGTGGAGGAGTGTGTTTCATGGTAAACAGAAAGTGGTGTGATGCCAGGAGCATTTCTACTCTCTCCAGCAGCTGCTCGCCACATCTGGAGTTCCTGAGCATTAAGTGCCGCCCTTTCTATCTGCCCCGTGAGTTCACCTCAGTCATCGCCACGGCGGTCTACATCCCACCCCAAGCGGACACAGGTATGGCTTTGTCCGAATTACATGATGTGCTGAGCTCGCTTCAAAACAAGGACCCGGGCGCAGCCCTCATTGTAGCAGGAGACTTTAACAAAGCGAACCTCAGACAAGTCATGCCAAACTTTTACCAGCATGTCTCGTGTCCAACGAGAGGGGATCGGATTTTGGATCACTGCTACACGCCATACAAGCAGGGCTACAAAGCTGTCTCACACCCGGCTTTTGGGAAGTCTGACCACAACGCCATCTTCCTCATTCCCCAGTATAAACAAAGCATACGGAGGGAAGACGTGACCACGAGGGAAGTAAAACGGTGGACTGCCCAATCAGAAGCTACGCTACAGGACGCACTCAACGACGTAGACTGGGACATGTTCAGAGCATGCGCAGTCAACATCAACGAGTTTACGGAAGTAGCAGTATGCTTCGTCAATATGCTAGCGGAGGAGATTATCCCCACTGCGAGAGTCACCACATTCCCAAACCAGAAACCGTGGATGGACAGATCGATCCGCACTGCAGTAAACGCCAGGACCGCCTCCTACAACGCGGGTCTCGCCACTGGCGATATGAGCGCCTACAAAGCGGCCTCATACGGCGTGCGGCGTGCGGTGAGTCAGGCGGCTAATGCTATCTACCGCCTGACTACCGAGGACAGTGACGTCATCAGCGAAAGACCGGTGACCAGCATCGCGGAGCATGACGTCCGAGCGGCACTGAGGAGAGTGAACACAAGGAAAGCGGCGGGGCCAGACGGCATCACCGGCCGTCTGCTGCGCTGCTGTGCTGACCAGCTAGCAGGTATGTTCACTTACATCTTCAACGAGTCCCTGGCGAAGTCTGTGGTCCCCACATGCTTCAAAAGATCCACCATCATCCCTGTGCCCAAGAACAGCAAACCCTCATCCCTGAACGATTACCGGCCAGTTGCACTGACCTCGGTAGTAATGAAGGTGTTTGAGAGGCTGCTGAAGAACATCATCTCCTCCTCCATCCCAGACACCACAGATCCGCTGCAGTTCGCCTACAGATCCAACAGATCCACAGAGGATGCCATCGCCCACGTCCTACACACCACTCTCAGCCACGTGGACAAGAAACAGGGTAACTATGTGCGAATGCTGTTTGTTGATTACAGTTCAGCGTTTAACACAATAGTGCCCTGCAGACTGTTCACAAAGCTGAGGCATCTGGGACTTAACAGGCGTCTGTGTGCATGGGTGTTGGACTTCCTCACTGGCAGAACTCAGGTGGTGAGGGTGGGCAGGTGCTTCTCCAACAGCATCACCATCAACACAGGAGCACCTCAGGGATGTGTCCTCTCGCCACTGCTCTACTCCCTCTACACTTCAGACTGTGTGGCCACCCATGGCTCCAACACCATTGTGAAGTTTGCTGACGACACAGTGGTGTTGGGTGCCATCTCCAACAAAGATGAGGCGGCCTACATGGATGAAGTGAAGAATCTGGCATCGTGGTGCCAGGACAACCACCTCCAGCTGAACGTCAGCAAGACCAAGGAGCTGGTGGTGGACTTCAGAAGGGGTCAGCACAGAGACTACAAGCCCATTATCATCAATGGAGCTCCAGTGGAGAGGGTGCAGTCCTTCAAGTATCTTGGTGTCCACATCTCCTCAGACCTGACATGGGCTGCCCACATTCAGGTCCAGACCAAAAAGGCTAGGCAGCGCCTGTATCACCTACGACAACTGAGGAAGTTCAGGGTCTCTCCAAAGATCCTCAGGATTTTCTATACAGGTGCTGTGGAGAGCATCCTCACACAGAACATGACATCGTGGTTCGGGAACAGCTGTGTGAAGGACCAAAAAGCTCTCCAGAGAGTGATCCGTACAGCAGAACGCTGCTGCAGGATTGCTCTCCCCCCGCTTCAGGACACCTACACCAGGAGATGCCGGACTAGAGCAGCGCAGATACTGAAGGACCCGTCCCATCCTGGCAACAAACTGTTCCAACTTCTGCAATCTGGTAGAAGGTTCCGCATCTTCCGGGCAAGGACAGAGAGACTCAAGAGGAGCTTCTATCCCCAAGCCATCCGTGCCCTAAACACACACACCCGCCCTCTCACATCATCTATAATTGACTGAGACAGGACTCTTCCAGACACTAAACCAAGGAACAATGTACATTTCAATTCCTTTAATTTTAAATATGTTTATATTGTCTATCCTGTAAAATAGTCAGATGTCTATTCATATTAATGTACAGAATTCACCTGCTTGCTGCTACTACTGCACATTCACCCAGTGTATATACTATATGTATATATATATAATGTTCTTCCTCTACACCTCCCCCCCCCCAGCGTGTCAGGCTACATTTCACTGTGTGTTATACTTGTATAACTATGCATGTGACAAATAAAGAACCTTGAACCTAATGAACGCATTGAGGAGGCAGTTAAGACTCTTTTTGAGTTTCCTGAACAGGACTGGAGAGGCCCATTTGAGATAGCGGCATCCGGTATCATGGTCCTGGGTCAAGCGACCCAGTGTTTGAGTTTTATGTATCTTTTGTATTCATTTGTGCCCTAGTTTAGCTCATCTAGTTTATTTTGAGATTGCTGTTTAGTCCTTGTTCCTTAGTTGTTTATGTCATCTCCCCCTGTACTAAGTCTCCCTGGTTCATGCGTCATGTCTGCGTGGTTATGTTTAGTTCATGTCATGTCTAATCTCCATGTTTCCTGTTTTACTTTGAAAGTCTGTATTCAATGTCAGTGTATTCAGTTTCACCTCTCCTGTCCTGTCGTTAGGTTCATGTGTGTCAGCTGTGCTCCCATGTGTGGCCACTTCCCCTGATCATCCCTCATGTGTATTTAGTCTCTGTGTTTCATACAGTCTGTGTCGCGTCGTCTGTGTTCCCACCCTCCATGTCCTCACAGCCAGTCTGTACAATCATCGTCATGGTTTTCTGAGTCTCCTTAGTCTATCAGTATCTGTTTCCCAGTTTAGTTTAGGTTCGGTTTAGTCACGGTGTTTCTGCTTTGTGTTGAGACCTGTCATCAGCCACAATAAAGGCTCGCTTTCAGTTTAAGTTTACTCCGGTCTACTCTCTTGTCTTCGCACCTGGGTCCACCACACACCCCACTGCACGGTCTGTCCCCTCAGATCGTGACAGTACGACGCGACCATGCCGGTCCCAGCGACACAAGAGCAGGAGATCATTGGGACAGTGTAGTCGCTATGCGGCAAGTGGCTGCAGTGTTCCAGAGAGGAGGAACGGGAAGAGTTAGTCCACCAAGTAGGGGTATGCGTGTCCGTATTCCCCTGGTTATGGGAGGCGCTGCATCCCCTCATCATTGACTTTCTCGTCTCCACTCTCCAACTCCGCCCGCAACAGCAGCTGTCCTGTGTGCGTGAGCCGTTGCCAGAGCCAGGCTGTAGCTCCGTTTCCCCGCTGCCTCGTGAGGCAGAAGCAGTCAGAGTCGGTACGGTGAGGCTCACCGCCGACACACCCTCGGCTCACGCTCCATCGGCTTCCGCATCCTCACCACCGCCTGACTGCACTACGCGGCTCAAGTAGATGCCAGCTGCTATTGACTTCGGTGAGGAGGAGCGGCAGCAGGTATTATGGGCGTATCGCGAGGACGAGCTCCGTTGGAAGCCCTGGCTCATCCCCAAGGAGGAGCTCTCGCCAACCGCCCCGCCTCGCACCTGCCGCCCACCCTCGCCGCCTCGATCGGACTACTCGCCTCCTGCTGCCTTTCTAGCACAGATGTGGTTGGAGGACGAGGAGCCGGTCGCCATGGAAAGTCAAGTTTTGTCCACAGCCGCTTCAAAGAAGAGGCGGCGTTCACGCCGCCGTCGCGCACCGCTACGTCCTGTCTTGCCCTCCACGGAGCATCACGAGGACGCTGTGGGGTTCCTGGATGTCGATCTCGAGGAGCGGCAGCGCGCCGCCTGTGCGCAGCTAGAGGAAGAGTTCGGGAGGGAGCCGTGGCTCGCTCCTGATTATGATGAGCGCTCTTTCCGGGGAACTCGACTGGCTCTCGGGGGTCCCCGGAGCTGCCAGGGACTTCCACCCCTCACCCCGCCCGCTTCCACGGATAGAAAGAAGCGGCACTCTCGCCGCCGGCGCTCTGAGCCTCAGCCTAAGGAGGTCCCTCAGTTAATGCCATCTGAGGCTTTAACTTCCATCAGCCATCCAGTCGTGAGTACCACTGACTCAGTTTCTGACGTTGTATCTAGCCCCATAGCCAAAGATCTCAAGTCAAAGGAGAGTGTTTCAGGGGCTGCTGTGAATAAAATTTTCTTGTCTGACTGTGACCTGGCTGATTCGGCAGGTTACAGCATCCATGAACCGGTTAACAATCATAACAGCAATAAAGATGACTGTGCCCTCGGCGTCATGACTTCAAATCTTCAACCTTTCCTTGTCATCAAACACCATCCCGCACTGCCTCAAAACCTCCACCATCATCCCCATCGCCAAGAAGACAGCTGTGGCCAGCTCAAATGACTACAGGCCTGTTGCACTTACGCCTGTGGTGATGAAGTGCTTTGAGAGACTGGTCTGTCAGCACATCAGGGCCGGTCTGTCTCCCACTCTGGACCCCCACCAATTTGCCTACAGGACAAATCGATCCACCGAGGACGCTATCACCATAGCGCTCCACACTGCGCTGAGTCACCTGGAGCACCGAGGAAGCTATGTGCTCTTCCTGGACTTTAGCTCAGCATTCAATCATATCATCCTGGAGATCCTGGTCCAGAAACTGTCTCACCTGGGACTCTCCACCCCCATCTGCCTCTGGATCAAGGACTTCCTGACAAATAGACCACAGTCTGTCAGACTCGGCCCCCACCGGTCCAGCACCATCACACTCAGCACCAGGTCTCCACAAGGATGTGTTTTGAGTCCCCTCCTGTTTACGCTCTACACATCCGACTGCTCCCCTACCCATCTCTCAAACACCATCATAAAGTTCGCGGATGACACCACAGTGGTTGGATTCATCGCAAGGGGGATGAGTCGGACTACAGAGATGAGGTCAACAGACTGACTGAGTGGTGTTCAGTTAACAACCTCCAACTGAACACCACGAAACGAAAGAACTTATCTTGGACTTCAGGAAGGGCAGAGCAGACCCGGCCCCACTCTACATCCACGGGAATTGTGTGGAGAGGGTACACTCCATGAGGTTTCTGGGCGTGCACATCTCTGATGACCTCTCCTGGACTGCAAATACCACGGCGGTGGTTAAAAAGGCCCAGCAGCGTCTCCACTTTCTGAGAGTGCTCAGGAGGAACAACCTGGAGGAGAGGCTGCTGGTGACATTTTACAGAGCCACCATAGAGAGCATCCTAACGTACGGCATAACAACATGGTATGCAGGGTGCTCAGCTGCGGACAGGAAAGTACTGCAGAGGGTCATCAACACAGCCCAGAAGATCACTGGCTGCTCTCTGCCCAGCCTGGAGGTCACTGCAAACTCTCGGTACCTCAGCAGAGCTGGCAATATCATCAAGGACCACTCTCACCCCAGCAACCAACTGTTTGAACTATTACCGTCAGGCCGACGGTACAGGTCACATAAAACCAGGACAAACAGATTCAGGGATAGCTTCTTTCCCAGAGCTACCACCGTAGTAAATAAGCACAAAAACAATTGAACCTATTCCATACCGTCACTGTCATTATATTATGCTGCTATTCATACTGTCATTATATTAATGCTGCTATCCTGTATATATTGTACATACTATTGTTTGAGTACTTACGATTGTTTTTTTTGTACTTTTTATATTTTACATTTATATTTATTATTGAAACTTGCACCAAGGGAGTGGCACTCCAATTTCGTTGTACTCTGTACAATGACAATAAAGGCTATTCTATTCTATTCTATTCTATTCTATTCTATTCTATTCTATGACTTCTGAACCTGAATGTTGTACTGATGCAAACAATAACTGTCTTGTTCTAGAGTTGTTTATCCCTGGTACAGCAAGCTTTGAGCAGACAATGTCTGAATCTGGTACTACGATCAACAGTCCCAATGTTGCCGTTGATGAAAATGTGTCTGTATCCGCCAACACTAACCTAGCACCCAGCTCTACAGGGGTTTTTAGCGCAGTACAGGACGGATTGTCTGTAACGTGCAACACTGTGATAACTAACCCACCATTATTTGCAGCCACCAACCGTTGTACTTCTGTACTGTGTCTTCCTACCAAATCAAAGGGTTTTTCTGAGTTAACTAGTGATGAGGACGTTAAGTCTCACACAGTGAACCTGCAGTCGGTGGGTTTTTCTGAAATAATGAAAGATGCTGGGAGTAAAGGTTCAGACTCAAAGTATTCTGTATCATATGACTTTTGATTTAATGTGTTGAAATCATCAGCGAGCAGTCCTAGTTGTATGTGTGATCAAGAATTAAATCCTGTTACCTCAGACAATTTAACAATTACCAAGCCACCTCATGCCAGGTTTGAAACTTTGCTTAAACCATTTTCTAAGTCTGAAGAGAGACTGTCTAGCTTTCCTCAAGGAGCAACTAAAGACTGTTTGAACTGTGCTGAAGTCTCTGAAGAGTTAAGATCTAATTTTGTTGTTGCCCCTCTGCTAGCACCCCTTGAATTGCATGTTCAGGACTCTGGGTGCACTTCCAAGGCGGCTGTGGCACTGCTCGACCTTATACCCGCATCTGATTCCCAGGTGGGGGCAGCAGCTGTCCAGTCAGCACCCGTCCTAGTTTTGTCCCAGACTCCTCTTATAACGGAGGTGAGTGACTGTGCTTTTTCATCCCATGAGCCTGATATAGTGGAGTGTACTGGGTTGCCCTTTTGTGAGCCCAGCTACGAAGAAACTGGTGCCAAAGACTGCTCTACCATTAACTTACTTAAACCCCCACGGACTGCCATTTGGCTTTTTCTACCTTTAAAACCCGGGAGAGCAGCCAAATGGCTTTTAGCTAAGCTTTAGCTTCAGCCAAGTGGAAGCTAAATTGGCTAGTCATTCATATGTATATTAGGTCGTTATCTGGGAATTCTGGAGGGAGGGGAGTGGGGGTGTGTGATTGAGGGCGTGGGGGAGCTGCTAAAAGCTGTGCACTTCCTTTTGTGTTTCATCTTGATGCATTCTCAATCATCCAGGGAAATAAATCTCCAAAAGTCACCAACTTGGAGTGTTTCAGTTTGCCATCTTAGGGAGAAATCAACACACATGGGTGTATGTCCTTTGTTGCTGAGATTTATTGATAAAAACAGTACAAAAAACCAACCATTTGTACACATATTTACGGGCTTTGTGCCTTCAGAACTGCCTTAATTTTCAGCAAGATGATGGAAAGATTCCTTAGACTTTGACATGATAGCATTACACAGTTGCAGTAGATTTGTCAGCGAATATCCATGATGCACATTTCCCATCTAAGGTGCTCTACTGGATTGAGATCTGGTGACTGTGGAGTCCATTTGAGTACTGTGAACAAGGAATGGGAATGGATAAGAATTTAGTAATTCTGATTCTATTATTGATATCACTTACTGATTCGATTCCTCATTGATTCACTTTGACAATGACCACCATTGCTAAGCTGCATACGAAAGACATTACATTGATACAATGTTGTTGCATGTTTGTTGTGATCAGTGTTCGGATCTCTACTCAGAAAAAGTAATTATTACACACATTACACTGAATGCGTTTCCCTAAAAGTAATGCAGTATGTTAATTACACCAAGAAAAATTAATTCCTCCACTTTACCATCGCGCTGTTGTGCAATAAAAATAAAAGTTATGTCCATATCCACACTATATACTGCAATGCCATTTCCCTCCTCTGGCACACAACCTGAAATCGGATGGATAAACAAGCAGACTAGCAAATTCAAAAAATTGGATGCTGGGTACCGGTTTTCTACAAGAACCAGTTCACGATTTTTCTATGGTGCCAGTTAATATTACTTTTTATTTTTCGCATGTATCTTTTGACAGTCTAGTCTGGCCATGCATCTTGCGGGGGGTTACCAGGGTTCCATCTCTAAATGACTGCTGGTCAGCAAACCTGGGAAACCCACAGATAATTGGAACTATGGCACGAAACCGCTTCCAAGACATCATGCAACACCTACGCTTTGATGACAAGTCCACCCGCAGTGATCGAGCAAAGTTCGCTGCAATTTCCAGTGTGTGGGGATCATTTGTCACCAACTGCATCACGTGCTACAACCCTGGTCTACATATCACCGTTGATGAACAGCTTTTCCCATCAAAGACTCGGTGCTGTTTCCTGCAGTATATTGCAAGTAAACCTGACAAGTTTGGGACACAAACACACAAATGCAAGAACAATCATGCCACTGTGCGATGTGTTCACTGCAACAGATACACATGTGGTAAATGCAGACTACAGATACCATGGCAGTGCCAGGATTGTGAGTGATTGCTGAAAATGTTGAAATGTACTCACTCACTTTTTATTATTATTTGTAAATATGTGTACAAATGGTTGGTTTTTTGTACTGTCTTTATCAATAAATCTCAGCAACAAAGGACATACACCCATGTGTGTTGATTTCTCCCTAAGATGGCAAACTGAAACACTCCAAGTTGGTGACTTTGAGATTTATTTCCCTGGATGATTGAGAATGCATCAAGATGAAACACAAAAGGAAGTGCACAGCTTTTAGCAGCTCCGCTCCCCCACGCCCTCAATCACACACCCCCACTCCCCTCCCTCCAGAATTCCCAGGTAACGACCTAATATACATATGAATGACTAGCCAATTTAGCTTCCACTTGGCTGAAGCTAAAGCTTAGCTAAAAGCCTACCAGCCATTTGGCTGCTCTCGGGTTTTATAGGTAGAACGGTAGAAGCCTGGGACTCCAGGTGTTAATCATGATTTCATAGACTTCCATGCTGTGGCCGACCTAACTCTGGTTAAGACTGAGGGCCAGTCAGAGTCGTGTTGTGATAATAAAAAGACTGTGTGTAACTGTTTTGAAGAAGCGCACAATGAAATCACAGACCATGTTCTTGACTCTGTAGAAATCAGGACTTTTTCTAGTGTTGCTCCCATAGCCGCACCACATGAAGCCAAGGTTCATGAGACAGTGAAAGGGGTTCATACGTCAACTGTACAGTCTGCTTCTGAGCCTGCTGGGAATGATTGTGAAACATCAAAGATGGCCAAGGGCTGCGTGAGCTTTCTCTCCGCCTCAGACTGTTTTCTACCGCAGCCAACTCGTACAGCCGAGACAGAGTGTTGCCCCCGTGTGCAGATTGTAGTGGAGTCTAATACTGTATTCCCTGATGTTGGAATTGCAGACAGTGATCAAGACCAAATGTACAGGAACGTGAGCTCTGATGATACTGCTTCTCAGTTGCAGACTGTTAGGCCAGCCATGAGCATGTCTGCCTCTTTATGTGACTCTGAATTCAGCCATGGACTTATGTGTAATCCTACCATGAACTATTGTGTTGACAATGCCGACAGGGAGTTGGCATCTACCACTTGAGTTACCGAAAGTGTTCATGACCTGAGAAATTATGGTTTCAAAGATTGTCATGCTAACGGTGTTCTATGTGCTGCCTCACCACTCACTTCTGAGCCTGAGACTCTCTCCAGGGCTTCCTCAGATGCCAAACTACAGACCTCAGCAGACTCAGGCCCTCTAAGCCCAGCAGTGGAGAGCTCACTCGAGCTCGTCCAACCCACTATGAACTTTGGATCATTGTCTGAGCCCGTCCAGTCCCACGCCTCGTCCGCTGGAGGGCCGAGGAGCCCGTCCAGTCCCAGCCTGCAGCTCCGTCCCCTGCAGTGCCTATGTCGCCTGGCCCTGCCAAGCCACGTCCACGACCGGCCCCTGCCAAGCCGTCAGCTGGACATCATTGCCGTCGTGGACGGCCTCCTGATAGAGGATGGTATGGGCCGTTGTGCCGTCAATCTCCGGGTCGGCCCCCTGAACTCATAAACTGTGGGCTGTTGTGTTACCGTCCTCCGGGCCGGCCCCCGGAGCCATGTTTGAACTGTGGTCATGAGCTCCAGTGTTCTCTGTTGACTACTTTTGTTTCCTGTTCTGTGCCCTCCGTCCTGGACCCCCCGCCGCCCGCCCGGGGTCGTTGGTCTGTTTTGTTTGGGGCTGTCTGGAGCCAGCCCTTGGAGGGGGGGTGGTGTCATGGTCCTGGGTCGAGTGACCCAGTGTTTGAGTTTTATGTATCTTTTGTATTCATTTGTGCCCTAGTTTAGCTCATCTAGTTTATTTTGAGATTGCTGTTTAGTCCTTGTTCCTTAGTTGTTTATGTCATCTCCCCCTGTACTAAGTCTCCCTGGTTCATGCGTCATGTCTGCGTGGTTATGTTTAGTTAGAATAGAATAGAATAGAATAGAATAGAATTCAACTTTATTGTCATTGCACATGCACAGGTACAGGGCAACAAAATGCAGTTTGCATCCATCCAGAAGTGCTTTAGTGATATAGATATATTACAGTTATATTATAGTTCATGTCATGTCTAATCTCCATGTTTCCTGTTTTACTTTGAAAGTCTGTATTCAATGTCAGTGTATTCAGTTTCACTCCTCCTGTCCTGTCGTTAGGTTCATGTGTGTCAGCTGTGCTCCCATGTGTGGCCACTTCTCCTGATCATCCCTCATGTGTATTTAGTCTCTGTGTTTCATACAGTCTGTGTCGCATCGTCTGTGTTCCCACCCTCCATGTCCTCACAGCCAGTCTGTACAATCATCGTCATGGTTTTCTGAGTCTCCTTAGTTTATCAGTATCTGTTTCCCAGTTTAGTTTAGGTTCAGTTTAGTTACGGTGTTTCTGCTTTGTGTTGAGAACTCCGGTCTACTCTCTTGTGTTCGCACCTGGGTCCACCACACACACCACCGCACGGTCTGTCCCCTCAGATCGTGACATCCTGGGCCAAAAGGAATCTGGGCCGCCGTCTTCAGCCTGAATCTTTGGAGCAAACTGAGGCTGTCATTGTGGCGAAGCTGGCAGACGTGCAGGCAACTATTGGATCGACGGAGTGGAGCAACACCATCAATGAATCAGATCATCAGCCACAAGTAAATGGAGAGGTGAGACATTTGGACATGATTGCACCCCTGATTGAAGCATCACAATCAGCTTCTCTGCACACACAACCCGCAGCACTGCAGGCCACTACTGGCCGGATCGTTTCTGTCACAGCACAAGTTCATGCTCCACCCACAGCTAACACCGCACCCAAAACTACGTCTGCTACGACGTCTGACCCGATTGGAGGTGAACTGTCACTCTCCAGTAAGACGGAGGAGGGAAGAGACGGCGATCTGAGACCTTCCACTCCTCCTGTGCATCTACAGGAACCAGGGCAGACTCTAATAGAGGGCAATGCTGGGGGGCTCTTCAACTGGTGAGGGAGGTTGTCACATCTTGCAGGAGCTTTCCTCTCTTCAGGAACTCTCTCTGCAGGAGGGGGAGATACAGGAGAGGTGGAGAGGTGGAGGAAGATCTCAGCCTGGGCGTCTATTGTCTTATGTAGTCTGGAAGATGAGTGGATGGTGGGGTTGGGTGGACTGTCCCGGGCTCTGTGGGGCCGGGGGGCGCTGCTGCACTGGGCCCCGGTCTGGATGGGCCTGGGCCCCCTTTCCCTGGCGGGTCGCGGAGTATGGGAGTGCCTACTGGGGTCAGCGGGGGAGCTGGCCCCAGGGAGGGGTCACTTGCCCCTCCCTTCCTTCCCTCCCCATCTCCAGCTGCCTCCCTCTGCCCGCTCCACCACAACCACCCCCACATGCAGGGCCTTGGAGTAGGGGTGTGTCACCAGGGTGCAGAGGAGGCTACCCCCCCCCCCCCCCCCCTCTGTCCCCTTCTGGCTGCCTCTGCCTCAATTTTATCCCACAACTTAGACATTCACATTACTCACACTCTCATTACACATACTGTTAATAGGAAAATTGTACTTATTAGTCAGTATAATCTTTTAATGATATAAGTTTGCATATGGTAGAATGCTGCATGTAATCATTTGTGTGTAGAAGTATATAGTTGGTGGCATATTGAAAGAATGTTTCATCCTAGGAGGTCTGTAACATTCTAGGGTGTTCACCCCCACATCCTAGGAGCATGAGAGAGGTCATACCTTGTCTTATTGTTTTACGGTACGATTAACGTAGCTATGTCAGTTTTAGTTTAAGTGCTTCTTTACATATAGATGAACTGTTGGATTTTCCAGACCAGCAGGTTAAGGGAAGTTGTTTATGGGGCCACACTCTGACCACACACACACACACACACACACACACACACACACACACACACACACATTCCAATGTAAGGAAAAAACGCTCACTGAAGTATAAATAAAGACCGGGGCAGTTTCTCAGTGCGAGCCTCAGTGCTGGGGGCTGCCCTTGCTAGCAAGAAGTTTTGTGTGTTTCTCTTCTCTGAGTCCTTACTGAAGAAGTGTTTTAGAGTATATTTCTTGACACATACATATAGGATCTTGGGGGTGGGCACGCTACACGGATTCCAAAAGACCATCGGGGTGTACACCCCACCCCTGGCGTTGTTGCCCACCTCTCAATTTTAAATACACGTAGACATTGAGGGCTAGCAGGAGGGACTATGCGCTTACCTGCTGCTCTCTGGCAGGTAGCTCCATGCCCTCATGGGTTTTAAATGCACCTTAGAACACACATGCATCAACACTACAATGAGCGGGTGGAGGGAGGTTTGGAGTCTTCTCTCACCCCCATTCTCTGCGGCCTGCTGGAGCGGGGGGGCTAGGAGGAGGAGTTGGCCGTCCGACTGCGGTCTGGAGTGTGGGGCCTCCCTGCTGCTGCGGAGTCGGGGCGGTCTGCCTCTCCCCACCGCAGGGAAAAGGGTAACACCACCTGGGTCTGGGTGCAGTTCCCCCCTCCAGGGGCAAAGGTACCTAGACCCGGTTCGTAGAGTACGCTTGGGGAGTGTGATCGTGTGTACAGCGTCTCTTTATGTCTGTTTCCACGTTGGTTGAGTGTGGAGTAAGTGCATATGAGAGCATGAGGGTGGGAATGGATGTTTGTATATGTGTGTGCCTGTATTTCTGTGTCTATATATCAGGTCGGGTATCAGACGCCACCTCTCTGGGGACATCTCAGGCCCTCCAAGGTTTGAAGGCATATCTCCCCCCACCACCACTTCCCCTGCCAGTGGCGGACTCCCTCAGACATCGGTGCGTTGGTGGTTCTTTGTGTCTGGGGATGGGCGTCCGGGTACACACCGGCTCACTCCTTGGTGGCTGCTTGTCGGGGCCTGGAGCCTGGGGCTCGCTCGGGCCACTTCGGAGGTGGGGTGCCCCCGGCCTCTCGGCCTGGGGCTCGGTCACTCAGGCACAGCTGGCTGCCGGCGGAGCTCACGGGCGCGTCACTGCAACTCCCCCTGGCTTCTGCTCCGCAGCTGCTGAGTGAGCCCTCATCTGGGACTCTCCTCAGCTCTATCTGGGACAGTGGCGCGGCTGCCCCTCTGTTGGTCTTCCTTGGTCTCTTGTATTCTGGGGGCCTCTGGATGTCTGGAGTTTTGATCTCCTCCATACCTGCTTCATGCCCTGGAGGACGGGGCTGTGGCCCCCCCACACCCTCCAGCAGATCATTACATGAAGGAACCTTTTAAAAAAAACAAGTGCATCCATGCTCACAGGTGTACACACGGGTGATCACACCCACAAACTACACCCTTTTTGGCTCCTACCTCAAAGCACACTGTGTTCTGTTGATCTTATGTGCTGCACAATAATGTTTAATATTTAGTATTTACTGTCATATTCCCATATATCATTGTGATGTTGTTTATTCTATTACTCTTGTTCTCTTCTGCTTGTTTTCTTTTTTCTTTCTCAACAGGTGATCCAGGTGATTGATAGATGCATTTTTTTTTCTGCCCATTCTGTTGGTTTTTGTTTTTTGCCCTTCTCCCCCGTCCCTCTTCTCAGCTGTTTCTCTTTCCCTCTTTCTTTCTCCCCTTCTTTCCCCCAGTCAAGTCTGTCCCGTATTCAGCAAGTGAAAATAAAATAAACAATAAAAGGTGGGAAAAAAAAAAAAGAGGTGAACTGTCACTCTCCAGTAAGACAGAGGAGGGAAGAGACGGCGATCTGAGACCTGCCACTCCTCCTGTGCATCTACAGGAACCAGGGCCCAATCAAGTGGCACCGAGAGACCAGAGGGTGAGGAGAATCCCTACAGCACTTCATGGGGCTTCTTCTGAGAGGAAATCTTCTCCCGCCATTCAGCTACAACAGAACACGGAGGCGATGGACCTCATACAGGGGGAATCCACCCCCAAGAAGACCAACACAGCTTCAGCTGGACAACAGGTATGCACCCCGACGAGACATCCAAGCTCAAAGAAAAAGCTCAGAGAGTGGAGACTGCACACAAAGGAAGCATCGGTGATCATTGGAGACACCAATGTGGGCTTGATTCCTCCTTATGTTGTGGAGGGAGTCCAAATTGACAGCTTCCCAGGAGCCAAATGGGGCCATGCAGAGATCCTTCTGGATAAAGCAGACAGTGACACATCGGTGGAGAAGCTGGTTCTCTCCTTCGGCCTGAATAACAGGTGTCAGAGGGATAAAAATGTACCAATAAGGGAGCTGAGAAGAACACTGAGGTCGGCACAAGACAAATTCCCCCAAGCTGACATTTATATTCCATTGATTAACTTTTCTTCTGCCCTTCCCAAAACAGAACAAGAAACATTATTACACATAAACAATTTTATTACAGGTTTAAAGGAGCACATACCTGCTCTACCTGCTGATAAGTTCAGCACAGAATCGGACAATCTTCGCTGGACGGACAAGACTGCAGAGCACATGTTGGATCATTGGAATGATCATGTTAATGGAGCATCTCCATGAAACCAATTTGAGGGACTGATTTGATGTACTTCTGTGCTTGAGGGAGGCTTCAGATGCCATTTTGTGAGAGTTTAACCCCAATATAACCCACTAGAGGGTGCTGTAACTCCATTTAAGGGAATTTTCCCCTCCTCTTTACTTTTCTCCTTGTTTCTTCATTTTTTATTTGTATAGGCCCTTTTATGGCCATCCCATTATAAACACCTGGCCTTGAAGCCTTCCCTAACCTTAACCTCCTTTAACCCCATGCAGGGATTTCATTCCGGCCCTAAACCTAACCGCCTAGAGCCCTGATTGAACATTGGGCCCTAACTTCATCCCCTATCTTCCGGCCCTAAACCTAACCTCTGGGTTCCCTAAGCCCACTTTCAAACCCCTTTATTTGGGATAAGAGAGGACACTTCCCTCCTGGAGAGCAATCCGTGAGTGACGTGGGGGCCAGGGATGGGAACAGGTGTGGTCTGTGCATGGAGTTTGGCCACCTTCGGTGGCCAACCTCCCAACTTGAACTCCCCCATCTAAACCCCCTAACCCTAACCATACCCCCTCCCCCATCCTAATTCTAATCTTACCCTGGGGGCCATAACACAAAACCCTCATCTTAATGTTTACAGTAAATTACAATTGGACATGGATATTCTCTACATTACAAAAATTGATTGAAACCTCTTTTTATTGGATAAAAAATTCCCTCTGTGGGAGGATACTCCCACTAGGTTTATATCTGGGACTCTCCACCATTTGACCTTAGAACTGAAGAAGCTTCTCGGATGAGAGGTGAAACGTCTTCAAGTAACTTAAAGAAGTCCAGACGCTTTTCTTTGCAAGCTCCTTTGACTACAATGACCTGGATGACTGAGAACCTTCACAGAGATAAAAAATTATATTTAGATTAAAAAACCGTGGAATCATGTGAAACATTAAAATCAGTGTATTCAAAATAATATTTTCTGAAAAAAGTTTCATGGGACAGGGCATAAACATCAGTGTTAAAAAAGGAATATAGTATGGTAAAACAGTTAAAAAACTGTTATTTCATGACATCGTTTTTCAAAAAACAAATACAGTTAAAAATATTATTAATAATAATAATAATAATAATAATAATAATGGATTGGATTTATATAGCACTTTTCAAGGCACCCAAAGCGCTTTACAATGCCACTATTCATTCACTCTCACATTCACACACTGGTGGAGGCAGTTAGAGTTGTAGCCACAGCTGCCCTGGGGCAGACTGACAGAAGCGAGGCTGCCATATTGCGCCATCGGCCCCTCAGGCCAACACCAGTAGGCAAGTAGGGTAAAGTGTCTTGCCCAAGGACACAACGACCAGGACAGAGAGCCCGGGGATCGAACCGGCGACCTTCCGGTTACAGATGTGCCTTCATGACTCTTTGGATCTCCAGAGGAATATTTTGGAGCAGTGGATTCAACAAAAAAGACCAGTCCCAAAAATACCAGCTGCCCAGATTACTCACCCTTTTCCTCAGGCCTCCTCTACTCCATATGTGCCAGGCATACCAACCAGGGAAACGGAGCGATCTATCTCAGCACCTGGCCCCACGCAGCCCGCCAGGGCCTTGTCCCAATCCCAGTCAGATTCACTGGAGCTAATTAATACAACCAGAGTCCTTGCTGCGGCATTGCACCAAGCTAAATTGGAGCCCAATGTGCTCACTAATGATGCCAGTCTTCACCCAGAAGAATGGCTACAGTCTGTTAATGCTTATAAAACCTCCTTAGACCTAACAGACGCCCAAATCCTCAGAGAGCTACCACACTTCCTAGCTAAGGAACCAAGAAAGTGGTTTAATGTGCTCATTCCTCATGTATCTACATGGGCTAAGTTTTGTGAACTTTTCAGAACTGTCTTCTTGCCTGCTGACAACCAGGAGCAGATTTTGAGAGGCATCCTGGACCGTTTCCAGCACCCTGAAGAGCCTCTGCCAACGTTTGTTGCCCATATGCTCAGTGAATTTAGACTGAGGAACCCACCATCTGAACAGGAGCAAATTGAGCTCATCTGTAAACACGCAGTGGAGAAGTACAGAGTAACACTGTATGGAACACCTGTAAGGTCAGAAATTGATCTAGTGCTGCGTGCCCACGAGCTGCATTCTGTTCTTGGCACCAGCCTTTCACAGCCTTCCCGAGCTCAGCTGAAAAACAGAGCTGAGGGAGGACCCCGCTGTTTCAAATGTGCCATGCCTGGTGTTACATCTCGTACGTGCCCTAACTGTTCCACTGATTTTCAGGGAGCTCGACACTCTCCCAGGATGGCTCCGGAGCTTCCTCAAACGCTGTCTCCCGACCAACATCCAGTAACTCATCCTGTGGATCCAGATGAAACTGGCGTTGTCAGGGAGACGAGAGCAGCTGGCAGGAGGCAGGGAAACTTCAGGGGGGGAGAGTGTTTCACAGGTGCAACCCTCCCCCAGCCAATAACTCAGCCCTCATCGCCTTTGTCAGATCAAAGTGTGCCACCAGTGCTCAGTCACGTTGAAGATGGAACTTCGCAAGCATCGTGGAACACCCCTCTCAGAGTTAAAGTGAACTTTAATGGGGCAGCTCTGGATGCCACACTAGATACAGGGGCATCTCTTTCAGCAGTAAATGCAGACCTGTTGTCTGAGAAAAACCAAAATCAGTCATTAAAGAATCCGTGGGATTCTCCACCCATAAGACTGGCCAATGGCACTAACTGCAGTCCATTGGGAATAACCTGGTTAACCATTGGATTTATGGGCAAGCGAGTCTATCAGCGGTTTGTGATAGTGCAGGACCTGTCATCCCCCTTTGTTCTTGGGATGGACTTTATGACTCGCACTTCACTAACAATACATGTCCCAACAAGAACTGTAATTATGGACGATAACCCCCCATGTCTTGATGAACTCGGTGAAAATGGCTTTGTGGAAGCTGATCTTGAGTGTGGAACTATGACCCTGCAGAACACCCCACAGCTCTCCCTCCATGATAAGGCTGGAGAAGCTAACTTGGATTCTGAGGAGAGGGAAGAACTGTTGGAGTTGTTAAATAGTTTTGGTGACCTGTTTGATGGCCACCTTGGTCGCACTTCACTGGCAGAACATGTCATTGTAACTGGGGATGCAAAGCCTGTTAACTTGCCACCATACCGCACCTCACCAGCTAAAAAGCAAATCATAGACGAGCAAGTGGAAAAAATGCTACAGGATAACATCATCGAACCTGCATCAGGACCATGGGCAGCCCCCGTGGTCATTGTGAACAAACCCCCCCGCGAACCACGGTTCTGTGTTGACTTCCGTGGTCTGAATCAGCTGACCGTGGAGGATTCTTACCCACTCCGCGGGTGGATGAATCACTGGACTTTCTGTCGAGAGGGAAGTTTCTCATGACACTAGACCTCGCTCGAGGTTACTGGCAGGTCCCCATTGCTGAAGAAGCTAAACCAAAGACTGCTTTTATCATGCACTGTGGCCTGTTTCAGTTCAGAGTCCTTCCTTTCGGCCTGTGTAACGCCCCTGCGACTTTTCAGCGGCTTATGAACAATGTTCTAGCTGGCCTGATTTATAAGTCCTGCGTGGTGTATCTAGATGACATTGTTGCCGCATCACCGACCTTTGAGCAACACCTGCTTGGCTTAAAAGAGGTCCTTGGTAGGCTTCAGTCCGCTGGCCTCTCTTTAAAGCTGAGCAAATGCCAATTCTGCCTTTCAGAACTCACCTTCCTTGGTTATCGGGTTACGCCGGCTGGCATTCATCCTGACCCTGACAAGGTGAGAGCTGTGACTGAGTTCAGAGTGCCAACCACAACAAAGCAGGTGCGACAGTTCCTTGGCCTAACTGGCTACTATCGCCGCTTTGTACAGAACTATGCCCGCCATGCAGAGCCACTCTTCGCCCTCACTAAAAAGGACGTGCAGTGTCACTGAGATGACAAGTGCCAGGCAGCTGTGGACTTTCTGAAACATTCTATAACCTCAGCACCAGTCCTCAGGTTCCCAGATTTTTCGCGTCCATTCTTCATTCACACTGATGCATGCGATGCTGGTCTTGGAGCAGCATTAATGCAGAAAGATGAGGATGGCAAAGACGTTGCTGTAGCATTTGCTAGCTGTGCTATGTACAAATCGGAAAAGCCCTACTCAACTCCAGAGAAGGAGTGTCTGGCCGTGATCTGGGCCTTGGAACATTTCCGACCCTATGTTGAAGGCTTGCACGTAACCATTTACACTGACCACAGCAGCCTCAAGTGGTTGATGTCTCGACCAAACCCCTCTGGCAGGCTTGCTCGGTGGTCTCTTCGCCTTCAAGACTTTGACTTCAGCATTATCCACAAACCTGGAGAACGTAATAAGGTGCCCGATGCCCTTTCATGTAATCCTCTACCAGATGTGGATGCCCCCATTGATCTTCTCCCTCCCTCTGCCATGATTGGGAGCATGGACCTTCGTGCTCTGCCTTCTGTAATTGTTTCAGACCGCCCGCATGTTCGTCAACTGCAGCTTGAGGACCCAGTCACAGGCTCATTGCTCAATCAGCTGGAGAGTGACCAACAAACTGGGGAGGATAATCAAGATCTGGAAAAGTATGTTGTACATGATGGTCTCCTCTATTTCCTCGACCCAAAAACAAAATGTGGTCTCCACCCACTCAAGCAGCTTAAACTGTTTGCTCCTACTACACTCCGTGGTTATCTGCTCAAGTATTACCACGATCATCCTACAGCCGGACATCTGGGCATTGCAAAAACGCTGGCACGCTTGCGTCTCAGATTCTTCTGGCCACACATGAACTCTGATGTGAAAAAGTATGTGGTCTCATGTTGTTCATGTCAAGCCACTAAGCCAAGTCAAAGAAAAACAGCAGGCCTTATGGTCCCTATCCAGCCACAAAGACCATGGGAGTACACAGGTGTGGACTATGTTGGCCCACTGCCCCGCACACAAAGAGGGAATGCTTATATCCTTGTTTTTGTGGACTATTTCTCAAAATGGGTCGAGGTGAGTGCTGTGAGAGAAGCCACTGCTCAAGATGCTGCGAACAAGTTCATTACTGACATTTTTGCCCGACATGGTTCTCCCTCCCACCTTATTTCTTTTTTCTTTCTTTTTTTTTTTTTTTCACCTTATTTCTGATAGGGGAACGCCTTTCGTCAGTGAACTCTTTGAGCATGTTTTGTTGACTCTTGGGACTGAACACAGACTAACGACTGCATACCATCCTCAAACGAATGCAACTGAGCGTGTAAATCGCGCTTTGAAAACGGCCATTCGAGCCTATGTTGGGGATAAACACACCTCTTGGGACAAATATATTCCCCAGATCTGTTTTGCACTGCGCACTGCGCCTCACGAGAGCACAGGCCTGAGCCCGTCCATGATGCTGTATGGGCGAGAGTTGGACACGCCCTTGGACCTTGTCACTCAGCCCTCCGGGGAGGGACTGAGCGACCCTGAAACGTCCCACTCAGATGACCTGAGAGCTTTACTTCGGGATGCTCATGAACATGCTCGCTTGGTGCTCGGAGAGAGTCATAAAAGGCAAAAGCACTACTATGATCTGAGACGTCGCACAGTCTCTTATGAAGTTGGGGACCTCGTCAGAGTAAAGTCGCACCCAAAATCAGATGCATCGTCCAACTTTTCTGCTAAGTTGGCCCCCCTTTACACGGGTCCCTACCGCATCTCCAAGAGGATGTCTGATGTGAATTACTGTCTCACCACAGTGGACACTGGGAAGAGAGTTGGAGTTTTTCATGTTGCAAACCTGCAACCATTCTACACCTGGGCCTCAGCTTTATCTGGCAAGCGTGCAAACCTAAAGGCTGCAGCAGCTTTGGATCTCAGTGTCCCGGACAGCAGCTTGCCTCCTGCTCTTTCAGTCCCAGGCCGCATTGACTGTGACGCTGTTGACACCACTCCCGCGGTCTTTAGCAACGCCTCTGCTGAGACTGACTTTGACTATGCTGACACTGTCCCGTTTTTCGTGGACCAGAACTCTTTCCAAGAGACTGCTGACATTGCTCTGGAGACAGAGGTTAACAGTTCACCTCCTGCTGACGATGGGTGTGCTGTTAGAGGTTATTATAACCTCAGACCAAGACGAGTTCCTAGAGTGACCGCTGACTGGTCAGTCAATAGGTGGACCAACCCTTTTCATACTGACAGATTTGACCTAAAGTGACCTTGTTTGCTTTTTGATGTGTTTCATGTGGTCTACTGTTGTAACAGGACCGTTGTTTGAGTTTTCTACGATTCATGTTGGCAATGTTTTCATGTTGTGGTAATATGTTCATGCTTACTGTTACAGTTTTTGGGGAAAAGGAAGAAACGCAATGTAAGAAAAAGAGGGAATTTCGTTCTGTAATTGTCCTGGCTCTCCTGAGTTTATTTTCTTTCTTTAACATTTATTTAAATGGACATTCACCATGTGGGACACTGTCATGTATGCCAGTTTGTCAATTTTGAACTGTACATTTCCCTGTTTTGGTTTTAACGTCTTATCCTGCTGACCATGTATGGAGGCTGGTTAAGTCTGAACTGTACCTTTGCTGTGTTCGGCTGGGGACAGCCTTTGTTTAACCCGGGGGGAATATGTAACAGTCACAATGGTGTGGTGTCTCTTTAAGACACCCAAGTCGAGGGTTGATGGTGTCATCAGTTTGTGCCACTGCTCTCTCTCTCTGGGATTATGAGGACACGTGCCTGCACGCTTGTGTTTAACGAGGGACGGATTTATGTTTTCTTCTCTAAACCTTTTTTGTTTTGTTTGCAACGCTTGGGTTGTATGGACGCTGGGCGTTATGTTGTTAAACCGCAGCCGTTCAGCCAGGCTTTTATATGGTTGTTGAAGAAGGCGTATTAAAGAACCACCGTGGATTACCGATACCAGCGTGGGTGTGTGTTCTTCCGACTAGCCTACTAGGTGTTTTACCGCCTCCTCTCAACCACGCAACACAACCCAAAGTTACAATACCCAAACATGGAAATGTTTGCACACACATGTGATTATGCACAGAGATCCACCCTACCAGCCAACCTCAGATCTCCACGCAGGCAGACATGATGAACATACATCAATTCAATTCAATTCAATTTTATTTATATAGCGCCAAATCACAACAAAAGTTGCCTCAAGGCGCTTCATAGATACAGAGAAACAGCCAACAATCATATGACCCCCTATGAGCAAGCACTTTGGCAACAGTGGGAAGGAAAAACTCCCTTTTAACAGGAAGAAACCTCCGGCAGAACCAGGCTCAGGGAGCTGTGAACGGTTGGGGTGAGAGAAGGAAGACAAGATAACAGGACATTTGCACACATCCACAAATAAACTCCCCCAAAGAAACCAAATTCCAAGATATCCAGACATGGAAATGTTTGCACACACATGTGATTATGCGCAGAGGTCCACCCTACCAGCCAACCTCAGATCTCCACGCAGGCACACATGAATGCACAGCTATTTGAACAAATCCAGAGACAAACTCACCCCAAAGAATCCACATTCCAAGAAATCCAAACGTGGCAATGCTGGCACATACATGTGATTATGCGCAGAGGTCCACCCTACCAACCAACCTCAGATCTCCACGCAAGAACACATGAATGCACATACATTTGCACACATCCAGAGATAAACTCACCCCAAAGAACCCACATTCCAAGAAATCCAGACGTGGCTCTGATTGCACACACATGTGATTATGCGCAGAGGTCCACCCTACCAGCCAACCTCAGATCTCCACGCAGGCACACATGAATGCACATACATTTGCACACATCCAGAGATAAACTCACCCCAAACAATCCACATTCCAAGAAATCCAGACGTGGCTCTGATTGCACACACATGTGATTATGCGCAGAGGTCCACCCTACCAGCCAACCTCAGATCTCCACGCAGGCACACATGAATGCACATACATTTGCACACATCCAGAGATAAACTCACCCCAAACAATCCACATTCCAAGAAATCCAGACGTGGCTCTGATTGCACACACATGTGATTATGTGCAGAGGTCCACCCTACCAGCCAACCTCAGATCTCCACACAGGCAAACATGAATGCACATACATTTGCACACATCCGGAGATAAACTCACCCCAAAGAATCCACATTCCGAGAAATCCAGACGTGGCTCTGATTGCACACACATGTGATTATGTGCAGAGGTCCACCCTCCCAGCCAACCTCAGATCTCCACGCAGGCACACATGAATGCACATACATTTGCACACATCCAGAGATAAACTCACCCCAAAGAATCCACATTCCGAGAAATCCAGACGTGGCTCTGATTGCACACACATGTGATTATGCGCAGAGGTCCACCCTACCAGCCAACCTCAGATCTTCACGCAGGCACACATGAATGCACATACATTTGCACACATCCGGAGATAAACTCACCCCAAAGAATCCACATTCCGAGAAATCCAGACGTGGCTCTGATTGCACACACATGTGATTATGTGCAGAGGTCCACCCTACCAGCCAACCTCAGATCTCCACGCAGGCACACATGAATGCACATACATTTGCACACATCCAGAGATAAACTCACCCCAAAGAATCCACATTCCGAGAAATCCAGACGTGGCTCTGATTGCACACACATGTGATTATGCGCAGAGGTCCACCCTACCAGCCAACCTCAGATCTCCACGCAGGCACACATGAATGCACATACATTTGCACACATCCAGAGATAAACTCACCCCAAACAATCCACATTCCAAGAAATCCAGACATGGCTCTGATTGCACACACATGTGATTATGCGCAGAGGTCCACCCTACCAGCCAACCTCAGATCTCCACGCAGGCACACATGAATGCACATACATTTGCACACATCCAGAGATAAACTAACCCCAAACAATCCACATTCCGAGAAATCCAGACGTGGCTCTGATTGCACACACATGTGATTATGCGCAGAGGTCCACCCTACCACCCAACCCCAGATGTCCACGCAGGCACACATGAATGCACATACATTTGCACACATCCAGAGATAGACTAACCCCAAACAATCCACATTCCAAGAAATCCAGACGTGGCTCTGATTGCACACACATGTGATTATGCGCAGAGGTCCACCCTACCAGCCAACCTCAGATCTCCACGCAGGCACACATGAATGCACATACATTTGCACACATCCAGAGATAAACTAACCCCAAACAATCCACATTCCAAGGAATCCAGACGTGGCTCTGATTGCACACACATGTGATTATGCGCAGAGGTCCACCCTACCAGCCAACCTCAGATCTCCACGCAGGCACACATGAATGCACATACATTTGCACACATCCAGAGATAAACTCACCCCAAACAATCCACATTCCAAGAAATCCAGACGTGGCTCTGATTGCACACACATGTGATTATGCGCAGAGGTCCACCCTACCAGCCAACCTCAGATCTCCACGCAGGCACACATGAATGCACATACATTTGCACACATCCAGAGATAAACTAACCCCAAACAATCCACATTCCAAGAAATCCAGACGTGGCTCTGATTGCACACACATGCGATTATGCGCAGAGGTCCACCCTACCAGCCAACCTCAGATCTCCACGCAGGCACACATGAATGCACATACATTTGCACACATCCAGAGATAAACTCACCCCAAACAATCCACATTCCAAGAAATCCAGACATGGCTCTGATTGCACACACATGTGATTATGCGCAGAGGTCCACCCTACCAGCCAACCTCAGATCTCCACGCAGGCACACATGAATGCACATACATTTGCACACATCCAGAGATAAACTCACCCCAAACAATCCACATTCCAAGAAATCCAGACATGGCTCTGATTGCACACACATGTGATTATGCGCAGAGGTCCACCCTACCAGCCAACCTCAGATCTCCACGCAGGCACACATGAATGCACATACATTTGCACACATCCAGAGATAAACTCACCCCAAACAATCCACATTCCAAGAAATCCAGACGTGGCTCTGATTGCACACACATGTGATTATGCGCAGAGGTCCACCCTACCAGCCAACCTCAGATCTCCACGCAGGCACACATGAATGCACATACATTTGCACACATCCAGAGATAAACTAACCCCAAACAATCCACATTCCAAGAAATCCAGACGTGGCTCTGATTGCACACACATGCGATTATGCGCAGAGGTCCACCCTACCAGCCAACCTCAGATCTCCACGCAGGCACACATGAATGCACATACATTTGCACACATCCAGAGATAAACTCACCCCAAACAATCCACATTCCAAGAAATCCAGACGTGGCTCTGATTGCACACACATGTGATTATGCGCAGAGGTCCACCCTACCAGCCAACCTCAGATCTCCACGCAGGCACACATGAATGCACATAAACTCACCCCAAACAATCCACATTCCAAGAAATCCAGACGTGGCTCTGACTGCACACACATGTGATTATGCGCAGAGGTCCACCCTACCAGCCAACCTCAGATCTCCACGCAGGCACACATGAATGCACATACATTTGCACACATCCAGAGATAAACTAACCCCAAACAATCCACATTCCAAGAAATCCAGACATGGCTTTGATTGCACACACATGTGATTATGCGCAGAGGTCCACCCTACCAGCCAACCTCAGATCTCCACGCAGGCACACATGAATGCACATACATTTGCACACATCCAGAGATAAACTAACCCCAAACAATCCACATTCCAAGAAATCCAGACGTGGCTCTGATTGCACACACATGTGATTATACGCAGAGGTCCACCCTACCAGCCAACCTCAGATCTCCACGCAGGCACACATGAATGCACATACATTTGCACACATCCAGAGATAAACTAACCCCAAACAATCCACATTCCAAGAAATCCAGACGTGGCTCTGATTGCACACACATGTGATTATGCGCAGAGGTCCACCCTACCAGCCAACCTCAGATCTCCACGCAGGCACACATGAATGCACATACATTTGCACACATCCAGAGATAAACTCACCCCAAACAATCCACATTCCAAGAAATCCAGACATGGCTCTGATTGCACACACATGTGATTATGCGCAGAGGTCCACCCTACCAGCCAACCTCAGATCTCCACGCAGGCACACATGAATGCACATACATTTGCACACATCCAGAGATAAACTCACCCCAAACAATCCACATTCCAAGAAATCCAGACGTGGCTCTGATTGCACACACATGTGATTATGCGCAGAGGTCCACCCTACCAGCCAACCTCAGATCTCCACGCAGGCACACATGAATGCACATACATTTGCACACATCCAGAGATAAACTCACCCCAAACAATCCACATTCCAAGAAATCCAGACGTGGCTCTGATTGCACACACATGTGATTATGCGCAGAGGTCCACCCTACCAGCCAACCTCAGATCTCCACGCAGGCACACATGAATGCACATACATTTGCACACATCCAGAGATAAACTCACCCCAAACAATCCACATTCCAAGAAATCCAGACGTGGCTCTGATTGCACACACATGTGATTATGCGCAGAGGTCCACCCTACCAGCCAACCTCAGATCTCCACGCAGGCACACATGAATGCACATACATTTGCACACATCCAGAGATAAACTCACCCCAAAGAACCCACATTCCAAGAAATCCAGACGTGGCTCTGATTGCACACACATGTGATTATGCGCAGAGGTCCACCCTACCAGCCAACCTCAGATCTCCACGCAGGCACACATGAATGCACATACATTTGCACACATCCAGAGATAAACTCACCCCAAACAATCCACATTCCAAGAAATCCAGACGTGGCTCTGATTGCACACACATGTGATTATGCGCAGAGGTCCACCCTACCAGCCAACCTCAGATCTCCACGCAGGCACACATGAATGCACATACATTTGCACACATCCAGAGATAAACTCACCCCAAACAATCCACATTCCAAGAAATCCAGACGTGGCTCTGATTGCACACACATGTGATTATGTGCAGAGGTCCACCCTACCAGCCAACCTCAGATCTCCACACAGGCAAACATGAATGCACATACATTTGCACACATCCAGAGATAAACTCACCCCAAAGAATCCACATTCCGAGAAATCCAGACGTGGCTCTGATTGCACACACATGTGATTATGTGCAGAGGTCCACCCTCCCAGCCAACCTCAGATCTCCACGCCGGCACACATGAATGCACATACATTTGCACACATCCAGAGATAAACTCACCCCAAAGAATCCACATTCCGAGAAATCCAGACGTGGCTCTGATTGCACACACATGTGATTATGCGCAGAGGTCCACCCTACCAGCCAACCTCAGATCTTCACGCAGGCACACATGAATGCACATACATTTGCACACATCCGGAGATAAACTCACCCCAAAGAATCCACATTCCGAGAAATCCAGACGTGGCTCTGATTGCACACACATGTGATTATGTGCAGAGGTCCACCCTACCAGCCAACCTCAGATCTCCACGCAGGCACACATGAATGCACATACATTTGCACACATCCAGAGATAAACTCACCCCAAAGAATCCACATTCCGAGAAATCCAGACGTGGCTCTGATTGCACACACATGTGATTATGCGCAGAGGTCCACCCTACCAGCCAACCTCAGATCTCCACGCAGGCACACATGAATGCACATACATTTGCACACATCCAGAGATAAACTCACCCCAAACAATCCACATTCCAAGAAATCCAGACATGGCTCTGATTGCACACACATGTGATTATGCGCAGAGGTCCACCCTACCAGCCAACCTCAGATCTCCACGCAGGCACACATGAATGCACATACATTTGCACACATCCAGAGATAAACTAACCCCAAACAATCCACATTCCGAGAAATCCAGACGTGGCTCTGATTGCACACACAGGTGATTATGCGCAGAGGTCCACCCTACCAGCCAACCTCAGATCTCCACGCAGGCACACATGAATGCACATACATTTGCACACATCCAGAGATAAACTAACCCCAAACAATCCACATTCCAAGAAATCCAGACGTGGCTCTGATTGCACACACATGTGATTATGCGCAGAGGTCCACCCTACCAGCCAACCTCAGATCTCCACGCAGGCACACATGAATGCACATACATTTGCACACATCCAGAGATAAACTAACCCCAAACAATCCACATTCCAAGGAATCCAGACGTGGCTCTGATTGCACACACATGTGATTATGCGCAGAGGTCCACCCTACCAGCCAACCTCAGATCTCCACGCAGGCACACATGAATGCACATACATTTGCACACATCCAGAGATAAACTAACCCCAAACAATCCACATTCCAAGAAATCCAGACATGGCTCTGATTGCACACACATGTGATTATGCGCAGAGGTCCACCCTACCAGCCAACCTCAGATCTCCACGCAGGCACACATGAATGCACATACATTTGCACACATCCAGAGATAAACTCACCCCAAACAATCCACATTCCAAGAAATCCAGACGTGGCTCTGATTGCACACACATGTGATTATGCGCAGAGGTCCACCCTACCAGCCAACCTCAGATCTCCACGCAGGCACACATGAATGCACATACATTTGCACACATCCAGAGATAAACTCACCCCAAACAATCCACATTCCAAGAAATCCAGACGTGGCTCTGATTGCACACACATGTGATTATGCGCAGAGGTCCACCCTACCAGCCAACCTCAGATCTCCACGCAGGCACACATGAATGCACATACATTTGCACACATCCAGAGATAAACTAACCCCAAACAATCCACATTCCAAGAAATCCAGACGTGGCTCTGATTGCACACACATGCGATTATGCGCAGAGGTCCACCCTACCAGCCAACCTCAGATCTCCACGCAGGCACACATGAATGCACATACATTTGCACACATCCAGAGATAAACTCACCCCAAAGAATCCACATTCCAAGAAATCCAGACATGGCTCTGATTGCACACACATGTGATTATGCGCAGAGGTCCACCCTACCAGCCAACCTCAGATCTCCACGCAGGCACACATGAATGCACATACATTTGCACACATCCAGAGATAAACTCACCCCAAACAATCCACATTCCAAGAAATCCAGACATGGCTCTGATTGCACACACATGTGATTATGCGCAGAGGTCCACCCTACCAGCCAACCTCAGATCTCCACGCAGGCACACATGAATGCACATAAACTCACCCCAAACAATCCACATTCCAAGAAATCCAGACGTGGCTCTGACTGCACACACATGTGATTATGCGCAGAGGTCCACCCTACCAGCCAACCTCAGATCTCCACGCAGGCACACATGAATGCACATACATTTGCACACATCCAGAGATAAACTAACCCCAAACAATCCACATTCCAAGAAATCCAGACATGGCTTTGATTGCACACACATGTGATTATGCGCAGAGGTCCACCCTACCAGCCAACCTCAGATCTCCACGCAGGCACACATGAATGCACATACATTTGCACACATCCAGAGATAAACTAACCCCAAACAATCCACATTCCAAGAAATCCAGACGTGGCTCTGATTGCACACACATGTGATTATACGCAGAGGTCCACCCTACCAGCCAACCTCAGATCTCCACGCAGGCACACATGAATGCACATACATTTGCACACATCCAGAGATAAACTAACCCCAAACAATCCACATTCCAAGAAATCCAGACGTGGCTCTGATTGCACACACATGTGATTATGCGCAGAGGTCCACCCTACCAGCCAACCTCAGATCTCCACGCAGGCACACATGAATGCACATACATTTGCACACATCCAGAGATAAACTCACCCCAAACAATCCACATTCCAAGAAATCCAGACATGGCTCTGATTGCACACACATGTGATTATGCGCAGAGGTCCACCCTACCAGCCAACCTCAGATCTCCACGCAGGCACACATGAATGCACATACATTTGCACACATCCAGAGATAAACTCACCCCAAACAATCCACATTCCAAGAAATCCAGACGTGGCTCTGATTGCACACACATGTGATTATGCGCAGAGGTCCACCCTACCAGCCAACCTCAGATCTCCACGCAGGCACACATGAATGCACATACATTTGCACACATCCAGAGATAAACTCACCCCAAACAATCCACATTCCAAGAAATCCAGACGTGGCTCTGATTGCACACACATGTGATTATGCGCAGAGGTCCACCCTACCAGCCAACCTCAGATCTCCACGCAGGCACACATGAATGCACATACATTTGCACACATCCAGAGATAAACTCACCCCAAACAATCCACATTCCAAGAAATCCAGACGTGGCTCTGATTGCACACACATGTGATTATGCGCAGAGGTCCACCCTACCAGCCAACCTCAGATCTCCACGCAGGCACACATGAATGCACATACATTTGCACACATCCAGAGATAAACTCACCCCAAACAATCCACATTCCAAGAAATCCAGACATGGCTCTGATTGCACACACATGTGATTATGCGCAGAGGTCCACCCTACCAGCCAACCTCAGATCTCCACGCAGGCACACATGAATGCACATACATTTGCACACATCCAGAGATAAACTCACCCCAAACAATCCACATTCCAAGAAATCCAAACGTGGCAATGCTGGCACATACATGTGATTATGCGCAGAGGTCCACCCTACCAACCAACCTCAGATCTCCACGCAAGAACACATGAATGCACATACATTTGCACACATCCAGAGATAAACTCACCCCAAAGAACCCACATTCCAAGAAATCCAGACGTGGCTCTGATTGCACACACATGTGATTATGCGCAGAGGTCCACCCTACCAGCCAACCTCAGATCTCCACGCAGGCACACATGAATGCACATACATTTGCACACATCCAGAGATAAACTCACCCCAAACAATCCACATTCCAAGAAATCCAGACGTGGCTCTGATTGCACACACATGTGATTATGCGCAGAGGTCCACCCTACCAGCCAACCTCAGATCTCCACGCAGGCACACATGAATGCACATACATTTGCACACATCCAGAGATAAACTCACCCCAAACAATCCACATTCCAAGAAATCCAGACGTGGCTCTGATTGCACACACATGTGATTATGTGCAGAGGTCCACCCTACCAGCCAACCTCAGATCTCCACACAGGCAAACATGAATGCACATACATTTGCACACATCCAGAGATAAACTCACCCCAAAGAATCCACATTCCGAGAAATCCAGACGTGGCTCTGATTGCACACACATGTGATTATGTGCAGAGGTCCACCCTCCCAGCCAACCTCAGATCTCCACGCCGGCACACATGAATGCACATACATTTGCACACATCCAGAGATAAACTCACCCCAAAGAATCCACATTCCGAGAAATCCAGACGTGGCTCTGATTGCACACACATGTGATTATGCGCAGAGGTCCACCCTACCAGCCAACCTCAGATCTTCACGCAGGCACACATGAATGCACATACATTTGCACACATCCGGAGATAAACTCACCCCAAAGAATCCACATTCCGAGAAATCCAGACGTGGCTCTGATTGCACACACATGTGATTATGTGCAGAGGTCCACCCTACCAGCCAACCTCAGATCTCCACGCAGGCACACATGAATGCACATACATTTGCACACATCCAGAGATAAACTCACCCCAAAGAATCCACATTCCGAGAAATCCAGACGTGGCTCTGATTGCACACACATGTGATTATGCGCAGAGGTCCACCCTACCAGCCAACCTCAGATCTCCACGCAGGCACACATGAATGCACATACATTTGCACACATCCAGAGATAAACTCACCCCAAACAATCCACATTCCAAGAAATCCAGACATGGCTCTGATTGCACACACATGTGATTATGCGCAGAGGTCCACCCTACCAGCCAACCTCAGATCTCCACGCAGGCACACATGAATGCACATACATTTGCACACATCCAGAGATAAACTAACCCCAAACAATCCACATTCCGAGAAATCCAGACGTGGCTCTGATTGCACACACATGTGATTATGCGCAGAGGTCCACCCTACCACCCAACCCCAGATGTCCACGCAGGCACACATGAATGCACATACATTTGCACACATCCAGAGATAGACTAACCCCAAACAATCCACATTCCAAGGAATCCAGACGTGGCTCTGATTGCACACACAGGTGATTATGCGCAGAGGTCCACCCTACCAGCCAACCTCAGATCTCCACGCAGGCACACATGAATGCACATACATTTGCACACATCCAGAGATAAACTAACCCCAAACAATCCACATTCCAAGAAATCCAGACGTGGCTCTGATTGCACACACATGTGATTATGCGCAGAGGTCCACCCTACCAGCCAACCTCAGATCTCCACGCAGGCACACATGAATGCACATACATTTGCACACATCCAGAGATAAACTAACCCCAAACAATCCACATTCCAAGGAATCCAGACGTGGCTCTGATTGCACACACATGTGATTATGCGCAGAGGTCCACCCTACCAGCCAACCTCAGATCTCCACGCAGGCACACATGAATGCACATACATTTGCACACATCCAGAGATAAACTAACCCCAAACAATCCACATTCCAAGAAATCCAGACATGGCTCTGATTGCACACACATGTGATTATGCGCAGAGGTCCACCCTACCAGCCAACCTCAGATCTCCACGCAGGCACACATGAATGCACATACATTTGCACACATCCAGAGATAAACTCACCCCAAACAATCCACATTCCAAGAAATCCAGACGTGGCTCTGATTGCACACACATGTGATTATGCGCAGAGGTCCACCCTACCAGCCAACCTCAGATCTCCACGCAGGCACACATGAATGCACATACATTTGCACACATCCAGAGATAAACTCACCCCAAACAATCCACATTCCAAGAAATCCAGACGTGGCTCTGATTGCACACACATGTGATTATGCGCAGAGGTCCACCCTACCAGCCAACCTCAGATCTCCACGCAGGCACACATGAATGCACATACATTTGCACACATCCAGAGATAAACTAACCCCAAACAATCCACATTCCAAGAAATCCAGACGTGGCTCTGATTGCACACACATGCGATTATGCGCAGAGGTCCACCCTACCAGCCAACCTCAGATCTCCACGCAGGCACACATGAATGCACATACATTTGCACACATCCAGAGATAAACTCACCCCAAACAATCCACATTCCAAGAAATCCAGACGTGGCTCTGATTGCACACACATGTGATTATGCACAGAGGTCCACCCTACCAGCCAACCTCAGATCTCCACGCAGGCACACATGAATGCACATACATTTGCACACATCCAGAGATAAACTCACCCCAAACAATCCACATTCCAAGAAATCCAGACATGGCTCTGATTGCACACACATGTGATTATGCGCAGAGGTCCACCCTACCAGCCAACCTCAGATCTCCACGCAGGCACACATGAATGCACATACATTTGCACACATCCAGAGATAAACTCACCCCAAACAATCCACATTCCAAGAAATCCAGACGTGGCTCTGATTGCACACACATGTGATTATGCGCAGAGGTCCACCCTACCAGCCAACCTCAGATCTCCACGCAGGCACACATGAATGCACATACATTTGCACACATCCAGAGATAAACTAACCCCAAACAATCCACATTCCAAGAAATCCAGACGTGGCTCTGATTGCACACACATGCGATTATGCGCAGAGGTCCACCCTACCAGCCAACCTCAGATCTCCACGCAGGCACACATGAATGCACATACATTTGCACACATCCAGAGATAAACTCACCCCAAACAATCCACATTCCAAGAAATCCAGACGTGGCTCTGATTGCACACACATGTGATTATGCGCAGAGGTCCACCCTACCAGCCAACCTCAGATCTCCACGCAGGCACACATGAATGCACATAAACTCACCCCAAACAATCCACATTCCAAGAAATCCAGACGTGGCTCTGACTGCACACACATGTGATTATGCGCAGAGGTCCACCCTACCAGCCAACCTCAGATCTCCACGCAGGCACACATGAATGCACATACATTTGCACACATCCAGAGATAAACTAACCCCAAACAATCCACATTCCAAGAAATCCAGACATGGCTTTGATTGCACACACATGTGATTATGCGCAGAGGTCCACCCTACCAGCCAACCTCAGATCTCCACGCAGGCACACATGAATGCACATACATTTGCACACATCCAGAGATAAACTAACCCCAAACAATCCACATTCCAAGAAATCCAGACGTGGCTCTGATTGCACACACATGTGATTATGCGCAGAGGTCCACCCTACCAGCCAACCTCAGATCTCCACGCAGGCACACATGAATGCACATACATTTGCACACATCCAGAGATAAACTCACCCCAAACAATCCACATTCCAAGAAATCCAGACATGGCTCTGATTGCACACACATGTGATTATGCGCAGAGGTCCACCCTACCAGCCAACCTCAGATCTCCACGCAGGCACACATGAATGCACATACATTTGCACACATCCAGAGATAAACTCACCCCAAACAATCCACATTCCAAGAAATCCAGACGTGGCTCTGATTGCACACACATGTGATTATGCGCAGAGGTCCACCCTACCAGCCAACCTCAGATCTCCACGCAGGCACACATGAATGCACATACATTTGCACACATCCAGAGATAAACTCACCCCAAACAATCCACATTCCAAGAAATCCAGACGTGGCTCTGATTGCACACACATGTGATTATGCGCAGAGGTCCACCCTACCAGCCAACCTCAGATCTCCACGCAGGCACACATGAATGCACATACATTTGCACACATCCAGAGATAAACTCACCCCAAACAATCCACATTCCAAGAAATCCAGACGTGGCTCTGATTGCACACACATGTGATTATGCGCAGAGGTCCACCCTACCAGCCAACCTCAGATCTCCACGCAGGCACACATGAATGCACATACATTTGCACACATCCAGAGATAAACTCACCCCAAACAATCCACATTCCAAGAAATCCAGACATGGCTCTGATTGCACACACATGTGATTATGCGCAGAGGTCCACCCTACCAGCCAACCTCAGATCTCCACGCAGGCACACATGAATGCACATACATTTGCACACATCCAGAGATAAACTCACCCCAAACAATCCACATTCCAAGAAATCCAAACGTGGCAATGCTGGCACATACATGTGATTATGCGCAGAGGTCCACCCTACCAACCAACCTCAGATCTCCACGCAAGAACACATGAATGCACATACATTTGCACACATCCAGAGATAAACTCACCCCAAAGAACCCACATTCCAAGAAATCCAGACGTGGCTCTGATTGCACACACATGTGATTATGCGCAGAGGTCCACCCTACCAGCCAACCTCAGATCTCCACGCAGGCACACATGAATGCACATACATTTGCACACATCCAGAGATAAACTCACCCCAAACAATCCACATTCCAAGAAATCCAGACATGGCTCTGATTGCACACACATGTGATTATGCGCAGAGGTCCACCCTACCAGCCAACCTCAGATCTCCACGCAGGCACACATGAATGCACATACATTTGCACACATCCAGAGATAAACTCACCCCAAACAATCCACATTCCAAGAAATCCAGACGTGGCTCTGATTGCACACACATGTGATTATGTGCAGAGGTCCACCCTACCAGCCAACCTCAGATCTCCACACAGGCAAACATGAATGCACATACATTTGCACACATCCGGAGATAAACTCACCCCAAAGAATCCACATTCCGAGAAATCCAGACGTGGCTCTGATTGCACACACATGTGATTATGTGCAGAGGTCCACCCTCCCAGCCAACCTCAGATCTCCACGCAGGCACACATGAATGCACATACATTTGCACACATCCAGAGATAAACTCACCCCAAAGAATCCACATTCCGAGAAATCCAGACGTGGCTCTGATTGCACACACATGTGATTATGCGCAGAGGTCCACCCTACCAGCCAACCTCAGATCTTCACGCAGGCACACATGAATGCACATACATTTGCACACATCCGGAGATAAACTCACCCCAAAGAATCCACATTCCGAGAAATCCAGACGTGGCTCTGATTGCACACACATGTGATTATGCGCAGAGGTCCACCCTACCAGCCAACCTCAGATCTCCACGCAGGCACACATGAATGCACATACATTTGCACACATCCAGAGATAAACTCACCCCAAAGAATCCACATTCCGAGAAATCCAGACGTGGCTCTGATTGCACACACATGTGATTATGCGCAGAGGTCCACCCTACCAGCCAACCTCAGATCTCCACGCAGGCACACATGAATGCACATACATTTGCACACATCCAGAGATAAACTCACCCCAAACAATCCACATTCCAAGAAATCCAGACATGGCTCTGATTGCACACACATGTGATTATGCGCAGAGGTCCACCCTACCAGCCAACCTCAGATCTCCACGCAGGCACACATGAATGCACATACATTTGCACACATCCAGAGATAAACTCACCCCAAACAATCCACATTCCAAGAAATCCAGACATGGCTCTGATTGCACACACATGTGATTATGCGCAGAGGTCCACCCTACCAGCCAACCTCAGATCTCCACGCAGGCACACATGAATGCACATACATTTGCACACATCCAGAGATAAACTAACCCCAAACAATCCACATTCCGAGAAATCCAGACGTGGCTCTGATTGCACACACATGTGATTATGCGCAGAGGTCCACCCTACCACCCAACCCCAGATGTCCACGCAGGCACACATGAATGCACATACATTTGCACACATCCAGAGATAGACTAACCCCAAACAATCCACATTCCAAGGAATCCAGACGTGGCTCTGATTGCACACACAGGTGATTATGCGCAGAGGTCCACCCTACCAGCCAACCTCAGATCTCCACGCAGGCACACATGAATGCACATACATTTGCACACATCCAGAGATAAACTAACCCCAAACAATCCACATTCCAAGAAATCCAGACGTGGCTCTGATTGCACACACATGTGATTATGCGCAGAGGTCCACCCTACCAGCCAACCTCAGATCTCCACGCAGGCACACATGAATGCACATACATTTGCACACATCCAGAGATAAACTAACCCCAAACAATCCACATTCCAAGGAATCCAGACGTGGCTCTGATTGCACACACATGTGATTATGCGCAGAGGTCCACCCTACCAGCCAACCTCAGATCTCCACGCAGGCACACATGAATGCACATACATTTGCACACATCCAGAGATAAACTAACCCCAAACAATCCACATTCCAAGAAATCCAGACATGGCTCTGATTGCACACACATGTGATTATGCGCAGAGGTCCACCCTACCAGCCAACCTCAGATCTCCACGCAGGCACACATGAATGCACATACATTTGCACACATCCAGAGATAAACTCACCCCAAACAATCCACATTCCAAGAAATCCAGACGTGGCTCTGATTGCACACACATGTGATTATGCGCAGAGGTCCACCCTACCAGCCAACCTCAGATCTCCACGCAGGCACACATGAATGCACATACATTTGCACACATCCAGAGATAAACTCACCCCAAACAATCCACATTCCAAGAAATCCAGACGTGGCTCTGATTGCACACACATGTGATTATGCGCAGAGGTCCACCCTACCAGCCAACCTCAGATCTCCACGCAGGCACACATGAATGCACATACATTTGCACACATCCAGAGATAAACTAACCCCAAACAATCCACATTCCAAGAAATCCAGACGTGGCTCTGATTGCACACACATGCGATTATGCGCAGAGGTCCACCCTACCAGCCAACCTCAGATCTCCACGCAGGCACACATGAATGCACATACATTTGCACACATCCAGAGATAAACTCACCCCAAACAATCCACATTCCAAGAAATCCAGACATGGCTCTGATTGCACACACATGTGATTATGCGCAGAGGTCCACCCTACCAGCCAACCTCAGATCTCCACGCAGGCACACATGAATGCACATACATTTGCACACATCCAGAGATAAACTCACCCCAAACAATCCACATTCCAAGAAATCCAGACATGGCTCTGATTGCACACACATGTGATTATGCGCAGAGGTCCACCCTACCAGCCAACCTCAGATCTCCACGCAGGCACACATGAATGCACATACATTTGCACACATCCAGAGATAAACTCACCCCAAACAATCCACATTCCAAGAAATCCAGACGTGGCTCTGATTGCACACACATGTGATTATGCGCAGAGGTCCACCCTACCAGCCAACCTCAGATCTCCACGCAGGCACACATGAATGCACATACATTTGCACACATCCAGAGATAAACTAACCCCAAACAATCCACATTCCAAGAAATCCAGACGTGGCTCTGATTGCACACACATGCGATTATGCGCAGAGGTCCACCCTACCAGCCAACCTCAGATCTCCACGCAGGCACACATGAATGCACATACATTTGCACACATCCAGAGATAAACTCACCCCAAACAATCCACATTCCAAGAAATCCAGACGTGGCTCTGATTGCACACACATGTGATTATGCGCAGAGGTCCACCCTACCAGCCAACCTCAGATCTCCACGCAGGCACACATGAATGCACATAAATTCACCCCAAACAATCCACATTCCAAGAAATCCAGACGTGGCTCTGACTGCACACACATGTGATTATGCGCAGAGGTCCACCCTACCAGCCAACCTCAGATCTCCACGCAGGCACACATGAATGCACATACATTTGCACACATCCAGAGATAAACTAACCCCAAACAATCCACATTCCAAGAAATCCAGACATGGCTTTGATTGCACACACATGTGATAATGCTCAGAGGTCCACCCTACCAGCCAACCTCAGATCTCCACGCAGGCACACATGAATGCACATACATTTGCACACATCCAGAGATAAACTAACCCCAAACAATCCACATTCCAAGAAATCCAGACGTGGCTCTGATTGCACACACATGTGATTATACGCAGAGGTCCACCCTACCAGCCAACCTCAGATCTCCACGCAGGCACACATGAATGCACATACATTTGCACACATCCAGAGATAAACTAACCCCAAACAATCCACATTCCAAGAAATCCAGACGTGGCTCTGATTGCACACACATGTGATTATGCGCAGAGGTCCACCCTACCAGCCAACCTCAGATCTCCACGCAGGCACACATGAATGCACATACATTTGCACACATCCAGAGATAAACTCACCCCAAACAATCCACATTCCAAGAAATCCAGACATGGCTCTGATTGCACACACATGTGATTATGCGCAGAGGTCCACCCTACCAGCCAACCTCAGATCTCCACGCAGGCACACATGAATGCACATACATTTGCACACATCCAGAGATAAACTCACCCCAAACAATCCACATTCCAAGAAATCCAGACGTGGCTCTGATTGCACACACATGTGATTATGCGCAGAGGTCCACCCTACCAGCCAACCTCAGATCTCCACGCAGGCACACATGAATGCACATACATTTGCACACATCCAGAGATAAACTCACCCCAAACAATCCACATTCCAAGAAATCCAGACGTGGCTCTGATTGCACACACATGTGATTATGCGCAGAGGTCCACCCTACCAGCCAACCTCAGATCTCCACGCAGGCACACATGAATGCACATACATTTGCACACATCCAGAGATAAACTCACCCCAAACAATCCACATTCCAAGAAATCCAGACGTGGCTCTGATTGCACACACATGTGATTATGCGCAGAGGTCCACCCTACCAGCCAACCTCAGATCTCCACGCAGGCACACATGAATGCACATACATTTGCACACATCCAGAGATAAACTCACCCCAAACAATCCACATTCCAAGAAATCCAGACATGGCTCTGATTGCACACACATGTGATTATGCGCAGAGGTCCACCCTACCAACCAACCTCAGATCTCCACGCAGGCACACATGAATGCACATACATTTGCACACATCCAGAGATAAACTCACCCCAAACAATCCACATTCCAAGAAATCCAGACATGGCTCTGATTGCACACACATGTGATTATGCGCAGAGGTCCACCCTACCAGCCAACCTCAGATCTCCACGCAGGCACACATGAATGCACATACATTTGCACACATCCAGAGATAAACTCACCCCAAACAATCCACATTCCAAGAAATCCAGACGTGGCTCTGATTGCACACACATGTGATTATGCGCAGAGGTCCACCCTACCAGCCAACCTCAGATCTCCACGCAGGCACACATGAATGCACATACATTTGCACACATCCAGAGATAAACTCACCCCAAACAATCCACATTCCAAGAAATCCAGACGTGGCTCTGATTGCACACACATGTGATTATGCGCAGAGGTCCACCCTACCAGCCAACCTCAGATCTCCACGCAGGCACACATGAATGCACATACATTTGCACACATCCAGAGATAAACTCACCCCAAACAATCCACATTCCAAGAAATCCAGACGTGGCTCTGATTGCACACACATGTGATTATGCGCAGAGGTCCACCCTACCAGCCAACCTCAGATCTCCACGCAGGCACACATGAATGCACATACATTTGCACACATCCAGAGATAAACTCACCCCAAACAATCCACATTCCAAGAAATCCAGACGTGGCTCTGATTGCACACACATGTGATTATGCGCAGAGGTCCACCCTACCAGCCAACCTCAGATCTCCACACAGGCACACATGAATGCACATACATTTGCACACATCCAGAGATAAACTCACCCCAAACAATCCACATTCCAAGAAATCCAGACGTGGCTCTGATTGCACACACATGTGATTATGCGCAGAGGTCCACCCTACCAGCCAACCTCAGATCTCCACGCAGGCACACATGAATGCACATAAACTCACCCCAAACAATCCACATTCCAAGAAATCCAGACGTGGCTCTGACTGCACACACATGTGATTATGCGCAGAGGTCCACCCTACCAGCCAACCTCAGATCTCCACGCAGGCACACATGAATGCACATACATTTGCACACATCCAGAGATAAACTAACCCCAAACAATCCACATTCCAAGAAATCCAGACATGGCTTTGATTGCACACACATGTGATTATGCGCAGAGGTCCACCCTACCAGCCAACCTCAGATCTCCACGCAGGCACACATGAATGCACATACATTTGCACACATCCAGAGATAAACTAACCCCAAACAATCCACATTCCAAGAAATCCAGACGTGGCTCTGATTGCACACACATGTGATTATACGCAGAGGTCCACCCTACCAGCCAACCTCAGATCTCCACGCAGGCACACATGAATGCACATACATTTGCACACATCCAGAGATAAACTAACCCCAAACAATCCACATTCCAAGAAATCCAGACGTGGCTCTGATTGCACACACATGTGATTATGCGCAGAGGTCCACCCTACCAGCCAACCTCAGATCTCCACGCAGGCACACATGAATGCACATACATTTGCACACATCCAGAGATAAACTCACCCCAAACAATCCACATTCCAAGAAATCCAGACATGGCTCTGATTGCACACACATGTGATTATGCGCAGAGGTCCACCCTACCAGCCAACCTCAGATCTCCACGCAGGCACACATGAATGCACATACATTTGCACACATCCAGAGATAAACTCACCCCAAACAATCCACATTCCAAGAAATCCAGACGTGGCTCTGATTGCACACACATGTGATTATGCGCAGAGGTCCACCCTACCAGCCAACCTCAGATCTCCACGCAGGCACACATGAATGCACATACATTTGCACACATCCAGAGATAAACTCACCCCAAACAATCCACATTCCAAGAAATCCAGACGTGGCTCTGATTGCACACACATGTGATTATGCGCAGAGGTCCACCCTACCAGCCAACCTCAGATCTCCACGCAGGCACACATGAATGCACATACATTTGCACACATCCAGAGATAAACTCACCCCAAACAATCCACATTCCAAGAAATCCAGACATGGCTCTGATTGCACACACATGTGATTATGCGCAGAGGTCCACCCTACCAGCCAACCTCAGATCTCCACGCAGGCACACATGAATGCACATACATTTGCACACATCCAGAGATAAACTCACCCCAAACAATCCACATTCCAAGAAATCCAGACATGGCTCTGATTGCACACACATGTGATTATGCGCAGAGGTCCACCCTACCAGCCAACCTCAGATCTCCACGCAGGCACACATGAATGCACATACATTTGCACACATCCAGAGATAAACTAACCCCAAACAATCCACATTCCAAGAAATCCAGACGTGGCTCTGATTGCACACACATGTGATTATGCGCAGAGGTCCACCCTACCAGCCAACCTCAGATCTCCACGCAGGCACACATGAATGCACATACATTTGCACACATCCAGAGATAAACTCACCCCAAACAATCCACATTCCAAGAAATCCAGACGTGGCTCTGATTGCACACACATGTGATTATGCGCAGAGGTCCACCCTACCAGCCAACCTCAGATCTCCACGCAGGCACACATGAATGCACATACATTTGCACACATCCAGAGATAAACTAACCCCAAACAATCCACATTCCAAGAAATCCAGACGTGGCTCTGATTGCACACACATGTGATTATGCGCAGAGGTCCACCCTACCAGCCAACCTCAGATCTCCACGCAGGCACACATGAATGCACATACATTGGCACACATCCAGAGATAAACTCACCCCAAACAATCCACATTCCAAGAAATCCAGACGTGGCTCTGATTGCACACACATGTGATTATGCGCAGAGGTCCACCCTACCAGCCAACCTCAGATCTCCACGCAGGCACACATGAATGCACATACATTTGCACACATCCAGAGATAAACTCACCCCAAACAATCCACATTCCAAGAAATCCAGACGTGGCTCTGATTGCACACACATGTGATTATGCGCAGAGGTCCACCCTACCAGCCAACCTCAGATCTCCACGCAGGCACACATGAATGGACATACATTTGCACACATCCAGAGATAAACTAACCCCAAACAATCCACATTCCAAGAAATCCAGACGTGGCTCTGATTGCACACACATGTGATTATACGCAGAGGTCCACCCTACCAGCCAACCTCAGATCTCCACGCAGGCACACATGAATGCACATACATTTGCACACATCCAGAGATAAACTAACCCCAAACAATCCACATTCCAAGAAATCCAGACGTGGCTCTGATTGCACACACATGTGATTATGCGCAGAGGTCCACCCTACCAGCCAACCTCAGATCTCCACGCAGGCACACATGAATGCACATACATTTGCACACATCCAGAGATAAACTCACCCCAAACAATCCACATTCCAAGAAATCCAGACGTGGCTCTGATCGCACACACATGTGATTATGCGCAGAGGTCCACCCTACCAGCCAACCTCAGATCTCCACGCAGGCACACATGAATGCACATACATTTGCACACATCCAGAGATAAACTCACCCCAAACAATCCACATTCCAAGAAATCCAGACGTGGCTCTGATTGCACACACATGTGATTATGCGCAGAGGTCCACCCTACCACCCAACCCCAGATCTCCACGCAGGCACACATGAATGCACATACATTTGCACACATCCAGAGATAAACTAACCCCAAACAATCCACATTCCAAGAAATCCAGACGTGGCTCTGATTGCACACACATGTGATTATGCGCAGAGGTCCACCCTACCAGCCAACCTCAGATCTCCACGCAGGCACACATGAATGCACATACATTTGCACACATCCAGAGATAAACTCACCCCAAACAATCCACATTCCAAGAAATCCAGACGTGGCTCTGATTGCACACACATGTGATTATGCGCAGAGGTCCACCCTACCAGCCAACCTCAGATCTCCACGCAGGCACACATGAATGCACATACATTTGCACACATCCAGAGATAAACTCACCCCAAACAATCCACATTCCAAGAAATCCAGACATGGCTCTGATTGCACACACATGTGATTATGCGCAGAGGTCCACCCTACCAGCCAACCTCAGATCTCCACGCAGACACACATGAATGCACATAAACTCACCCCAAACAATCCACATTCCAAGAAATCCAGACATGGCTCTGATTGCACACACATGTGATTATGCGCAGAGGTCCACCCTACCAGCCAACCTCAGATCTCCACACAGGCACACATGAATGCACATACATTTGCACACATCCAGAGATAAACTCACCCCAAACAATCCTCATTCCAAGAAATCCAGACGTGGATCTGATTGCACACACATGTGATTATGCACAGAGGTCCACCCTACCAGCCAACCTCAGATCTCCACGCAGGCACACATGAATGCACATACATTTGCACACATCCAGAGATAAACTAACCCCAAACAATCCACATTCCAAGAAATCCAGACGTGGCTCTGATTGCACACACATGTGATTATACGCAGAGGTCCACCCTACCAGCCAACCTCAGATCTCCACGCAGGCACACATGAATGCACATACATTTGCACACATCCAGAGATAAACTAACCCCAAACAATCCACATTCCAAGAAATCCAGACGTGGCTCTGATTGCACACACATGTGATTATGCGCAGAGGTCCACCCTACCAGCCAACCTCAGATCTCCACGCAGGCACACATGAATGCACATACATTTGCACACATCCAGAGATAAACTCACCCCAAACAATCCACATTCCAAGAAATCCAGACGTGGCTCTGATCGCACACACATGTGATTATGCGCAGAGGTCCACCCTACCAGCCAACCTCAGATCTCCACACAGGCACACATGAATGCACATACATTTGCACACATCCAGAGATAAACTCACCCCAAACAATCCACATTCCAAGAAATCCAGACGTGGCTCTGATTGCACACACATGTGATTATGCGCAGAGGTCCACCCTACCACCCAACCCCAGATCTCCACGCAGGCACACATGAATGCACATACATTTGCACACATCCAGAGATAAACTAACCCCAAACAATCCACATTCCAAGAAATCCAGACGTGGCTCTGATTGCACACACATGTGATTATGCGCAGAGGTCCACCCTACCAGCCAACCTCAGATCTCCACGCAGGCACACATGAATGCACATACATTTGCACACATCCAGAGATAAACTCACCCCAAACAATCCACATTCCAAGAAATCCAGACGTGGCTCTGATTGCACACACATGTGATTATGCGCAGAGGTCCACCCTACCAGCCAACCTCAGATCTCCACGCAGACACACATGAATGCACATAAACTCACCCCAAACAATCCACATTCCAAGAAATCCAGACATGGCTCTGATTGCACACACATGTGATTATGCGCAGAGGTCCACCCTACCAGCCAACCTCAGATCTCCACACAGGCACACATGAATGCACATACATTTGCACACATCCAGAGATAAACTCACCCCAAACAATCCTCATTCCAAGAAATCCAGACGTGGATCTGATTGCACACACATGTGATTATGCGCAGAGGTCCACCCTACCAGCCAACCTCAGATCTCCACGCAGGCACACATGAATGCACATACATTTGCACACATCCAGAGATAAACTAACCCCAAACAATCCACATTCCAAGAAATCCAGACATGGCTCTGATTGCACACACATGTGATTATGCGCAGAGGTCCACCCTACCAGCCAACCTCAGATCTCCACACAGGCACACATGAATGCACATACATTTGCACACATCCAGAGATAAACTCACCCCAAACAATCCTCATTCCAAGAAATCCAGACGTGGATCTGATTGCACACACATGTGATTATGCGCAGAGGTCCACCCTACCAGCCAACCTCAGATCTCCACGCAGGCACACATGAATGCACATACATTTGCACACATCCAGAGATAAACTAACCCCAAACAATCCACATTCCAAGAAATCCAGACATGGATCTGATTGCACACACATGTGATTATGCACAGAGGTCCACCCTACCAGCCAACCTCAGATCTCCACGCAGGCACACATGAATGCACATACATTTGCACACATCCAGAGATAAACTAACCCCAAACAATCCACATTCCAAGAAATCCAGACGTGGCTCTGATTGCACACACATGTGATTATACGCAGAGGTCCACCCTACCAGCCAACCTCAGATCTCCACGCAGGCACACATGAATGCACATACATTTGCACACATCCAGAGATAAACTAACCCCAAACAATCCACATTCCAAGAAATCCAGACGTGGCTCTGATTGCACACACATGTGATTATGCGCAGAGGTCCACCCTACCAGCCAACCTCAGATCTCCACGCAGGCACACATGAATGCACATACATTTGCACACATCCAGAGATAAACTCACCCCAAACAATCCACATTCCAAGAAATCCAGACGTGGCTCTGATCGCACACACATGTGATTATGCGCAGAGGTCCACCCTACCAGCCAACCTCAGATCTCCACACAGGCACACATGAATGCACATACATTTGCACACATCCAGAGATAAACTCACCCCAAACAATCCACATTCCAAGAAATCCAGACGTGGCTCTGATTGCACACACATGTGATTATGCGCAGAGGTCCACCCTACCACCCAACCCCAGATCTCCACGCAGGCACACATGAATGCACATACATTTGCACACATCCAGAGATAAACTAACCCCAAACAATCCACATTCCAAGAAATCCAGACGTGGCTCTGATTGCACACACATGTGATTATGCGCAGAGGTCCACCCTACCAGCCAACCTCAGATCTCCACGCAGGCACACATGAATGCACATACATTTGCACACATCCAGAGATAAACTCACCCCAAACAATCCACATTCCAAGAAATCCAGACGTGGCTCTGATTGCACACACATGTGATTATGCGCAGAGGTCCACCCTACCAGCCAACCTCAGATCTCCACGCAGGCACACATGAATGCACATACATTTGCACACATCCAGAGATAAACTCACCCCAAACAATCCACATTCCAAGAAATCCAGACATGGCTCTGATTGCACACACATGTGATTATGCGCAGAGGTCCACCCTACCAGCCAACCTCAGATCTCCACGCAGACACACATGAATGCACATAAACTCACCCCAAACAATCCACATTCCAAGAAATCCAGACATGGCTCTGATTGCACACACATGTGATTATGCGCAGAGGTCCACCCTACCAGCCAACCTCAGATCTCCACACAGGCACACATGAATGCACATACATTTGCACACATCCAGAGATAAACTCACCCCAAACAATCCTCATTCCAAGAAATCCAGACGTGGATCTGATTGCACACACATGTGATTATGCGCAGAGGTCCACCCTACCAGCCAACCTCAGATCTCCACGCAGGCACACATGAATGCACATACATTTGCACACATCCAGAGATAAACTAACCCCAAACAATCCACATTCCAAGAAATCCAGACATGGATCTGATTGCACACACATGTGATTATGCACAGAGGTCCACCCTACCAGCCAACCTCAGATCTCCACGCAGGCACACATGAATGCACATACATTTGCACACATCCAGAGATAAACTAACCCCAAACAATCCACATTCCAAAAAATCCAGACGTGGCTCTGATTGCACACACATGTGATTATGCGCAGAGGTCCACCCTACCAGCCAACCTCAGATCTCCACACAGGCACACATGAATGCACATACATTTGCACACATCCAGAGATAAACTAACCCCAAACAATCCACATTCCAAGAAATCCAGACGTGGCTCTGATTGCACACACATGTGATTATGCGCAGAGGTCCACCCTACCAGCCAACCTCAGATCTCCACGCAGGCACACATGAATGCACATACATTTGCACACATCCAGAGATAAACTCACCCCAAACAATCCACATTCCAAGAAATCCAGACGTGGCTCTGATTGCACACACATGTGATTATGCGCAGAGGTCCACCCTACCAGCCAACCTCAGATCTCCACGCAGGCACACATGAATGCACATACATTTGCACACATCCAGAGATAAACTCACCCCAAACAATCCACTTTCCAAGAAATCCAGACGTGGCTCTGATTGCACACACATGTGATTATGCGCAGAGGTCCACCCTACCAGCCAACCTCAGATCTCCACGCAGGCACACATGAATGCACATACATTTGCACACATCCAGAGATAAAATCACACCAAACAATCCACATTCCAAGGAATCCAGACGTGGCTCTGATTGCACACACATGTGATTATGCGCAGAGGTCCACCCTACCAGCCAACCTCAGATCTCCACGCAGGCACACATGAATGCACATACATTTGCACACATCCAGAGATAAACTCACCCCAAACAATCCACATTCCAAGAAATCCAGACGTGGCTCTGATTGCACACACATGTGATTATGCGCAGAGGTCCACCCTACCAGCCAACCTCAGATCTCCACACAGGCACACATGAATGCACATACATTTGCACACATCCAGAGATAAACTAACCCCAAACAATCCACATTCCAAGAAATCCAGACGTGGCTCTGATTGCACACACATGTGATTATGCGCAGAGGTCCACCCTACCAGCCAACCTCAGATCTCCACGCAGGCACACATGAATGCACATACATTTGCACACATCCAGAGATAAACTCACCCCAAACAATCCACTTTCCAAGAAATCCAGACGTGGCTCTGATTGCACACACATGTGATTATGCGCAGAGGTCCACCCTACCAGCCAACCTCAGATCTCCACGCAGGCACACATGAATGCACATACATTTGCACACATCCAGAGATAAAATCACACCAAACAATCCACATTCCAAGGAATCCAGACGTGGCTCTGATTGCACACACATGTGATTATGCGCAGAGGTCCACCCTACCAGCCAACCTCAGATCTCCACGCAGGCACACATGAATGCACATACATTTGCACACATCCAGAGATAAACTCACCCCAAACAATCCACATTCCAAGAAATCCAGACGTGGCTCTGATTGCACACACATGTGATTATGCGCAGAGGTCCACCCTACCAGCCAACCTCAGATCTCCACACAGGCACACATGAATGCACATACATTTGCACACATCCAGAGATAAACTAACCCCAAACAATCCACATTCCAAGAAATCCAGACGTGGCTCTGATTGCACACACATGTGATTATGCGCAGAGGTCCACCCTACCAGCCAACCTCAGATCTCCACGCAGGCACACATGAATGCACATACATTTGCACACATCCAGAGATAAACTCACCCCAAACAATCCACATTCCAAGAAATCCAGACGTGGCTCTGATTGCACACACATGTGATTATGCGCAGAGGTCCACCCTACCAGCCAACCTCAGATCTCCACGCAGGCACACATGAATGCACATACATTTGCACACATCCAGAGATAAACTCACCCCAAACAATCCACATTCCAAGAAATCCAGACGTGGCTCTGATTGCACACACATGTGATTATGCGCAGAGGTCCACCCTACCAGCCAACCTCAGATCTCCACGCAGGCACACATGAATGCACATACATTTGCACACATCCAGAGATAAAATCACACCAAACAATCCACATTCCAAGGAATCCAGACGTGGCTCTGATTGCACACACATGTGATTATGCGCAGAGGTCCACCCTACCAGCCAACCTCAGATCTCCACGCAGGCACACATGAATGCACATACATTTGCACACATCCAGAGATAAACTCACCCCAAACAATCCACATTCCAAGAAATCCAGACGTGGCTCTGATTGCACACACATGTGATTATGCGCAGAGGTCCACCCTACCAGCCAACCTCAGATCTCCACACAGGCACACATGAATGCACATACATTTGCACACATCCAGAGATAAACTCACCCCAAACAATCCACATTCCAAGAAATCCAGACGTGGCTCTGATTGCACACACATGTGATTATGCGCAGAGGTCCACCCTACCAGCCAACCTCAGATCTCCACACAGGCACACATGAATGCACATACATTTGCACACATCCAGAGATAAACTAACCCCAAACAATCCACATTCCAAGAAATCCAGACGTGGCTCTGATTGCACACACATGTGATTATGCGCAGAGGTCCACCCTACCAGCCAACCTCAGATCTCCACACAGGCACACATGAATGCACATACATTTGCACACATCCAGAGATAAACTCACCCCAAACAATCCACATTCCAAGAAATCCAGATGTGGCTCTGATTGCACACACATGTGATTATGCGCAGAGGTCCACCCTACCAGCCAACCTCAGATCTCCACACAGGCACACATGAATGCACATACATTTGCACACATCCAGAGATAAACTAACCCCAAACAATCCACATTCCAAAAAATCCAGACGTGGCTCTGATTGCACACACATGTGATTATGCGCAGAGGTCCACCCTACCAGCCAACCTCAGATCTCCACACAGGCACACATGAATGCACATACATTTGCACACATCCAGAGATAAACTCACCCCAAACAATCCTCATTCCAAGAAATCCAGACGTGGATCTGATTGCACACACATGTGATTATGCGCAGAGGTCCACCCTACCAGCCAACCTCAGATCTCCACGCAGGCACACATGAATGCACATACATTTGCACACATCCAGAGATAAACTAACCCCAAACAATCCACATTCCAAGAAATCCAGACATGGATCTGATTGCACACACATGTGATTATGCACAGAGGTCCACCCTACCAGCCAACCTCAGATCTCCACGCAGGCACACATGAATGCACATACATTTGCACACATCCAGAGATAAACTAACCCCAAACAATCCACATTCCAAAAAATCCAGACGTGGCTCTGATTGCACACACATGTGATTATGCGCAGAGGTCCACCCTACCAGCCAACCTCAGATCTCCACACAGGCACACATGAATGCACATACATTTGCACACATCCAGAGATAAACTAACCCCAAACAATCCACATTCCAAGAAATCCAGACGTGGCTCTGATTGCACACACATGTGATTATGCGCAGAGGTCCACCCTACCAGCCAACCTCAGATCTCCACGCAGGCACACATGAATGCACATACATTTGCACACATCCAGAGATAAACTCACCCCAAACAATCCACATTCCAAGAAATCCAGACGTGGCTCTGATTGCACACACATGTGATTATGCGCAGAGGTCCACCCTACCAGCCAACCTCAGATCTCCACGCAGGCACACATGAATGCACATACATTTGCACACATCCAGAGATAAACTCACCCCAAACAATCCACATTCCAAGAAATCCAGACGTGGCTCTGATTGCACACACATGTGATTATGCGCAGAGGTCCACCCTACCAGCCAACCTCAGATCTCCACGCAGGCACACATGAATGCACATACATTTGCACACATCCAGAGATAAAATCACACCAAACAATCCACATTCCAAGGAATCCAGACGTGGCTCTGATTGCACACACATGTGATTATGAGCAGAGGTCCACCCTACCAGCCAACCTCAGATCTCCACGCAGGCACACATGAATGCACATACATTTGCACACATCCAGAGATAAACTCACCCCAAACAATCCACATTCCAAGAAATCCAGACGTGGCTCTGATTGCACACACATGTGATTATGCGCAGAGGTCCACCCTACCAGCCAACCTCAGATCTCCACACAGGCACACATGAATGCACATACATTTGCACACATCCAGAGATAAACTAACCCCAAACAATCCACATTCCAAGAAATCCAGACGTGGCTCTGATTGCACACACATGTGATTATGCGCAGAGGTCCACCCTACCAGCCAACCTCAGATCTCCACACAGGCACACATGAATGCACATACATTTGCACACATCCAGAGATAAACTCACCCCAAACAATCCACATTCCAAGAAATCCAGACGTGGCTCTGATTGCACACACATGTGATTATGCGCAGAGGTCCACCCTACCAGCCAACCTCAGATCTCCACACAGGCACACATGAATGCACATACATTTGCACACATCCAGAGATAAACTAACCCCAAACAATCCACATTCCAAGAAATCCAGACGTGGCTCTGATTGCACACACATGTGATTATGCGCAGAGGTCCACCCTACCAGCCAACCTCAGATCTCCACACAGGCACACATGAATGCACATACATTTGCACACATCCAGAGATAAACTAACCCCAAACAATCCACATTCCAAGAAATCCAGACGTGGCTCTGATTGCACACACATGTGATTATGCGCAGAGGTCCACCCTACCAGCCAACCTCAGATCTCCACACAGGCACACATGAATGCACATACATTTGCACACATCCAGAGATAAACTCACCCCAAACAATCCACATTCCAAGAAATCCAGACGTGGCTCTGATTGCACACACATGTGATTATGCGCAGAGGTCCACCCTACCAGCCAACCTCAGATCTCCACACAGACACACATGAATGCACATACATTTGCACACATCCAGAGATAAACTCACCCCAAACAATCCACATTCCAAGAAATCCAGACATGGCTCTGATTGCACACACATGTGATTATGCGCAGAGGTCCACCCTACCAGCCAACCTCAGATCTCCACGCAGGCACACATGAATGCACATACATTTGCACACATCCAGAGATAAACTCACCCCAAACAATCCACATTCCAAGAAATCCAGACATGGCTCCGATTGCACACACATGTGATTATGCGCAGAGGTCCACCCTACCAGCCAACCTCAGATCTCCACGCAGGCACACATGAATGCACATACATTTGCACACATCCAGAGATAAACTAACCCCAAACAATCCACATTCCAAGAAATCCAGACGTGGCTCTGATTGCACACACATGTGATTATGCGCAGAGGTCCACCCTACCAGCCAACCTCAGATCTCCACACAGGCACACATGAATGCACATACATTTGCACACATCCAGAGATAAACTCACCCCAAACAATCCACATTCCAAGAAATCCAGACGTGGATCTGATTGCACACACATGTGATTATGCGCAGAGGTCCACCCTACCAGCCAACCTCAGATCTCCACGCAGGCACACATGAATGCACATACATTTGCACACATCCAGAGATAAACTAACCCCAAACAATCCACATTCCAAAAAATCCAGACGTGGCTCTGATTGCACACACATGTGATTATGCGCAGAGGTCCACCCTACCAGCCAACCTCAGATCTCCACAAAGGCACACATGAATGCACATACATTTGCACACATCCAGAGATAAACTCACCCCAAACAATCCTCATTCCAAGAAATCCAGACGTGGATCTGATTGCACACACATGTGATTATGCGCAGAGGTCCACCCTACCAGCCAACCTCAGATCTCCACGCAGGCACACATGAATGCACATACATTTGCACACATCCAGAGATAAACTCACCCCAAACAATCCACATTCCAAGAAATCCAGACGTGGCTCTGATTGCACACACATGTGATTATGCGCAGAGGTCCACCCTACCAGCCAACCTCAGATCTCCACACAGGCACACATGAATGCACATACATTTGCACACATCCAGAGATAAACTAACCCCAAACAATCCACATTCCAAGAAATCCAGACGTGGCTCTGATTGCACACACATGTGATTATGCGCAGAGGTCCACCCTACCAGCCAACCTCAGATCTCCACACAGGCACACATGAATGCACATACATTTGCACACATCCAGAGATAAACTAACCCCAAACAATCCACATTCCAAGAAATCCAGACGTGGCTCTGATTGCACACACATGTGATTATGCGCAGAGGTCCACCCTACCAGCCAACCTCAGATCTCCACACAGGCACACATAATTGCACATACATTTGCACACATCCAGAGATAAACTCACACCAAACAATCCACATTCCAAGAAATCCAGACGTGGCTCTGATTGCACACACATGTGATTATGCGCAGAGGTCCACCCTACCAGCCAACCTCAGATCTCCACACAGGCACACATGAATGCACATACATTTGCACACATCCAGAGATAAACTCACCCCAAACAATCCACATTCCAAGAAATCCAGACATGGCTCTGATTGCACACACATGTGATTATGCGCAGAGGTCCACCCTACCAGCCAACCTCAGATCTCCACGCAGGCACACATGAATGCACATACATTTGCACACATCCAGAGATAAACTCACCCCAAACAATCCACATTCCAAGAAATCCAGACATGGCTCTGATTGCACACACATGTGATTATGCGCAGAGGTCCACCCTACCAGCCAACCTCAGATCTCCACGCAGGCACACATGAATGCACATACATTTGCACACATCCAGAGATAAACTAACCCCAAACAATCCACATTCCAAGAAATCCAGACGTGGCTCTGATTGCACACACATGTGATTATGCGCAGAGGTCCACCCTACCAGCCAACCTCAGATCTCCACACAGGCACACATGAATGCACATACATTTGCACACATCCAGAGATAAACTCACCCCAAACAATCCACATTCCAAGAAATCCAGACGTGGATCTGATTGCACACACATGTGATTATGCGCAGAGGTCCACCCTACCAGCCAACCTCAGATCTCCACGCAGGCACACATGAATGCACATACATTTGCACACATCCAGAGATAAACTCACCCCAAACAATCCACATTCCAAGAAATCCAGACATGGCTCTGATTGCACACACATGTGATTATGCGCAGAGGTCCACCCTACCAGCCAACCTCAGATCTCCACGCAGGCACACATGAATGCACATACATTTGCACACATCCAGAGATAAACTAACCCCAAACAATCCACATTCCAAGAAATCCAGACGTGGCTCTGATTGCACACACATGTGATTATGCGCAGAGGTCCACCCTACCAGCCAACCTCAGATCTCCACACAGGCACACATGAATGCACATACATTTGCACACATCCAGAGATAAACTAATCCCAAACAATCCACATTCCAAGAAATCCAGACGTGGCTCTGATTGCACACACATGTGATTATGCGCAGAGGTCCACCCTACCAGCCAACCTCAGATCTCCACGCAGGCACACATGAATGCACATACATTTGCACACATCCAGAGATAAACTCACCCCAAACAATCCACATTCCAAGAAATCCAGACATGGCTCTGATTGCACACACATGTGATTATGCGCAGAGGTCCACCCTACCAGCCAACCCCAGATCTCCACGCAGGCACACATGAATGCACATACATTTGCACACATCCAGAGATAAACTAACCCCAAACAATCCACATTCCAAGGAATCCAGACATGGCTCTGATTGCACACACATGTGATTATGCGCAGAGGTCCACCCTACCAGCCAACCTCAGATCTCCACGCAGGCACACATGAATGCACATACATTTGCACACATCCAGAGATAAACTAACCCCAAACAATCCACATTCCAAGAAATCCAGACGTGGCTCTGATTGCACACACATGTGATTATGCGCAGAGGTCCACCCTACCAGCCAACCTCAGATCTCCACGCAGGCACACATGAATGCACATACATTTGCACACATCCAGAGATAAACTCACCCCAAACAATCCACATTCCAAGAAATCCAGACGTGGCTCTGATTGCACACACATGTGATTATGCGCAGAGGTCCACCCTACCAGCCAACCTCAGATCTCCACGCAGGCACACATGAATGCACATACATTTGCACACATCCAGAGATAAACTAACCCCAAACAATCCACATTCCAAGAAATCCAGACGTGGCTCTGATTGCACACACATGTGATTATGCGCAGAGGTCCACCCTACCAGCCAACCTCAGATCTCCACGCAGGCACACATGAATGCACATACATTTGCACACATCCAGAGATAAACTAACCCCAAACAATCCACATTCCAAGAAATCCAGACGTGGCTCTGATTGCACACACATGTGATTATGCGCAGAGGTCCACCCTACCAGCCAACCTCAGATCTCCACACAGGCACACATGAATGCACATACATTTGCACACATCCAGAGATAAACTAATCCCAAACAATCCACATTCCAAGAAATCCAGACGTGGCTCTGATTGCACACACATGTGATTATGCGCAGAGGTCCACCCTACCAGCCAACCTCAGATCTCCACGCAGGCACACATGAATGCACATACATTTGCACACATCCAGAGATAAACTCACCCCAAACAATCCACATTCCAAGAAATCCAGACATGGCTCTGATTGCACACACATGTGATTATGCGCAGAGGTCCACCCTACCAGCCAACCCCAGATCTCCACGCAGGCACACATGAATGCACATACATTTGCACACATCCAGAGATAAACTAACCCCAAACAATCCACATTCCAAGGAATCCAGACATGGCTCTGATTGCACACACATGTGATTATGCGCAGAGGTCCACCCTACCAGCCAACCTCAGATCTCCACGCAGGCACACATGAATGCACATACATTTGCACACATCCAGAGATAAACTAACCCCAAACAATCCACATTCCAAGAAATCCAGACGTGGCTCTGATTGCACACACATGTGATTATGCGCAGAGGTCCACCCTACCAGCCAACCTCAGATCTCCACGCAGGCACACATGAATGCACATACATTTGCACACATCCAGAGATAAACTAATCCCAAACAATCCACATTCCAAGAAATCCAGACGTGGCTCTGATTGCACACACATGTGATTATGCGCAGAGGTCCACCCTACCAGCCAACCTCAGATCTCCACGCAGGCACACATGAATGCACATACATTTGCACACATCCAGAGATAAACTAACCCCAAACAATCCACATTCCAAGAAATCCAGACGTGGCTCTGATTGCACACACATGTGATTATGCGCAGAGGTCCACCCTACCAGCCAACCTCAGATCTCCACGCAGGCACACATGAATGCACATACATTTGCACACATCCAGAGATAAACTAACCCCAAACAATCCTCATTCCAAGAAATCCAGACGTGGCTCTGATTGCACACACATGTGATTATGCGCAGAGGTCCACCCTACCAGCCAACCTCAGATCTCCACGCAGGCACACATGAATGCACATACATTTGCACACATCCAGAGATAAACTCACCCCAAACATTCCACATTCCAAGAAAACCAGACGTGGCTCTGATTGCACACACATGTGATTATGCGCAGAGGTCCACCCTACCAGCCAACCTCAGATCTCCACGCAGGCACACATGAATGCACATACATTTGCACACATCCAGAGATAAACTAACCCCAAACAATCCACATTCCAAGAAATCCAGACGTGGCTCTGATTGCACACACATGCGATTATGCGCAGAGGTCCACCCTACCAGCCAACCTCAGATCTCCACGCAGGCACACATGAATGCACATACATTTGCACACATCCAGAGATAAACTAACCCCAGACAATCCACATTCCAAGAAATCCAGACGTGGCTCTGATTGCACACACATGCGATTATGCGCAGAGGTCCACCCTACCAGCCAACCTCAGATCTCCACGCAGGCACACATGAATGCACATACATTTGCACACATCCAGAGATAAACTCACCCCAAACAATCCACATTCCAAGAAATCCAGACGTGGCTCTGATTGCACACACATGTGATTATGCGCAGAGGTCCACCCTACCAGCCAACCTCAGATCTCCACACAGGCACACATGAATGCATATACATTTGCACACATCCAGAGATAAACTCACCCCAAACAATCCACATTCCAAGAAATCCAGACATGGCTCTGATTGCACACACATGTGATTATGCGCAGAGGTCCACCCTACCAGCCAACCTCAGATCTCCACGCAGGCACACATGAATGCACATACATTTGCACACATCCAGAGATAAACTAACCCCAAACAATCCACATTCCAAGAAATCCAGACGTGGCTCTGATTGCACACACATGCGATTATGCGCAGAGGTCCACCCTACCAGCCAACCTCAGATCTCCACGCAGGCACACATGAATGCACATACATTTGCACACATCCAGAGATAAACTAACCCCAAACAATCCACATTCCAAGAAATCCAGACGTGGCTCTGATTGCACACACATGTGATTATGCGCAGAGGTCCACCCTACCAGCCAACCTCAGATCTCCACACAGGCACACATAATTGCACATACATTTGCACACATCCAGAGATAAACTCACCCCAAACAATCCACATTCCAAGAAATCCAGACGTGGCTCTGATTGCACACACATGTGATTATGCGCAGAGGTCCACCCTACCAGCCAACCTCAGATCTCCACACAGGCACACATGAATGCACATACATTTGCACACATCCAGAGATAAACTCACCCCAAACAATCCACATTCCAAGAAATCCAGACATGGCTCTGATTGCACACACATGTGATTATGCGCAGAGGTCCACCCTACCAGCCAACCTCAGATCTCCACGCAGGCACACATGAATGCACATACATTTGCACACATCCAGAGATAAACTCACCCCAAACAATCCACATTCCAAGAAATCCAGACATGGCTCTGATTGCACACACATGTGATTATGCGCAGAGGTCCACCCTACCAGCCAACCTCAGATCTCCACGCAGGCACACATGAATGCACATACATTTGCACACATCCAGAGATAAACTAACCCCAAACAATCCACATTCCAAGAAATCCAGACGTGGCTCTGATTGCACACACATGTGATTATGCGCAGAGGTCCACCCTACCAGCCAACCTCAGATCTCCACACAGGCACACATGAATGCACATACATTTGCACACATCCAGAGATAAACTCACCCCAAACAATCCACATTCCAAGAAATCCAGACGTGGATCTGATTGCACACACATGTGATTATGCGCAGAGGTCCACCCTACCAGCCAACCTCAGATCTCCACGCAGGCACACATGAATGCACATACATTTGCACACATCCAGAGATAAACTCACCCCAAACAATCCACATTCCAAGAAATCCAGACATGGCTCTGATTGCACACACATGTGATTATGCGCAGAGGTCCACCCTACCAGCCAACCTCAGATCTCCACGCAGGCACACATGAATGCACATACATTTGCACACATCCAGAGATAAACTAACCCCAAACAATCCACATTCCAAGAAATCCAGACGTGGCTCTGATTGCACACACATGTGATTATGCGCAGAGGTCCACCCTACCAGCCAACCTCAGATCTCCACACAGGCACACATGAATGCACATACATTTGCACACATCCAGAGATAAACTCACCCCAAACAATCCACATTCCAAGAAATCCAGACGTGGATCTGATTGCACACACATGTGATTATGCGCAGAGGTCCACCCTACCAGCCAACCTCAGATCTCCACGCAGGCACACATGAATGCACATACATTTGCACACATCCAGAGATAAACTAACCCCAAACAATCCACATTCCAAAAAATCCAGACGTGGCTCTGATTGCACACACATGTGATTATGCGCAGAGGTCCACCCTACCAGCCAACCTCAGATCTCCACAAAGGCACACATGAATGCACATACATTTGCACACATCCAGAGATAAACTCACCCCAAACAATCCTCATTCCAAGAAATCCAGACGTGGATCTGATTGCACACACATGTGATTATGCGCAGAGGTCCACCCTACCAGCCAACCTCAGATCTCCACGCAGGCACACATGAATGCACATACATTTGCACACATCCAGAGATAAACTCACCCCAAACAATCCACATTCCAAGAAATCCAGACGTGGCTCTGATTGCACACACATGTGATTATGCGCAGAGGTCCACCCTACCAGCCAACCTCAGATCTCCACACAGGCACACATGAATGCACATACATTTGCACACATCCAGAGATAAACTAACCCCAAACAATCCACATTCCAAGAAATCCAGACGTGGCTCTGATTGCACACACATGTGATTATGCGCAGAGGTCCACCCTACCAGCCAACCTCAGATCTCCACACAGGCACACATGAATGCACATACATTTGCACACATCCAGAGATAAACTAACCCCAAACAATCCACATTCCAAGAAATCCAGACGTGGCTCTGATTGCACACACATGTGATTATGCGCAGAGGTCCACCCTACCAGCCAACCTCAGATCTCCACACAGGCACACATAATTGCACATACATTTGCACACATCCAGAGATAAACTCACACCAAACAATCCACATTCCAAGAAATCCAGACGTGGCTCTGATTGCACACACATGTGATTATGCGCAGAGGTCCACCCTACCAGCCAACCTCAGATCTCCACACAGGCACACATGAATGCACATACATTTGCACACATCCAGAGATAAACTCACCCCAAACAATCCACATTCCAAGAAATCCAGACATGGCTCTGATTGCACACACATGTGATTATGCGCAGAGGTCCACCCTACCAGCCAACCTCAGATCTCCACGCAGGCACACATGAATGCACATACATTTGCACACATCCAGAGATAAACTCACCCCAAACAATCCACATTCCAAGAAATCCAGACATGGCTCTGATTGCACACACATGTGATTATGCGCAGAGGTCCACCCTACCAGCCAACCTCAGATCTCCACGCAGGCACACATGAATGCACATACATTTGCACACATCCAGAGATAAACTAACCCCAAACAATCCACATTCCAAGAAATCCAGACGTGGCTCTGATTGCACACACATGTGATTATGCGCAGAGGTCCACCCTACCAGCCAACCTCAGATCTCCACACAGGCACACATGAATGCACATACATTTGCACACATCCAGAGATAAACTCACCCCAAACAATCCACATTCCAAGAAATCCAGACGTGGATCTGATTGCACACACATGTGATTATGCGCAGAGGTCCACCCTACCAGCCAACCTCAGATCTCCACGCAGGCACACATGAATGCACATACATTTGCACACATCCAGAGATAAACTCACCCCAAACAATCCACATTCCAAGAAATCCAGACATGGCTCTGATTGCACACACATGTGATTATGCGCAGAGGTCCACCCTACCAGCCAACCTCAGATCTCCACGCAGGCACACATGAATGCACATACATTTGCACACATCCAGAGATAAACTAACCCCAAACAATCCACATTCCAAGAAATCCAGACGTGGCTCTGATTGCACACACATGTGATTATGCGCAGAGGTCCACCCTACCAGCCAACCTCAGATCTCCACACAGGCACACATGAATGCACATACATTTGCACACATCCAGAGATAAACTAATCCCAAACAATCCACATTCCAAGAAATCCAGACGTGGCTCTGATTGCACACACATGTGATTATGCGCAGAGGTCCACCCTACCAGCCAACCTCAGATCTCCACGCAGGCACACATGAATGCACATACATTTGCACACATCCAGAGATAAACTCACCCCAAACAATCCACATTCCAAGAAATCCAGACATGGCTCTGATTGCACACACATGTGATTATGCGCAGAGGTCCACCCTACCAGCCAACCCCAGATCTCCACGCAGGCACACATGAATGCACATACATTTGCACACATCCAGAGATAAACTAACCCCAAACAATCCACATTCCAAGGAATCCAGACATGGCTCTGATTGCACACACATGTGATTATGCGCAGAGGTCCACCCTACCAGCCAACCTCAGATCTCCACGCAGGCACACATGAATGCACATACATTTGCACACATCCAGAGATAAACTAACCCCAAACAATCCACATTCCAAGAAATCCAGACGTGGCTCTGATTGCACACACATGTGATTATGCGCAGAGGTCCACCCTACCAGCCAACCTCAGATCTCCACGCAGGCACACATGAATGCACATACATTTGCACACATCCAGAGATAAACTAACCCCAAACAATCCACATTCCAAGAAATCCAGACGTGGCTCTGATTGCACACACATGTGATTATGCGCAGAGGTCCACCCTACCAGCCAACCTCAGATCTCCACGCAGGCACACATGAATGCACATACATTTGCACACATCCAGAGATAAACTAACCCCAAACAATCCACATTCCAAGAAATCCAGACGTGGCTCTGATTGCACACACATGTGATTATGCGCAGAGGTCCACCCTACCAGCCAACCTCAGATCTCCACGCAGGCACACATGAATGCACATACATTTGCACACATCCAGAGATAAACTAACCCCAAACAATCCACATTCCAAGAAATCCAGACGTGGCTCTGATTGCACACACATGTGATTATGCGCAGAGGTCCACCCTACCAGCCAACCTCAGATCTCCACACAGGCACACATGAATGCACATACATTTGCACACATCCAGAGATAAACTAATCCCAAACAATCCACATTCCAAGAAATCCAGACGTGGCTCTGATTGCACACACATGTGATTATGCGCAGAGGTCCACCCTACCAGCCAACCTCAGATCTCCACGCAGGCACACATGAATGCACATACATTTGCACACATCCAGAGATAAACTCACCCCAAACAATCCACATTCCAAGAAATCCAGACATGGCTCTGATTGCACACACATGTGATTATGCGCAGAGGTCCACCCTACCAGCCAACCCCAGATCTCCACGCAGGCACACATGAATGCACATACATTTGCACACATCCAGAGATAAACTAACCCCAAACAATCCACATTCCAAGGAATCCAGACATGGCTCTGATTGCACACACATGTGATTATGCGCAGAGGTCCACCCTACCAGCCAACCTCAGATCTCCACGCAGGCACACATGAATGCACATACATTTGCACACATCCAGAGATAAACTAACCCCAAACAATCCACATTCCAAGAAATCCAGACGTGGCTCTGATTGCACACACATGTGATTATGCGCAGAGGTCCACCCTACCAGCCAACCTCAGATCTCCACGCAGGCACACATGAATGCACATACATTTGCACACATCCAGAGATAAACTAATCCCAAACAATCCACATTCCAAGAAATCCAGACGTGGCTCTGATTGCACACACATGTGATTATGCGCAGAGGTCCACCCTACCAGCCAACCTCAGATCTCCACGCAGGCACACATGAATGCACATACATTTGCACACATCCAGAGATAAACTAACCCCAAACAATCCACATTCCAAGAAATCCAGACGTGGCTCTGATTGCACACACATGTGATTATGCGCAGAGGTCCACCCTACCAGCCAACCTCAGATCTCCACGCAGGCACACATGAATGCACATACATTTGCACACATCCAGAGATAAACTAACCCCAAACAATCCTCATTCCAAGAAATCCAGACGTGGCTCTGATTGCACACACATGTGATTATGCGCAGAGGTCCACCCTACCAGCCAACCTCAGATCTCCACGCAGGCACACATGAATGCACATACATTTGCACACATCCAGAGATAAACTCACCCCAAACAATCCACATTCCAAGAAAACCAGACGTGGCTCTGATTGCACACACATGTGATTATGCGCAGAGGTCCACCCTACCAGCCAACCTCAGATCTCCACGCAGGCACACATGAATGCACATACATTTGCACACATCCAGAGATAAACTAACCCCAAACAATCCACATTCCAAGAAATCCAGACGTGGCTCTGATTGCACACACATGCGATTATGCGCAGAGGTCCACCCTACCAGCCAACCTCAGATCTCCACGCAGGCACACATGAATGCACATACATTTGCACACATCCAGAGATAAACTAACCCCAGACAATCCACATTCCAAGAAATCCAGACGTGGCTCTGATTGCACACACATGCGATTATGCGCAGAGGTCCACCCTACCAGCCAACCTCAGATCTCCACGCAGGCACACATGAATGCACATACATTTGCACACATCCAGAGATAAACTCACCCCAAACAATCCACATTCCAAGAAATCCAGACGTGGCTCTGATTGCACACACATGTGATTATGCGCAGAGGTCCACCCTACCAGCCAACCTCAGATCTCCACACAGGCACACATGAATGCATATACATTTGCACACATCCAGAGATAAACTCACCCCAAACAATCCACATTCCAAGAAATCCAGACATGGCTCTGATTGCACACACATGTGATTATGCGCAGAGGTCCACCCTACCAGCCAACCTCAGATCTCCACGCAGGCACACATGAATGCACATACATTTGCACACATCCAGAGATAAACTAACCCCAAACAATCCACATTCCAAGAAATCCAGACGTGGCTCTGATTGCACACACATGCGATTATGCGCAGAGGTCCACCCTACCAGCCAACCTCAGATCTCCACGCAGGCACACATGAATGCACATACATTTGCACACATCCAGAGATAAACTAACCCCAAACAATCCACATTCCAAGAAATCCAGACGTGGCTCTGATTGCACACACATGTGATTATGCGCAGAGGTCCACCCTACCAGCCAACCTCAGATCTCCACACAGGCACACATAATTGCACATACATTTGCACACATCCAGAGATAAACTCACCCCAAACAATCCACATTCCAAGAAATCCAGACGTGGCTCTGATTGCACACACATGTGATTATGCGCAGAGGTCCACCCTACCAGCCAACCTCAGATCTCCACACAGGCACACATGAATGCACATACATTTGCACACATCCAGAGATAAACTCACCCCAAACAATCCACATTCCAAGAAATCCAGACATGGCTCTGATTGCACACACATGTGATTATGCGCAGAGGTCCACCCTACCAGCCAACCTCAGATCTCCACGCAGGCACACATGAATGCACATACATTTGCACACATCCAGAGATAAACTCACCCCAAACAATCCACATTCCAAGAAATCCAGACATGGCTCTGATTGCACACACATGTGATTATGCGCAGAGGTCCACCCTACCAGCCAACCTCAGATCTCCACGCAGGCACACATGAATGCACATACATTTGCACACATCCAGAGATAAACTAACCCCAAACAATCCACATTCCAAGAAATCCAGACGTGGCTCTGATTGCACACACATGTGATTATGCGCAGAGGTCCACCCTACCAGCCAACCTCAGATCTCCACACAGGCACACATGAATGCACATACATTTGCACACATCCAGAGATAAACTCACCCCAAACAATCCACATTCCAAGAAATCCAGACGTGGATCTGATTGCACACACATGTGATTATGCGCAGAGGTCCACCCTACCAGCCAACCTCAGATCTCCACGCAGGCACACATGAATGCACATACATTTGCACACATCCAGAGATAAACTCACCCCAAACAATCCACATTCCAAGAAATCCAGACATGGCTCTGATTGCACACACATGTGATTATGCGCAGAGGTCCACCCTACCAGCCAACCTCAGATCTCCACGCAGGCACACATGAATGCACATACATTTGCACACATCCAGAGATAAACTAACCCCAAACAATCCACATTCCAAGAAATCCAGACGTGGCTCTGATTGCACACACATGTGATTATGCGCAGAGGTCCACCCTACCAGCCAACCTCAGATCTCCACACAGGCACACATGAATGCACATACATTTGCACACATCCAGAGATAAACTCACCCCAAACAATCCACATTCCAAGAAATCCAGACGTGGATCTGATTGCACACACATGTGATTATGCGCAGAGGTCCACCCTACCAGCCAACCTCAGATCTCCACGCAGGCACACATGAATGCACATACATTTGCACACATCCAGAGATAAACTAACCCCAAACAATCCACATTCCAAAAAATCCAGACGTGGCTCTGATTGCACACACATGCGATTATGCGCAGAGGTCCACCCTACCAGCCAACCTCAGATCTCCACACAGGCACACATGAATGCACATACATTTGCACACATCCAGAGATAAACTAATCCCAAACAATCCACATTCCAAGAAATCCAGACGTGGCTCTGATTGCACACACATGTGATTATGCGCAGAGGTCCACCCTACCAGCCAACCTCAGATCTCCACGCAGGCACACATGAATGCACATACATTTGCACACATCCAGAGATAAACTCACCCCAAACAATCCACATTCCAAGAAATCCAGACATGGCTCTGATTGCACACACATGTGATTATGCGCAGAGGTCCACCCTACCAGCCAACCCCAGATCTCCACGCAGGCACACATGAATGCACATACATTTGCACACATCCAGAGATAAACTAACCCCAAACAATCCACATTCCAAGGAATCCAGACATGGCTCTGATTGCACACACATGTGATTATGCGCAGAGGTCCACCCTACCAGCCAACCTCAGATCTCCACGCAGGCACACATGAATGCACATACATTTGCACACATCCAGAGATAAACTAACCCCAAACAATCCACATTCCAAGAAATCCAGACGTGGCTCTGATTGCACACACATGTGATTATGCGCAGAGGTCCACCCTACCAGCCAACCTCAGATCTCCACGCAGGCACACATGAATGCACATACATTTGCACACATCCAGAGATAAACTAACCCCAGACAATCCACATTCCAAGAAATCCAGACGTGGCTCTGATTGCACACACATGCGATTATGCGCAGAGGTCCACCCTACCAGCCAACCTCAGATCTCCACGCAGGCACACATGAATGCACATACATTTGCACACATCCAGAGATAAACTCACCCCAAACAATCCACATTCCAAGAAATCCAGACGTGGCTCTGATTGCACACACATGTGATTATGCGCAGAGGTCCACCCTACCAGCCAACCTCAGATCTCCACACAGGCACACATGAATGCATATACATTTGCACACATCCAGAGATAAACTCACCCCAAACAATCCACATTCCAAGAAATCCAGACATGGCTCTGATTGCACACACATGTGATTATGCGCAGAGGTCCACCCTACCAGCCAACCTCAGATCTCCACGCAGGCACACATGAATGCACATACATTTGCACACATCCAGAGATAAACTAACCCCAAACAATCCACATTCCAAGAAATCCAGACGTGGCTCTGATTGCACACACATGCGATTATGCGCAGAGGTCCACCCTACCAGCCAACCTCAGATCTCCACGCAGGCACACATGAATGCACATACATTTGCACACATCCAGAGATAAACTAACCCCAAACAATCCACATTCCAAGAAATCCAGACGTGGCTCTGATTGCACACACATGTGATTATGCGCAGAGGTCCACCCTACCAGCCAACCTCAGATCTCCACACAGGCACACATAATTGCACATACATTTGCACACATCCAGAGATAAACTCACCCCAAACAATCCACATTCCAAGAAATCCAGACGTGGCTCTGATTGCACACACATGTGATTATGCGCAGAGGTCCACCCTACCAGCCAACCTCAGATCTCCACACAGGCACACATGAATGCACATACATTTGCACACATCCAGAGATAAACTCACCCCAAACAATCCACATTCCAAGAAATCCAGACATGGCTCTGATTGCACACACATGTGATTATGCGCAGAGGTCCACCCTACCAGCCAACCTCAGATCTCCACGCAGGCACACATGAATGCACATACATTTGCACACATCCAGAGATAAACTCACCCCAAACAATCCACATTCCAAGAAATCCAGACATGGCTCTGATTGCACACACATGTGATTATGCGCAGAGGTCCACCCTACCAGCCAACCTCAGATCTCCACGCAGGCACACATGAATGCACATACATTTGCACACATCCAGAGATAAACTAACCCCAAACAATCCACATTCCAAGAAATCCAGACGTGGCTCTGATTGCACACACATGTGATTATGCGCAGAGGTCCACCCTACCAGCCAACCTCAGATCTCCACACAGGCACACATGAATGCACATACATTTGCACACATCCAGAGATAAACTCACCCCAAACAATCCACATTCCAAGAAATCCAGACGTGGATCTGATTGCACACACATGTGATTATGCGCAGAGGTCCACCCTACCAGCCAACCTCAGATCTCCACGCAGGCACACATGAATGCACATACATTTGCACACATCCAGAGATAAACTCACCCCAAACAATCCACATTCCAAGAAATCCAGACATGGCTCTGATTGCACACACATGTGATTATGCGCAGAGGTCCACCCTACCAGCCAACCTCAGATCTCCACGCAGGCACACATGAATGCACATACATTTGCACACATCCAGAGATAAACTAACCCCAAACAATCCACATTCCAAGAAATCCAGACGTGGCTCTGATTGCACACACATGTGATTATGCGCAGAGGTCCACCCTACCAGCCAACCTCAGATCTCCACACAGGCACACATGAATGCACATACATTTGCACACATCCAGAGATAAACTCACCCCAAACAATCCACATTCCAAGAAATCCAGACGTGGATCTGATTGCACACACATGTGATTATGCGCAGAGGTCCACCCTACCAGCCAACCTCAGATCTCCACGCAGGCACACATGAATGCACATACATTTGCACACATCCAGAGATAAACTAACCCCAAACAATCCACATTCCAAAAAATCCAGACGTGGCTCTGATTGCACACACATGCGATTATGCGCAGAGGTCCACCCTACCAGCCAACCTCAGATCTCCACACAGGCACACATGAATGCACATACATTTGCACACATCCAGAGATAAACTCACCCCAAACAATCCACATTCCAAGAAATCCAGACATGGCTCTGATTGCACACACATGTGATTATGCGCAGAGGTCCACCCTACCAGCCAACCCCAGATCTCCACGCAGGCACACATGAATGCACATACATTTGCACACATCCAGAGATAAACTAACCCCAAACAATCCACATTCCAAGGAATCCAGACGTGGCTCTGATTGCACACACATGTGATTATGCGCAGAGGTCCACCCTACCAGCCAACCTCAGATCTCCACGCAGGCACACATGAATGCACATACATTTGCACACATCCAGAGATAAACTAACCCCAAACAATCCACATTCCAAGGAATCCAGACGTGGCTCTGATTGCACACACATGTGATTATGCGCAGAGGTCCACCCTAACAGCCAACCTCAGATCTCCACGCAGGCACACATGAATGCACATACATTTGCACACATCCAGAGATAAACTAACCCCAAACAATCCACATTCCAAGGAATCCAGACATGGCTCTGATTGCACACACATGTGATTATGTGCAGAGGTCCACCCTACCAGCCAACCTCAGATCTCCACACAGGCACACATGAATGCACATACATTTGCACACATCCAGAGATAAACTCACCCCAAACAATCCACATTCCAAGAAATCCAGACGTGGATCTGATTGCACACACATGTGATTATGCGCAGAGGTCCACCCTACCAGCCAACCTCAGATCTCCACGCAGGCACACATGAATGCACATACATTTGCACACATCCAGAGATAAACTAACCCCAAACAATCCACATTCCAAAAAATCCAGACGTGGCTCTGATTGCACACACATGTGATTATGCGCAGAGGTCCACCCTACCAGCCAACCTCAGATCTCCACACAGGCACACATGAATGCACATACATTTGCACACATCCAGAGATAAACTAACCCCAAACAATCCACATTCCAAGAAATCCAGACGTGGCTCTGATTGCACACACATGTGATTATGCGCAGAGGTCCACCCTACCAGCCAACCTCAGATCTCCACGCAGGCACACATGAATGCACATACATTTGCACACATCCAGAGATAAACTCACCCCAAACAATCCACATTCCAAGAAATCCAGACGTGGCTCTGATTGCACACACATGTGATTATGCGCAGAGGTCCACCCTACCAGCCAACCTCAGATCTCCACGCAGGCACACATGAATGCACATACATTTGCACACATCCAGAGATAAACTCACCCCAAACAATCCACATTCCAAGAAATCCAGACATGGCTCTGATTGCACACACATGTGATTATGCGCAGAGGTCCACCCTACCAGCCAACCTCAGATCTCCACGCAGACACACATGAATGCACATAAACTCACCCCAAACAATCCACATTCCAAGAAATCCAGACATGGCTCTGATTGCACACACATGTGATTATGCGCAGAGGTCCACCCTACCAGCCAACCTCAGATCTCCACACAGGCACACATGAATGCACATACATTTGCACACATCCAGAGATAAACTCACCCCAAACAATCCTCATTCCAAGAAATCCAGACGTGGATCTGATTGCACACACATGTGATTATGCACAGAGGTCCACCCTACCAGCCAACCTCAGATCTCCACGCAGGCACACATGAATGCACATACATTTGCACACATCCAGAGATAAACTAACCCCAAACAATCCACATTCCAAGAAATCCAGACGTGGCTCTGATTGCACACACATGTGATTATACGCAGAGGTCCACCCTACCAGCCAACCTCAGATCTCCACGCAGGCACACATGAATGCACATACATTTGCACACATCCAGAGATAAACTAACCCCAAACAATCCACATTCCAAGAAATCCAGACGTGGCTCTGATTGCACACACATGTGATTATGCGCAGAGGTCCACCCTACCAGCCAACCTCAGATCTCCACGCAGGCACACATGAATGCACATACATTTGCACACATCCAGAGATAAACTCACCCCAAACAATCCACATTCCAAGAAATCCAGACGTGGCTCTGATCGCACACACATGTGATTATGCGCAGAGGTCCACCCTACCAGCCAACCTCAGATCTCCACACAGGCACACATGAATGCACATACATTTGCACACATCCAGAGATAAACTCACCCCAAACAATCCACATTCCAAGAAATCCAGACGTGGCTCTGATTGCACACACATGTGATTATGCGCAGAGGTCCACCCTACCACCCAACCCCAGATCTCCACGCAGGCACACATGAATGCACATACATTTGCACACATCCAGAGATAAACTAACCCCAAACAATCCACATTCCAAGAAATCCAGACGTGGCTCTGATTGCACACACATGTGATTATGCGCAGAGGTCCACCCTACCAGCCAACCTCAGATCTCCACGCAGGCACACATGAATGCACATACATTTGCACACATCCAGAGATAAACTCACCCCAAACAATCCACATTCCAAGAAATCCAGACGTGGCTCTGATTGCACACACATGTGATTATGCGCAGAGGTCCACCCTACCAGCCAACCTCAGATCTCCACGCAGACACACATGAATGCACATAAACTCACCCCAAACAATCCACATTCCAAGAAATCCAGACATGGCTCTGATTGCACACACATGTGATTATGCGCAGAGGTCCACCCTACCAGCCAACCTCAGATCTCCACACAGGCACACATGAATGCACATACATTTGCACACATCCAGAGATAAACTCACCCCAAACAATCCTCATTCCAAGAAATCCAGACGTGGATCTGATTGCACACACATGTGATTATGCGCAGAGGTCCACCCTACCAGCCAACCTCAGATCTCCACGCAGGCACACATGAATGCACATACATTTGCACACATCCAGAGATAAACTAACCCCAAACAATCCACATTCCAAGAAATCCAGACATGGCTCTGATTGCACACACATGTGATTATGCGCAGAGGTCCACCCTACCAGCCAACCTCAGATCTCCACACAGGCACACATGAATGCACATACATTTGCACACATCCAGAGATAAACTCACCCCAAACAATCCTCATTCCAAGAAATCCAGACGTGGATCTGATTGCACACACATGTGATTATGCGCAGAGGTCCACCCTACCAGCCAACCTCAGATCTCCACGCAGGCACACATGAATGCACATACATTTGCACACATCCAGAGATAAACTAACCCCAAACAATCCACATTCCAAGAAATCCAGACATGGATCTGATTGCACACACATGTGATTATGCACAGAGGTCCACCCTACCAGCCAACCTCAGATCTCCACGCAGGCACACATGAATGCACATACATTTGCACACATCCAGAGATAAACTAACCCCAAACAATCCACATTCCAAGAAATCCAGACGTGGCTCTGATTGCACACACATGTGATTATACGCAGAGGTCCACCCTACCAGCCAACCTCAGATCTCCACGCAGGCACACATGAATGCACATACATTTGCACACATCCAGAGATAAACTAACCCCAAACAATCCACATTCCAAGAAATCCAGACGTGGCTCTGATTGCACACACATGTGATTATGCGCAGAGGTCCACCCTACCAGCCAACCTCAGATCTCCACGCAGGCACACATGAATGCACATACATTTGCACACATCCAGAGATAAACTCACCCCAAACAATCCACATTCCAAGAAATCCAGACGTGGCTCTGATCGCACACACATGTGATTATGCGCAGAGGTCCACCCTACCAGCCAACCTCAGATCTCCACACAGGCACACATGAATGCACATACATTTGCACACATCCAGAGATAAACTCACCCCAAACAATCCACATTCCAAGAAATCCAGACGTGGCTCTGATTGCACACACATGTGATTATGCGCAGAGGTCCACCCTACCACCCAACCCCAGATCTCCACGCAGGCACACATGAATGCACATACATTTGCACACATCCAGAGATAAACTAACCCCAAACAATCCACATTCCAAGAAATCCAGACGTGGCTCTGATTGCACACACATGTGATTATGCGCAGAGGTCCACCCTACCAGCCAACCTCAGATCTCCACGCAGGCACACATGAATGCACATACATTTGCACACATCCAGAGATAAACTCACCCCAAACAATCCACATTCCAAGAAATCCAGACGTGGCTCTGATTGCACACACATGTGATTATGCGCAGAGGTCCACCCTACCAGCCAACCTCAGATCTCCACGCAGGCACACATGAATGCACATACATTTGCACACATCCAGAGATAAACTCACCCCAAACAATCCACATTCCAAGAAATCCAGACATGGCTCTGATTGCACACACATGTGATTATGCGCAGAGGTCCACCCTACCAGCCAACCTCAGATCTCCACGCAGACACACATGAATGCACATAAACTCACCCCAAACAATCCACATTCCAAGAAATCCAGACATGGCTCTGATTGCACACACATGTGATTATGCGCAGAGGTCCACCCTACCAGCCAACCTCAGATCTCCACACAGGCACACATGAATGCACATACATTTGCACACATCCAGAGATAAACTCACCCCAAACAATCCTCATTCCAAGAAATCCAGACGTGGATCTGATTGCACACACATGTGATTATGCGCAGAGGTCCACCCTACCAGCCAACCTCAGATCTCCACGCAGGCACACATGAATGCACATACATTTGCACACATCCAGAGATAAACTAACCCCAAACAATCCACATTCCAAGAAATCCAGACATGGATCTGATTGCACACACATGTGATTATGCACAGAGGTCCACCCTACCAGCCAACCTCAGATCTCCACGCAGGCACACATGAATGCACATACATTTGCACACATCCAGAGATAAACTAACCCCAAACAATCCACATTCCAAAAAATCCAGACGTGGCTCTGATTGCACACACATGTGATTATGCGCAGAGGTCCACCCTACCAGCCAACCTCAGATCTCCACACAGGCACACATGAATGCACATACATTTGCACACATCCAGAGATAAACTAACCCCAAACAATCCACATTCCAAGAAATCCAGACGTGGCTCTGATTGCACACACATGTGATTATGCGCAGAGGTCCACCCTACCAGCCAACCTCAGATCTCCACGCAGGCACACATGAATGCACATACATTTGCACACATCCAGAGATAAACTCACCCCAAACAATCCACATTCCAAGAAATCCAGACGTGGCTCTGATTGCACACACATGTGATTATGCGCAGAGGTCCACCCTACCAGCCAACCTCAGATCTCCACGCAGGCACACATGAATGCACATACATTTGCACACATCCAGAGATAAACTCACCCCAAACAATCCACTTTCCAAGAAATCCAGACGTGGCTCTGATTGCACACACATGTGATTATGCGCAGAGGTCCACCCTACCAGCCAACCTCAGATCTCCACGCAGGCACACATGAATGCACATACATTTGCACACATCCAGAGATAAAATCACACCAAACAATCCACATTCCAAGGAATCCAGACGTGGCTCTGATTGCACACACATGTGATTATGCGCAGAGGTCCACCCTACCAGCCAACCTCAGATCTCCACGCAGGCACACATGAATGCACATACATTTGCACACATCCAGAGATAAACTCACCCCAAACAATCCACATTCCAAGAAATCCAGACGTGGCTCTGATTGCACACACATGTGATTATGCGCAGAGGTCCACCCTACCAGCCAACCTCAGATCTCCACACAGGCACACATGAATGCACATACATTTGCACACATCCAGAGATAAACTAACCCCAAACAATCCACATTCCAAGAAATCCAGACGTGGCTCTGATTGCACACACATGTGATTATGCGCAGAGGTCCACCCTACCAGCCAACCTCAGATCTCCACGCAGGCACACATGAATGCACATACATTTGCACACATCCAGAGACAAACTCACCCCAAACAATCCACTTTCCAAGAAATCCAGACGTGGCTCTGATTGCACACACATGTGATTATGCGCAGAGGTCCACCCTACCAGCCAACCTCAGATCTCCACGCAGGCACACATGAATGCACATACATTTGCACACATCCAGAGATAAAATCACACCAAACAATCCACATTCCAAGGAATCCAGACGTGGCTCTGATTGCACACACATGTGATTATGCGCAGAGGTCCACCCTACCAGCCAACCTCAGATCTCCACGCAGGCACACATGAATGCACATACATTTGCACACATCCAGAGATAAACTCACCCCAAACAATCCACATTCCAAGAAATCCAGACGTGGCTCTGATTGCACACACATGTGATTATGCGCAGAGGTCCACCCTACCAGCCAACCTCAGATCTCCACACAGGCACACATGAATGCACATACATTTGCACACATCCAGAGATAAACTAACCCCAAACAATCCACATTCCAAGAAATCCAGACGTGGCTCTGATTGCACACACATGTGATTATGCGCAGAGGTCCACCCTACCAGCCAACCTCAGATCTCCACGCAGGCACACATGAATGCACATACATTTGCACACATCCAGAGATAAACTCACCCCAAACAATCCACATTCCAAGAAATCCAGACGTGGCTCTGATTGCACACACATGTGATTATGCGCAGAGGTCCACCCTACCAGCCAACCTCAGATCTCCACGCAGGCACACATGAATGCACATACATTTGCACACATCCAGAGATAAACTCACCCCAAACAATCCACATTCCAAGAAATCCAGACGTGGCTCTGATTGCACACACATGTGATTATGCGCAGAGGTCCACCCTACCAGCCAACCTCAGATCTCCACGCAGGCACACATGAATGCACATACATTTGCACACATCCAGAGATAAAATCACACCAAACAATCCACATTCCAAGGAATCCAGACGTGGCTCTGATTGCACACACATGTGATTATGCGCAGAGGTCCACCCTACCAGCCAACCTCAGATCTCCACGCAGGCACACATGAATGCACATACATTTGCACACATCCAGAGATAAACTCACCCCAAACAATCCACATTCCAAGAAATCCAGACGTGGCTCTGATTGCACACACATGTGATTATGCGCAGAGGTCCACCCTACCAGCCAACCTCAGATCTCCACACAGGCACACATGAATGCACATACATTTGCACACATCCAGAGATAAACTCACCCCAAACAATCCACATTCCAAGAAATCCAGACGTGGCTCTGATTGCACACACATGTGATTATGCGCAGAGGTCCACCCTACCAGCCAACCTCAGATCTCCACACAGGCACACATGAATGCACATACATTTGCACACATCCAGAGATAAACTAACCCCAAACAATCCACATTCCAAGAAATCCAGACGTGGCTCTGATTGCACACACATGTGATTATGCGCAGAGGTCCACCCTACCAGCCAACCTCAGATCTCCACACAGGCACACATGAATGCACATACATTTGCACACATCCAGAGATAAACTCACCCCAAACAATCCACATTCCAAGAAATCCAGATGTGGCTCTGATTGCACACACATGTGATTATGCGCAGAGGTCCACCCTACCAGCCAACCTCAGATCTCCACACAGGCACACATGAATGCACATACATTTGCACACATCCAGAGATAAACTAACCCCAAACAATCCACATTCCAAAAAATCCAGACGTGGCTCTGATTGCACACACATGTGATTATGCGCAGAGGTCCACCCTACCAGCCAACCTCAGATCTCCACACAGGCACACATGAATGCACATACATTTGCACACATCCAGAGATAAACTCACCCCAAACAATCCTCATTCCAAGAAATCCAGACGTGGATCTGATTGCACACACATGTGATTATGCGCAGAGGTCCACCCTACCAGCCAACCTCAGATCTCCACGCAGGCACACATGAATGCACATACATTTGCACACATCCAGAGATAAACTAACCCCAAACAATCCACATTCCAAGAAATCCAGACATGGATCTGATTGCACACACATGTGATTATGCACAGAGGTCCACCCTACCAGCCAACCTCAGATCTCCACGCAGGCACACATGAATGCACATACATTTGCACACATCCAGAGATAAACTAACCCCAAACAATCCACATTCCAAAAAATCCAGACGTGGCTCTGATTGCACACACATGTGATTATGCGCAGAGGTCCACCCTACCAGCCAACCTCAGATCTCCACACAGGCACACATGAATGCACATACATTTGCACACATCCAGAGATAAACTAACCCCAAACAATCCACATTCCAAGAAATCCAGACGTGGCTCTGATTGCACACACATGTGATTATGCGCAGAGGTCCACCCTACCAGCCAACCTCAGATCTCCACGCAGGCACACATGAATGCACATACATTTGCACACATCCAGAGATAAACTCACCCCAAACAATCCACATTCCAAGAAATCCAGACGTGGCTCTGATTGCACACACATGTGATTATGCGCAGAGGTCCACCCTACCAGCCAACCTCAGATCTCCACGCAGGCACACATGAATGCACATACATTTGCACACATCCAGAGATAAACTCACCCCAAACAATCCACATTCCAAGAAATCCAGACGTGGCTCTGATTGCACACACATGTGATTATGCGCAGAGGTCCACCCTACCAGCCAACCTCAGATCTCCACGCAGGCACACATGAATGCACATACATTTGCACACATCCAGAGATAAAATCACACCAAACAATCCACATTCCAAGGAATCCAGACGTGGCTCTGATTGCACACACATGTGATTATGAGCAGAGGTCCACCCTACCAGCCAACCTCAGATCTCCACGCAGGCACACATGAATGCACATACATTTGCACACATCCAGAGATAAACTCACCCCAAACAATCCACATTCCAAGAAATCCAGACGTGGCTCTGATTGCACACACATGTGATTATGCGCAGAGGTCCACCCTACCAGCCAACCTCAGATCTCCACACAGGCACACATGAATGCACATACATTTGCACACATCCAGAGATAAACTAACCCCAAACAATCCACATTCCAAGAAATCCAGACGTGGCTCTGATTGCACACACATGTGATTATGCGCAGAGGTCCACCCTACCAGCCAACCTCAGATCTCCACACAGGCACACATGAATGCACATACATTTGCACACATCCAGAGATAAACTCACCCCAAACAATCCACATTCCAAGAAATCCAGACGTGGCTCTGATTGCACACACATGTGATTATGCGCAGAGGTCCACCCTACCAGCCAACCTCAGATCTCCACACAGGCACACATGAATGCACATACATTTGCACACATCCAGAGATAAACTAACCCCAAACAATCCACATTCCAAGAAATCCAGACGTGGCTCTGATTGCACACACATGTGATTATGCGCAGAGGTCCACCCTACCAGCCAACCTCAGATCTCCACACAGGCACACATGAATGCACATACATTTGCACACATCCAGAGATAAACTAACCCCAAACAATCCACATTCCAAGAAATCCAGACGTGGCTCTGATTGCACACACATGTGATTATGCGCAGAGGTCCACCCTACCAGCCAACCTCAGATCTCCACACAGGCACACATGAATGCACATACATTTGCACACATCCAGAGATAAACTCACCCCAAACAATCCACATTCCAAGAAATCCAGACGTGGCTCTGATTGCACACACATGTGATTATGCGCAGAGGTCCACCCTACCAGCCAACCTCAGATCTCCACACAGACACACATGAATGCACATACATTTGCACACATCCAGAGATAAACTCACCCCAAACAATCCACATTCCAAGAAATCCAGACATGGCTCTGATTGCACACACATGTGATTATGCGCAGAGGTCCACCCTACCAGCCAACCTCAGATCTCCACGCAGGCACACATGAATGCACATACATTTGCACACATCCAGAGATAAACTCACCCCAAACAATCCACATTCCAAGAAATCCAGACATGGCTCCGATTGCACACACATGTGATTATGCGCAGAGGTCCACCCTACCAGCCAACCTCAGATCTCCACGCAGGCACACATGAATGCACATACATTTGCACACATCCAGAGATAAACTAACCCCAAACAATCCACATTCCAAGAAATCCAGACGTGGCTCTGATTGCACACACATGTGATTATGCGCAGAGGTCCACCCTACCAGCCAACCTCAGATCTCCACACAGGCACACATGAATGCACATACATTTGCACACATCCAGAGATAAACTCACCCCAAACAATCCACATTCCAAGAAATCCAGACGTGGATCTGATTGCACACACATGTGATTATGCGCAGAGGTCCACCCTACCAGCCAACCTCAGATCTCCACGCAGGCACACATGAATGCACATACATTTGCACACATCCAGAGATAAACTAACCCCAAACAATCCACATTCCAAAAAATCCAGACGTGGCTCTGATTGCACACACATGTGATTATGCGCAGAGGTCCACCCTACCAGCCAACCTCAGATCTCCACAAAGGCACACATGAATGCACATACATTTGCACACATCCAGAGATAAACTCACCCCAAACAATCCTCATTCCAAGAAATCCAGACGTGGATCTGATTGCACACACATGTGATTATGCGCAGAGGTCCACCCTACCAGCCAACCTCAGATCTCCACGCAGGCACACATGAATGCACATACATTTGCACACATCCAGAGATAAACTCACCCCAAACAATCCACATTCCAAGAAATCCAGACGTGGCTCTGATTGCACACACATGTGATTATGCGCAGAGGTCCACCCTACCAGCCAACCTCAGATCTCCACACAGGCACACATGAATGCACATACATTTGCACACATCCAGAGATAAACTAACCCCAAACAATCCACATTCCAAGAAATCCAGACGTGGCTCTGATTGCACACACATGTGATTATGCGCAGAGGTCCACCCTACCAGCCAACCTCAGATCTCCACACAGGCACACATGAATGCACATACATTTGCACACATCCAGAGATAAACTAACCCCAAACAATCCACATTCCAAGAAATCCAGACGTGGCTCTGATTGCACACACATGTGATTATGCGCAGAGGTCCACCCTACCAGCCAACCTCAGATCTCCACACAGGCACACATAATTGCACATACATTTGCACACATCCAGAGATAAACTCACACCAAACAATCCACATTCCAAGAAATCCAGACGTGGCTCTGATTGCACACACATGTGATTATGCGCAGAGGTCCACCCTACCAGCCAACCTCAGATCTCCACACAGGCACACATGAATGCACATACATTTGCACACATCCAGAGATAAACTCACCCCAAACAATCCACATTCCAAGAAATCCAGACATGGCTCTGATTGCACACACATGTGATTATGCGCAGAGGTCCACCCTACCAGCCAACCTCAGATCTCCACGCAGGCACACATGAATGCACATACATTTGCACACATCCAGAGATAAACTCACCCCAAACAATCCACATTCCAAGAAATCCAGACATGGCTCTGATTGCACACACATGTGATTATGCGCAGAGGTCCACCCTACCAGCCAACCTCAGATCTCCACGCAGGCACACATGAATGCACATACATTTGCACACATCCAGAGATAAACTAACCCCAAACAATCCACATTCCAAGAAATCCAGACGTGGCTCTGATTGCACACACATGTGATTATGCGCAGAGGTCCACCCTACCAGCCAACCTCAGATCTCCACACAGGCACACATGAATGCACATACATTTGCACACATCCAGAGATAAACTCACCCCAAACAATCCACATTCCAAGAAATCCAGACGTGGATCTGATTGCACACACATGTGATTATGCGCAGAGGTCCACCCTACCAGCCAACCTCAGATCTCCACGCAGGCACACATGAATGCACATACATTTGCACACATCCAGAGATAAACTCACCCCAAACAATCCACATTCCAAGAAATCCAGACATGGCTCTGATTGCACACACATGTGATTATGCGCAGAGGTCCACCCTACCAGCCAACCTCAGATCTCCACGCAGGCACACATGAATGCACATACATTTGCACACATCCAGAGATAAACTAACCCCAAACAATCCACATTCCAAGAAATCCAGACGTGGCTCTGATTGCACACACATGTGATTATGCGCAGAGGTCCACCCTACCAGCCAACCTCAGATCTCCACACAGGCACACATGAATGCACATACATTTGCACACATCCAGAGATAAACTAATCCCAAACAATCCACATTCCAAGAAATCCAGACGTGGCTCTGATTGCACACACATGTGATTATGCGCAGAGGTCCACCCTACCAGCCAACCTCAGATCTCCACGCAGGCACACATGAATGCACATACATTTGCACACATCCAGAGATAAACTCACCCCAAACAATCCACATTCCAAGAAATCCAGACATGGCTCTGATTGCACACACATGTGATTATGCGCAGAGGTCCACCCTACCAGCCAACCCCAGATCTCCACGCAGGCACACATGAATGCACATACATTTGCACACATCCAGAGATAAACTAACCCCAAACAATCCACATTCCAAGGAATCCAGACATGGCTCTGATTGCACACACATGTGATTATGCGCAGAGGTCCACCCTACCAGCCAACCTCAGATCTCCACGCAGGCACACATGAATGCACATACATTTGCACACATCCAGAGATAAACTAACCCCAAACAATCCACATTCCAAGAAATCCAGACGTGGCTCTGATTGCACACACATGTGATTATGCGCAGAGGTCCACCCTACCAGCCAACCTCAGATCTCCACGCAGGCACACATGAATGCACATACATTTGCACACATCCAGAGATAAACTCACCCCAAACAATCCACATTCCAAGAAATCCAGACGTGGCTCTGATTGCACACACATGTGATTATGCGCAGAGGTCCACCCTACCAGCCAACCTCAGATCTCCACGCAGGCACACATGAATGCACATACATTTGCACACATCCAGAGATAAACTAACCCCAAACAATCCACATTCCAAGAAATCCAGACGTGGCTCTGATTGCACACACATGTGATTATGCGCAGAGGTCCACCCTACCAGCCAACCTCAGATCTCCACGCAGGCACACATGAATGCACATACATTTGCACACATCCAGAGATAAACTAACCCCAAACAATCCACATTCCAAGAAATCCAGACGTGGCTCTGATTGCACACACATGTGATTATGCGCAGAGGTCCACCCTACCAGCCAACCTCAGATCTCCACACAGGCACACATGAATGCACATACATTTGCACACATCCAGAGATAAACTAATCCCAAACAATCCACATTCCAAGAAATCCAGACGTGGCTCTGATTGCACACACATGTGATTATGCGCAGAGGTCCACCCTACCAGCCAACCTCAGATCTCCACGCAGGCACACATGAATGCACATACATTTGCACACATCCAGAGATAAACTCACCCCAAACAATCCACATTCCAAGAAATCCAGACATGGCTCTGATTGCACACACATGTGATTATGCGCAGAGGTCCACCCTACCAGCCAACCCCAGATCTCCACGCAGGCACACATGAATGCACATACATTTGCACACATCCAGAGATAAACTAACCCCAAACAATCCACATTCCAAGGAATCCAGACATGGCTCTGATTGCACACACATGTGATTATGCGCAGAGGTCCACCCTACCAGCCAACCTCAGATCTCCACGCAGGCACACATGAATGCACATACATTTGCACACATCCAGAGATAAACTAACCCCAAACAATCCACATTCCAAGAAATCCAGACGTGGCTCTGATTGCACACACATGTGATTATGCGCAGAGGTCCACCCTACCAGCCAACCTCAGATCTCCACGCAGGCACACATGAATGCACATACATTTGCACACATCCAGAGATAAACTAATCCCAAACAATCCACATTCCAAGAAATCCAGACGTGGCTCTGATTGCACACACATGTGATTATGCGCAGAGGTCCACCCTACCAGCCAACCTCAGATCTCCACGCAGGCACACATGAATGCACATACATTTGCACACATCCAGAGATAAACTAACCCCAAACAATCCACATTCCAAGAAATCCAGACGTGGCTCTGATTGCACACACATGTGATTATGCGCAGAGGTCCACCCTACCAGCCAACCTCAGATCTCCACGCAGGCACACATGAATGCACATACATTTGCACACATCCAGAGATAAACTAACCCCAAACAATCCTCATTCCAAGAAATCCAGACGTGGCTCTGATTGCACACACATGTGATTATGCGCAGAGGTCCACCCTACCAGCCAACCTCAGATCTCCACGCAGGCACACATGAATGCACATACATTTGCACACATCCAGAGATAAACTCACCCCAAACAATCCACATTCCAAGAAATCCAGACGTGGCTCTGATTGCACACACATGTGATTATGCGCAGAGGTCCACCCTACCAGCCAACCTCAGATCTCCACGCAGGCACACATGAATGCACATACATTTGCACACATCCAGAGATAAACTAACCCCAAACAATCCACATTCCAAGAAATCCAGACGTGGCTCTGATTGCACACACATGCGATTATGCGCAGAGGTCCACCCTACCAGCCAACCTCAGATCTCCACGCAGGCACACATGAATGCACATACATTTGCACACATCCAGAGATAAACTAACCCCAGACAATCCACATTCCAAGAAATCCAGACGTGGCTCTGATTGCACACACATGCGATTATGCGCAGAGGTCCACCCTACCAGCCAACCTCAGATCTCCACGCAGGCACACATGAATGCACATACATTTGCACACATCCAGAGATAAACTCACCCCAAACAATCCACATTCCAAGAAATCCAGACGTGGCTCTGATTGCACACACATGTGATTATGCGCAGAGGTCCACCCTACCAGCCAACCTCAGATCTCCACACAGGCACACATGAATGCATATACATTTGCACACATCCAGAGATAAACTCACCCCAAACAATCCACATTCCAAGAAATCCAGACATGGCTCTGATTGCACACACATGTGATTATGCGCAGAGGTCCACCCTACCAGCCAACCTCAGATCTCCACGCAGGCACACATGAATGCACATACATTTGCACACATCCAGAGATAAACTAACCCCAAACAATCCACATTCCAAGAAATCCAGACGTGGCTCTGATTGCACACACATGCGATTATGCGCAGAGGTCCACCCTACCAGCCAACCTCAGATCTCCACGCAGGCACACATGAATGCACATACATTTGCACACATCCAGAGATAAACTAACCCCAAACAATCCACATTCCAAGAAATCCAGACGTGGCTCTGATTGCACACACATGTGATTATGCGCAGAGGTCCACCCTACCAGCCAACCTCAGATCTCCACACAGGCACACATAATTGCACATACATTTGCACACATCCAGAGATAAACTCACCCCAAACAATCCACATTCCAAGAAATCCAGACGTGGCTCTGATTGCACACACATGTGATTATGCGCAGAGGTCCACCCTACCAGCCAACCTCAGATCTCCACACAGGCACACATGAATGCACATACATTTGCACACATCCAGAGATAAACTCACCCCAAACAATCCACATTCCAAGAAATCCAGACATGGCTCTGATTGCACACACATGTGATTATGCGCAGAGGTCCACCCTACCAGCCAACCTCAGATCTCCACGCAGGCACACATGAATGCACATACATTTGCACACATCCAGAGATAAACTCACCCCAAACAATCCACATTCCAAGAAATCCAGACATGGCTCTGATTGCACACACATGTGATTATGCGCAGAGGTCCACCCTACCAGCCAACCTCAGATCTCCACGCAGGCACACATGAATGCACATACATTTGCACACATCCAGAGATAAACTAACCCCAAACAATCCACATTCCAAGAAATCCAGACGTGGCTCTGATTGCACACACATGTGATTATGCGCAGAGGTCCACCCTACCAGCCAACCTCAGATCTCCACACAGGCACACATGAATGCACATACATTTGCACACATCCAGAGATAAACTCACCCCAAACAATCCACATTCCAAGAAATCCAGACGTGGATCTGATTGCACACACATGTGATTATGCGCAGAGGTCCACCCTACCAGCCAACCTCAGATCTCCACGCAGGCACACATGAATGCACATACATTTGCACACATCCAGAGATAAACTCACCCCAAACAATCCACATTCCAAGAAATCCAGACATGGCTCTGATTGCACACACATGTGATTATGCGCAGAGGTCCACCCTACCAGCCAACCTCAGATCTCCACGCAGGCACACATGAATGCACATACATTTGCACACATCCAGAGATAAACTAACCCCAAACAATCCACATTCCAAGAAATCCAGACGTGGCTCTGATTGCACACACATGTGATTATGCGCAGAGGTCCACCCTACCAGCCAACCTCAGATCTCCACACAGGCACACATGAATGCACATACATTTGCACACATCCAGAGATAAACTCACCCCAAACAATCCACATTCCAAGAAATCCAGACGTGGATCTGATTGCACACACATGTGATTATGCGCAGAGGTCCACCCTACCAGCCAACCTCAGATCTCCACGCAGGCACACATGAATGCACATACATTTGCACACATCCAGAGATAAACTAACCCCAAACAATCCACATTCCAAAAAATCCAGACGTGGCTCTGATTGCACACACATGCGATTATGCGCAGAGGTCCACCCTACCAGCCAACCTCAGATCTCCACACAGGCACACATGAATGCACATACATTTGCACACATCCAGAGATAAACTAATCCCAAACAATCCACATTCCAAGAAATCCAGACGTGGCTCTGATTGCACACACATGTGATTATGCGCAGAGGTCCACCCTACCAGCCAACCTCAGATCTCCACGCAGGCACACATGAATGCACATACATTTGCACACATCCAGAGATAAACTCACCCCAAACAATCCACATTCCAAGAAATCCAGACATGGCTCTGATTGCACACACATGTGATTATGCGCAGAGGTCCACCCTACCAGCCAACCCCAGATCTCCACGCAGGCACACATGAATGCACATACATTTGCACACATCCAGAGATAAACTAACCCCAAACAATCCACATTCCAAGGAATCCAGACATGGCTCTGATTGCACACACATGTGATTATGCGCAGAGGTCCACCCTACCAGCCAACCTCAGATCTCCACGCAGGCACACATGAATGCACATACATTTGCACACATCCAGAGATAAACTAACCCCAAACAATCCACATTCCAAGAAATCCAGACGTGGCTCTGATTGCACACACATGTGATTATGCGCAGAGGTCCACCCTACCAGCCAACCTCAGATCTCCACGCAGGCACACATGAATGCACATACATTTGCACACATCCAGAGATAAACTCACCCCAAACAATCCACATTCCAAGAAATCCAGACATGGCTCTGATTGCACACACATGTGATTATGCGCAGAGGTCCACCCTACCAGCCAACCTCAGATCTCCACGCAGGCACACATGAATGCACATACATTTGCACACATCCAGAGATAAACTAACCCCAAACAATCCACATTCCAAGAAATCCAGACGTGGCTCTGATTGCACACACATGCGATTATGCGCAGAGGTCCACCCTACCAGCCAACCTCAGATCTCCACGCAGGCACACATGAATGCACATACATTTGCACACATCCAGAGATAAACTAACCCCAGACAATCCACATTCCAAGAAATCCAGACGTGGCTCTGATTGCACACACATGCGATTATGCGCAGAGGTCCACCCTACCAGCCAACCTCAGATCTCCACGCAGGCACACATGAATGCACATACATTTGCACACATCCAGAGATAAACTCACCCCAAACAATCCACATTCCAAGAAATCCAGACGTGGCTCTGATTGCACACACATGTGATTATGCGCAGAGGTCCACCCTACCAGCCAACCTCAGATCTCCACACAGGCACACATGAATGCATATACATTTGCACACATCCAGAGATAAACTCACCCCAAACAATCCACATTCCAAGAAATCCAGACATGGCTCTGATTGCACACACATGTGATTATGCGCAGAGGTCCACCCTACCAGCCAACCTCAGATCTCCACGCAGGCACACATGAATGCACATACATTTGCACACATCCAGAGATAAACTAACCCCAAACAATCCACATTCCAAGAAATCCAGACGTGGCTCTGATTGCACACACATGCGATTATGCGCAGAGGTCCACCCTACCAGCCAACCTCAGATCTCCACGCAGGCACACATGAATGCACATACATTTGCACACATCCAGAGATAAACTAACCCCAAACAATCCACATTCCAAGAAATCCAGACGTGGCTCTGATTGCACACACATGTGATTATGCGCAGAGGTCCACCCTACCAGCCAACCTCAGATCTCCACACAGGCACACATAATTGCACATACATTTGCACACATCCAGAGATAAACTCACCCCAAACAATCCACATTCCAAGAAATCCAGACGTGGCTCTGATTGCACACACATGTGATTATGCGCAGAGGTCCACCCTACCAGCCAACCTCAGATCTCCACACAGGCACACATGAATGCACATACATTTGCACACATCCAGAGATAAACTCACCCCAAACAATCCACATTCCAAGAAATCCAGACATGGCTCTGATTGCACACACATGTGATTATGCGCAGAGGTCCACCCTACCAGCCAACCTCAGATCTCCACGCAGGCACACATGAATGCACATACATTTGCACACATCCAGAGATAAACTCACCCCAAACAATCCACATTCCAAGAAATCCAGACATGGCTCTGATTGCACACACATGTGATTATGCGCAGAGGTCCACCCTACCAGCCAACCTCAGATCTCCACGCAGGCACACATGAATGCACATACATTTGCACACATCCAGAGATAAACTAACCCCAAACAATCCACATTCCAAGAAATCCAGACGTGGCTCTGATTGCACACACATGTGATTATGCGCAGAGGTCCACCCTACCAGCCAACCTCAGATCTCCACACAGGCACACATGAATGCACATACATTTGCACACATCCAGAGATAAACTCACCCCAAACAATCCACATTCCAAGAAATCCAGACGTGGATCTGATTGCACACACATGTGATTATGCGCAGAGGTCCACCCTACCAGCCAACCTCAGATCTCCACGCAGGCACACATGAATGCACATACATTTGCACACATCCAGAGATAAACTCACCCCAAACAATCCACATTCCAAGAAATCCAGACATGGCTCTGATTGCACACACATGTGATTATGCGCAGAGGTCCACCCTACCAGCCAACCTCAGATCTCCACGCAGGCACACATGAATGCACATACATTTGCACACATCCAGAGATAAACTAACCCCAAACAATCCACATTCCAAGAAATCCAGACGTGGCTCTGATTGCACACACATGTGATTATGCGCAGAGGTCCACCCTACCAGCCAACCTCAGATCTCCACACAGGCACACATGAATGCACATACATTTGCACACATCCAGAGATAAACTCACCCCAAACAATCCACATTCCAAGAAATCCAGACGTGGATCTGATTGCACACACATGTGATTATGCGCAGAGGTCCACCCTACCAGCCAACCTCAGATCTCCACGCAGGCACACATGAATGCACATACATTTGCACACATCCAGAGATAAACTAACCCCAAACAATCCACATTCCAAAAAATCCAGACGTGGCTCTGATTGCACACACATGCGATTATGCGCAGAGGTCCACCCTACCAGCCAACCTCAGATCTCCACACAGGCACACATGAATGCACATACATTTGCACACATCCAGAGATAAACTCACCCCAAACAATCCACATTCCAAGAAATCCAGACATGGCTCTGATTGCACACACATGTGATTATGCGCAGAGGTCCACCCTACCAGCCAACCCCAGATCTCCACGCAGGCACACATGAATGCACATACATTTGCACACATCCAGAGATAAACTAACCCCAAACAATCCACATTCCAAGGAATCCAGACGTGGCTCTGATTGCACACACATGTGATTATGCGCAGAGGTCCACCCTACCAGCCAACCTCAGATCTCCACGCAGGCACACATGAATGCACATACATTTGCACACATCCAGAGATAAACTAACCCCAAACAATCCACATTCCAAGGAATCCAGACGTGGCTCTGATTGCACACACATGTGATTATGCGCAGAGGTCCACCCTAACAGCCAACCTCAGATCTCCACGCAGGCACACATGAATGCACATACATTTGCACACATCCAGAGATAAACTAACCCCAAACAATCCACATTCCAAGGAATCCAGACATGGCTCTGATTGCACACACATGTGATTATGTGCAGAGGTCCACCCTACCAGCCAACCTCAGATCTCCACGCAGGCACACATGAATGCACATACATTTGCACACATCCAGAGATAAACTAACCCCAAACAATCCACATTCCAAGAAATCCAGACGTGGCTCTGATTGCACACACATGTGATTATGCGCAGAGGTCCACCCTACCAGCCAACCTCAGATCTCCACGCAGGCACACATGAATGCACATACATTTGCACACATCCAGAGATAAACTCACCCCAAACAATCCACATTCCAAGAAATCCAGACGTGGCTCTGATTGCACACACATGTGATTATGCGCAGAGGTCCACCCTACCAGCCAACCTCAGATCTCCACGCAGGCACACATGAATGCACATACATTTGCACACATCCAGAGATAAACTAACCCCAAACAATCCACATTCCAAGAAATCCAGACGTGGCTCTGATTGCACACACATGTGATTATGCGCAGAGGTCCACCCTACCAGCCAACCTCAGATCTCCACGCAGGCACACATGAATGCACATACATTTGCACACATCCAGAGATAAACTAACCCCAAACAATCCACATTCCAAGAAATCCAGACGTGGCTCTGATTGCACACACATGTGATTATGCGCAGAGGTCCACCCTACCAGCCAACCTCAGATCTCCACACAGGCACACATGAATGCACATACATTTGCACACATCCAGAGATAAACTAATCCCAAACAATCCACATTCCAAGAAATCCAGACGTGGCTCTGATTGCACACACATGTGATTATGCGCAGAGGTCCACCCTACCAGCCAACCTCAGATCTCCACGCAGGCACACATGAATGCACATACATTTGCACACATCCAGAGATAAACTCACCCCAAACAATCCACATTCCAAGAAATCCAGACATGGCTCTGATTGCACACACATGTGATTATGCGCAGAGGTCCACCCTACCAGCCAACCCCAGATCTCCACGCAGGCACACATGAATGCACATACATTTGCACACATCCAGAGATAAACTAACCCCAAACAATCCACATTCCAAGGAATCCAGACATGGCTCTGATTGCACACACATGTGATTATGCGCAGAGGTCCACCCTACCAGCCAACCTCAGATCTCCACGCAGGCACACATGAATGCACATACATTTGCACACATCCAGAGATAAACTAACCCCAAACAATCCACATTCCAAGAAATCCAGACGTGGCTCTGATTGCACACACATGTGATTATGCGCAGAGGTCCACCCTACCAGCCAACCTCAGATCTCCACGCAGGCACACATGAATGCACATACATTTGCACACATCCAGAGATAAACTAATCCCAAACAATCCACATTCCAAGAAATCCAGACGTGGCTCTGATTGCACACACATGTGATTATGCGCAGAGGTCCACCCTACCAGCCAACCTCAGATCTCCACGCAGGCACACATGAATGCACATACATTTGCACACATCCAGAGATAAACTAACCCCAAACAATCCACATTCCAAGAAATCCAGACGTGGCTCTGATTGCACACACATGTGATTATGCGCAGAGGTCCACCCTACCAGCCAACCTCAGATCTCCACGCAGGCACACATGAATGCACATACATTTGCACACATCCAGAGATAAACTAACCCCAAACAATCCTCATTCCAAGAAATCCAGACGTGGCTCTGATTGCACACACATGTGATTATGCGCAGAGGTCCACCCTACCAGCCAACCTCAGATCTCCACGCAGGCACACATGAATGCACATACATTTGCACACATCCAGAGATAAACTCACCCCAAACAATCCACATTCCAAGAAATCCAGACGTGGCTCTGATTGCACACACATGTGATTATGCGCAGAGGTCCACCCTACCAGCCAACCTCAGATCTCCACGCAGGCACACATGAATGCACATACATTTGCACACATCCAGAGATAAACTAACCCCAAACAATCCACATTCCAAGAAATCCAGACGTGGCTCTGATTGCACACACATGCGATTATGCGCAGAGGTCCACCCTACCAGCCAACCTCAGATCTCCACGCAGGCACACATGAATGCACATACATTTGCACACATCCAGAGATAAACTAACCCCAAACAATCCACATTCCAAGAAATCCAGACATGGCTCTGATTGCACACACATGTGATTATGCGCAGAGGTCCACCCTACCAGCCAACCTCAGATCTCCACGCAGGCACACATGAATGCACATACATTTGCACACATCCAGAGATAAACTCACCCCAAACAATCCACATTCCAAGAAATCCAGACGTGGCTCTGATTGCACACACATGTGATTATGCGCAGAGGTCCACCCTACCAGCCAACCTCAGATCTCCACGCAGGCACACATGAATGCACATACAGTTGCACACATCCAGAGATAAAATCACACCAAACAATCCACATTCCAAGGAATCCAGACGTGGCTCTGATTGCACACACATGTGATTATGCGCAGAGGTCCACCCTACCAGCCAACCTCAGATCTCCACGCAGGCACACATGAATGCACATACATTTGCACACATCCAGAGATAAACTCACCCCAAACAATCCACATTCCAAGAAATCCAGACGTGGCTCTGATTGCACACACATGTGATTATGCGCAGAGGTCCACCCTACCAGCCAACCTCAGATCTCCACACAGGCACACATGAATGCACATACATTTGCACACATCCAGAGATAAACTCACCCCAAACAATCCACATTCCAAGAAATCCAGACATGGCTCTGATTGCACACACATGTGATTATGCACAGAGGTCCACCCTACCAGCCAACCTCAGATCTCCACGCAGGCACACATGAATGCACATACATTTGCACACATCCAGAGATAAACTAACCCCAAACAATCCACATTCCAAGAAATCCAGACATGGCTCTGATTGCACACACATGCGATTATGCGCAGAGGTCCACCCTACCAGCCAACCTCAGATCTCCACGCAGGCACACATGAATGCACATACATTTGCACACATCCAGAGATAAACTCACCCCAAACAATCCACATTCCAAGAAATCCAGACATGGCTCTGATTGCACACACATGTGATTATGCGCAGAGGTCCACCCTACCAGCCAACCTCAGATCTCCACGCAGGCACACATGAATGCACATACATTTGCACACATCCAGAGATAAACTCACCCCAAACAATCCACATTCCAAGAAATCCAGACATGGCTCTGATTGCACACACATGTGATTATGCGCAGAGGTCCACCCTACCAGCCAACCTCAGATCTCCACGCAGGCACACATGAATGCACATACATTTGCACACATCCAGAGATAAACTCACCCCAAACAATCCACATTCCAAGAAATCCAGACGTGGCTCTGATTGCACACACATGTGATTATGCGCAGAGGTCCACCCTACCAGCCAACCTCAGATCTCCACGCAGGCACACATGAATGCACATACATTTGCACACATCCAGAGATAAACTAACCCCAAACAATCCACATTCCAAGAAATCCAGACGTGGCTCTGATTGCACACACATGCGATTATGCGCAGAGGTCCACCCTACCAGCCAACCTCAGATCTCCACGCAGGCACACATGAATGCACATACATTTGCACACATCCAGAGATAAACTCACCCCAAACAATCCACATTCCAAGAAATCCAGACGTGGCTCTGATTGCACACACATGTGATTATGCGCAGAGGTCCACCCTACCACCCAACCCCAGATCTCCACGCAGGCACACATGAATACACATACATTTGCACACATCCAGAGATAAACTCACCCCAAACAATCCACATTCCAAGAAATCCAGACGTGGCTCTGATTGCACACACATGTGATTATGCGCAGAGGTCCACCCTACCAGCCAACCTCAGATCTCCACGCAGGCACACATGAATGCACATACATTTGCACACATCCAGAGATAAACTCACCCCAAACAATCCACATTCCAAGAAATCCAGACGTGGCTCTGATTGCACACACATGTGATTATGCGCAGAGGTCCACCCTACCAGCCAACCTCAGATCTCCACGCAGGCACACATGAATGCACATACATTTGCACACATCCAGAGATAAACTCACCCCAAACAATCCACATTCCAAGAAATCCAGACGTGGCTCTGATTGCACACACATGTGATTATGCGCAGAGGTCCACCCTACCAGCCAACCTCAGATCTCCACGCAGGCACACATGAATGCACATACATTTGCACACATCCAGAGATAAACTCACCCCAAACAATCCACATTCCAAGAAATCCAGACGTGGCTCTGATTGCACACACATGTGATTATGCGCAGAGGTCCACCCTACCAACCAACCTCAGATCTCCACGCAGGCACACATGAATGCACATACATTTGCACACATCCAGAGATAAACTCACCCCAAACAATCCACATTCCAAGAAATCCAGACGTGGCTCTGATTGCACACACATGCGATTATGCGCAGAGGTCCACCCTACCAGCCAACCTCAGATCTCCACGCAGGCACACATGAATGCACATACATTTGCACACATCCAGAGATAAACTCACCCCAAACAATCCACATTCCAAGAAATCCAGACGTGGCTCTGATTGCACACACATGTGATTATGCGCAGAGGTCCACCCTACCAGCCAACCTCAGATCTCCACGCAGGCACACATGAATGCACATACATTTGCACACATCCAGAGATAAACTAACCCCAAACAATCCACATTCCAAGAAATCCAGACGTGGCTCTGATTGCACACACATGCGATTATGCGCAGAGGTCCACCCTACCAGCCAACCTCAGATCTCCACGCAGGCACACATGAATGCACATACATTTGCACACATCCAGAGATAAACTCACCCCAAACAATCCACATTCCAAGAAATCCAGACATGGCTCTGATTGCACACACATGTGATTATGCGCAGAGGTCCACCCTACCAGCCAACCTCAGATCTCCACGCAGGCACACATGAATGCACATACATTTGCACACATCCAGAGATAAACTCACCCCAAACAATCCACATTCCAAGAAATCCAGACGTGGCTCTGATTGCGCACACATGTGATTATGCGCAGAGGTCCACCCTACCAGCCAACCTCAGATCTCCACGCAGGCACACATGAATGCACATACATTTGCACACATCCAGAGATAAACTAACCCCAAACAATCCACATTCCAAGAAATCCAGACGTGGCTCTGATTGCACACACATGTGATTATGCGCAGAGGTCCACCCTACCAGCCAACCTCAGATCTCCACGCAGGCACACATGAATGCACATACATTTGCACACATCCAGAGATAAACTCACCCCAAACAATCCACATTCCAAGAAATCCAGACGTGGCTCTGATTGCGCACACATGTGATTATGCGCAGAGGTCCACCCTACCAGCCAACCTCAGATCTCCACGCAGGCACACATGAATGCACATACATTTGCACACATCCAGAGATAAACTCACCCCAAACAATCCACATTCCAAGAAATCCAGACGTGGCTCTGATTGCACACACATGTGATTATGCGCAGAGGTCCACCCTACCAGCCAACCTCAGATCTCCACACAGGCACACATGAATGCACATACATTTGCACACATCCAGAGATAAACTCACCCCAAACAATCCACATTCCAAGAAATCCAGACGTGGCTCTGATTGCGCACACATGTGATTATGCGCAGAGGTCCACCCTACCAGCCAACCTCAGATCTCCACGCAGGCACACATGAATGCACATACATTTGCACACATCCAGAGATAAACTCACCCCAAACAATCCACATTCCAAGAAATCCAGACGTGGCTCTGATTGCACACACATGTGATTATGCGCAGAGGTCCACCCTACCAGCCAACCTCAGATCTCCACACAGGCACACATGAATGCACATACATTTGCACACATCCAGAGATAAACTCACCCCAAACAATCCACATTCCAAGAAATCCAGACGTGGATCTGATTGCACACACATGTGATTATGCGCAGAGGTCCACCCTACCAGCCAACCTCAGATCTCCACGCAGGCACACATGAATGCACATACATTTGCACACATCCAGAGATAAACTAACCCCAAACAATCCACATTCCAAAAAATCCAGACGTGGCTCTGATTGCACACACATGCGATTATGCGCAGAGGTCCACCCTACCAGCCAACCTCAGATCTCCACACAGGCACACATGAATGCACATACATTTGCACACATCCAGAGATAAACTCACCCCAAACAATCCACATTCCAAGAAATCCAGACATGGCTCTGATTGCACACACATGTGATTATGCGCAGAGGTCCACCCTACCAGCCAACCTCAGATCTCCACGCAGGCACACATGAATGCACATACATTTGCACACATCCAGAGATAAACTAACCCCAAACAATCCACATTCCAAGAAATCCAGACGTGGCTCTGATTGCACACACATGTGATTATGCGCAGAGGTCCACCCTACCAGCCAACCTCAGATCTCCACACAGGCACACATGAATGCACATACATTTGCACACATCCAGAGATAAACTCACCCCAAACAATCCACATTCCAAGAAATCCAGACGTGGCTCTGATTGCGCACACATGTGATTATGCGCAGAGGTCCACCCTACCAGCCAACCTCAGATCTCCACGCAGGCACACATGAATGCACATACATTTGCACACATCCAGAGATAAACTCACCCCAAACAATCCACATTCCAAGAAATCCAGACGTGGCTCTGATTGCACACACATGTGATTATGCGCAGAGGTCCACCCTACCAGCCAACCTCAGATCTCCACACAGGCACACATGAATGCACATACATTTGCACACATCCAGAGATAAACTCACCCCAAACAATCCACATTCCAAGAAATCCAGACGTGGCTCTGATTGCGCACACATGTGATTATGCGCAGAGGTCCACCCTACCAGCCAACCTCAGATCTCCACGCAGGCACACATGAATGCACATACATTTGCACACATCCAGAGATAAACTCACCCCAAACAATCCACATTCCAAGAAATCCAGACGTGGCTCTGATTGCACACACATGTGATTATGCGCAGAGGTCCACCCTACCAGCCAACCTCAGATCTCCACACAGGCACACATGAATGCACATACATTTGCACACATCCAGAGATAAACTCACCCCAAACAATCCACATTCCAAGAAATCCAGACGTGGATCTGATTGCACACACATGTGATTATGCGCAGAGGTCCACCCTACCAGCCAACCTCAGATCTCCACGCAGGCACACATGAATGCACATACATTTGCACACATCCAGAGATAAACTAACCCCAAACAATCCACATTCCAAAAAATCCAGACGTGGCTCTGATTGCACACACATGCGATTATGCGCAGAGGTCCACCCTACCAGCCAACCTCAGATCTCCACACAGGCACACATGAATGCACATACATTTGCACACATCCAGAGATAAACTCACCCCAAACAATCCACATTCCAAGAAATCCAGACATGGCTCTGATTGCACACACATGTGATTATGCGCAGAGGTCCACCCTACCAGCCAACCCCAGATCTCCACGCAGGCACACATGAATGCACATACATTTGCACACATCCAGAGATAAACTAACCCCAAACAATCCACATTCCAAGGAATCCAGACGTGGCTCTGATTGCACACACATGTGATTATGCGCAGAGGTCCACCCTACCAGCCAACCTCAGATCTCCACGCAGGCACACATGAATGCACATACATTTGCACACATCCAGAGATAAACTAACCCCAAACAATCCACATTCCAAGGAATCCAGACGTGGCTCTGATTGCACACACATGTGATTATGCGCAGAGGTCCACCCTAACAGCCAACCTCAGATCTCCACGCAGGCACACATGAATGCACATACATTTGCACACATCCAGAGATAAACTAACCCCAAACAATCCACATTCCAAGGAATCCAGACATGGCTCTGATTGCACACACATGTGATTATGCGCAGAGGTCCACCCTACCAGCCAACCTCAGATCTCCACGCAGGCACACATGAATGCACATACATTTGCACACATCCAGAGATAAACTAACCCCAAACAATCCACATTCCAAGGAATCCAGACGTGGCTCTGATTGCACACACATGTGATTATGCGCAGAGGTCCACCCTACCAGCCAACCTCAGATCTCCACGCAGGCACACATGAATGCACATACATTTGCACACATCCAGAGATAAACTAACCCCAAACAATCCACATTCCAAGGAATCCAGACATGGCTCTGATTGCACACACATGTGATTATGTGCAGAGGTCCACCCTACCAGCCAACCTCAGATCTCCACGCAGGCACACATGAATGCACATACATTTGCACACATCCAGAGATAAACTAACCCCAAACAATCCACATTCCAAGAAATCCAGACGTGGCTCTGATTGCACACACATGTGATTATGCGCAGAGGTCCACCCTACCAGCCAACCTCAGATCTCCACGCAGGCACACATGAATGCACATACATTTGCACACATCCAGAGATAAACTCACCCCAAACAATCCACATTCCAAGAAATCCAGACGTGGCTCTGATTGCACACACATGTGATTATGCGCAGAGGTCCACCCTACCAGCCAACCTCAGATCTCCACGCAGGCACACATGAATGCACATACATTTGCACACATCCAGAGATAAACTAACCCCAAACAATCCACATTCCAAGAAATCCAGACGTGGCTCTGATTGCACACACATGTGATTATGCGCAGAGGTCCACCCTACCAGCCAACCTCAGATCTCCACGCAGGCACACATGAATGCACATACATTTGCACACATCCAGAGATAAACTAACCCCAAACAATCCACATTCCAAGAAATCCAGACGTGGCTCTGATTGCACACACATGTGATTATGCGCAGAGGTCCACCCTACCAGCCAACCTCAGATCTCCACACAGGCACACATGAATGCACATACATTTGCACACATCCAGAGATAAACTAATCCCAAACAATCCACATTCCAAGAAATCCAGACGTGGCTCTGATTGCACACACATGTGATTATGCGCAGAGGTCCACCCTACCAGCCAACCTCAGATCTCCACGCAGGCACACATGAATGCACATACATTTGCACACATCCAGAGATAAACTCACCCCAAACAATCCACATTCCAAGAAATCCAGACATGGCTCTGATTGCACACACATGTGATTATGCGCAGAGGTCCACCCTACCAGCCAACCCCAGATCTCCACGCAGGCACACATGAATGCACATACATTTGCACACATCCAGAGATAAACTAACCCCAAACAATCCACATTCCAAGGAATCCAGACATGGCTCTGATTGCACACACATGTGATTATGCGCAGAGGTCCACCCTACCAGCCAACCTCAGATCTCCACGCAGGCACACATGAATGCACATACATTTGCACACATCCAGAGATAAACTAACCCCAAACAATCCACATTCCAAGAAATCCAGACGTGGCTCTGATTGCACACACATGTGATTATGCGCAGAGGTCCACCCTACCAGCCAACCTCAGATCTCCACGCAGGCACACATGAATGCACATACATTTGCACACATCCAGAGATAAACTAATCCCAAACAATCCACATTCCAAGAAATCCAGACGTGGCTCTGATTGCACACACATGTGATTATGCGCAGAGGTCCACCCTACCAGCCAACCTCAGATCTCCACGCAGGCACACATGAATGCACATACATTTGCACACATCCAGAGATAAACTAACCCCAAACAATCCACATTCCAAGAAATCCAGACGTGGCTCTGATTGCACACACATGTGATTATGCGCAGAGGTCCACCCTACCAGCCAACCTCAGATCTCCACGCAGGCACACATGAATGCACATACATTTGCACACATCCAGAGATAAACTAACCCCAAACAATCCTCATTCCAAGAAATCCAGACGTGGCTCTGATTGCACACACATGTGATTATGCGCAGAGGTCCACCCTACCAGCCAACCTCAGATCTCCACGCAGGCACACATGAATGCACATACATTTGCACACATCCAGAGATAAACTCACCCCAAACAATCCACATTCCAAGAAATCCAGACGTGGCTCTGATTGCACACACATGTGATTATGCGCAGAGGTCCACCCTACCAGCCAACCTCAGATCTCCACGCAGGCACACATGAATGCACATACATTTGCACACATCCAGAGATAAACTAACCCCAAACAATCCACATTCCAAGAAATCCAGACGTGGCTCTGATTGCACACACATGCGATTATGCGCAGAGGTCCACCCTACCAGCCAACCTCAGATCTCCACGCAGGCACACATGAATGCACATACATTTGCACACATCCAGAGATAAACTAACCCCAAACAATCCACATTCCAAGAAATCCAGACGTGGCTCTGATTGCACACACATGCGATTATGCGCAGAGGTCCACCCTACCAGCCAACCTCAGATCTCCACGCAGGCACACATGAATGCACATACATTTGCACACATCCAGAGATAAACTCACCCCAAACAATCCACATTCCAAGAAATCCAGACGTGGCTCTGATTGCACACACATGTGATTATGCGCAGAGGTCCACCCTACCAGCCAACCTCAGATCTCCACACAGGCACACATGAATGCATATACATTTGCACACATCCAGAGATAAACTCACCCCAAACAATCCACATTCCAAGAAATCCAGACATGGCTCTGATTGCACACACATGTGATTATGCGCAGAGGTCCACCCTACCAGCCAACCTCAGATCTCCACGCAGGCACACATGAATGCACATACATTTGCACACATCCAGAGATAAACTAACCCCAAACAATCCACATTCCAAGAAATCCAGACGTGGCTCTGATTGCACACACATGCGATTATGCGCAGAGGTCCACCCTACCAGCCAACCTCAGATCTCCACGCAGGCACACATGAATGCACATACATTTGCACACATCCAGAGATAAACTAACCCCAAACAATCCACATTCCAAGAAATCCAGACATGGCTCTGATTGCACACACATGTGATTATGCGCAGAGGTCCACCCTACCAGCCAACCTCAGATCTCCACGCAGGCACACATGAATGCACATACATTTGCACACATCCAGAGATAAACTCACCCCAAACAATCCACATTCCAAGAAATCCAGACGTGGCTCTGATTGCACACACATGTGATTATGCGCAGAGGTCCACCCTACCAGCCAACCTCAGATCTCCACGCAGGCACACATGAATGCACATACATTTGCACACATCCAGAGATAAACTCACCCCAAACAATCCACATTCCAAGAAATCCAGACGTGGCTCTGATTGCACACACATGTGATTATGCGCAGAGGTCCACCCTACCAGCCAACCTCAGATCTCCACGCAGGCACACATGAATGCACATACATTTGCACACATCCAGAGATAAACTAACCCCAAACAATCCACATTCCAAGAAATCCAGACGTGGCTCTGATTGCACACACATGTGATTATGCGCAGAGGTCCACCCTACCAGCCAACCTCAGATCTCCACGCAGGCACACATGAATGCACATACATTTGCACACATCCAGAGATAAACTAACCCCAAACAATCCACATTCCAAGAAATCCAGACGTGGCTCTGATTGCACACACATGTGATTATGCGCAGAGGTCCACCCTACCAGCCAACCTCAGATCTCCACGCAGGCACACATGAATGCACATACATTTGCACACATCCAGAGATAAACTAACCCCAAACAATCCACATTCCAAGAAATCCAGACGTGGCTCTGATTGCACACACATGTGATTATGCGCAGAGGTCCACCCTACCAGCCAACCTCAGATCTCCACGCAGGCACACATGAATGCACATACATTTGCACACATCCAGAGATAAACTAACCCCAAACAATCCTCATTCCAAGAAATCCAGACGTGGCTCTGATTGCACACACATGTGATTATGCGCAGAGGTCCACCCTACCAGCCAACCTCAGATCTCCACGCAGGCACACATGAATGCACATACATTTGCACACATCCGGAGATAAACTCACCCCAAACAATCCACATTCCAAGAAATCCAGACGTGGCTCTGATTGCACACACATGTGATTATGCGCAGAGGTCCACCCTACCAGCCAACCTCAGATCTCCACGCAGGCACACATGAATGCACATACATTTGCACACATCCAGAGATAAACTAACCCCAAACAATCCACATTCCAAGAAATCCAGACGTGGCTCTGATTGCACACACATGCGATTATGCGCAGAGGTCCACCCTACCAGCCAACCTCAGATCTCCACGCAGGCACACATGAATGCACATACATTTGCACACATCCAGAGATAAACTAACCCCAAACAATCCACATTCCAAGAAATCCAGACGTGGCTCTGATTGCACACACATGCGATTATGCGCAGAGGTCCACCCTACCAGCCAACCTCAGATCTCCACGCAGGCACACATGAATGCACATACATTTGCACACATCCAGAGATAAACTCACCCCAAACAATCCACATTCCAAGAAATCCAGACGTGGCTCTGATTGCACACACATGTGATTATGCGCAGAGGTCCACCCTACCAGCCAACCTCAGATCTCCACACAGGCACACATGAATGCATATACATTTGCACACATCCAGAGATAAACTCACCCCAAACAATCCACATTCCAAGAAATCCAGACATGGCTCTGATTGCACACACATGTGATTATGCGCAGAGGTCCACCCTACCAGCCAACCTCAGATCTCCACGCAGGCACACATGAATGCACATACATTTGCACACATCCAGAGATAAACTAACCCCAAACAATCCACATTCCAAGAAATCCAGACGTGGCTCTGATTGCACACACATGCGATTATGCGCAGAGGTCCACCCTACCAGCCAACCTCAGATCTCCACGCAGGCACACATGAATGCACATACATTTGCACACATCCAGAGATAAACTAACCCCAAACAATCCACATTCCAAGAAATCCAGACATGGCTCTGATTGCACACACATGTGATTATGCGCAGAGGTCCACCCTACCAGCCAACCTCAGATCTCCACGCAGGCACACATGAATGCACATACATTTGCACACATCCAGAGATAAACTCACCCCAAACAATCCACATTCCAAGAAATCCAGACGTGGCTCTGATTGCACACACATGTGATTATGCGCAGAGGTCCACCCTACCAGCCAACCTCAGATCTCCACGCAGGCACACATGAATGCACATACATTTGCACACATCCAGAGATAAACTCACCCCAAACAATCCACATTCCAAGAAATCCAGACGTGGCTCTGATTGCACACACATGTGATTATGCGCAGAGGTCCACCCTACCAGCCAACCTCAGATCTCCACGCAGGCACACATGAATGCACATACATTTGCACACATCCAGAGATAAACTAACCCCAAACAATCCACATTCCAAGAAATCCAGACGTGGCTCTGATTGCACACACATGTGATTATGCGCAGAGGTCCACCCTACCAGCCAACCTCAGATCTCCACGCAGGCACACATGAATGCACATACATTTGCACACATCCAGAGATAAACTAACCCCAAACAATCCACATTCCAAGAAATCCAGACGTGGCTCTGATTGCACACACATGTGATTATGCGCAGAGGTCCACCCTACCAGCCAACCTCAGATCTCCACGCAGGCACACATGAATGCACATACATTTGCACACATCCAGAGATAAACTAACCCCAAACAATCCACATTCCAAGAAATCCAGACGTGGCTCTGATTGCACACACATGCGATTATGCGCAGAGGTCCACCCTACCAGCCAACCTCAGATCTCCACGCAGGCACACATGAATGCACATACATTTGCACACATCCAGAGATAAACTAACCCCAAACAATCCACATTCCAAGAAATCCAGACGTGGCTCTGATTGCACACACATGCGATTATGCGCAGAGGTCCACCCTACCAGCCAACCTCAGATCTCCACGCAGGCACACATGAATGCACATACATTTGCACACATCCAGAGATAAACTCACCCCAAACAATCCACATTCCAAGAAATCCAGACGTGGCTCTGATTGCACACACATGTGATTATGCGCAGAGGTCCACCCTACCAGCCAACCTCAGATCTCCACACAGGCACACATGAATGCATATACATTTGCACACATCCAGAGATAAACTCACCCCAAACAATCCACATTCCAAGAAATCCAGACATGGCTCTGATTGCACACACATGTGATTATGCGCAGAGGTCCACCCTACCAGCCAACCTCAGATCTCCACGCAGGCACACATGAATGCACATACATTTGCACACATCCAGAGATAAACTAACCCCAAACAATCCACATTCCAAGAAATCCAGACGTGGCTCTGATTGCACACACATGCGATTATGCGCAGAGGTCCACCCTACCAGCCAACCTCAGATCTCCACGCAGGCACACATGAATGCACATACATTTGCACACATCCAGAGATAAACTAACCCCAAACAATCCACATTCCAAGAAATCCAGACATGGCTCTGATTGCACACACATGTGATTATGCGCAGAGGTCCACCCTACCAGCCAACCTCAGATCTCCACGCAGGCACACATGAATGCACATACATTTGCACACATCCAGAGATAAACTCACCCCAAACAATCCACATTCCAAGAAATCCAGACGTGGCTCTGATTGCACACACATGTGATTATGCGCAGAGGTCCACCCTACCAGCCAACCTCAGATCTCCACGCAGGCACACATGAATGCACATACATTTGCACACATCCAGAGATAAAATCACACCAAACAATCCACATTCCAAGGAATCCAGACGTGGCTCTGATTGCACACACATGTGATTATGCGCAGAGGTCCACCCTACCAGCCAACCTCAGATCTCCACACAGGCACACATGAATGCACATACATTTGCACACATCCAGAGATAAACTCACCCCAAACAATCCACATTCCAAGAAATCCAGACGTGGCTCTGATTGCACACACATGTGATTATGCGCAGAGGTCCACCCTACCAGCCAACCTCAGATCTCCACACAGGCACACATGAATGCACATACATTTGCACACATCCAGAGATAAACTCACCCCAAACAATCCACATTCCAAGAAATCCAGACATGGCTCTGATTGCACACACATGTGATTATGCACAGAGGTCCACCCTACCAGCCAACCTCAGATCTCCACGCAGGCACACATGAATGCACATACATTTGCACACATCCAGAGATAAACTAACCCCAAACAATCCACATTCCAAGAAATCCAGACATGGCTCTGATTGCACACACATGCGATTATGCGCAGAGGTCCACCCTACCAGCCAACCTCAGATCTCCACGCAGGCACACATGAATGCACATACATTTGCACACATCCAGAGATAAACTCACCCCAAACAATCCACATTCCAAGAAATCCAGACATGGCTCTGATTGCACACACATGTGATTATGCGCAGAGGTCCACCCTACCAGCCAACCTCAGATCTCCACGCAGGCACACATGAATGCACATACATTTGCACACATCCAGAGATAAACTCACCCCAAACAATCCACATTCCAAGAAATCCAGACATGGCTCTGATTGCACACACATGTGATTATGCGCAGAGGTCCACCCTACCAGCCAACCTCAGATCTCCACGCAGGCACACATGAATGCACATACATTTGCACACATCCAGAGATAAACTAACCCCAAACAATCCACATTCCAAGAAATCCAGACATGGCTCTGATTGCACACACATGTGATTATGCGCAGAGGTCCACCCTACCAGCCAACCTCAGATCTCCACGCAGGCACACATGAATGCACATACATTTGCACACATCCAGAGATAAACTCACCCCAAACAATCCACATTCCAAGAAATCCAGACATGGCTCTGATTGCACACACATGTGATTATGCGCAGAGGTCCACCCTACCAGCCAACCTCAGATCTCCACGCAGGCACACATGAATGCACATACATTTGCACACATCCAGAGATAAACTAACCCCAAACAATCCACATTCCAAGAAATCCAGACGTGGCTCTGATTGCACACACATGTGATTATGCGCAGAGGTCCACCCTACCAGCCAACCTCAGATCTCCACGCAGGCACACATGAATGCACATACATTTGCACACATCCAGAGATAAACTAACCCCAAACAATCCACATTCCAAGAAATCCAGACGTGGCTCTGATTGCACACACATGTGATTATGCGCAGAGGTCCACCCTACCAACCAACCTCAGATCTCCACGCAGGCACACATGAATGCACATACATTTGCACACATCCAGAGATAAACTCACCCCAAACAATCCACATTCCAAGAAATCCAGACGTGGCTCTGATTGCACACACATGCGATTATGCGCAGAGGTCCACCCTACCAGCCAACCTCAGATCTCCACGCAGGCACACATGAATGCACATACATTTGCACACATCCAGAGATAAACTCACCCCAAACAATCCACATTCCAAGAAATCCAGACGTGGCTCTGATTGCACACACATGTGATTATGCGCAGAGGTCCACCCTACCAGCCAACCTCAGATCTCCACGCAGGCACACATGAATGCACATACATTTGCACACATCCAGAGATAAACTAACCCCAAACAATCCACATTCCAAGAAATCCAGACGTGGCTCTGATTGCACACACATGCGATTATGCGCAGAGGTCCACCCTACCAGCCAACCTCAGATCTCCACGCAGGCACACATGAATGCACATACATTTGCACACATCCAGAGATAAACTCACCCCAAACAATCCACATTCCAAGAAATCCAGACATGGCTCTGATTGCACACACATGTGATTATGCGCAGAGGTCCACCCTACCAGCCAACCTCAGATCTCCACGCAGGCACACATGAATGCACATACATTTGCACACATCCAGAGATAAACTCACCCCAAACAATCCACATTCCAAGAAATCCAGACATGGCTCTGATTGCACACACATGTGATTATGCGCAGAGGTCCACCCTACCAGCCAACCTCAGATCTCCACGCAGGCACACATGAATGCACATACATTTGCACACATCCAGAGATAAACTCACCCCAAACAATCCACATTCCAAGAAATCCAGACATGGCTCTGATTGCACACACATGTGATTATGCGCAGAGGTCCACCCTACCAGCCAACCTCAGATCTCCACGCAGGCACACATGAATGCACATACATTTGCACACATCCAGAGATAAACTAACCCCAAACAATCCACATTCCAAGAAATCCAGACGTGGCTCTGATTGCACACACATGTGATTATGCGCAGAGGTCCACCCTACCAGCCAACCTCAGATCTCCACGCAGGCACACATGAATGCACATACATTTGCACACATCCAGAGATAAACTAACCCCAAACAATCCACATTCCAAGAAATCCAGACGTGGCTCTGATTGCACACACATGCGATTATGCGCAGAGGTCCACCCTACCAGCCAACCTCAGATCTCCACGCAGGCACACATGAATGCACATACATTTGCACACATCCAGAGATAAACTCACCCCAAACAATCCACATTCCAAGAAATCCAGACGTGGCTCTGATTGCACACACATGTGATTATGCGCAGAGGTCCACCCTACCACCCAACCCCAGATCTCCACGCAGGCACACATGAATGCACATACATTTGCACACATCCAGAGATAAACTCACCCCAAACAATCCACATTCCAAGAAATCCAGACGTGGCTCTGATTGCACACACATGTGATTATGCGCAGAGGTCCACCCTACCAGCCAACCTCAGATCTCCACGCAGGCACACATGAATGCACATACATTTGCACACATCCAGAGATAAACTCACCCCAAACAATCCACATTCCAAGAAATCCAGACGTGGCTCTGATTGCACACACATGTGATTATGCGCAGAGGTCCACCCTACCAGCCAACCTCAGATCTCCACGCAGGCACACATGAATGCACATACATTTGCACACATCCAGAGATAAACTCACCCCAAACAATCCACATTCCAAGAAATCCAGACGTGGCTCTGATTGCACACACATGTGATTATGCGCAGAGGTCCACCCTACCAGCCAACCTCAGATCTCCACGCAGGCACACATGAATGCACATACATTTGCACACATCCAGAGATAAACTCACCCCAAACAATCCACATTCCAAGAAATCCAGACGTGGCTCTGATTGCACACACATGTGATTATGCGCAGAGGTCCACCCTACCAGCCAACCTCAGATCTCCACGCAGGCACACATGAATGCACATACATTTGCACACATCCAGAGATAAACTCACCCCAAACAATCCACATTCCAAGAAATCCAGACGTGGCTCTGATTGCACACACATGTGATTATGCGCAGAGGTCCACCCTACCAACCAACCTCAGATCTCCACGCAGGCACACATGAATGCACATACATTTGCACACATCCAGAGATAAACTCACCCCAAACAATCCACATTCCAAGAAATCCAGACGTGGCTCTGATTGCACACACATGCGATTATGCGCAGAGGTCCACCCTACCAGCCAACCTCAGATCTCCACGCAGGCACACATGAATGCACATACATTTGCACACATCCAGAGATAAACTCACCCCAAACAATCCACATTCCAAGAAATCCAGACGTGGCTCTGATTGCACACACATGTGATTATGCGCAGAGGTCCACCCTACCAGCCAACCTCAGATCTCCACGCAGGCACACATGAATGCACATACATTTGCACACATCCAGAGATAAACTAACCCCAAACAATCCACATTCCAAGAAATCCAGACGTGGCTCTGATTGCACACACATGCGATTATGCGCAGAGGTCCACCCTACCAGCCAACCTCAGATCTCCACGCAGGCACACATGAATGCACATACATTTGCACACATCCAGAGATAAACTCACCCCAAACAATCCACATTCCAAGAAATCCAGACATGGCTCTGATTGCACACACATGTGATTATGCGCAGAGGTCCACCCTACCAGCCAACCTCAGATCTCCACGCAGGCACACATGAATGCACATACATTTGCACACATCCAGAGATAAACTCACCCCAAACAATCCACATTCCAAGAAATCCAGACGTGGCTCTGATTGCGCACACATGTGATTATGCGCAGAGGTCCACCCTACCAGCCAACCTCAGATCTCCACGCAGGCACACATGAATGCACATACATTTGCACACATCCAGAGATAAACTAACCCCAAACAATCCACATTCCAAGAAATCCAGACGTGGCTCTGATTGCACACACATGTGATTATGCGCAGAGGTCCACCCTACCAGCCAACCTCAGATCTCCACGCAGGCACACATGAATGCACATACATTTGCACACATCCAGAGATAAACTCACCCCAAACAATCCACATTCCAAGAAATCCAGACGTGGCTCTGATTGCGCACACATGTGATTATGCGCAGAGGTCCACCCTACCAGCCAACCTCAGATCTCCACGCAGGCACACATGAATGCACATACATTTGCACACATCCAGAGATAAACTCACCCCAAACAATCCACATTCCAAGAAATCCAGACGTGGCTCTGATTGCACACACATGTGATTATGCGCAGAGGTCCACCCTACCAGCCAACCTCAGATCTCCACACAGGCACACATGAATGCACATACATTTGCACACATCCAGAGATAAACTCACCCCAAACAATCCACATTCCAAGAAATCCAGACGTGGCTCTGATTGCGCACACATGCGATTATGCGCAGAGGTCCACCCTACCAGCCAACCTCAGATCTCCACGCAGGCACACATGAATGCACATACATTTGCACACATCCAGAGATAAACTCACCCCAAACAATCCACATTCCAAGAAATCCAGACGTGGCTCTGATTGCACACACATGTGATTATGCGCAGAGGTCCACCCTACCAGCCAACCTCAGATCTCCACACAGGCACACATGAATGCACATACATTTGCACACATCCAGAGATAAACTCACCCCAAACAATCCACATTCCAAGAAATCCAGACGTGGCTCTGATTGCACACACATGCGATTATGCGCAGAGGTCCACCCTACCAGCCAACCTCAGATCTCCACGCAGGCACACATGAATGCACATACATTTGCACACATCCAGAGATAAACTAACCCCAAACAATCCACATTCCAAGAAATCCAGACGTGGCTCTGATTGCACACACATGTGATTATGCGCAGAGGTCCACCCTACCAGCCAACCTCAGATCTCCACGCAGGCACACATGAATGCACATACATTTGCACACATCCAGAGATAAACTCACCCCAAACAATCCACATTCCAAGAAATCCAGACGTGGCTCTGATTGCGCACACATGTGATTATGCGCAGAGGTCCACCCTACCAGCCAACCTCAGATCTCCACGCAGGCACACATGAATGCACATACATTTGCACACATCCAGAGATAAACTCACCCCAAACAATCCACATTCCAAGAAATCCAGACGTGGCTCTGATTGCACACACATGTGATTATGCGCAGAGGTCCACCCTACCAGCCAACCTCAGATCTCCACACAGGCACACATGAATGCACATACATTTGCACACATCCAGAGATAAACTCACCCCAAACAATCCACATTCCAAGAAATCCAGACATGGCTCTGATTGCACACACATGTGATTATGCGCAGAGGTCCACCCTACCAGCCAACCTCAGATCTCCACGCAGGCACACATGAATGCACATACATTTGCACACATCCAGAGATAAACTAACCCCAAACAATCCACATTCCAAGAAATCCAGACGTGGCTCTGATTGCACACACATGCGATTATGCGCAGAGGTCCACCCTACCAGCCAACCTCAGATCTCCACGCAGGCACACATGAATGCACATACATTTGCACACATCCAGAGATAAACTCACCCCAAACAATCCACATTCCAAGAAATCCAGACGTGGCTCTGATTGCACACACATGTGATTATGCGCAGAGGTCCACCCTACCACCCAACCCCAGATCTCCACGCAGGCACACATGAATGCACATACATTTGCACACATCCAGAGATAAACTAACCCCAAACAATCCACATTCCAAGAAATCCAGACGTGGCTCTGATTGCACACACATGCGATTATGCGCAGAGGTCCACCCTACCAGCCAACCTCAGATCTCCACGCAGGCACACATGAATGCACATACATTTGCACACATCCAGAGATAAACTAACCCCAAACAATCCACATTCCAAGAAATCCAGACGTGGCTCTGATTGCACACACATGTGATTATGCGCAGAGGTCCACCCTACCACCCAACCCCAGATCTCCACGCAGGCACACATGAATGCACATACATTTGCACACATCCAGAGATAAACTCACCCCAAACAATCCACATTCCAAGAAATCCAGACGTGGCTCTGATTGCACACACATGTGATTATGCGCAGAGGTCCACCCTACCAGCCAACCTCAGATCTCCACGCAGGCACACATGAATGCACATACATTTGCACACATCCAGAGATAAACTCACCCCAAACAATCCACATTCCAAGAAATCCAGACGTGGCTCTGATTGCACACACATGTGATTATGCGCAGAGGTCCACCCTACCAGCCAACCTCAGATCTCCACGCAGGCACACATGAATGCACATACATTTGCACACATCCAGAGATAAACTCACCCCAAACAATCCACATTCCAAGAAATCCAGACGTGGCTCTGATTGCACACACATGTGATTATGCGCAGAGGTCCACCCTACCAACCAACCTCAGATCTCCACGCAGGCACACATGAATGCACATACATTTGCACACATCCAGAGATAAACTCACCCCAAACAATCCACATTCCAAGAAATCCAGACGTGGCTCTGATTGCACACACATGCGATTATGCGCAGAGGTCCACCCTACCAGCCAACCTCAGATCTCCACGCAGGCACACATGAATGCACATACATTTGCACACATCCAGAGATAAACTCACCCCAAACAATCCACATTCCAAGAAATCCAGACGTGGCTCTGATTGCACACACATGCGATTATGCGCAGAGATCCACCCTACCAGCCAACCTCAGATCTCCACGCAGGCACACATGAATGCACATACATTTGCACACATCCAGAGATAAACTCACCCCAAACAATCCACATTCCAAGAAATCCAGACGTGGCTCTGATTGCACACACATGTGATTATGCGCAGAGGTCCACCCTACCAGCCAACCTCAGATCTCCACGCAGGCACACATGAATGCACATACATTTGCACACATCCAGAGATAAACTAACCCCAAACAATCCACATTCCAAGAAATCCAGACGTGGCTCTGATTGCACACACATGCGATTATGCGCAGAGGTCCACCCTACCAGCCAACCTCAGATCTCCACGCAGGCACACATGAATGCACATACATTTGCACACATCCAGAGATAAACTCACCCCAAACAATCCACATTCCAAGAAATCCAGACATGGCTCTGATTGCACACACATGTGATTATGCGCAGAGGTCCACCCTACCAGCCAACCTCAGATCTCCACGCAGGCACACATGAATGCACATACATTTGCACACATCCAGAGATAAACTCACCCCAAACAATCCACATTCCAAGAAATCCAGACGTGGCTCTGATTGCGCACACATGTGATTATGCGCAGAGGTCCACCCTACCAGCCAACCTCAGATCTCCACGCAGGCACACATGAATGCACATACATTTGCACACATCCAGAGATAAACTAACCCCAAACAATCCACATTCCAAGAAATCCAGACGTGGCTCTGATTGCACACACATGTGATTATGCGCAGAGGTCCACCCTACCAGCCAACCTCAGATCTCCACGCAGGCACACATGAATGCACATACATTTGCACACATCCAGAGATAAACTCACCCCAAACAATCCACATTCCAAGAAATCCAGACGTGGCTCTGATTGCGCACACATGTGATTATGCGCAGAGGTCCACCCTACCAGCCAACCTCAGATCTCCACGCAGGCACACATGAATGCACATACATTTGCACACATCCAGAGATAAACTCACCCCAAACAATCCACATTCCAAGAAATCCAGACGTGGCTCTGATTGCACACACATGTGATTATGCGCAGAGGTCCACCCTACCAGCCAACCTCAGATCTCCACACAGGCACACATGAATGCACATACATTTGCACACATCCAGAGATAAACTCACCCCAAACAATCCACATTCCAAGAAATCCAGACGTGGCTCTGATTGCGCACACATGTGATTATGCGCAGAGGTCCACCCTACCAGCCAACCTCAGATCTCCACGCAGGCACACATGAATGCACATACATTTGCACACATCCAGAGATAAACTCACCCCAAACAATCCACATTCCAAGAAATCCAGACGTGGCTCTGATTGCACACACATGTGATTATGCGCAGAGGTCCACCCTACCAGCCAACCTCAGATCTCCACGCAGGCACACATGAATGCACATACATTTGCACACATCCAGAGATAAACTAACCCCAAACAATCCACATTCCAAGAAATCCAGACGTGGCTCTGATTGCACACACATGCGATTATGCGCAGAGGTCCACCCTACCAGCCAACCTCAGATCTCCACGCAGGCACACATGAATGCACATACATTTGCACACATCCAGAGATAAACTAACCCCAAACAATCCACATTCCAAGAAATCCAGACGTGGCTCTGATTGCACACACATGTGATTATGCGCAGAGGTCCACCCTACCAGCCAACCTCAGATCTCCACGCAGGCACACATGAATGCTCATACATTTGCACACATCCAGAGATAAACTAACCCCAAACAATCCCCATTCCAAGAAATCCAGACGTGGCTCTGATTGCACACACATGCGATTATGCGCAGAGGTCCACCCTACCAGCCAACCTCAGATCTCCACGCAGGCACACATGAATGCACATACATTTGCACACATCCAGAGATAAACTAACCCCAAACCACATTCCAAGAAATCCAGACGTGGCTCTGATTGCACACACATGCGATTATGCGCAGAGGTCCACCCTACCAGCCAACCTCAGATCTCCACGCAGGCACACATGAATGCACATACATTTGCACACATCCAGAGATAAACTCACCCCAAACAATCCACATTACAAGAAATCCAGACATGGCTCTGATTGCACACACATGTGATTATGCGCAGAGGTCCACCCTACCAGCCAACCTCAGATCTCCACGCAGGCACACATGAATGCACATACATTTGCACACATCCAGAGATAAATTCACCCCAAACAATCCACATTCCAAGAAATCCAGACATGGCTCTGATTGCACACACATGTGATTATGCGCAGAGGTCCACCCTACCAGCCAACCTCAGATCTCCACACAGGCACACATGAATGCACATACATTTGCACACATCCAGAGATAAACTCACCCCAAACAATCCACATTCCAAGAAATCCAGACATGGCTCTGATTGCACACACATGTGATTATGCGCAGAGGTCCACCCTACCAGCCAACCTCAGATCTCCACGCAGGCACACATGAATGCACATACATTTGCACACATCCAGAGATAAACTAACCCCAAACCACATTCCAAGAAATCCAGACGTGGCTCTGATTGCACACACATGCGATTATGCGCAGAGGTCCACCCTACCAGCCAACCTCAGATCTCCACGCAGGCACACATGAATGCACCTACATTTGCACACATCCAGAGATAAACTAACCCCAAACAATCCACATTCCAAGAAATCCAGACATGGCTCTGATTGCACACACATGTGATTATGCGCAGAGGTCCACCCTACCAGCCAACCTCAGATCTCCACGCAGGCACACATGAATGCACATACATTTGCACACATCCAGAGATAAACTAACCCCAAACAATCCACATTCCAAGAAATCCAGACGTGGCTCTGATTGCACACACATGCGATTATGCGCAGAGGTCCACCCTACCAGCCAACCTCAGATCTCCACGCAGGCACACATGAATGCACATACATTTGCACACATCCAGAGATAAACTCACCCCAAACAATCCACATTCCAAGAAATCCAGACATGGCTCTGATTGCACACACATGTGATTATGCGCAGAGGTCCACCCTACCAGCCAACCTCAGATCTCCACGCAGGCACACATGAATGCACATACATTTGCACACATCCAGAGATAAACTCACCCCAAACAATCCACATTCCAAGAAATCCAGACGTGGCTCTGATTGCACACACATGTGATTATGCGCAGAGGTCCACCCTACCACCCAACCCCAGATCTCCACGCAGGCACACATGAATGCACATACATTTGCACACATCCAGAGATAAACTAACCCCAAACAATCCACATTCCAAGAAATCCAGACGTGGCTCTGATTGCACACACATGCGATTATGCGCAGAGGTCCACCCTACCAGCCAACCTCAGATCTCCACGCAGGCACACATGAATGCACATACATTTGCACACATCCAGAGATAAACTCACCCCAAACAATCCACATTCCAAGAAATCCAGACGTGGCTCTGATTGCACACACATGTGATTATGCGCAGAGGTCCACCCTACCAGCCAACCTCAGATCTCCACGCAGGCACACATGAATGCACATACATTTGCACACATCCAGAGATAAACTCACCCCAAACAATCCACATTCCAAGAAATCCAGACGTGGCTCTGATTGCACACACATGTGATTATGCGCAGAGGTCCACCCTACCAGCCAACCTCAGATCTCCACGCAGGCACACATGAATGCACATACATTTGCACACATCCAGAGATAAACTCACCCCAAACAATCCACATTCCAAGAAATCCAGACGTGGCTCTGATTGCACACACATGTGATTATGCGCAGAGGTCCACCCTACCAGCCAACCTCAGATCTCCACGCAGGCACACATGAATGCACATACATTTGCACACATCCAGAGATAAATTCACCCCAAACAATCCACATTCCAAGAAATCCAGACATGGCTTTGATTGCACACACATGTGATTATGCGCAGAGGTCCACCCTACCAGCCAACCTCAGATCTCCACGCAGGCACACATGAATGCACATACATTTGCACACATCCAGAGATAAACTAACCCCAAACCACATTCCAAGAAATCCAGACGTGGCTCTGATTGCACACACATGCGATTATGCGCAGAGGTCCACCCTACCAGCCAACCTCAGATCTCCACGCAGGCACACATGAATGAACATACATTTGCACACATCCAGAGATAAACTAACCCCAAACAATCCCCATTCCAAGAAATCCAGACGTGGCTCTGATTGCACACACATGCGATTATGCGCAGAGGTCCACCCTACCAGCCAACCTCAGATCTCCACGCAGGCACACATGAATGCACATACATTTGCACACATCCAGAGATAAACTCACCCCAAACAATCCACATTCCAAGAAATCCAGACGTGGCTCTGATTGCACACACATGCGATTATGCGCAGAGGTCCACCCTACCAGCCAACCTCAGATCTCCACGCAGGCACACATGAATGCACATACATTTGCACACATCCAGAGATAAACTAACCCCAAACCACATTCCAAGAAATCCAGACGTGGCTCTGATTGCACACACATGCGATTATGCGCAGAGGTCCACCCTACCAGCCAACCTCAGATCTCCACGCAGGCACACATGAATGCACCTACATTTGCACACATCCAGAGATAAACTCACCCCAAACAATCCACATTCCAAGAAATCCAGACGTGGCTCTGATTGCACACACATGCGATTATGCGCAGAGGTCCACCCTACCAGCCAACCTCAGATCTCCACGCAGGCACACATGAATGCACATACATTTGCACACATCCAGAGATAAACTCACCCCAAACAATCCACATTCCAAGAAATCCAGACGTGGCTCTGATTGCACACACATGTGATTATGCGCAGAGGTCCACCCTACCAGCCAACCTCAGATCTCCACACAGGCACACATGAATGCACATACATTTGCACACATCCAGAGATAAACTCACCCCAAACAATCCACATTCCAAGAAATCCAGACGTGGCTCTGATTGCACACACATGTGATTATGCGCAGAGGTCCACCCTACCAGCCAACCTCAGATCTCCACGCAGGCACACATGAATGCACATACATTTGCACACATCCAGAGATAAACTAACCCCAAACAATCCACATTCCAAGAAATCCAGACGTGGCTCTGATTGCACACACATGCGATTATGCGCAGAGGTCCACCCTACCAGCCAACCTCAGATCTCCACGCAGGCACACATGAATGCACATACATTTGCACACATCCAGAGATAAACTAACCCCAAACAATCCACATTCCAAGAAATCCAGATGTGGCTCTGATTGCACACACATGCGATTATGCGCAGAGGTCCACCCTACCAGCCAACCTCAGATCTCCACGCAGGCACACATGAATGCACATACATTTGCACACATCCAGAGATAAACTCACCCCAAACAATCCACATTCCAAGAAATCCAGACATGGCTCTGATTGCACACACATGTGATTATGCGCAGAGGTCCACCCTACCAGCCAACCTCAGATCTCCACGCAGGCACACATGAATGCACATACATTTGCACACATCCAGAGATAAACTCACCCCAAACAATCCACATTCCAAGAAATCCAGACGTGGCTCTGATTGCACACACATGTGATTATGCGCAGAGGTCCACCCTACCAGCCAACCTCAGATCTCCACGCAGGCACACATGAATGCACATACATTTGCACACATCCAGAGATAAACTAACCCTAAACAATCCACATTCCAAGAAATCCAGACGTGGCTCTGATTGCACACACATGTGATTATGCGCAGAGGTCCACCCTACCAGCCAACCTCAGATCTCCACGCAGGCACACATGAATGCACATACATTTGCACACATCCAGAGATAAACTCACCCCAAACAATCCACATTCCAAGAAATCCAGACGTGGCTCTGATTGCGCACACATGTGATTATGCGCAGAGGTCCACCCTACCAGCCAACCTCAGATCTCCACGCAGGCACACATGAATGCACATACATTTGCACACATCCAGAGATAAACTCACCCCAAACAATCCACATTCCAAGAAATCCAGACATGGCTCTGATTGCACACACATGTGATTATGCACAGAGGTCCACCCTACCAGCCAACCTCAGATCTCCACGCAGGCACACATGAATGCACATACATTTGCACACATCCAGAGATAAACTAACCCCAAACAATCCACATTCCAAGAAATCCAGACGTGGCTCTGATTGCACACACATGCGATTATGCGCAGAGGTCCACCCTACCAGCCAACCTCAGATCTCCACGCAGGCACACATGAATGCACATACATTTGCACACATCCAGAGATAAACTCACCCCAAACAATCCACATTCCAAGAAATCCAGACGTGGCTCTGATTGCACACACATGTGATTATGCGCAGAGGTCCACCCTACCAGCCAACCTCAGATCTCCACACAAGCACACATGAATGCACATACATTTGCACACATCCAGAGATAAACTCACCCCAAACAATCCACATTCCAAGAAATCCAGACGTGGCTCTGATTGCACACACATGTGATTATGCGCAGAGGTCCACCCTACCAGCCAACCTCAGATCTCCACGCAGGCACACATGAATGCACATACATTTGCACACATCCAGAGATAAACTAATCCCAAACAATCCACATTCCAAGAAATCCAGACGTGGCTCTGATTGCACACACATGTGATTATGCGCAGAGGTCCACCCTACCAGCCAACCTCAGATCTCCACGCAGGCACACATGAATGCACATACATTTGCACACATCCAGAGATAAACTCACCCCAAACAATCCACATTCCAAGAAATCCAGACGTGGCTCTGATTGCACACACATGTGATTATGCGCAGAGGTCCACCCTACCACCCAACCCCAGATCTCCACGCAGGCACACATGAATGCACATACATTTGCACACATCCAGAGATAAACTCACCCCAAACAATCCACATTCCAAGAAATCCAGACGTGGCTCTGATTGCACACACATGCGATTATGCGCAGAGGTCCACCCTACCAGCCAACCTCAGATCTCCACGCAGGCACACATGAATGCACATACATTTGCACACATCCAGAGATAAACTCACCCCAAACAATCCACATTCCAAGAAATCCAGACGTGGCTCTGATTGCACACACATGTGATTATGCGCAGAGGTCCACCCTACCAGCCAACCTCAGATCTCCACGCAGGCACACATGAATGCACATACATTTGCACACATCCAGAGATAAACTAACCCCAAACAATCCACATTCCAAGAAATCCAGACGTGGCTCTGATTGCACACACATGTGATTATGCGCAGAGGTCCACCCTACCAGCCAACCTCAGATCTCCACACAGGCACACATGAATGCACATACATTTGCACACATCCAGAGATAAACTCACCCCAAACAATCCACATTCCAAGAAATCCAGACGTGGCTCTGATTGCACACACATGCGATTATGCGCAGAGGTCCACCCTACCAGCCAACCTCAGATCTCCACGCAGGCACACATGAATGCACATACATTTGCACACATCCAGAGATAAACTAACCCCAAACAATCCACATTCCAAGAAATCCAGACGTGGCTCTGATTGCACACACATGCGATTATGCGCAGAGGTCCACCCTACCAGCCAACCTCAGATCTCCACGCAGGCACACATGAATGCACATACATTTGCACACATCCAGAGATAAACTCACCCCAAACAATCCACATTCCAAGAAATCCAGACATGACTCTGATTGCACACACATGCGATTATGCGCAGAGGTCCACCCTACCAGCCAACCTCAGATCTCCACGCAGGCACACATGAATGCACATACATTTGCACACATCCAGAGATAAACTCACCCCAAACAATCCACATTCCAAGAAATCCAGACGTGGCTCTGATTGCACACACATGTGATTATGCGCAGAGGTCCACCCTACCAGCCAACCTCAGATCTCCACGCAGGCACACATGAATGCACATACATTTGCACACATCCAGAGATAAACTAACCCCAAACAATCCACATTCCAAGAAATCCAGACGTGGCTCTGATTGCACACACATGCGATTATGCGCAGAGGTCCACCCTACCAGCCAACCTCAGATCTCCACGCAGGCACACATGAATGCACATACATTTGCACACATCCAGAGATAAACTCACCCCAAACAATCCACATTCCAAGAAATCCAGACGTGGCTCTGATTGCACACACATGTGATTATGCGCAGAGGTCCACCCTACCAGCCAACCTCAGATCTCCACGCAGGCACACATGAATGGACATACATTTGCACACATCCAGAGATAAACTAACCCCAAACAATCCACATTCCAAGAAATCCAGACGTGGCTCTGATTGCACACACATGTGATTATACGCAGAGGTCCACCCTACCAGCCAACCTCAGATCTCCACGCAGGCACACATGAATGCACATAAATTTGCACACATCCAGAGATAAACTAACCCCAAACAATCCACATTCCGAGAAATCCAGACGTGGCTCTGATTGCACACACATGCGATTATGCGCAGAGGTCCACCCTACCAGCCAACCTCAGATCTCCACGCAGGCACACATGAATGCACATACATTTGCACACATCCAGAGATAAACTAACCCCAAACAATCCACATTCCAAGAAATCCAGACGTGGCTCTGATTGCACACACAGGTGATTATGCGCAGAGGTCCACCCTACCAGCCAACCTCAGATCTCCACGCAGGCACACATGAATGCACATACATTTGCACACATCCAGAGATAAACTCACCCCAAACAATCCACATTCCAAGAAATCCAGACGTGGCTCTGATTGCACACACATGTGATTATGCGCAGAGGTCCACCCTACCAGCCAACCTCAGATCTCCACGCAGGCACACATGAATGCACATACATTTGCACACATCCAGAGATAAACTAACCCCAAACAATCCACATTCCAAGAAATCCAGACGTGGCTCTGATTGCACACACATGTGATTATGCGCAGAGGTCCACCCTACCAGCCAACCTCAGATCTCCACGCAGGCACACATGAATGCACATACATTTGCACACATCCAGAGATAAACTAACCCCAAACAATCCACATTCCAAGAAATCCAGACATGGCTCTGATTGCACACACATGTGATTATGCGCAGAGGTCCACCCTACCAGCCAACCTCAGATCTCCACGCAGGCACACATGAATGCACATACATTTGCACACATCCAGAGATAAACTCACCCCAAACAATCCACATTCCAAGAAATCCAGACGTGGCTCTGATTGCACACACATGTGATTATGCGCAGAGGTCCACCCTACCAGCCAACCTCAGATCTCCACGCAGGCACACATGAATGCACATACATTTGCACACATCCAGAGATAAACTAACCCCAAACAATCCACATTCCAAGAAATCCAGACATGGCTCTGATTGCACACACATGTGATTATGCGCAGAGGTCCACCCTACCAGCCAACCTCAGATCTCCACGCAGGCACACATGAATGCACATACATTTGCACACATCCAGAGATAAACTCACCCCAAACAATCCACATTCCAAGAAATCCAGACGTGGCTCTGATTGCACACACATGTGATTATGCGCAGAGGTCCACCCTACCAGCCAACCTCAGATCTCCACGCAGGCACACATGAATGCACATACATTTGCACACATCCAGAGATAAACTAACCCCAAACAATCCACATTCCAAGAAATCCAGACGTGGCTCTGATTGCACACACATGTGATTATGCGCAGAGGTCCACCCTACCAGCCAACCTCAGATCTCCACGCAGGCACACATGAATGCACATACATTTGCACACATTCAGAGATAAACTCACCCCAAACAATCCACATTCCAAGAAATCCAGACGTGGCTCTGATTGCACACACATGTGATTATGCGCAGAGGTCCACCCTACCAGCCAACCTCAGATCTCCACGCAGGCACACATGAATGCACATACATTTGCACACATCCAGAGATAAACTAACCCCAAACAATCCACATTCCAAGAAATCCAGACATGGCTCTGATTGCACACACATGTGATTATGCGCAGAGGTCCACCCTACCAGCCAACCTCAGATCTCCACGCAGGCACACATGAATGCACATACATTTGCACACATCCAGAGATAAACTCACCCCAAACAATCCACATTCCAAGAAATCCAGACGTGGCTCTGATTGCACACACATGTGATTATGCGCAGAGGTCCACCCTACCAGCCAACCTCAGATCTCCACGCAGGCACACATGAATGCACATACATTTGCACACATCCAGAGATAAACTCACCCCAAACAATCCACATTCCAAGAAATCCAGACGTGGCTATGATTGCACACACATGTGATTATGCGCAGGGGTCCACCCTACCAGCCAACCTCAGATCTCCACACAGGCACACATGAATGCACATACATTTGCACACATCCAGAGATAAACTCACTCCAAACAATCCACATTCCAAGAAATCCAGACATGGCTCTGATTGCACACACATGTGATTATGCACAGAGGTCCACCCTACCAGCCAACCTCAGATCTCCACGCAGGCACACATGAATGCACATACATTTGCACACATCCAGAGATAAACTCACCCCAAACAATCCACATTCCAAGAAATCCAGACGTGGCTCTGATTGCACACACATGCGATTATGCGCAGAGGTCCACCCTACCAGCCAACCTCAGATCTCCACGCAGGCACACATGAATGCACATACATTTGCACACATCCAGAGATAAACTCACCCCAAACAATCCACATTCCAAGAAATCCAGACATGGCTCTGATTGCACACACATGTGATTATGCGCAGAGGTCCACCCTACCAGCCAACCTCAGATCTCCACGCAGGCACACATGAATGCACATACATTTGCACACATCCAGAGATAAACTCACCCCAAACAATCCACATTCCAAGAAATCCAGACGTGGCTCTGATTGCACACACATGTGATTATGCGCAGAGGTCCACCCTACCAGCCAACCTCAGATCTCCACGCAGGCACACATGAATGCACATACATTTGCACACATCCAGAGATAAACTAACCCCAAACAATCCACATTCCAAGAAATCCAGACGTGGCTCTGATTGCGCACACACATGTGATTATGCGCAGAGGTCCACCCTACCAGCCAACCTCAGATCTCCACGCAGGCACACATGAATGCACATACATTTGCACACATCCAGAGATAAACTCACCCCAAACAATCCACATTCCAAGAAATCCAGACGTGGCTCTGATTGCACACACATGTGATTATGCGCAGAGGTCCACCCTACCACCCAACCCCAGATCTCCACGCAGGCACACATGAATGCACATACATTTGCACACATCCAGAGATAAACTCACCCCAAACAATCCACATTCCAAGAAATCCAGACGTGGCTCTGATTGCACACACATGCGATTATGCGCAGAGGTCCACCCTACCAGCCAACCTCAGATCTCCACGCAGGCACACATGAATGCACATACATTTGCACACATCCAGAGATAAACTCACCCCAAACAATCCACATTCCAAGAAATCCAGACGTGGCTCTGATTGCACACACATGTGATTATGCGCAGAGGTCCACCCTACCAGCCAACCTCAGATCTCCACGCAGGCACACATGAATGCACATACATTTGCACACATCCAGAGATAAACTAACCCCAAACAATCCACATTCCAAGAAATCCAGACGTGGCTCTGATTGCACACACATGTGATTATGCGCAGAGGTCCACCCTACCAGCCAACCTCAGATCTCCACACAGGCACACATGAATGCACATACATTTGCACACATCCAGAGATAAACTCACCCCAAACAATCCACATTCCAAGAAATCCAGACGTGGCTCTGATTGCACACACATGCGATTATGCGCAGAGGTCCACCCTACCAGCCAACCTCAGATCTCCACGCAGGCACACATGAATGCACATACATTTGCACACATCCAGAGATAAACTAACCCCAAACAATCCACATTCCAAGAAATCCAGACGTGGCTCTGATTGCACACACATGCGATTATGCGCAGAGGTCCACCCTACCAGCCAACCTCAGATCTCCACGCAGGCACACATGAATGCACATACATTTGCACACATCCAGAGATAAACTCACCCCAAACAATCCACATTCCAAGAAATCCAGACATGGCTCTGATTGCACACACATGTGATTATGCGCAGAGGTCCACCCTACCAGCCAACCTCAGATCTCCACGCAGGCACACATGAATGCACATACATTTGCACACATCCAGAGATAAACTAACCCCAAACAATCCACATTCCAAGAAATCCAGACGTGGCTCTGATTGCACACACAGGTGATTATGCGCAGAGGTCCACCCTACCAGCCAACCTCAGATCTCCACGCAGGCACACATGAATGCACATACATTTGCACACATCCAGAGATAAACTAACCCCAAACAATCCACATTCCAAGAAATCCAGACGTGGCTCTGATTGCACACACATGTGATTATGCGCAGAGGTCCACCCTACCAGCCAACCTCAGATCTCCACGCAGGCACACATGAATGCACATACATTTGCACACATCCAGAGATAAACTAACCCCAAACAATCCACATTCCAAGAAATCCAGACATGGCTCTGATTGCACACACATGTGATTATGCGCAGAGGTCCACCCTACCAGCCAACCTCAGATCTCCACGCAGGCACACATGAATGCACATACATTTGCACACATCCAGAGATAAACTCACCCCAAACAATCCACATTCCAAGAAATCCAGACGTGGCTCTGATTGCACACACATGTGATTATGCGCAGAGGTCCACCCTACCAGCCAACCTCAGATCTCCACGCAGGCACACATGAATGCACATACATTTGCACACATCCAGAGATAAACTAACCCCAAACAATCCACATTCCAAGAAATCCAGACGTGGCTCTGATTGCACACACATGTGATTATGCGCAGAGGTCCACCCTACCAGCCAACCTCAGATCTCCACGCAGGCACACATGAATGCACATACATTTGCACACATCCAGAGATAAACTCACCCCAAACAATCCACATTCCAAGAAATCCAGACGTGGCTCTGATTGCACACACATGTGATTATGCGCAGAGGTCCACCCTACCACCCAACCCCAGATCTCCACGCAGGCACACATGAATGCACATACATTTGCACACATCCAGAGATAAACTCACCCCAAACAATCCACATTCCAAGAAATCCAGACGTGGCTCTGATTGCACACACATGCGATTATGCGCAGAGGTCCACCCTACCAGCCAACCTCAGATCTCCACGCAGGCACACATGAATGCACATACATTTGCACACATCCAGAGATAAACTCACCCCAAACAATCCACATTCCAAGAAATCCAGACGTGGCTCTGATTGCACACACATGTGATTATGCGCAGAGGTCCACCCTACCAGCCAACCTCAGATCTCCACGCAGGCACACATGAATGCACATACATTTGCACACATCCAGAGATAAACTAACCCCAAACAATCCACATTCCAAGAAATCCAGACGTGGCTCTGATTGCACACACATGTGATTATGCGCAGAGGTCCACCCTACCAGCCAACCTCAGATCTCCACACAGGCACACATGAATGCACATACATTTGCACACATCCAGAGATAAACTCACCCCAAACAATCCACATTCCAAGAAATCCAGACGTGGCTCTGATTGCACACACATGCGATTATGCGCAGAGGTCCACCCTACCAGCCAACCTCAGATCTCCACGCAGGCACACATGAATGCACATACATTTGCACACATCCAGAGATAAACTAACCCCAAACAATCCACATTCCAAGAAATCCAGACGTGGCTCTGATTGCACACACATGCGATTATGCGCAGAGGTCCACCCTACCAGCCAACCTCAGATCTCCACGCAGGCACACATGAATGCACATACATTTGCACACATCCAGAGATAAACTCACCCCAAACAATCCACATTCCAAGAAATCCAGACATGGCTCTGATTGCACACACATGTGATTATGCGCAGAGGTCCACCCTACCAGCCAACCTCAGATCTCCACGCAGGCACACATGAATGCACATACATTTGCACACATCCAGAGATAAACTCACCCCAAACAATCCACATTCCAAGAAATCCAGACGTGGCTCTGATTGCACACACATGTGATTATGCGCAGAGGTCCACCCTACCAGCCAACCTCAGATCTCCACGCAGGCACACATGAATGCACATACATTTGCACACATCCAGAGATAAACTAACCCCAAACAATCCACATTCCAAGAAATCCAGACGTGGCTCTGATTGCACACACATGCGATTATGCGCAGAGGTCCACCCTACCAGCCAACCTCAGATCTCCACGCAGGCACACATGAATGCACATACATTTGCACACATCCAGAGATAAACTCACCCCAAACAATCCACATTCCAAGAAATCCAGACGTGGCTCTGATTGCACACACATGTGATTATGCGCAGAGGTCCACCCTACCAGCCAACCTCAGATCTCCACGCAGGCACACATGAATGGACATACATTTGCACACATCCAGAGATAAACTAACCCCAAACAATCCACATTCCAAGAAATCCAGACGTGGCTCTGATTGCACACACATGTGATTATACGCAGAGGTCCACCCTACCAGCCAACCTCAGATCTCCACGCAGGCACACATGAATGCACATACATTTGCACACATCCAGAGATAAACTAACCCCAAACAATCCACATTCCGAGAAATCCAGACGTGGCTCTGATTGCACACACATGCGATTATGCGCAGAGGTCCACCCTACCAGCCAACCTCAGATCTCCACGCAGGCACACATGAATGCACATACATTTGCACACATCCAGAGATAAACTAACCCCAAACAATCCACATTCCAAGAAATCCAGACGTGGCTCTGATTGCACACACAGGTGATTATGCGCAGAGGTCCACCCTACCAGCCAACCTCAGATCTCCACGCAGGCACACATGAATGCACATACATTTGCACACATCCAGAGATAAACTAACCCCAAACAATCCACATTCCAAGAAATCCAGACGTGGCTCTGATTGCACACACATGTGATTATGCGCAGAGGTCCACCCTACCAGCCAGCCTCAGATCTCCACGCAGGCACACATGAATGCACATACATTTGCACACATCCAGAGATAAACTAACCCCAAACAATCCACATTCCAAGAAATCCAGACATGGCTCTGATTGCACACACATGTGATTATGCGCAGAGGTCCACCCTACCAGCCAACCTCAGATCTCCACGCAGGCACACATGAATGCACATACATTTGCACACATCCAGAGATAAACTCACCCCAAACAATCCACATTCCAAGAAATCCAGACGTGGCTCTGATTGCACACACATGCGATTATGCGCAGAGGTCCACCCTACCAGCCAACCTCAGATCTCCACGCAGGCACACATGAATGCACATACATTTGCACACATCCAGAGATAAACTAACCCCAAACAATCCACATTCCAAGAAATCCAGACGTGGCTCTGATTGCACACACATGTGATTATGCGCAGAGGTCCACCCTACCAGCCAACCTCAGATCTCCACGCAGGCACACATGAATGGAAATACATTTGCACACATCCAGAGATAAACTAACCCCAAACAATCCACATTCCAAGAAATCCAGACGTGGCTCTGATTGCACACACATGTGATTATGCGCAGAGGTCCACCCTACCAGCCAACCTCAGATCTCCACGCAGGCACACATGAATGCACATACATTTGCACACATCCAGAGATAAACTAACCCCAAACAATCCACATTCCAAGAAATCCAGACGTGGCTCTGATTGCGCACACACATGTGATTATGCGCAGAGGTCCACCCTACCAGCCAACCTCAGATCTCCACGCAGGCACACATGAATGCACATACATTTGCACACATCCAGAGATAAACTCACCCCAAACAATCCACATTCCAAGAAATCCAGACGTGGCTCTGATTGCACACACATGTGATTATGCGCAGAGGTCCACCCTACCACCCAACCCCAGATCTCCACGCAGGCACACATGAATGCACATACATTTGCACACATCCAGAGATAAACTCACCCCAAACAATCCACATTCCAAGAAATCCAGACATGGCTCTGATTGCACACACATGTGATTATGCGCAGAGGTCCACCCTACCAGCCAACCTCAGATCTCCACGCAGGCACACATGAATGGAAATACATTTGCACACATCCAGAGATAAACTAACCCCAAACAATCCACATTCCAAGAAATCCAGACGTGGCTCTGATTGCACACACATGTGATTATGCGCAGAGGTCCACCCTACCAGCCAACCTCAGATCTCCACGCAGGCACACATGAATGCACATACATTTGCACACATCCAGAGATAAACTAACCCCAAACAATCCACATTCCAAGAAATCCAGACGTGGCTCTGATTGCGCACACACATGTGATTATGCGCAGAGGTCCACCCTACCAGCCAACCTCAGATCTCCACGCAGGCACACATGAATGCACATACATTTGCACACATCCAGAGATAAACTCACCCCAAACAATCCACATTCCAAGAAATCCAGACGTGGCTCTGATTGCACACACATGTGATTATGCGCAGAGGTCCACCCTACCACCCAACCCCAGATCTCCACGCAGGCACACATGAATGCACATACATTTGCACACATCCAGAGATAAACTCACCCCAAACAATCCACATTCCAAGAAATCCAGACGTGGCTCTGATTGCACACACATGCGATTATGCGCAGAGGTCCACCCTACCAGCCAACCTCAGATCTCCACGCAGGCACACATGAATGCACATACATTTGCACACATCCAGAGATAAACTCACCCCAAACAATCCACATTCCAAGAAATCCAGACGTGGCTCTGATTGCACACACATGTGATTATGCGCAGAGGTCCACCCTACCAGCCAACCTCAGATCTCCACGCAGGCACACATGAATGCACATACATTTGCACACATCCAGAGATAAACTAACCCCAAACAATCCACATTCCAAGAAATCCAGACGTGGCTCTGATTGCACACACATGTGATTATGCGCAGAGGTCCACCCTACCAGCCAACCTCAGATCTCCACACAGGCACACATGAATGCACATACATTTGCACACATCCAGAGATAAACTCACCCCAAACAATCCACATTCCAAGAAATCCAGACGTGGCTCTGATTGCACACACATGCGATTATGCGCAGAGGTCCACCCTACCAGCCAACCTCAGATCTCCACGCAGGCACACATGAATGCACATACATTTGCACACATCCAGAGATAAACTAACCCCAAACAATCCACATTCCAAGAAATCCAGACGTGGCTCTGATTGCACACACATGCGATTATGCGCAGAGGTCCACCCTACCAGCCAACCTCAGATCTCCACGCAGGCACACATGAATGCACATACATTTGCACACATCCAGAGATAAACTCACCCCAAACAATCCACATTCCAAGAAATCCAGACATGGCTCTGATTGCACACACATGTGATTATGCGCAGAGGTCCACCCTACCAGCCAACCTCAGATCTCCACGCAGGCACACATGAATGCACATACATTTGCACACATCCAGAGATAAACTAACCCCAAACAATCCACATTCCAAGAAATCCAGACGTGGCTCTGATTGCACACACAGGTGATTATGCGCAGAGGTCCACCCTACCAGCCAACCTCAGATCTCCACGCAGGCACACATGAATGCACATACATTTGCACACATCCAGAGATAAACTAACCCCAAACAATCCACATTCCAAGAAATCCAGACGTGGCTCTGATTGCACACACATGTGATTATGCGCAGAGGTCCACCCTACCAGCCAACCTCAGATCTCCACGCAGGCACACATGAATGCACATACATTTGCACACATCCAGAGATAAACTAACCCCAAACAATCCACATTCCAAGAAATCCAGACATGGCTCTGATTGCACACACATGTGATTATGCGCAGAGGTCCACCCTACCAGCCAACCTCAGATCTCCACGCAGGCACACATGAATGCACATACATTTGCACACATCCAGAGATAAACTCACCCCAAACAATCCACATTCCAAGAAATCCAGACGTGGCTCTGATTGCACACACATGTGATTATGCGCAGAGGTCCACCCTACCAGCCAACCTCAGATCTCCACGCAGGCACACATGAATGCACATACATTTGCACACATCCAGAGATAAACTAACCCCAAACAATCCACATTCCAAGAAATCCAGACGTGGCTCTGATTGCACACACATGTGATTATGCGCAGAGGTCCACCCTACCAGCCAACCTCAGATCTCCACGCAGGCACACATGAATGCACATACATTTGCACACATCCAGAGATAAACTCACCCCAAACAATCCACATTCCAAGAAATCCAGACGTGGCTCTGATTGCACACACATGTGATTATGCGCAGAGGTCCACCCTACCACCCAACCCCAGATCTCCACGCAGGCACACATGAATGCACATACATTTGCACACATCCAGAGATAAACTCACCCCAAACAATCCACATTCCAAGAAATCCAGACGTGGCTCTGATTGCACACACATGCGATTATGCGCAGAGGTCCACCCTACCAGCCAACCTCAGATCTCCACGCAGGCACACATGAATGCACATACATTTGCACACATCCAGAGATAAACTCACCCCAAACAATCCACATTCCAAGAAATCCAGACGTGGCTCTGATTGCACACACATGTGATTATGCGCAGAGGTCCACCCTACCAGCCAACCTCAGATCTCCACGCAGGCACACATGAATGCACATACATTTGCACACATCCAGAGATAAACTAACCCCAAACAATCCACATTCCAAGAAATCCAGACGTGGCTCTGATTGCACACACATGTGATTATGCGCAGAGGTCCACCCTACCAGCCAACCTCAGATCTCCACACAGGCACACATGAATGCACATACATTTGCACACATCCAGAGATAAACTCACCCCAAACAATCCACATTCCAAGAAATCCAGACGTGGCTCTGATTGCACACACATGCGATTATGCGCAGAGGTCCACCCTACCAGCCAACCTCAGATCTCCACGCAGGCACACATGAATGCACATACATTTGCACACATCCAGAGATAAACTAACCCCAAACAATCCACATTCCAAGAAATCCAGACGTGGCTCTGATTGCACACACATGCGATTATGCGCAGAGGTCCACCCTACCAGCCAACCTCAGATCTCCACGCAGGCACACATGAATGCACATACATTTGCACACATCCAGAGATAAACTCACCCCAAACAATCCACATTCCAAGAAATCCAGACATGGCTCTGATTGCACACACATGTGATTATGCGCAGAGGTCCACCCTACCAGCCAACCTCAGATCTCCACGCAGGCACACATGAATGCACATACATTTGCACACATCCAGAGATAAACTCACCCCAAACAATCCACATTCCAAGAAATCCAGACGTGGCTCTGATTGCACACACATGCGATTATGCGCAGAGGTCCACCCTACCAGCCAACCTCAGATCTCCACGCAGGCACACATGAATGCACATACATTTGCACACATCCAGAGATAAACTAACCCCAAACAATCCACATTCCAAGAAATCCAGACGTGGCTCTGATTGCACACACATGTGATTATGCGCAGAGGTCCACCCTACCAGCCAACCTCAGATCTCCACGCAGGCACACATGAATGGAAATACATTTGCACACATCCAGAGATAAACTAACCCCAAACAATCCACATTCCAAGAAATCCAGACGTGGCTCTGATTGCACACACATGTGATTATGCGCAGAGGTCCACCCTACCAGCCAACCTCAGATCTCCACGCAGGCACACATGAATGCACATACATTTGCACACATCCAGAGATAAACTAACCCCAAACAATCCACATTCCAAGAAATCCAGACGTGGCTCTGATTGCGCACACACATGTGATTATGCGCAGAGGTCCACCCTACCAGCCAACCTCAGATCTCCACGCAGGCACACATGAATGCACATACATTTGCACACATCCAGAGATAAACTCACCCCAAACAATCCACATTCCAAGAAATCCAGACGTGGCTCTGATTGCACACACATGTGATTATGCGCAGAGGTCCACCCTACCACCCAACCCCAGATCTCCACGCAGGCACACATGAATGCACATACATTTGCACACATCCAGAGATAAACTCACCCCAAACAATCCACATTCCAAGAAATCCAGACATGGCTCTGATTGCACACACATGTGATTATGCGCAGAGGTCCACCCTACCAGCCAACCTCAGATCTCCACGCAGGCACACATGAATGGAAATACATTTGCACACATCCAGAGATAAACTAACCCCAAACAATCCACATTCCAAGAAATCCAGACGTGGCTCTGATTGCACACACATGTGATTATGCGCAGAGGTCCACCCTACCAGCCAACCTCAGATCTCCACGCAGGCACACATGAATGCACATACATTTGCACACATCCAGAGATAAACTAACCCCAAACAATCCACATTCCAAGAAATCCAGACGTGGCTCTGATTGCGCACACACATGTGATTATGCGCAGAGGTCCACCCTACCAGCCAACCTCAGATCTCCACGCAGGCACACATGAATGCACATACATTTGCACACATCCAGAGATAAACTCACCCCAAACAATCCACATTCCAAGAAATCCAGACGTGGCTCTGATTGCACACACATGTGATTATGCGCAGAGGTCCACCCTACCACCCAACCCCAGATCTCCACGCAGGCACACATGAATGCACATACATTTGCACACATCCAGAGATAAACTCACCCCAAACAATCCACATTCCAAGAAATCCAGACGTGGCTCTGATTGCACACACATGCGATTATGCGCAGAGGTCCACCCTACCAGCCAACCTCAGATCTCCACGCAGGCACACATGAATGCACATACATTTGCACACATCCAGAGATAAACTCACCCCAAACAATCCACATTCCAAGAAATCCAGACGTGGCTCTGATTGCACACACATGTGATTATGCGCAGAGGTCCACCCTACCAGCCAACCTCAGATCTCCACGCAGGCACACATGAATGCACATACATTTGCACACATCCAGAGATAAACTAACCCCAAACAATCCACATTCCAAGAAATCCAGACGTGGCTCTGATTGCACACACATGTGATTATGCGCAGAGGTCCACCCTACCAGCCAACCTCAGATCTCCACACAGGCACACATGAATGCACATACATTTGCACACATCCAGAGATAAACTCACCCCAAACAATCCACATTCCAAGAAATCCAGACGTGGCTCTGATTGCACACACATGCGATTATGCGCAGAGGTCCACCCTACCAGCCAACCTCAGATCTCCACGCAGGCACACATGAATGCACATACATTTGCACACATCCAGAGATAAACTAACCCCAAACAATCCACATTCCAAGAAATCCAGACGTGGCTCTGATTGCACACACATGCGATTATGCGCAGAGGTCCACCCTACCAGCCAACCTCAGATCTCCACGCAGGCACACATGAATGCACATACATTTGCACACATCCAGAGATAAACTCACCCCAAACAATCCACATTCCAAGAAATCCAGACATGGCTCTGATTGCACACACATGTGATTATGCGCAGAGGTCCACCCTACCAGCCAACCTCAGATCTCCACGCAGGCACACATGAATGCACATACATTTGCACACATCCAGAGATAAACTAACCCCAAACAATCCACATTCCAAGAAATCCAGACGTGGCTCTGATTGCACACACAGGTGATTATGCGCAGAGGTCCACCCTACCAGCCAACCTCAGATCTCCACGCAGGCACACATGAATGCACATACATTTGCACACATCCAGAGATAAACTAACCCCAAACAATCCACATTCCAAGAAATCCAGACGTGGCTCTGATTGCACACACATGTGATTATGCGCAGAGGTCCACCCTACCAGCCAACCTCAGATCTCCACGCAGGCACACATGAATGCACATACATTTGCACACATCCAGAGATAAACTAACCCCAAACAATCCACATTCCAAGAAATCCAGACATGGCTCTGATTGCACACACATGTGATTATGCGCAGAGGTCCACCCTACCAGCCAACCTCAGATCTCCACGCAGGCACACATGAATGCACATACATTTGCACACATCCAGAGATAAACTCACCCCAAACAATCCACATTCCAAGAAATCCAGACGTGGCTCTGATTGCACACACATGTGATTATGCGCAGAGGTCCACCCTACCAGCCAACCTCAGATCTCCACGCAGGCACACATGAATGCACATACATTTGCACACATCCAGAGATAAACTAACCCCAAACAATCCACATTCCAAGAAATCCAGACGTGGCTCTGATTGCACACACATGTGATTATGCGCAGAGGTCCACCCTACCAGCCAACCTCAGATCTCCACGCAGGCACACATGAATGCACATACATTTGCACACATCCAGAGATAAACTCACCCCAAACAATCCACATTCCAAGAAATCCAGACGTGGCTCTGATTGCACACACATGTGATTATGCGCAGAGGTCCACCCTACCACCCAACCCCAGATCTCCACGCAGGCACACATGAATGCACATACATTTGCACACATCCAGAGATAAACTCACCCCAAACAATCCACATTCCAAGAAATCCAGACGTGGCTCTGATTGCACACACATGCGATTATGCGCAGAGGTCCACCCTACCAGCCAACCTCAGATCTCCACGCAGGCACACATGAATGCACATACATTTGCACACATCCAGAGATAAACTCACCCCAAACAATCCACATTCCAAGAAATCCAGACGTGGCTCTGATTGCACACACATGTGATTATGCGCAGAGGTCCACCCTACCAGCCAACCTCAGATCTCCACGCAGGCACACATGAATGCACATACATTTGCACACATCCAGAGATAAACTAACCCCAAACAATCCACATTCCAAGAAATCCAGACGTGGCTCTGATTGCACACACATGTGATTATGCGCAGAGGTCCACCCTACCAGCCAACCTCAGATCTCCACACAGGCACACATGAATGCACATACATTTGCACACATCCAGAGATAAACTCACCCCAAACAATCCACATTCCAAGAAATCCAGACGTGGCTCTGATTGCACACACATGCGATTATGCGCAGAGGTCCACCCTACCAGCCAACCTCAGATCTCCACGCAGGCACACATGAATGCACATACATTTGCACACATCCAGAGATAAACTAACCCCAAACAATCCACATTCCAAGAAATCCAGACGTGGCTCTGATTGCACACACATGCGATTATGCGCAGAGGTCCACCCTACCAGCCAACCTCAGATCTCCACGCAGGCACACATGAATGCACATACATTTGCACACATCCAGAGATAAACTCACCCCAAACAATCCACATTCCAAGAAATCCAGACATGGCTCTGATTGCACACACATGTGATTATGCGCAGAGGTCCACCCTACCAGCCAACCTCAGATCTCCACGCAGGCACACATGAATGCACATACATTTGCACACATCCAGAGATAAACTCACCCCAAACAATCCACATTCCAAGAAATCCAGACGTGGCTCTGATTGCACACACATGTGATTATGCGCAGAGGTCCACCCTACCAGCCAACCTCAGATCTCCACGCAGGCACACATGAATGCACATACATTTGCACACATCCAGAGATAAACTAACCCCAAACAATCCACATTCCAAGAAATCCAGACGTGGCTCTGATTGCACACACATGCGATTATGCGCAGAGGTCCACCCTACCAGCCAACCTCAGATCTCCACGCAGGCACACATGAATGCACATACATTTGCACACATCCAGAGATAAACTCACCCCAAACAATCCACATTCCAAGAAATCCAGACGTGGCTCTGATTGCACACACATGTGATTATGCGCAGAGGTCCACCCTACCAGCCAACCTCAGATCTCCACGCAGGCACACATGAATGGACATACATTTGCACACATCCAGAGATAAACTAACCCCAAACAATCCACATTCCAAGAAATCCAGACGTGGCTCTGATTGCACACACATGTGATTATACGCAGAGGTCCACCCTACCAGCCAACCTCAGATCTCCACGCAGGCACACATGAATGCACATACATTTGCACACATCCAGAGATAAACTAACCCCAAACAATCCACATTCCGAGAAATCCAGACGTGGCTCTGATTGCACACACATGCGATTATGCGCAGAGGTCCACCCTACCAGCCAACCTCAGATCTCCACGCAGGCACACATGAATGCACATACATTTGCACACATCCAGAGATAAACTAACCCCAAACAATCCACATTCCAAGAAATCCAGACGTGGCTCTGATTGCACACACAGGTGATTATGCGCAGAGGTCCACCCTACCAGCCAACCTCAGATCTCCACGCAGGCACACATGAATGCACATACATTTGCACACATCCAGAGATAAACTAACCCCAAACAATCCACATTCCAAGAAATCCAGACGTGGCTCTGATTGCACACACATGTGATTATGCGCAGAGGTCCACCCTACCAGCCAGCCTCAGATCTCCACGCAGGCACACATGAATGCACATACATTTGCACACATCCAGAGATAAACTAACCCCAAACAATCCACATTCCAAGAAATCCAGACATGGCTCTGATTGCACACACATGTGATTATGCGCAGAGGTCCACCCTACCAGCCAACCTCAGATCTCCACGCAGGCACACATGAATGCACATACATTTGCACACATCCAGAGATAAACTCACCCCAAACAATCCACATTCCAAGAAATCCAGACGTGGCTCTGATTGCACACACATGCGATTATGCGCAGAGGTCCACCCTACCAGCCAACCTCAGATCTCCACGCAGGCACACATGAATGCACATACATTTGCACACATCCAGAGATAAACTAACCCCAAACAATCCACATTCCAAGAAATCCAGACGTGGCTCTGATTGCACACACATGTGATTATGCGCAGAGGTCCACCCTACCAGCCAACCTCAGATCTCCACGCAGGCACACATGAATGGAAATACATTTGCACACATCCAGAGATAAACTAACCCCAAACAATCCACATTCCAAGAAATCCAGACGTGGCTCTGATTGCACACACATGTGATTATACGCAGAGGTCCACCCTACCAGCCAACCTCAGATCTCCACGCAGGCACACATGAATGCACATACATTTGCACACATCCAGAGATAAACTAACCCCAAACAATCCACATTCCGAGAAATCCAGACGTGGCTCTGATTGCACACACATGCGATTATGCGCAGAGGTCCACCCTACCAGCCAACCTCAGATCTCCACGCAGGCACACATGAATGCACATACATTTGCACACATCCAGAGATAAACTAACCCCAAACAATCCACATTCCAAGAAATCCAGACGTGGCTCTGATTGCACACACAGGTGATTATGCGCAGAGGTCCACCCTACCAGCCAACCTCAGATCTCCACGCAGGCACACATGAATGCACATACATTTGCACACATCCAGAGATAAACTAACCCCAAACAATCCACATTCCAAGAAATCCAGACGTGGCTCTGATTGCACACACATGTGATTATGCGCAGAGGTCCACCCTACCAGCCAACCTCAGATCTCCACGCAGGCACACATGAATGCACATACATTTGCACACATCCAGAGATAAACTAACCCCAAACAATCCACATTCCAAGAAATCCAGACATGGCTCTGATTGCACACACATGTGATTATGCGCAGAGGTCCACCCTACCAGCCAACCTCAGATCTCCACGCAGGCACACATGAATGCACATACATTTGCACACATCCAGAGATAAACTCACCCCAAACAATCCACATTCCAAGAAATCCAGACGTGGCTCTGATTGCACACACATGTGATTATGCGCAGAGGTCCACCCTACCAGCCAACCTCAGATCTCCACGCAGGCACACATGAATGCACATACATTTGCACACATCCAGAGATAAACTAACCCCAAACAATCCACATTCCAAGAAATCCAGACGTGGCTCTGATTGCACACACATGTGATTATGCGCAGAGGTCCACCCTACCAGCCAACCTCAGATCTCCACGCAGGCACACATGAATGCACATACATTTGCACACATCCAGAGATAAACTAACCCCAAACAATCCACATTCCAAGAAATCCAGACGTGGCTCTGATTGCACACACATGTGATTATGCGCAGAGGTCCACCCTACCAGCCAACCTCAGATCTCCACGCAGGCACACATGAATGCACATACATTTGCACACATTCAGAGATAAACTCACCCCAAACAATCCACATTCCAAGAAATCCAGACGTGGCTCTGATTGCACACACATGTGATTATGCGCAGAGGTCCACCCTACCAGCCAACCTCAGATCTCCACGCAGGCACACATGAATGCACATACATTTGCACACATCCAGAGATAAACTAACCCCAAACAATCCACATTCCAAGAAATCCAGACATGGCTCTGATTGCACACACATGTGATTATGCGCAGAGGTCCACCCTACCAGCCAACCTCAGATCTCCACGCAGGCACACATGAATGCACATAAACTCACCCCAAACAATCCACATTCCAAGAAATCCAGACGTGGCTCTGACTGCACACACATGTGATTATGCGCAGAGGTCCACCCTACCAGCCAACCTCAGATCTCCACGCAGGCACACATGAATACACATACATTTGCACACATCCAGAGATAAACTAACCCCAAACAATCCACATTCCAAGAAATCCAGACATGGCTCTGATTGCACACACATGTGATTATGCGCAGAGGTCCACCCTACCAGCCAACCTCAGATCTCCACGCAGGCACACATGAATGCACATACATTTGCACACATCCAGAGATAAACTAACCCCAAACAATCCACATTCCAAGAAATCCAGACGTGGCTCTGATTGCACACACATGTGATTATGCGCAGAGGTCCACCCTACCAGCCAACCTCAGATCTCCACGCAGGCACACATGAATGCACATACATTTGCACACATCCAGAGATAAACTCACCCCAAACAATCCACATTCCAAGAAATCCAGACGTGGCTCTGATTGCACACACATGTGATTATGCGCAGAGGTCCACCCTACCAGCCAACCTCAGATCTCCACGCAGGCACACATGAATGCACATACATTTGCACACATCCAGAGATAAACTAACCCCAAACAATCCACATTCCAAGAAATCCAGACGTGGCTCTGATTGCACACACATGTGATTATGCGCAGAGGTCCACCCTACCAGCCAACCTCAGATCTCCACGCAGGCACACATGAATGCACATACATTTGCACACATCCAGAGATAAACTAACCCCAAACAATCCACATTCCAAGAAATCCAGACGTGGCTCTGATTGCACACACATGTGATTATGCGCAGAGGTCCACCCTACCAGCCAACCTCAGATCTCCACGCAGGCACACATGAATGCACATACATTTGCACACATCCAGAGATAAACTCACCCCAAACAATCCACATTCCAAGAAATCCAGACGTGGCTCTGATTGCACACACATGTGATTATGCGCAGAGGTCCACCCTACCAGCCAACCTCAGATCTCCACGCAGGCACACATGAATGCACATAAACTCACCCCAAACAATCCACATTCCAAGAAATCCAGACGTGGCTCTGACTGCACACACATGTGATTATGCGCAGAGGTCCACCCTACCAGCCAACCTCAGATCTCCACGCAGGCACACATGAATACACATACATTTGCACACATCCAGAGATAAACTAACCCCAAACAATCCACATTCCAAGAAATCCAGACATGGCTCTGATTGCACACACATGTGATTATGCGCAGAGGTCCACCCTACCAGCCAACCTCAGATCTCCACGCAGGCACACATGAATGCACATAAACTCACCCCAAACAATCCACATTCCAAGAAATCCAGACGTGGCTCTGACTGCACACACATGTGATTATGCGCAGAGGTCCACCCTACCAGCCAACCTCAGATCTCCACGCAGGCACACATGAATACACATACATTTGCACACATCCAGAGATAAACTAACCCCAAACAATCCACATTCCAAGAAATCCAGACATGGCTCTGATTGCACACACATGTGATTATGCGCAGAGGTCCACCCTACCAGCCAACCTCAGATCTCCACGCAGGCACACATGAATGCACATACATTTGCACACATCCAGAGATAAACTAACCCCAAACAATCCACATTCCAAGAAATCCAGACGTGGCTCTGATTGCACACACATGTGATTATACGCAGAGGTCCACCCTACCAGCCAACCTCAGATCTCCACGCAGGCACACATGAATGCACATACATTTGCACACATCCAGAGATAAACTAACCCCAAACAATCCACATTCCAAGAAATCCAGACGTGGCTCTGATTGCACACACATGTGATTATGCGCAGAGGTCCACCCTACCACCCAACCCCAGATGTCCACGCAGGCACACATGAATGCACATACATTTGCACACATCCAGAGATAGACTAACCCCAAACAATCCACATTCCAAGGAATCCAGACGTGGCTCTGATTGCACACACATGTGATTATGCGCAGAGGTCCACCCTACCAGCCAACCTCAGATCTCCACGCAGGCACACATGAATGCACATACATTTGCACACATCCAGAGATAAACTCACCCCAAACAATCCACATTCCAAGAAATCCAGACATGGCTCTGATTGCACACACATGTGATTATGCGCAGAGGTCCACCCTACCAGCCAACCTCAGATCTCCACGCAGGCACACATGAATGCACATACATTTGCACACATCCAGAGATAAACTAACCCCAAACAATCCACATTCCAAGAAATCCAGACATGGCTCTGATTGCACACACATGTGATTATGCGCAGAGGTCCACCCTACCAGCCAACCTCAGATCTCCACGCAGGCACACATGAATGCACATACATTTGCACACATCCAGAGATAAACTAACCCCAAACAATCCACATTCCGAGAAATCCAGACGTGGCTCTGATTGCACACACATGCGATTATGCGCAGAGGTCCACCCTACCAGCCAACCTCAGATCTCCACGCAGGCACACATGAATGCACATACATTTGCACACATCCAGAGATAAACTAACCCCAAACAATCCACATTCCAAGAAATCCAGACGTGGCTCTGATTGCACACACAGGTGATTATGCGCAGAGGTCCACCCTACCAGCCAACCTCAGATCTCCACGCAGGCACGCATGAATGCACATACATTTGCACACATCCAGAGATAAACTAACCCCAAACAATCCACATTCCAAGAAATCCAGACATGGCTCTGATTGCACACACATGTGATTATGCGCAGAGGTCCACCCTACCAGCCAACCTCAGATCTCCACGCAGGCACACATGAATGCACATAAACTCACCCCAAACAATCCACATTCCAAGAAATCCAGACGTGGCTCTGACTGCACACACATGTGATTATGCGCAGAGGTCCACCCTACCAGCCAACCTCAGATCTCCACGCAGGCACACATGAATACACATACATTTGCACACATCCAGAGATAAACTAACCCCAAACAATCCACATTCCAAGAAATCCAGACATGGCTCTGATTGCACACACATGTGATTATGCGCAGAGGTCCACCCTACCAGCCAACCTCAGATCTCCACGCAGGCACACATGAATGCACATACATTTGCACACATCCAGAGATAAACTAACCCCAAACAATCCACATTCCAAGAAATCCAGACGTGGCTCTGATTGCACACACATGTGATTATACGCAGAGGTCCACCCTACCAGCCAACCTCAGATCTCCACGCAGGCACACATGAATGCACATACATTTGCACACATCCAGAGATAAACTAACCCCAAACAATCCACATTCCAAGAAATCCAGACGTGGCTCTGATTGCACACACATGTGATTATGCGCAGAGGTCCACCCTACCACCCAACCCCAGATGTCCACGCAGGCACACATGAATGCACATACATTTGCACACATCCAGAGATAGACTAACCCCAAACAATCCACATTCCAAGGAATCCAGACGTGGCTCTGATTGCACACACATGTGATTATGCGCAGAGGTCCACCCTACCAGCCAACCTCAGATCTCCACGCAGGCACACATGAATGCACATACATTTGCACACATCCAGAGATAAACTCACCCCAAACAATCCACATTCCAAGAAATCCAGACATGGCTCTGATTGCACACACATGTGATTATGCGCAGAGGTCCACCCTACCAGCCAACCTCAGATCTCCACGCAGGCACACATGAATGCACATACATTTGCACACATCCAGAGATAAACTAACCCCAAACAATCCACATTCCAAGAAATCCAGACATGGCTCTGATTGCACACACATGTGATTATGCGCAGAGGTCCACCCTACCAGCCAACCTCAGATCTCCACGCAGGCACACATGAATGCACATACATTTGCACACATCCAGAGATAAACTAACCCCAAACAATCCACATTCCGAGAAATCCAGACGTGGCTCTGATTGCACACACATGCGATTATGCGCAGAGGTCCACCCTACCAGCCAACCTCAGATCTCCACGCAGGCACACATGAATGCACATACATTTGCACACATCCAGAGATAAACTAACCCCAAACAATCCACATTCCAAGAAATCCAGACGTGGCTCTGATTGCACACACAGGTGATTATGCGCAGAGGTCCACCCTACCAGCCAACCTCAGATCTCCACGCAGGCACGCATGAATGCACATACATTTGCACACATCCAGAGATAAACTAACCCCAAACAATCCACATTCCAAGAAATCCAGACGTGGCTCTGATTGCACACACATGTGATTATGCGCAGAGGTCCACCCTACCAGCCAACCTCAGATCTCCACGCAGGCACACATGAATGCACATACATTTGCACACATCCAGAGATAAACTAACCCCAAACAATCCACATTCCAAGAAATCCAGACATGGCTCTGATTGCACACACATGTGATTATGCGCAGAGGTCCACCCTACCAGCCAACCTCAGATCTCCACGCAGGCACACATGAATGCACATACATTTGCACACATCCAGAGATAAACTAACCCCAAACAATCCACATTCCAAGAAATCCAGACATGGCTCTGATTGCACACACATGTGATTATGCGCAGAGGTCCACCCTACCAGCCAACCTCAGATCTCCACGCAGGCACACATGAATGCACATACATTTGCACACATCCAGAGATAAACTCACCCCAAACAATCCACATTCCAAGAAATCCAGACGTGGCTCTGATTGCACACACATGTGATTATGCGCAGAGGTCCACCCTACCAGCCAACCTCAGATCTCCACGCAGGCACACATGAATGCACATACATTTGCACACATCCAGAGATAAACTAACCCCAAACAATCCACATTCCAAGAAATCCAGACGTGGCTCTGATTGCACACACATGTGATTATGCGCAGAGGTCCACCCTACCAGCCAACCTCAGATCTCCACGCAGGCACACATGAATGCACATACATTTGCACACATCCAGAGATAAACTCACCCCAAACAATCCACATTCCAAGAAATCCAGACGTGGCTCTGATTGCACACACATGTGATTATGCGCAGAGGTCCACCCTACCACCCAACCCCAGATCTCCACGCAGGCACACATGAATGCACATACATTTGCACACATCCAGAGATAAACTCACCCCAAACAATCCACATTCCAAGAAATCCAGACGTGGCTCTGATTGCACACACATGCGATTATGCGCAGAGGTCCACCCTACCAGCCAACCTCAGATCTCCACGCAGGCACACATGAATGCACATACATTTGCACACATCCAGAGATAAACTCACCCCAAACAATCCACATTCCAAGAAATCCAGACGTGGCTCTGATTGCACACACATGTGATTATGCGCAGAGGTCCACCCTACCAGCCAACCTCAGATCTCCACGCAGGCACACATGAATGCACATACATTTGCACACATCCAGAGATAAACTAACCCCAAACAATCCACATTCCAAGAAATCCAGACGTGGCTCTGATTGCACACACATGTGATTATGCGCAGAGGTCCACCCTACCAGCCAACCTCAGATCTCCACACAGGCACACATGAATGCACATACATTTGCACACATCCAGAGATAAACTCACCCCAAACAATCCACATTCCAAGAAATCCAGACGTGGCTCTGATTGCACACACATGCGATTATGCGCAGAGGTCCACCCTACCAGCCAACCTCAGATCTCCACGCAGGCACACATGAATGCACATACATTTGCACACATCCAGAGATAAACTAACCCCAAACAATCCACATTCCAAGAAATCCAGACGTGGCTCTGATTGCACACACATGTGATTATGCGCAGAGGTCCACCCTACCAGCCAACCTCAGATCTCCACGCAGGCACACATGAATGCACATACATTTGCACACATCCAGAGATAAACTCACCCCAAACAATCCACATTCCAAGAAATCCAGACATGGCTCTGATTGCACACACATGTGATTATGCGCAGAGGTCCACCCTACCAGCCAACCTCAGATCTCCACGCAGGCACACATGAATGCACATACATTTGCACACATCCAGAGATAAACTCACCCCAAACAATCCACATTCCAAGAAATCCAGACGTGGCTCTGATTGCACACACATGTGATTATGCGCAGAGGTCCACCCTACCAGCCAACCTCAGATCTCCACGCAGGCACACATGAATGCACATACATTTGCACACATCCAGAGATAAACTAACCCCAAACAATCCACATTCCAAGAAATCCAGACGTGGCTCTGATTGCACACACATGCGATTATGCGCAGAGGTCCACCCTACCAGCCAACCTCAGATCTCCACGCAGGCACACATGAATGCACATACATTTGCACACATCCAGAGATAAACTCACCCCAAACAATCCACATTCCAAGAAATCCAGACGTGGCTCTGATTGCACACACATGTGATTATGCGCAGAGGTCCACCCTACCAGCCAACCTCAGATCTCCACGCAGGCACACATGAATGCACATACATTTGCACACATCCAGAGATAAACTAACCCCAAACAATCCACATTCCAAGAAATCCAGACGTGGCTCTGATTGCACACACATGTGATTATACGCAGAGGTCCACCCTACCAGCCAACCTCAGATCTCCACGCAGGCACACATGAATGCACATACATTTGCACACATTCAGAGATAAACTCACCCCAAACAATCCACATTCCAAGAAATCCAGATGTGGCTCTGATTGCACACACATGTGATTATGCGCAGAGGTCCACCCTACCAGCCAACCTCAGATCTCCACGCAGGCACACATGAATGCACATACATTTGCACACATCCAGAGATAAACTAACCCCAAACAATCCACATTCCAAGAAATCCAGACATGGCTCTGATTGCACACACATGTGATTATGCGCAGAGGTCCACCCTACCAGCCAACCTCAGATCTCCACGCAGGCACACATGAATGCACATACATTTGCACACATCCAGAGATAAACTAACCCCAAACAATCCACATTCCAAGAAATCCAGACGTGGCTCTGATTGCACACACATGTGATTATGCGCAGAGGTCCACCCTACCAGCCAACCTCAGATCTCCACGCAGGCACACATGAATGCACATACATTTGCACACATCCAGAGATAAACTAACCCCAAACAATCCACATTCCAAGAAATCCAGACGTGGCTCTGATTGCACACACATGTGATTATGCGCAGAGGTCCACCCTACCAGCCAACCTCAGATCTCCACGCAGGCACACATGAATGCACATACATTTGCACACATCCAGAGATAAACTCACCCCAAACAATCCACATTCCAAGAAATCCAGACGTGGCTCTGATTGCACACACATGTGATTATGCGCAGAGGTCCACCCTACCAGCCAACCTCAGATCTCCACGCAGGCACACATGAATGCACATACATTTGCACACATCCAGAGATAAACTAACCCCAAACAATCCACATTCCAAGAAATCCAGACGTGGCTCTGATTGCACACACATGTGATTATGCGCAGAGGTCCACCCTACCAGCCAACCTCAGATCTCCACGCAGGCACACATGAATGCACATACATTTGCACACATCCAGAGATAAACTAACCCCAAACAATCCACATTCCAAGAAATCCAGACGTGGCTCTGATTGCACACACATGTGATTATGCGCAGAGGTCCACCCTACCAGCCAACCTCAGATCTCCACGCAGGCACACATGAATGCACATACATTTGCACACATCCAGAGATAAACTCACCCCAAACAATCCACATTCCAAGAAATCCAGACGTGGCTCTGATTGCACACACATGTGATTATGCGCAGAGGTCCACCCTACCAGCCAACCTCAGATCTCCACGCAGGCACACATGAATGCACATAAACTCACCCCAAACAATCCACATTCCAAGAAATCCAGACGTGGCTCTGACTGCACACACATGTGATTATGCGCAGAGGTCCACCCTACCAGCCAACCTCAGATCTCCACGCAGGCACACATGAATACACATACATTTGCACACATCCAGAGATAAACTAACCCCAAACAATCCACATTCCAAGAAATCCAGACATGGCTCTGATTGCACACACATGTGATTATGCGCAGAGGTCCACCCTACCAGCCAACCTCAGATCTCCACGCAGGCACACATGAATGCACATAAACTCACCCCAAACAATCCACATTCCAAGAAATCCAGACGTGGCTCTGACTGCACACACATGTGATTATGCGCAGAGGTCCACCCTACCAGCCAACCTCAGATCTCCACGCAGGCACACATGAATACACATACATTTGCACACATCCAGAGATAAACTAACCCCAAACAATCCACATTCCAAGAAATCCAGACATGGCTCTGATTGCACACACATGTGATTATGCGCAGAGGTCCACCCTACCAGCCAACCTCAGATCTCCACGCAGGCACACATGAATGCACATAAACTCACCCCAAACAATCCACATTCCAAGAAATCCAGACGTGGCTCTGACTGCACACACATGTGATTATGCGCAGAGGTCCACCCTACCAGCCAACCTCAGATCTCCACGCAGGCACACATGAATACACATACATTTGCACACATCCAGAGATAAACTAACCCCAAACAATCCACATTCCAAGAAATCCAGACATGGCTCTGATTGCACACACATGTGATTATGCGCAGAGGTCCACCCTACCAGCCAACCTCAGATCTCCACGCAGGCACACATGAATGCACATACATTTGCACACATCCAGAGATAAACTAACCCCAAACAATCCACATTCCAAGAAATCCAGACGTGGCTCTGATTGCACACACATGTGATTATGCGCAGAGGTCCACCCTACCACCCAACCCCAGATGTCCACGCAGGCACACATGAATGCACATACATTTGCACACATCCAGAGATAGACTAACCCCAAACAATCCACATTCCAAGGAATCCAGACGTGGCTCTGATTGCACACACATGTGATTATGCGCAGAGGTCCACCCTACCAGCCAACCTCAGATCTCCACGCAGGCACACATGAATGCACATACATTTGCACACATCCAGAGATAAACTAACCCCAAACAATCCACATTCCAAGAAATCCAGACGTGGCTCTGATTGCACACACATGTGATTATACGCAGAGGTCCACCCTACCAGCCAACCTCAGATCTCCACGCAGGCACACATGAATGCACATACATTTGCACACATCCAGAGATAAACTAACCCCAAACAATCCACATTCCAAGAAATCCAGACGTGGCTCTGATTGCACACACATGTGATTATGCGCAGAGGTCCACCCTACCACCCAACCCCAGATGTCCACGCAGGCACACATGAATGCACATACATTTGCACACATCCAGAGATAGACTAACCCCAAACAATCCACATTCCAAGGAATCCAGACGTGGCTCTGATTGCACACACATGTGATTATGCGCAGAGGTCCACCCTACCAGCCAACCTCAGATCTCCACACAGGCACACATGAATGCACATACATTTGCACACATCCAGAGATAAACTCACCCCAAACAATCCACATTCCAAGAAATCCAGACATGGCTCTGATTGCACACACATGTGATTATGCGCAGAGGTCCACCCTACCAGCCAACCTCAGATCTCCACGCAGGCACACATGAATGCACATACATTTGCACACATCCAGAGATAAACTAACCCCAAACAATCCACATTCCAAGAAATCCAGACGTGGCTCTGATTGCACACACATGTGATTATGCGCAGAGGTCCACCCTACCAGCCAACCTCAGATCTCCACGCAGGCACACATGAATGCACATACATTTGCACACATCCAGAGATAAACTCACCCCAAACAATCCACATTCCAAGAAATCCAGACGTGGCTCTGATTGCACACACATGTGATTATGCGCAGAGGTCCACCCTACCAGCCAACCTCAGATCTCCACGCAGGCACACATGAATGCACATACATTTGCACACATCCAGAGATAAACTCACCCCAAACAATCCACATTCCAAGAAATCCAGACATGGCTCTGATTGCACACACATGTGATTATGCGCAGAGGTCCACCCTACCAGCCAACCTCAGATCTCCACGCAGGCACACATGAATGCACATACATTTGCACACATCCAGAGATAAACTCACCCCAAACAATCCACATTCCAAGAAATCCAGACATGGCTCTGATTGCACACACATGTGATTATGCGCAGAGGTCCACCCTACCAGCCAACCTCAGATCTCCACGCAGGCACACATGAATGCACATACATTTGCACACATCCAGAGATAAACTCACCCCAAACAATCCACATTCCAAGAAATCCAGACATGGCTCTGATTGCACACACATGTGATTATGCGCAGAGGTCCACCCTACCAGCCAACCTCAGATCTCCACGCAGGCACACATGAATGCACATACATTTGCACACATCCAGAGATAAACTCACCCCAAACAATCCACATTCCAAGAAATCCAGACGTGGCTCTGATTGCACACACATGTGATTATGCGCAGAGGTCCACCCTACCAGCCAACCTCAGATCTCCACGCAGGCACACATGAATGCACATACATTTGCACACATCCAGAGATAAACTCACCCCAAACAATCCACATTCCAAGAAATCCAGACGTGGCTCTGATTGCACACACATGCGATTATGCGCAGAGGTCCACCCTACCAGCCAACCTCAGATCTCCACGCAGGCACACATGAATGCACATACATTTGCACACATCCAGAGATAAACTCACCCCAAACAATCCACATTCCAAGAAATCCAGACATGGCTCTGATTGCACACACATGTGATTATGCGCAGAGGTCCACCCTACCAGCCAACCTCAGATCTCCACGCAGGCACACATGAATGCACATACATTTGCACACATCCAGAGATAAACTCACCCCAAACAATCCACATTCCAAGAAATCCAGACGTGGCTCTGATTGCACACACATGCGATTATGCGCAGAGGTCCACCCTACCAGCCAACCTCAGATCTCCACGCAGGCACACATGAATGCACATACATTTGCACACATCCAGAGATAAACTAACCCCAAACAATCCACATTCCAAGAAATCCAGACGTGGCTCTGATTGCACACACATGCGATTATGCGCAGAGGTCCACCCTACCAGCCAACCTCAGATCTCCACGCAGGCACACATGAATGCACATACATTTGCACACATCCAGAGATAAACTCACCCCAAACAATCCACATTCCAAGAAATCCAGACGTGGCTCTGATTGCACACACATGTGATTATGCGCAGAGGTCCACCCTACCAGCCAACCTCAGATCTCCACGCAGGCACACATGAATGCACATACATTTGCACACATCCAGAGATAAACTCACCCCAAACAATCCACATTCCAAGAAATCCAGACGTGGCTCTGATTGCACACACATGTGATTATGCGCAGAGGTCCACCCTACCAGCCAACCTCAGATCTCCACGCAGGCACACATGAATGCACATACATTTGCACACATCCAGAGATAAACTAACCCCAAACAATCCACATTCCAAGAAATCCAGACGTGGCTCTGATTGCACACACATGTGATTATGCGCAGAGGTCCACCCTACCAGCCAACCTCAGATCTCCACGCAGGCACACATGAATGCACATACATTTGCACACATCCAGAGATAAACTAACCCCAAACAATCCACATTCCAAGAAATCCAGACGTGGCTCTGATTGCACACACATGTGATTATGCGCAGAGGTCCACCCTACCAGCCAACCTCAGATCTCCACGCAGGCACACATGAATGCACATACATTTGCACACATCCAGAGATAAACTAACCCCAAACAATCCACATTCCAAGAAATCCAGACGTGGCTCTGATTGCACACACATGTGATTATGCGCAGAGGTCCACCCTACCAGCCAACCTCAGATCTCCACGCAGGCACACATGAATGCACATACATTTGCACACATCCAGAGATAAACTCACCCCAAACAATCCACATTCCAAGAAATCCAGACGTGGCTCTGATTGCACACACATGTGATTATGCGCAGAGGTCCACCCTACCAGCCAACCTCAGATCTCCACGCAGGCACACATGAATACACATACATTTGCACACATCCAGAGATAAACTAACCCCAAACAATCCACATTCCAAGAAATCCAGACGTGGCTCTGACTGCACACACATGTGATTATGCGCAGAGGTCCACCCTACCAGCCAACCTCAGATCTCCACGCAGGCACACATGAATACACATACATTTGCACACATCCAGAGATAAACTAACCCCAAACAATCCACATTCCAAGAAATCCAGACATGGCTCTGATTGCACACACATGTGATTATGCGCAGAGGTCCACCCTACCAGCCAACCTCAGATCTCCACGCAGGCACACATGAATGCACATAAACTCACCCCAAACAATCCACATTCCAAGAAATCCAGACGTGGCTCTGACTGCACACACATGTGATTATGCGCAGAGGTCCACCCTACCAGCCAACCTCAGATCTCCACGCAGGCACACATGAATACACATACATTTGCACACATCCAGAGATAAACTAACCCCAAACAATCCACATTCCAAGAAATCCAGACATGGCTCTGATTGCACACACATGTGATTATGCGCAGAGGTCCACCCTACCAGCCAACCTCAGATCTCCACGCAGGCACACATGAATGCACATACATTTGCACACATCCAGAGATAAACTAACCCCAAACAATCCACATTCCAAGAAATCCAGACGTGGCTCTGATTGCACACACATGTGATTATACGCAGAGGTCCACCCTACCAGCCAACCTCAGATCTCCACGCAGGCACACATGAATGCACATACATTTGCACACATCCAGAGATAAACTAACCCCAAACAATCCACATTCCAAGAAATCCAGACGTGGCTCTGATTGCACACACATGTGATTATGCGCAGAGGTCCACCCTACCACCCAACCCCAGATGTCCACGCAGGCACACATGAATGCACATACATTTGCACACATCCAGAGATAGACTAACCCCAAACAATCCACATTCCAAGGAATCCAGACGTGGCTCTGATTGCACACACATGTGATTATGCGCAGAGGTCCACCCTACCAGCCAACCTCAGATCTCCACGCAGGCACACATGAATGCACATACATTTGCACACATCCAGAGATAAACTAACCCCAAACAATCCACATTCCAAGAAATCCAGACGTGGCTCTGATTGCACACACATGTGATTATACGCAGAGGTCCACCCTACCAGCCAACCTCAGATCTCCACGCAGGCACACATGAATGCACATACATTTGCACACATCCAGAGATAAACTAACCCCAAACAATCCACATTCCAAGAAATCCAGACGTGGCTCTGATTGCACACACATGTGATTATGCGCAGAGGTCCACCCTACCACCCAACCCCAGATGTCCACGCAGGCACACATGAATGCACATACATTTGCACACATCCAGAGATAGACTAACCCCAAACAATCCACATTCCAAGGAATCCAGACGTGGCTCTGATTGCACACACATGTGATTATGCGCAGAGGTCCACCCTACCAGCCAACCTCAGATCTCCACACAGGCACACATGAATGCACATACATTTGCACACATCCAGAGATAAACTCACCCCAAACAATCCACATTCCAAGAAATCCAGACATGGCTCTGATTGTACACACATGTGATTATGCGCAGAGGTCCACCCTACCAGCCAACCTCAGATCTCCACGCAGGCACACATGAATGCACATACATTTGCACACATCCAGAGATAAACTAACCCCAAACAATCCACATTCCAAGAAATCCAGACGTGGCTCTGATTGCACACACATGTGATTATGCGCAGAGGTCCACCCTACCAGCCAACCTCAGATCTCCACGCAGGCACACATGAATGCACATACATTTGCACACATCCAGAGATAAACTCACCCCAAACAATCCACATTCCAAGAAATCCAGACGTGGCTCTGATTGCACACACATGTGATTATGCGCAGAGGTCCACCCTACCAGCCAACCTCAGATCTCCACGCAGGCACACATGAATGCACATACATTTGCACACATCCAGAGATAAACTCACCCCAAACAATCCACATTCCAAGAAATCCAGACATGGCTCTGATTGCACACACATGTGATTATGCGCAGAGGTCCACCCTACCAGCCAACCTCAGATCTCCACGCAGGCACACATGAATGCACATACATTTGCACACATCCAGAGATAAACTCACCCCAAACAATCCACATTCCAAGAAATCCAGACATGGCTCTGATTGCACACACATGTGATTATGCGCAGAGGTCCACCCTACCAGCCAACCTCAGATCTCCACGCAGGCACACATGAATGCACATACATTTGCACACATCCAGAGATAAACTCACCCCAAACAATCCACATTCCAAGAAATCCAGACATGGCTCTGATTGCACACACATGTGATTATGCGCAGAGGTCCACCCTACCAGCCAACCTCAGATCTCCACGCAGGCACACATGAATGCACATACATTTGCACACATCCAGAGATAAACTCACCCCAAACAATCCACATTCCAAGAAATCCAGACGTGGCTCTGATTGCACACACATGTGATTATGCGCAGAGGTCCACCCTACCAGCCAACCTCAGATCTCCACGCAGGCACACATGAATGCACATACATTTGCACACATCCAGAGATAAACTCACCCCAAACAATCCACATTCCAAGAAATCCAGACGTGGCTCTGATTGCACACACATGCGATTATGCGCAGAGGTCCACCCTACCAGCCAACCTCAGATCTCCACGCAGGCACACATGAATGCACATACATTTGCACACATCCAGAGATAAACTCACCCCAAACAATCCACATTCCAAGAAATCCAGACATGGCTCTGATTGCACACACATGTGATTATGCGCAGAGGTCCACCCTACCAGCCAACCTCAGATCTCCACGCAGGCACACATGAATGCACATACATTTGCACACATCCAGAGATAAACTCACCCCAAACAATCCACATTCCAAGAAATCCAGACGTGGCTCTGATTGCACACACATGCGATTATGCGCAGAGGTCCACCCTACCAGCCAACCTCAGATCTCCACGCAGGCACACATGAATGCACATACATTTGCACACATCCAGAGATAAACTAACCCCAAACAATCCACATTCCAAGAAATCCAGACGTGGCTCTGATTGCACACACATGCGATTATGCGCAGAGGTCCACCCTACCAGCCAACCTCAGATCTCCACGCAGGCACACATGAATGCACATACATTTGCACACATCCAGAGATAAACTCACCCCAAACAATCCACATTCCAAGAAATCCAGACGTGGCTCTGATTGCACACACATGTGATTATGCGCAGAGGTCCACCCTACCAGCCAACCTCAGATCTCCACGCAGGCACACATGAATGCACATACATTTGCACACATCCAGAGATAAACTAACCCCAAACAATCCACATTCCAAGAAATCCAGACGTGGCTCTGATTGCACACACATGTGATTATGCGCAGAGGTCCACCCTACCAGCCAACCTCAGATCTCCACGCAGGCACACATGAATGCACATACATTTGCACACATCCAGAGATAAACTCACCCCAAACAATCCACATTCCAAGAAATCCAGACGTGGCTCTGATTGCACACACATGTGATTATGCGCAGAGGTCCACCCTACCAGCCAACCTCAGATCTCCACACAGGCACACATGAATGCACATACATTTGCACACATCCAGAGATAAACTAACCCCAAACAATCCACATTCCAAGAAATCCAGACGTGGCTCTGATTGCACACACATGTGATTATGCGCAGAGGTCCACCCTACCAGCCAACCTCAGATCTCCACGCAGGCACACATGAATGCACATACATTTGCACACATCCAGAGATAAACTCACCCCAAACAATCCACATTCCAAGAAATCCAGACGTGGCTCTGATTGCACACACATGTGATTATGCGCAGAGGTCCACCCTACCAGCCAACCTCAGATCTCCACGCAGGCACACATGAATGCACATACATTTGCACACATCCAGAGATAAACTCACCCCAAACAATCCACATTCCAAGAAATCCAGACGTGGCTCTGATTGCACACACATGTGATTATGCGCAGAGGTCCACCCTACCAGCCAACCTCAGATCTCCACGCAGGCACACATGAATGGACATACATTTGCACACATCCAGAGATAAACTAACCCCAAACAATCCACATTCCAAGAAATCCAGACGTGGCTCTGATTGCACACACATGTGATTATACGCAGAGGTCCACCCTACCAGCCAACCTCAGATCTCCACGCAGGCACACATGAATGCACATACATTTGCACACATCCAGAGATAAACTAACCCCAAACAATCCACATTCCAAGAAATCCAGACGTGGCTCTGATTGCACACACATGTGATTATGCGCAGAGGTCCACCCTACCAGCCAACCTCAGATCTCCACGCAGGCACACATGAATGCACATACATTTGCACACATCCAGAGATAAACTCACCCCAAACAATCCACATTCCAAGAAATCCAGACGTGGCTCTGATCGCACACACATGTGATTATGCGCAGAGGTCCACCCTACCAGCCAACCTCAGATCTCCACACAGGCACACATGAATGCACATACATTTGCACACATCCAGAGATAAACTCACCCCAAACAATCCACATTCCAAGAAATCCAGACGTGGCTCTGATTGCACACACATGTGATTATGCGCAGAGGTCCACCCTACCACCCAACCCCAGATCTCCACGCAGGCACACATGAATGCACATACATTTGCACACATCCAGAGATAAACTCACCCCAAACAATCCACATTCCAAGAAATCCAGACGTGGCTCTGATTGCACACACATGTGATTATGCGCAGAGGTCCACCCTACCAGCCAACCTCAGATCTCCACGCAGGCACACATGAATGCACATACATTTGCACACATCCAGAGATAAACTCACCCCAAACAATCCACATTCCAAGAAATCCAGACGTGGCTCTGATTGCACACACATGTGATTATACGCAGAGGTCCACCCTACCAGCCAACCTCAGATCTCCACGCAGGCACACATGAATGCACATACATTTGCACACATCCAGAGATAAACTAACCCCAAACAATCCACATTCCAAGAAATCCAGACGTGGCTCTGATTGCACACACATGTGATTATGCGCAGAGGTCCACCCTACCAGCCAACCTCAGATCTCCACGCAGGCACACATGAATGCACATACATTTGCACACATCCAGAGATAATCTCACCCCAAACAATCCACATTCCAAGAAATCCAGACGTGGCTCTGATCGCACACACATGTGATTATGCGCAGAGGTCCACCCTACCAGCCAACCTCAGATCTCCACACAGGCACACATGAATGCACATACATTTGCACACATCCAGAGATAAACTCACCCCAAACAATCCACATTCCAAGAAATCCAGACGTGGCTCTGATTGCACACACATGTGATTATGCGCAGAGGTCCACCCTACCACCCAACCCCAGATCTCCACGCAGGCACACATGAATGCACATACATTTGCACACATCCAGAGATAAACTAACCCCAAACAATCCACATTCCAAGAAATCCAGACGTGGCTCTGATTGCACACACATGTGATTATGCGCAGAGGTCCACCCTACCAGCCAACCTCAGATCTCCACACAGGCACACATGAATGCACATACATTTGCACACATCCAGAGATAAACTCACCCCAAACAATCCACATTCCAAGAAATCCAGACATGGCTCTGATTGCACACACATGTGATTATGCGCAGAGGTCCACCCTACCAGCCAACCTCAGATCTCCACGCAGGCACACATGAATGCACATACATTTGCACACATCCAGAGATAAACTAACCCCAAACAATCCACATTCCAAGAAATCCAGACATGGCTCTGATTGCACACACATGCGATTATGCGCAGAGGTCCACCCTACCAGCCAACCTCAGATCTCCACGCAGGCACACATGAATGCACATACATTTGCACACATCCAGAGATAAACTAACCCCAAACAATCCACATTCCAAGAAATCCAGACATGGCTCTGATTGCACACACATGTGATTATGCGCAGAGGTCCACCCTACCAGCCAACCTCAGATCTCCACGCAGGCACACATGAATGCACATACATTTGCACACATCCAGAGATAAACTAACCCCAAACAATCCACATTCCAAAAAATCCAGACGTGGCTCTGATTGCACACACATGTGATTATGCGCAGAGGTCCACCCTACCAGCCAACCTCAGATCTCCACGCAGGCACACATGAATGCACATACATTTGCACACATCCAGAGATAAACTCACCCCAAACAATCCACATTCCAAGAAATCCAGACATGGCTCTGATTGCACACACATGTGATTATGCGCAGAGGTCCACCCTACCAGCCAACCTCAGATCTCCACGCAGGCACACATGAATGCACATACATTTGCACACATCCAGAGATAAACTAACCCCAAACAATCCACATTCCAAGAAATCCAGACATGGATCTGATTGCACACACATGTGATTATGCGCAGAGGTCCACCCTACCAGCCAACCTCAGATCTCCACACAGGCACACATGAATGCACATACATTTGCACACATCCAGAGATAAACTCACCCCAAACAATCCACATTCCAAGAAATACAGACGTGGATCTGATTGCACACACATGTGATTATGCGCAGAGGTCCACCCTACCAGCCAACCTCAGATCTCCACGCAGGCACACATGAATGCACATACATTTGCACACATCCAGAGATAAACTAACCCCAAACAATCCACATTCCAAAAAATCCAGACGTGGCTCTGATTGCACACACATGTGATTATGCGCAGAGGTCCACCCTACCAGCCAACCTCAGATCTCCACACAGGCACACATGAATGCACATACATTTGCACACATCCAGAGATAAACTCACCCCAAACAATCCTCATTCCAAGAAATCCAGACGTGGCTCTGATTGCACACACATGTGATTATGCGCAGAGGTCCACCCTACCAGCCAACCTCAGATCTCCACGCAGGCACACATGAATGCACATACATTTGCACACATCCAGAGATAAACTAACCCCAAACAATCCACATTCCAAGGAATCCAGACGTGGCTCTGATTGCACACACATGTGATTATGCGCAGAGGTCCACCCTACCAGCCAACCTCAGATCTCCACGCAGGCACACATGAATGCACATACATTTGCACACATCCAGAGATAAACTAACCCCAAACAATCCACATTCCAAGAAATCCAGACGTGGCTCTGATTGCACACACATGTGATTATGCGCAGAGGTCCACCCTACCAGCCAACCTCAGATCTCCACGCAGGCACACATGAATGCACATACATTTGCACACATCCAGAGATAAACTAACCCCAAACAATCCACATTCCAAGGAATCCAGACGTGGCTCTGATTGCACACACATGTGATTATGCGCAGAGGTCCACCCTACCAGCCAACCTCAGATCTCCACGCAGGCACACATGAATGCACATACATTTGCACACATCCAGAGATAAACTAACCCCAAACAATCCACATTCCAAGAAATCCAGACGTGGCTCTGATTGCACACACATGTGATTATGCGCAGAGGTCCACCCTACCAGCCAACCTCAGATCTCCACGCAGGCACACATGAATGCACATACATTTGCACACATCCAGAGATAAACTCACCCCAAACAATCCACATTCCAAGAAATCCAGACGTGGCTCTGATTGCACACACATGTGATTATGCGCAGAGGTCCACCCTACCAGCCAACCTCAGATCTCCACGCAGGCACACATGAATGCACATACATTTGCACACATCCAGAGATAAACTCACCCCAAACAATCCACATTCCAAGAAATCCAGACGTGGCTCTGATTGCACACACATGTGATTATGCGCAGAGGTCCACCCTACCAGCCAACCTCAGATCTCCACGCAGGCACACATGAATGGACATACATTTGCACACATCCAGAGATAAACTAACCCCAAACAATCCACATTCCAAGAAATCCAGACGTGGCTCTGATTGCACACACATGTGATTATACGCAGAGGTCCACCCTACCAGCCAACCTCAGATCTCCACGCAGGCACACATGAATGCACATACATTTGCACACATCCAGAGATAAACTAACCCCAAACAATCCACATTCCAAGAAATCCAGACGTGGCTCTGATTGCACACACGTGATTATGCGCAGAGGTCCACCCTACCAGCCAACCTCAGATCTCCACGCAGGCACACATGAATGCACATACATTTGCACACATCCAGAGATAAACTCACCCCAAACAATCCACATTCCAAGAAATCCAGACGTGGCTCTGATCGCACACACATGTGATTATGCGCAGAGGTCCACCCTACCAGCCAACCTCAGATCTCCACACAGGCACACATGAATGCACATACATTTGCACACATCCAGAGATAAACTCACCCCAAACAATCCACATTCCAAGAAATCCAGACGTGGCTCTGATTGCACACACATGTGATTATGCGCAGAGGTCCACCCTACCACCCAACCCCAGATCTCCACGCAGGCACACATGAATGCACATACATTTGCACACATCCAGAGATAAACTCACCCCAAACAATCCACATTCCAAGAAATCCAGACGTGGCTCTGATTGCACACACATGTGATTATGCGCAGAGGTCCACCCTACCAGCCAACCTCAGATCTCCACGCAGGCACACATGAATGGACATACATTTGCACACATCCAGAGATAAACTAACCCCAAACAATCCACATTCCAAGAAATCCAGACGTGGCTCTGATTGCACACACATGTGATTATGCGCAGAGGTCCACCCTACCAGCCAACCTCAGATCTCCACGCAGGCACACATGAATGCACATAAACTCACCCCAAACAATCCACATTCCAAGAAATCCAGACGTGGCTCTGACTGCACACACATGTGATTATGCGCAGAGGTCCACCCTACCAGCCAACCTCAGATCTCCACGCAGGCACACATGAATGCACATACATTTGCACACATCCAGAGATAAACTAACCCCAAACAATCCACATTCCAAGAAATCCAGACGTGGCTCTGATTGCACACACATGCGATTATGCGCAGAGGTCCACCCTACCAGCCAACCTCAGATCTCCACGCAGGCACACATGAATGCACATACATTTGCACACATCCAGAGATAAACTAACCCCAAACAATCCACATTCCAAGAAATCCAGACGTGGCTCTGATTGCACACACATGCGATTATGCGCAGAGGTCCACCCTACCAGCCAACCTCAGATCTCCACGCAGGCACACATGAATGCACATACATTTGCACACATCCAGAGATAAACTAACCCCAAACAATCCACATTCCAAGAAATCCAGACGTGGATCTGATTGCACACACATGCGATTATGCGCAGAGGTCCACCCTACCAGCCAACCTCAGATCTCCACGCAGGCACACATGAATGCACATACATTTGCACACATCCAGAGATAAACTCACCCCAAACAATCCACATTCCAAGAAATCCAGACGTGGCTCTGATTGCACACACATGTGATTATGCGCAGAGGTCCACCCTACCAGCCAACCTCAGATCTCCACGCAGGCACACATGAATGCACATACATTTGCACACATCCAGAGATAAACTAACCCCAAACAATCCACATTCCAAGAAATCCAGACGTGGCTCTGATTGCACACACATGCGATTATGCGCAGAGGTCCACCCTACCAGCCAACCTCAGATCTCCACGCAGGCACACATGAATGCACATACATTTGCACACATCCAGAGATAAACTCACCCCAAACAATCCACATTCCAAGAAATCCAGACATGGCTCTGATTGCACACACATGTGATTATGCGCAGAGGTCCACCCTACCAGCCAACCTCAGATCTCCACGCAGGCACACATGAATGCACATACATTTGCACACATCCAGAGATAAACTAACCCCAAACAATCCACATTCCAAGAAATCCAGACGTGGCTCTGATTGCACACACATGTGATTATGCGCAGAGGTCCACCCTACCAGCCAACCTCAGATCTCCACGCAGGCACACATGAATGCACATAAACTCACCCCAAACAATCCACATTCCAAGAAATCCAGACGTGGCTCTGACTGCACACACATGTGATTATGCGCAGAGGTCCACCCTACCAGCCAACCTCAGATCTCCACGCAGGCACACATGAATGCACATACATTTGCACACATCCAGAGATAAACTAACCCCAAACAATCCACATTCCAAGAAATCCAGACATGGCTTTGATTGCACACACATGTGATTATGCGCAGAGGTCCACCCTACCAGCCAACCTCAGATCTCCACGCAGGCACACATGAATGCACATACATTTGCACACATCCAGAGATAAACTAACCCCAAACAATCCACATTCCAAGAAATCCAGACGTGGCTCTGATTGCACACACATGTGATTATACGCAGAGGTCCACCCTACCAGCCAACCTCAGATCTCCACGCAGGCACACATGAATGCACATACATTTGCACACATCCAGAGATAAACTAACCCCAAACAATCCACATTCCAAGAAATCCAGACATGGCTCTGATTGCACACACATGTGATTATGCGCAGAGGTCCACCCTACCAGCCAACCTCAGATCTCCACGCAGGCACACATGAATGCACATACATTTGCACACATCCAGAGATAAACTAACCCCAAACAATCCACATTCCAAGAAATCCAGACGTGGCTCTGATTGCACACACATGCGATTATGCGCAGAGGTCCACCCTACCAGCCAACCTCAGATCTCCACGCAGGCACACATGAATGCACATACATTTGCACACATCCAGAGATAAACTCACCCCAAACAATCCACATTCCAAGAAATCCAGACATGGCTCTGATTGCACACACATGTGATTATGCGCAGAGGTCCACCCTACCAGCCAACCTCAGATCTCCACGCAGGCACACATGAATGCACATACATTTGCACACATCCAGAGATAAACTCACCCCAAACAATCCACATTCCAAGAAATCCAGACGTGGCTCTGATTGCACACACATGTGATTATGCGCAGAGGTCCACCCTACCAGCCAACCTCAGATCTCCACGCAGGCACACATGAATGCACATACATTTGCACACATCCAGAGATAAACTAACCCCAAACAATCCACATTCCAAGAAATCCAGACGTGGCTCTGATTGCACACACATGCGATTATGCGCAGAGGTCCACCCTACCAGCCAACCTCAGATCTCCACGCAGGCACACATGAATGCACATACATTTGCACACATCCAGAGATAAACTAACCCCAAACAATCCACATTCCAAGAAATCCAGACGTGGCTCTGATTGCACACACATGTGATTATGCGCAGAGGTCCACCCTACCAGCCAACCTCAGATCTCCACGCAGGCACACATGAATGCACATACATTTGCACACATCCAGAGATAAACTCACCCCAAACAATCCACATTCCAAGAAATCCAGACGTGGCTCTGATCGCACACACATGTGATTATGCGCAGAGGTCCACCCTACCAGCCAACCTCAGATCTCCACACAGGCACACATGAATGCACATACATTTGCACACATCCAGAGATAAACTCACCCCAAACAATCCACATTCCAAGAAATCCAGACGTGGCTCTGATTGCACACACATGTGATTATGCGCAGAGGTCCACCCTACCACCCAACCCCAGATCTCCACGCAGGCACACATGAATGCACATACATTTGCACACATCCAGAGATAAACTCACCCCAAACAATCCACATTCCAAGAAATCCAGACGTGGCTCTGATTGCACACACATGTGATTATGCGCAGAGGTCCACCCTACCAGCCAACCTCAGATCTCCACGCAGGCACACATGAATGGACATACATTTGCACACATCCAGAGATAAACTAACCCCAAACAATCCACATTCCAAGAAATCCAGACGTGGCTCTGATTGCACACACATGTGATTATGCGCAGAGGTCCACCCTACCAGCCAACCTCAGATCTCCACGCAGGCACACATGAATGCACATACATTTGCACACATCCAGAGATAAACTAACCCCAAACAATCCACATTCCAAGAAATCCAGACGTGGCTCTGATTGCACACACATGTGATTATGCGCAGAGGTCCACCCTACCAGCCAACCTCAGATCTCCACACAGGCACACATGAATGCACATACATTTGCACACATCCAGAGATAAACTCACCCCAAACAATCCACATTCCAAGAAATCCAGACGTGGATCTGATTGCACACACATGTGATTATGCGCAGAGGTCCACCCTACCAGCCAACCTCAGATCTCCACGCAGGCACACATGAATGCACATACATTTGCACACATCCAGAGATAAACTAACCCCAAACAATCCACATTCCAAAAAATCCAGACGTGGCTCTGATTGCACACACATGTGATTATGCGCAGAGGTCCACCCTACCAGCCAACCTCAGATCTCCACACAGGCACACATGAATGCACATACATTTGCACACATCCAGAGATAAACTCACCCCAAACAATCCTCATTCCAAGAAATCCAGACGTGGATCTGATTGCACACACATGTGATTATGCGCAGAGGTCCACCCTACCAGCCAACCTCAGATCTCCACGCAGGCACACATGAATGCACATACATTTGCACACATCCAGAGATAAACTAACCCCAAACAATCCACATTCCAAAAAATCCAGACGTGGCTCTGATTGCACACACATGTGATTATGCGCAGAGGTCCACCCTACCAGCCAACCTCAGATCTCCACACAGGCACACATGAATGCACATACATTTGCACACATCCAGAGATAAACTCACCCCAAACAATCCACATTCCAAGAAATCCAGACATGGCTCTGATTGCACACACATGTGATTATGCGCAGAGGTCCACCCTACCAGCCAACCCCAGATCTCCACGCAGGCACACATGAATGCACATACATTTGCACACATCCAGAGATAAACTAACCCCAAACAATCCACATTCCAAGGAATCCAGACGTGGATCTGATTGCACACACATGTGATTATGCGCAGAGGTCCACCCTACCAGCCAACCTCAGATCTCCACGCAGGCACACATGAATGCACATACATTTGCACACATCCAGAGATAAACTAACCCCAAACAATCCACATTCCAAGAAATCCAGACGTGGCTCTGATTGCACACACATGTGATTATGCGCAGAGGTCCACCCTACCAGCCAACCTCAGATCTCCACACAGGCACACATGAATGCACATACATTTGCACACATCCAGAGATAAACTAACCCCAAACAATCCACATTCCAAGAAATCCAGACGTGGCTCTGATTGCACACACATGTGATTATGCGCAGAGGTCCACCCTACCAGCCAACCTCAGATCTCCACGCAGGCACACATGAATGCACATACATTTGCACACATCCAGAGATAAACTCACCCCAAACAATCCACATTCCAAGAAATCCAGACGTGGCTCTGATTGCACACACATGTGATTATGCGCAGAGGTCCACCCTACCAGCCAACCTCAGATCTCCACGCAGGCACACATGAATGCACATACATTTGCACACATCCAGAGATAAACTCACCCCAAACAATCCACATTCCAAGAAATCCAGACGTGGCTCTGATTGCACACACATGTGATTATGCGCAGAGGTCCACCCTACCAGCCAACCTCAGATCTCCACGCAGGCACACATGAATGCACATACATTTGCACACATCCAGAGATAAACTAACCCCAAACAATCCACATTCCAAGAAATCCAGACGTGGCTCTGATTGCACACACATGTGATTATGCGCAGAGGTCCACCCTACCAGCCAACCTCAGATCTCCACGCAGGCACACATGAATGCACATACATTTGCACACATCCAGAGATAAACTCACCCCAAACAATCCACATTCCAAGAAATCCAGACGTGGCTCTGATTGCACACACATGTGATTATGCGCAGAGGTCCACCCTACCAGCCAACCTCAGATCTCCACACAGGCACACATGAATGCACATACATTTGCACACATCCAGAGATAAACTCACCCCAAACAATCCACATTCCAAGAAATCCAGACATGGCTCTGATTGCACACACATGTGATTATGCGCAGAGGTCCACCCTACCAGCCAACCTCAGATCTCCACGCAGGCACACATGAATGCACATACATTTGCACACATCCAGAGATAAACTCACCCCAAACAATCCACATTCCAAGAAATCCAGACATGGCTCTGATTGCACACACATGTGATTATGCGCAGAGGTCCACCCTACCAGCCAACCTCAGATCTCCACGCAGGCACACATGAATGCACATACATTTGCACACATCCAGAGATAAACTAACCCCAAACAATCCACATTCCAAGAAATCCAGACGTGGCTCTGATTGCACACACATGTGATTATGCGCAGAGGTCCACCCTACCAGCCAACCTCAGATCTCCACACAGGCACACATGAATGCACATACATTTGCACACATCCAGAGATAAACTCACCCCAAACAATCCACATTCCAAGAAATCCAGACGTGGATCTGATTGCACACACATGTGATTATGCGCAGAGGTCCACCCTACCAGCCAACCTCAGATCTCCACGCAGGCACACATGAATGCACATACATTTGCACACATCCAGAGATAAACTAACCCCAAACAATCCACATTCCAAAAAATCCAGACGTGGCTCTGATTGCACACACATGTGATTATGCGCAGAGGTCCACCCTACCAGCCAACCTCAGATCTCCACACAGGCACACATGAATGCACATACATTTGCACACATCCAGAGATAAACTCACCCCAAACAATCCACATTCCAAGAAATCCAGACATGGCTCTGATTGCACACACATGTGATTATGCGCAGAGGTCCACCCTACCAGCCAACCCCAGATCTCCACGCAGGCACACATGAATGCACATACATTTGCACACATCCAGAGATAAACTAACCCCAAACAATCCACATTCCAAGGAATCCAGACGTGGCTCTGATTGCACACACATGTGATTATGCGCAGAGGTCCACCCTACCAGCCAACCTCAGATCTCCACGCAGGCACACATGAATGCACATACATTTGCACACATCCAGAGATAAACTAACCCCAAACAATCCACATTCCAAGAAATCCAGACGTGGCTCTGATTGCACACACATGTGATTATGCGCAGAGGTCCACCCTACCAGCCAACCTCAGATCTCCACGCAGGCACACATGAATGCACATACATTTGCACACATCCAGAGATAAACTCACCCCAAACAATCCACATTCCAAGAAATCCAGACGTGGCTCTGATTGCACACACATGTGATTATGCGCAGAGGTCCACCCTACCAGCCAACCTCAGATCTCCACGCAGGCACACATGAATGCACATACATTTGCACACATCCAGAGATAAACTCACCCCAAACAATCCACATTCCAAGAAATCCAGACGTGGCTCTGATTGCACACACATGTGATTATGCGCAGAGGTCCACCCTACCAGCCAACCTCAGATCTCCACGCAGGCACACATGAATGGACATACATTTGCACACATCCAGAGATAAACTAACCCCAAACAATCCACATTCCAAGAAATCCAGACGTGGCTCTGATTGCACACACATGTGATTATGCGCAGAGGTCCACCCTACCAGCCAACCTCAGATCTCCACGCAGGCACACATGAATGCACATACATTTGCACACATCCAGAGATAAACTAACCCCAAACAATCCACATTCCAAGAAATCCAGACGTGGCTCTGATTGCACACACATGTGATTATGCGCAGAGGTCCACCCTACCAGCCAACCTCAGATCTCCACGCAGGCACACATGAATGCACATACATTTGCACACATCCAGAGATAAACTCACCCCAAACAATCCACATTCCAAGAAATCCAGACGTGGCTCTGATCGCACACACATGTGATTATGCGCAGAGGTCCACCCTACCAGCCAACCTCAGATCTCCACACAGGCACACATGAATGCACATACATTTGCACACATCCAGAGATAAACTCACCCCAAACAATCCACATTCCAAGAAATCCAGACGTGGCTCTGATTGCACACACATGTGATTATGCGCAGAGGTCCACCCTACCACCCAACCCCAGATCTCCACGCAGGCACACATGAATGCACATACATTTGCACACATCCAGAGATAAACTCACCCCAAACAATCCACATTCCAAGAAATCCAGACGTGGCTCTGATTGCACACACATGTGATTATGCGCAGAGGTCCACCCTACCAGCCAACCTCAGATCTCCACGCAGGCACACATGAATGGACATACATTTGCACACATCCAGAGATAAACTAACCCCAAACAATCCACATTCCAAGAAATCCAGACGTGGCTCTGATTGCACACACATGTGATTATGCGCAGAGGTCCACCCTACCAGCCAACCTCAGATCTCCACACAGGCACACATGAATGCACATACATTTGCACACATCCAGAGATAAACTCACCCCAAACAATCCACATTCCAAGAAATCCAGACGTGGATCTGATTGCACACACATGTGATTATGCGCAGAGGTCCACCCTACCAGCCAACCTCAGATCTCCACGCAGGCACACATGAATGCACATACATTTGCACACATCCAGAGATAAACTAACCCCAAACAATCCACATTCCAAAAAATCCAGACGTGGCTCTGATTGCACACACATGTGATTATGCGCAGAGGTCCACCCTACCAGCCAACCTCAGATCTCCACACAGGCACACATGAATGCACATACATTTGCACACATCCAGAGATAAACTCACCCCAAACAATCCTCATTCCAAGAAATCCAGACGTGGCTCTGATTGCACACACATGTGATTATGCGCAGAGGTCCACCCTACCAGCCAACCTCAGATCTCCACACAGGCACACATGAATGCACATACATTTGCACACATCCAGAGATAAACTCACCCCAAACAATCCACATTCCAAGAAATCCAGACGTGGCTCTGATTGCACACACATGTGATTATGCGCAGAGGTCCACCCTACCAGCCAACCTCAGATCTCCACACAGGCACACATGAATGCACATACATTTGCACACATCCAGAGATAAACTCACCCCAAACAATCCACATTCCAAGAAATCCAGACATGGCTCTGATTGCACACACATGTGATTATGCGCAGAGGTCCACCCTACCAGCCAACCTCAGATCTCCACGCAGGCACACATGAATGCACATACATTTGCACACATCCAGAGATAAACTCACCCCAAACAATCCACATTCCAAGAAATCCAGACATGGCTCTGATTGCACACACATGTGATTATGCGCAGAGGTCCACCCTACCAGCCAACCTCAGATCTCCACGCAGGCACACATGAATGCACATACATTTGCACACATCCAGAGATAAACTAACCCCAAACAATCCACATTCCAAGAAATCCAGACGTGGCTCTGATTGCACACACATGTGATTATGCGCAGAGGTCCACCCTACCAGCCAACCTCAGATCTCCACACAGGCACACATGAATGCACATACATTTGCACACATCCAGAGATAAACTCACCCCAAACAATCCACATTCCAAGAAATCCAGACGTGGATCTGATTGCACACACATGTGATTATGCGCAGAGGTCCACCCTACCAGCCAACCTCAGATCTCCACGCAGGCACACATGAATGCACATACATTTGCACACATCCAGAGATAAACTAACCCCAAACAATCCACATTCCAAAAAATCCAGACGTGGCTCTGATTGCACACACATGTGATTATGCGCAGAGGTCCACCCTACCAGCCAACCTCAGATCTCCACACAGGCACACATGAATGCACATACATTTGCACACATCCAGAGATAAACTCACCCCAAACAATCCTCATTCCAAGAAATCCAGACGTGGATCTGATTGCACACACATGTGATTATGCGCAGAGGTCCACCCTACCAGCCAACCTCAGATCTCCACGCAGGCACACATGAATGCACATACATTTGCACACATCCAGAGATAAACTAACCCCAAACAATCCACATTCCAAAAAATCCAGACGTGGCTCTGATTGCACACACATGTGATTATGCGCAGAGGTCCACCCTACCAGCCAACCTCAGATCTCCACACAGGCACACATGAATGCACATACATTTGCACACATCCAGAGATAAACTCACCCCAAACAATCCACATTCCAAGAAATCCAGACATGGCTCTGATTGCACACACATGTGATTATGCGCAGAGGTCCACCCTACCAGCCAACCCCAGATCTCCACGCAGGCACACATGAATGCACATACATTTGCACACATCCAGAGATAAACTAACCCCAAACAATCCACATTCCAAGGAATCCAGACGTGGCTCTGATTGCACACACATGTGATTATGCGCAGAGGTCCACCCTACCAGCCAACCTCAGATCTCCACGCAGGCACACATGAATGCACATACATTTGCACACATCCAGAGATAAACTAACCCCAAACAATCCACATTCCAAGAAATCCAGACGTGGCTCTGATTGCACACACATGTGATTATGCGCAGAGGTCCACCCTACCAGCCAACCTCAGATCTCCACGCAGGCACACATGAATGCACATACATTTGCACACATCCAGAGATAAACTCACCCCAAACAATCCACATTCCAAGAAATCCAGACGTGGCTCTGATTGCACACACATGTGATTATGCGCAGAGGTCCACCCTACCAGCCAACCTCAGATCTCCACGCAGGCACACATGAATGCACATACATTTGCACACATCCAGAGATAAACTCACCCCAAACAATCCACATTCCAAGAAATCCAGACGTGGCTCTGATTGCACACACATGTGATTATGCGCAGAGGTCCACCCTACCAGCCAACCTCAGATCTCCACGCAGGCACACATGAATGGACATACATTTGCACACATCCAGAGATAAACTAACCCCAAACAATCCACATTCCAAGAAATCCAGACGTGGCTCTGATTGCACACACATGTGATTATACGCAGAGGTCCACCCTACCAGCCAACCTCAGATCTCCACGCAGGCACACATGAATGCACATACATTTGCACACATCCAGAGATAAACTAACCCCAAACAATCCACATTCCAAGAAATCCAGACGTGGCTCTGATTGCACACACATGTGATTATGCGCAGAGGTCCACCCTACCAGCCAACCTCAGATCTCCATGCAGGCACACATGAATGCACATACATTTGCACACATCCAGAGATAAACTCACCCCAAACAATCCACATTCCAAGAAATCCAGACGTGGCTCTGATCGCACACACATGTGATTATGCGCAGAGGTCCACCCTACCAGCCAACCTCAGATCTCCACACAGGCACACATGAATGCACATACATTTGCACACATCCAGAGATAAACTCACCCCAAACAATCCACATTCCAAGAAATCCAGACGTGGCTCTGATTGCACACACATGTGATTATGCGCAGAGGTCCACCCTACCACCCAACCCCAGATCTCCACGCAGGCACACATGAATGCACATACATTTGCACACATCCAGAGATAAACTCACCCCAAACAATCCACATTCCAAGAAATCCAGACGTGGCTCTGATTGCACACACATGTGATTATGCGCAGAGGTCCACCCTACCAGCCAACCTCAGATCTCCACGCAGGCACACATGAATGGACATACATTTGCACACATCCAGAGATAAACTAACCCCAAACAATCCACATTCCAAGAAATCCAGACGTGGCTCTGATTGCACACACATGTGATTATGCGCAGAGGTCCACCCTACCAGCCAACCTCAGATCTCCACGCAGGCACACATGAATGCACATAAACTCACCCCAAACAATCCACATTCCAAGAAATCCAGACGTGGCTCTGACTGCACACACATGTGATTATGCGCAGAGGTCCACCCTACCAGCCAACCTCAGATCTCCACGCAGGCACACATGAATGCACATACATTTGCACACATCCAGAGATAAACTAACCCCAAACAATCCACATTCCAAGAAATCCAGACGTGGCTCTGATTGCACACACATGTGATTATGCGCAGAGGTCCACCCTACCAGCCAACCTCAGATCTCCACGCAGGCACACATGAATGCACATACATTTGCACACATCCAGAGATAAACTAACCCCAAACAATCCACATTCCAAGAAATCCAGACGTGGATCTGATTGCACACACATGCGATTATGCGCAGAGGTCCACCCTACCAGCCAACCTCAGATCTCCACGCAGGCACACATGAATGCACATACATTTGCACACATCCAGAGATAAACTCACCCCAAACAATCCACATTCCAAGAAATCCAGACGTGGCTCTGATTGCACACACATGTGATTATGCGCAGAGGTCCACCCTACCAGCCAACCTCAGATCTCCACGCAGGCACACATGAATGCACATACATTTGCACACATCCAGAGATAAACTAACCCCAAACAATCCACATTCCAAGAAATCCAGACGTGGCTCTGATTGCACACACATGCGATTATGCGCAGAGGTCCACCCTACCAGCCAACCTCAGATCTCCACGCAGGCACACATGAATGCACATACATTTGCACACATCCAGAGATAAACTCACCCCAAACAATCCACATTCCAAGAAATCCAGACATGGCTCTGATTGCACACACATGTGATTATGCGCAGAGGTCCACCCTACCAGCCAACCTCAGATCTCCACGCAGGCACACATGAATGCACATAAACTCACCCCAAACAATCCACATTCCAAGAAATCCAGACGTGGCTCTGACTGCACACACATGTGATTATGCGCAGAGGTCCACCCTACCAGCCAACCTCAGATCTCCACGCAGGCACACATGAATGCACATACATTTGCACACATCCAGAGATAAACTAACCCCAAACAATCCACATTCCAAGAAATCCAGACGTGGCTCTGATTGCACACACATGTGATTATACGCAGAGGTCCACCCTACCAGCCAACCTCAGATCTCCACGCAGGCACACATGAATGCACATACATTTGCACACATCCAGAGATAAACTAACCCCAAACAATCCACATTCCAAGAAATCCAGACGTGGCTCTGATTGCACACACATGTGATTATGCGCAGAGGTCCACCCTACCAGCCAACCTCAGATCTCCACGCAGGCACACATGAATGCACATACATTTGCACACATCCAGAGATAAACTAACCCCAAACAATCCACATTCCAAGAAATCCAGACGTGGCTCTGATTGCACACACATGCGATTATGCGCAGAGGTCCACCCTACCAGCCAACCTCAGATCTCCACGCAGGCACACATGAATGCACATACATTTGCACACATCCAGAGATAAACTCACCCCAAACAATCCACATTCCAAGAAATCCAGACATGGCTCTGATTGCACACACATGTGATTATGCGCAGAGGTCCACCCTACCAGCCAACCTCAGATCTCCACGCAGGCACACATGAATGCACATACATTTGCACACATCCAGAGATAAACTCACCCCAAACAATCCACATTCCAAGAAATCCAGACGTGGCTCTGATCGCACACACATGTGATTATGCGCAGAGGTCCACCCTACCAGCCAACCTCAGATCTCCACACAGGCACACATGAATGCACATACATTTGCACACATCCAGAGATAAACTCACCCCAAACAATCCACATTCCAAGAAATCCAGACGTGGCTCTGATTGCACACACATGTGATTATGCGCAGAGGTCCACCCTACCACCCAACCCCAGATCTCCACGCAGGCACACATGAATGCACATACATTTGCACACATCCAGAGATAAACTCACCCCAAACAATCCACATTCCAAGAAATCCAGACGTGGCTCTGATTGCACACACATGTGATTATGCGCAGAGGTCCACCCTACCAGCCAACCTCAGATCTCCACGCAGGCACACATGAATGGACATACATTTGCACACATCCAGAGATAAACTAACCCCAAACAATCCACATTCCAAGAAATCCAGACGTGGCTCTGATTGCACACACATGTGATTATACGCAGAGGTCCACCCTACCAGCCAACCTCAGATCTCCACGCAGGCACACATGAATGCACATACATTTGCACACATCCAGAGATAAACTAACCCCAAACAATCCACATTCCAAGAAATCCAGACGTGGCTCTGATTGCACACACATGTGATTATGCGCAGAGGTCCACCCTACCAGCCAACCTCAGATCTCCACGCAGGCACACATGAATGCACATACATTTGCACACATCCAGAGATAAACTAACCCCAAACAATCCACATTCCAAGAAATCCAGACGTGGCTCTGATTGCACACACATGTGATTATGCGCAGAGGTCCACCCTACCAGCCAACCTCAGATCTCCACGCAGGCACACATGAATGCACATACATTTGCACACATCCAGAGATAAACTAACCCCAAACAAACCACATTCCAAGAAATCCAGACGTGGCTCTGATTGCACACACATGTGATTATGCGCAGAGGTCCACCCTACCAGCCAACCTCAGATCTCCACGCAGGCACACATGAATGCACATACATTTGCACACATCCAGAGATAAACTAACCCCAAACAATCCACATTCCAAGAAATCCAGACGTGGCTCTGATTGCACACACATGTGATTATGCGCAGAGGTCCACCCTACCAGCCAACCTCAGATCTCCACGCAGGCACACATGAATGCACATACATTTGCACACATCCAGAGATAAACTCACCCCAAACAATCCACATTCCAAGAAATCCAGACGTGGCTCTGATTGCACACACATGTGATTATGCGCAGAGGTCCACCCTACCAGCCAACCTCAGATCTCCACGCAGGCACACATGAATGCACATACATTTGCACACATCCAGAGATAAACTCACCCCAAACAATCCACATTCCAAGAAATCCAGACGTGGCTCTGATTGCACACACATGTGATTATGCGCAGAGGTCCACCCTACCAGCCAACCTCAGATCTCCACGCAGGCACACATGAATGCACATACATTTGCACACATCCAGAGATAAACTCACCCCAAACAATCCACATTCCAAGAAATCCAGACGTGGCTCTGATTGCACACACATGTGATTATGCGCAGAGGTCCACCCTACCAGCCAACCTCAGATCTCCACGCAGGCACACATGAATGGACATACATTTGCACACATCCAGAGATAAACTAACCCCAAACAATCCACATTCCAAGAAATCCAGACGTGGCTCTGATTGCACACACATGTGATTATACGCAGAGGTCCACCCTACCAGCCAACCTCAGATCTCCACGCAGGCACACATGAATGCACATACATTTGCACACATCCAGACATAAACTAACCCCAAACAATCCACATTCCAAGAAATCCAGACGTGGCTCTGATTGCACACACATGTGATTATGCGCAGAGGTCCACCCTACCAGCCAACCTCAGATCTCCACGCAGGCACACATGAATGCACATACATTTGCACACATCCAGAGATAAACTCACCCCAAACAATCCACATTCCAAGAAATCCAGACGTGGCTCTGATCGCACACACATGTGATTATGCGCAGAGGTCCACCCTACCAGCCAACCTCAGATCTCCACACAGGCACACATGAATGCACATACATTTGCACACATCCAGAGATAAACTCACCCCAAACAATCCACATTCCAAGAAATCCAGACGTGGCTCTGATTGCACACACATGTGATTATGCGCAGAGGTCCACCCTACCACCCAACCCCAGATCTCCACGCAGGCACACATGAATGCACATACATTTGCACACATCCAGAGATAAACTCACCCCAAACAATCCACATTCCAAGAAATCCAGACGTGGCTCTGATTGCACACACATGTGATTATGCGCAGAGGTCCACCCTACCAGCCAACCTCAGATCTCCACGCAGGCACACATGAATGGACATACATTTGCACACATCCAGAGATAAACTAACCCCAAACAATCCACATTCCAAGAAATCCAGACGTGGCTCTGATTGCACACACATGTGATTATGCGCAGAGGTCCACCCTACCAGCCAACCTCAGATCTCCACGCAGGCACACATGAATGCACATAAACTCACCCCAAACAATCCACATTCCAAGAAATCCAGACGTGGCTCTGACTGCACACACATGTGATTATGCGCAGAGGTCCACCCTACCAGCCAACCTCAGATCTCCACGCAGGCACACATGAATGCACATACATTTGCACACATCCAGAGATAAACTAACCCCAAACAATCCACATTCCAAGAAATCCAGACGTGGCTCTGATTGCACACACATGCGATTATGCGCAGAGGTCCACCCTACCAGCCAACCTCAGATCTCCACGCAGGCACACATGAATGCACATATATTTGCACACATCCAGAGATAAACTAACCCCAAACAATCCACATTCCAAGAAATCCAGACGTGGCTCTGATTGCACACACATGCGATTATGCGCAGAGGTCCACCCTACCAGCCAACCTCAGATCTCCACGCAGGCACACATGAATGCACATACATTTGCACACATCCAGAGATAAACTCACCCCAAACAATCCACATTCCAAGAAATCCAGACGTGGCTCTGATTGCACACACATGCGATTATGCGCAGAGGTCCACCCTACCAGCCAACCTCAGATCTCCACGCAGGCACACATGAATGCACATACATTTGCACACATCCAGAGATAAACTCACCCCAAACAATCCACATTCCAAGAAATCCAGACGTGGCTCTGATTGCACACACATGTGATTATGCGCAGAGGTCCACCCTACCAGCCAACCTCAGATCTCCACGCAGGCACACATGAATGCACATACATTTGCACACATCCAGAGATAAACTAACCCCAAACAATCCACATTCCAAGAAATCCAGACATGGCTTTGATTGCACACACATGTGATTATGCGCAGAGGTCCACCCTACCAGCCAACCTCAGATCTCCACGCAGGCACACATGAATGCACATACATTTGCACACATCCAGAGATAAACTAACCCCAAACAATCCACATTCCAAGAAATCCAGACGTGGCTCTGATTGCACACACATGTGATTATACGCAGAGGTCCACCCTACCAGCCAACCTCAGATCTCCACGCAGGCACACATGAATGCACATACATTTGCACACATCCAGAGATAAACTAACCCCAAACAATCCACATTCCAAGAAATCCAGACGTGGCTCTGATTGCACACACATGTGATTATGCGCAGAGGTCCACCCTACCAGCCAACCTCAGATCTCCACGCAGGCACACATGAATGCACATACATTTGCACACATCCAGAGATAAACTAACCCCAAACAATCCACATTCCAAGAAATCCAGACGTGGCTCTGATTGCACACACATGCGATTATGCGCAGAGGTCCACCCTACCAGCCAACCTCAGATCTCCACGCAGGCACACATGAATGCACATACATTTGCACACATCCAGAGATAAACTCACCCCAAACAATCCACATTCCAAGAAATCCAGACATGGCTCTGATTGCACACACATGTGATTATGCGCAGAGGTCCACCCTACCAGCCAACCTCAGATCTCCACGCAGGCACACATGAATGCACATACATTTGCACACATCCAGAGATAAACTCACCCCAAACAATCCACATTCCAAGAAATCCAGACGTGGCTCTGATTGCACACACATGTGATTATGCGCAGAGGTCCACCCTACCAGCCAACCTCAGATCTCCACGCAGGCACACATGAATGCACATAAACTCACCCCAAACAATCCACATTCCAAGAAATCCAGACGTGGCTCTGACTGCACACACATGTGATTATGCGCAGAGGTCCACCCTACCAGCCAACCTCAGATCTCCACGCAGGCACACATGAATGCACATACATTTGCACACATCCAGAGATAAACTAACCCCAAACAATCCACATTCCAAGAAATCCAGACGTGGCTCTGATTGCACACACATGCGATTATGCGCAGAGGTCCACCCTACCAGCCAACCTCAGATCTCCACGCAGGCACACATGAATGCACATACATTTGCACACATCCAGAGATAAACTCACCCCAAACAATCCACATTCCAAGAAATCCAGACGTGGCTCTGATCGCACACACATGTGATTATGCGCAGAGGTCCACCCTACCAGCCAACCTCAGATCTCCACACAGGCACACATGAATGCACATACATTTGCACACATCCAGAGATAAACTCACCCCAAACAATCCACATTCCAAGAAATCCAGACGTGGCTCTGATTGCACACACATGTGATTATGCGCAGAGGTCCACCCTACCACCCAACCCCAGATCTCCACGCAGGCACACATGAATGCACATACATTTGCACACATCCAGAGATAAACTCACCCCAAACAATCCACATTCCAAGAAATCCAGACGTGGCTCTGATTGCACACACATGTGATTATGCGCAGAGGTCCACCCTACCAGCCAACCTCAGATCTCCACGCAGGCACACATGAATGGACATACATTTGCACACATCCAGAGATAAACTAACCCCAAACAATCCACATTCCAAGAAATCCAGACGTGGCTCTGATTGCACACACATGTGATTATACGCAGAGGTCCACCCTACCAGCCAACCTCAGATCTCCACGCAGGCACACATGAATGCACATACATTTGCACACATCCAGAGATAAACTAACCCCAAACAATCCACATTCCAAGAAATCCAGACGTGGCTCTGATTGCACACACATGTGATTATGCGCAGAGGTCCACCCTACCAGCCAACCTCAGATCTCCACGCAGGCACACATGAATGCACATACATTTGCACACATCCAGAGATAAACTAACCCCAAACAATCCACATTCCAAGAAATCCAGACGTGGCTCTGATTGCACACACATGTGATTATGCGCAGAGGTCCACCCTACCAGCCAACCTCAGATCTCCACGCAGGCACACATGAATGCACATACATTTGCACACATCCAGAGATAAACTAACCCCAAACAAACCACATTCCAAGAAATCCAGACGTGGCTCTGATTGCACACACATGTGATTATGCGCAGAGGTCCACCCTACCAGCCAACCTCAGATCTCCACGCAGGCACACATGAATGCACATACATTTGCACACATCCAGAGATAAACTAACCCCAAACAATCCACATTCCAAGAAATCCAGACGTGGCTCTGATTGCACACACATGTGATTATGCGCAGAGGTCCACCCTACCAGCCAACCTCAGATCTCCACGCAGGCACACATGAATGCACATACATTTGCACACATCCAGAGATAAACTCACCCCAAACAATCCACATTCCAAGAAATCCAGACGTGGCTCTGATTGCACACACATGTGATTATGCGCAGAGGTCCACCCTACCAGCCAACCTCAGATCTCCACGCAGGCACACATGAATGCACATACATTTGCACACATCCAGAGATAAACTCACCCCAAACAATCCACATTCCAAGAAATCCAGACGTGGCTCTGATTGCACACACATGTGATTATGCGCAGAGGTCCACCCTACCAGCCAACCTCAGATCTCCACGCAGGCACACATGAATGGACATACATTTGCACACATCCAGAGATAAACTAACCCCAAACAATCCACATTCCAAGAAATCCAGACGTGGCTCTGATTGCACACACATGTGATTATACGCAGAGGTCCACCCTACCAGCCAACCTCAGATCTCCACGCAGGCACACATGAATGCACATACATTTGCACACATCCAGACATAAACTAACCCCAAACAATCCACATTCCAAGAAATCCAGACGTGGCTCTGATTGCACACACATGTGATTATGCGCAGAGGTCCACCCTACCAGCCAACCTCAGATCTCCACGCAGGCACACATGAATGCACATACATTTGCACACATCCAGAGATAAACTCACCCCAAACAATCCACATTCCAAGAAATCCAGACGTGGCTCTGATCGCACACACATGTGATTATGCGCAGAGGTCCACCCTACCAGCCAACCTCAGATCTCCACACAGGCACACATGAATGCACATACATTTGCACACATCCAGAGATAAACTCACCCCAAACAATCCACATTCCAAGAAATCCAGACGTGGCTCTGATTGCACACACATGTGATTATGCGCAGAGGTCCACCCTACCACCCAACCCCAGATCTCCACGCAGGCACACATGAATGCACATACATTTGCACACATCCAGAGATAAACTCACCCCAAACAATCCACATTCCAAGAAATCCAGACGTGGCTCTGATTGCACACACATGTGATTATGCGCAGAGGTCCACCCTACCAGCCAACCTCAGATCTCCACGCAGGCACACATGAATGGACATACATTTGCACACATCCAGAGATAAACTAACCCCAAACAATCCACATTCCAAGAAATCCAGACGTGGCTCTGATTGCACACACATGTGATTATGCGCAGAGGTCCACCCTACCAGCCAACCTCAGATCTCCACGCAGGCACACATGAATGCACATACATTTGCACACATCCAGAGATAAACTAACCCCAAACAATCCACATTCCAAGAAATCCAGACGTGGCTCTGATTGCACACACATGCGATTATGCGCAGAGGTCCACCCTACCAGCCAACCTCAGATCTCCACGCAGGCACACATGAATGCACATACATTTGCACACATCCAGAGATAAACTCACCCCAAACAATCCACATTCCAAGAAATCCAGACATGGCTCTGATTGCACACACATGTGATTATGCGCAGAGGTCCACCCTACCAGCCAACCTCAGATCTCCACGCAGGCACACATGAATGCACATACATTTGCACACATCCAGAGATAAACTAACCCCAAACAATCCACATTCCAAGAAATCCAGACGTGGCTCTGATTGCACACACATGTGATTATGCACAGAGGTCCACCCTACCAGCCAACCTCAGATCTCCACGCAGGCACACATGAATGCACATAAACTCACCCCAAACAATCCACATTCCAAGAAATCCAGACGTGGCTCTGACTGCACACACATGTGATTATGCGCAGAGGTCCACCCTACCAGCCAACCTCAGATCTCCACGCAGGCACACATGAATGCACATACATTTGCACACATCCAGAGATAAACTAACCCCAAACAATCCACATTCCAAGAAATCCAGACATGGCTTTGATTGCACACACATGTGATTATGCGCAGAGGTCCACCCTACCAGCCAACCTCAGATCTCCACGCAGGCACACATGAATGCACATACATTTGCACACATCCAGAGAAAAACTAACCCCAAACAATCCACATTCCAAGAAATCCAGACGTGGCTCTGATTGCACACACATGTGATTATACGCAGAGGTCCACCCTACCAGCCAACCTCAGATCTCCACGCAGGCACACATGAATGCACATACATTTGCACACATCCAGAGATAAACTAACCCCAAACAATCCACATTCCAAGAAATCCAGACGTGGCTCTGATTGCACACACATGTGATTATGCGCAGAGGTCCACCCTACCAGCCAACCTCAGATCTCCACGCAGGCACACATGAATGCACATACATTTGCACACATCCAGAGATAAACTAACCCCAAACAATCCACATTCCAAGAAATCCAGACGTGGCTCTGATTGCACACACATGCGATTATGCGCAGAGGTCCACCCTACCAGCCAACCTCAGATCTCCACGCAGGCACACATGAATGCACATACATTTGCACACATCCAGAGATAAACTCACCCCAAACAATCCACATTCCAAGAAATCCAGACATGGCTCTGATTGCACACACATGTGATTATGCGCAGAGGTCCACCCTACCAGCCAACCTCAGATCTCCACGCAGGCACACATGAATGCACATACATTTGCACACATCCAGAGATAAACTCACCCCAAACAATCCACATTCCAAGAAATCCAGACGTGGCTCTGATTGCACACACATGTGATTATGCGCAGAGGTCCACCCTACCAGCCAACCTCAGATCTCCACGCAGGCACACATGAATGCACATACATTTGCACACATCCAGAGATAAACTAACCCCAAACAATCCACATTCCAAGAAATCCAGACGTGGCTCTGATTGCACACACATGCGATTATGCGCAGAGGTCCACCCTACCAGCCAACCTCAGATCTCCACGCAGGCACACATGAATGCACATACATTTGCACACATCCAGAGATAAACTAACCCCAAACAATCCACATTCCAAGAAATCCAGACGTGGCTCTGATTGCACACACATGTGATTATGCGCAGAGGTCCACCCTACCAGCCAACCTCAGATCTCCACGCAGGCACACATGAATGCACATACATTTGCACACATCCAGAGATAAACTCACCCCAAACAATCCACATTCCAAGAAATCCAGACGTGGCTCTGATCGCACACACATGTGATTATGCGCAGAGGTCCACCCTACCAGCCAACCTCAGATCTCCACACAGGCACACATGAATGCACATACATTTGCACACATCCAGAGATAAACTCACCCCAAACAATCCACATTCCAAGAAATCCAGACGTGGCTCTGATTGCACACACATGTGATTATGCGCAGAGGTCCACCCTACCAGCCAACCTCAGATCTCCACGCAGGCACACATGAATGGACATACATTTGCACACATCCAGAGATAAACTAACCCCAAACAATCCACATTCCAAGAAATCCAGACGTGGCTCTGATTGCACACACATGTGATTATACGCAGAGGTCCACCCTACCAGCCAACCTCAGATCTCCACGCAGGCACACATGAATGCACATACATTTGCACACATCCAGAGATAAACTAACCCCAAACAATCCACATTCCAAGAAATCCAGACGTGGCTCTGATTGCACACACATGTGATTATGCGCAGAGGTCCACCCTACCAGCCAACCTCAGATCTCCACGCAGGCACACATGAATGCACATACATTTGCACACATCCAGAGATAAACTAACCCCAAACAATCCACATTCCAAGAAATCCAGACGTGGCTCTGATTGCACACACATGTGATTATGCGCAGAGGTCCACCCTACCAGCCAACCTCAGATCTCCACGCAGGCACACATGAATGCACATACATTTGCACACATCCAGAGATAAACTAACCCCAAACAAACCACATTCCAAGAAATCCAGACGTGGCTCTGATTGCACACACATGTGATTATGCGCAGAGGTCCACCCTACCAGCCAACCTCAGATCTCCACGCAGGCACACATGAATGCACATACATTTGCACACATCCAGAGATAAACTAACCCCAAACAATCCACATTCCAAGAAATCCAGACGTGGCTCTGATTGCACACACATGTGATTATGCGCAGAGGTCCACCCTACCAGCCAACCTCAGATCTCCACGCAGGCACACATGAATGCACATACATTTGCACACATCCAGAGATAAACTCACCCCAAACAATCCACATTCCAAGAAATCCAGACGTGGCTCTGATTGCACACACATGTGATTATGCGCAGAGGTCCACCCTACCAGCCAACCTCAGATCTCCACGCAGGCACACATGAATGCACATACATTTGCACACATCCAGAGATAAACTCACCCCAAACAATCCACATTCCAAGAAATCCAGACGTGGCTCTGATTGCACACACATGTGATTATGCGCAGAGGTCCACCCTACCAGCCAACCTCAGATCTCCACGCAGGCACACATGAATGGACATACATTTGCACACATCCAGAGATAAACTAACCCCAAACAATCCACATTCCAAGAAATCCAGACGTGGCTCTGATTGCACACACATGTGATTATACGCAGAGGTCCACCCTACCAGCCAACCTCAGATCTCCACGCAGGCACACATGAATGCACATACATTTGCACACATCCAGACATAAACTAACCCCAAACAATCCACATTCCAAGAAATCCAGACGTGGCTCTGATTGCACACACATGTGATTATGCGCAGAGGTCCACCCTACCAGCCAACCTCAGATCTCCACGCAGGCACACATGAATGCACATACATTTGCACACATCCAGAGATAAACTCACCCCAAACAATCCACATTCCAAGAAATCCAGACGTGGCTCTGATCGCACACACATGTGATTATGCGCAGAGGTCCACCCTACCAGCCAACCTCAGATCTCCACACAGGCACACATGAATGCACATACATTTGCACACATCCAGAGATAAACTCACCCCAAACAATCCACATTCCAAGAAATCCAGACGTGGCTCTGATTGCACACACATGTGATTATGCGCAGAGGTCCACCCTACCACCCAACCCCAGATCTCCACGCAGGCACACATGAATGCACATACATTTGCACACATCCAGAGATAAACTCACCCCAAACAATCCACATTCCAAGAAATCCAGACGTGGCTCTGATTGCACACACATGTGATTATGCGCAGAGGTCCACCCTACCAGCCAACCTCAGATCTCCACGCAGGCACACATGAATGGACATACATTTGCACACATCCAGAGATAAACTAACCCCAAACAATCCACATTCCAAGAAATCCAGACGTGGCTCTGATTGCACACACATGTGATTATGCGCAGAGGTCCACCCTACCAGCCAACCTCAGATCTCCACGCAGGCACACATGAATGCACATACATTTGCACACATCCAGAGAAAAACTCACCCCAAACAATCCACATTCCAAGAAATCCAGACGTGGCTCTGATTGCACACACATGTGATTATGCGCAGAGGTCCACCCTACCAGCCAACCTCAGATCTCCACGCAGGCACACATGAATGCACATACATTTGCACACATCCAGAGATAAACTAACCCCAAACAATCCACATTCCAAGAAATCCAGACGTGGCTCTGATTGCACACACATGCGATTATGCGCAGAGGTCCACCCTACCAGCCAACCTCAGATCTCCACGCAGGCACACATGAATGCACATACATTTGCACACATCCAGAGATAAACTCACCCCAAACAATCCACATTCCAAGAAATCCAGACATGGCTCTGATTGCACACACATGTGATTATGCGCAGAGGTCCACCCTACCAGCCAACCTCAGATCTCCACGCAGGCACACATGAATGCACATACATTTGCACACATCCAGAGATAAACTAACCCCAAACAATCCACATTCCAAGAAATCCAGACGTGGCTCTGATTGCACACACATGTGATTATGCGCAGAGGTCCACCCTACCAGCCAACCTCAGATCTCCACGCAGGCACACATGAATGCACATAAACTCACCCCAAACAATCCACATTCCAAGAAATCCAGACGTGGCTCTGACTGCACACACATGTGATTATGCGCAGAGGTCCACCCTACCAGCCAACCTCAGATCTCCACGCAGGCACACATGAATGCACATACATTTGCACACATCCAGAGATAAACTAACCCCAAACAATCCACATTCCAAGAAATCCAGACATGGCTTTGATTGCACACACATGTGATTATGCGCAGAGGTCCACCCTACCAGCCAACCTCAGATCTCCACGCAGGCACACATGAATGCACATACATTTGCACACATCCAGAGATAAACTAACCCCAAACAATCCACATTCCAAGAAATCCAGACGTGGCTCTGATTGCACACACATGTGATTATACGCAGAGGTCCACCCTACCAGCCAACCTCAGATCTCCACGCAGGCACACATGAATGCACATACATTTGCACACATCCAGAGATAAACTAACCCCAAACAATCCACATTCCAAGAAATCCAGACGTGGCTCTGATTGCACACACATGTGATTATGCGCAGAGGTCCACCCTACCAGCCAACCTCAGATCTCCACGCAGGCACACATCCAGAGATAAACTAACCCCAAACAATCCACATTCCAAGAAATCCAGACGTGGCTCTGATTGCACACACATGCGATTATGCGCAGAGGTCCACCCTACCAGCCAACCTCAGATCTCCACGCAGGCACACATGAATGCACATACATTTGCACACATCCAGAGATAAACTCACCCCAAACAATCCACATTCCAAGAAATCCAGACATGGCTCTGATTGCACACACATGTGATTATGCGCAGAGGTCCACCCTACCAGCCAACCTCAGATCTCCACGCAGGCACACATGAATGCACATACATTTGCACACATCCAGAGATAAACTCACCCCAAACAATCCACATTCCAAGAAATCCAGACGTGGCTCTGATTGCACACACATGTGATTATGCGCAGAGGTCCACCCTACCAGCCAACCTCAGATCTCCACGCAGGCACACATGAATGCACATACATTTGCACACATCCAGAGATAAACTAACCCCAAACAATCCACATTCCAAGAAATCCAGACGTGGCTCTGATTGCACACACATGCGATTATGCGCAGAGGTCCACCCTACCAGCCAACCTCAGATCTCCACGCAGGCACACATGAATGCACATACATTTGCACACATCCAGAGATAAACTAACCCCAAACAATCCACATTCCAAGAAATCCAGACGTGGCTCTGATTGCACACACATGTGATTATGCGCAGAGGTCCACCCTACCAGCCAACCTCAGATCTCCACGCAGGCACACATGAATGCACATACATTTGCACACATCCAGAGATAAACTCACCCCAAACAATCCACATTCCAAGAAATCCAGACGTGGCTCTGATCGCACACACATGTGATTATGCGCAGAGGTCCACCCTACCAGCCAACCTCAGATCTCCACACAGGCACACATGAATGCACATACATTTGCACACATCCAGAGATAAACTCACCCCAAACAATCCACATTCCAAGAAATCCAGACGTGGCTCTGATTGCACACACATGTGATTATGCGCAGAGGTCCACCCTACCACCCAACCCCAGATCTCCACGCAGGCACACATGAATGCACATACATTTGCACACATCCAGAGATAAACTCACCCCAAACAATCCACATTCCAAGAAATCCAGACGTGGCTCTGATTGCACACACATGTGATTATGCGCAGAGGTCCACCCTACCAGCCAACCTCAGATCTCCACGCAGGCACACATGAATGGACATACATTTGCACACATCCAGAGATAAACTAACCCCAAACAATCCACATTCCAAGAAATCCAGACGTGGCTCTGATTGCACACACATGTGATTATACGCAGAGGTCCACCCTACCGGCCAACCTCAGATCTCCACGCAGGCACACATGAATGCACATACATTTGCACACATCCAGAGATAAACTAACCCCAAACAATCCACATTCCAAGAAATCCAGACGTGGCTCTGATTGCACACACATGTGATTATGCGCAGAGGTCCACCCTACCAGCCAACCTCAGATCTCCACGCAGGCACACATGAATGCACATACATTTGCACACATCCAGAGATAAACTAACCCCAAACAAACCACATTCCAAGAAATCCAGACGTGGCTCTGATTGCACACACATGTGATTATGCGCAGAGGTCCACCCTACCAGCCAACCTCAGATCTCCACGCAGGCACACATGAATGCACATACATTTGCACACATCCAGAGATAAACTCACCCCAAACAATCCACATTCCAAGAAATCCAGACATGGCTCTGATTGCACACACATGTGATTATGCGCAGAGGTCCACCCTACCAGCCAACCTCAGATCTCCACGCAGGCACACATGAATGCACATACATTTGCACACATCCAGAGATAAACTCACCCCAAACAATCCACATTCCAAGAAATCCAGACGTGGCTCTGATTGCACACACATGTGATTATGCGCAGAGGTCCACCCTACCAGCCAACCTCAGATCTCCACACAGGCACACATGAATGCACATACATTTGCACACATCCAGAGATAAACTAACCCCAAACAATCCACATTCCAAGAAATCCAGACGTGGCTCTGATTGCACACACATGTGATTATGCGCAGAGGTCCACCCTACCAGCCAACCTCAGATCTCCACACAGGCACACATGAATGCACATACATTTGCACACATCCAGAGATAAACTCACCCCAAACAATCCACATTCCAAGAAATCCAGACATGGCTCTGATTGCACACACATGTGATTATGCGCAGAGGTCCACCCTACCAGCCAACCTCAGATCTCCACGCAGGCACACATGAATGCACATACATTTGCACACATCCAGAGATAAACTAACCCCAAACAATCCACATTCCAAGAAATCCAGACGTGGCTCTGATTGCACACACATGCGATTATGCGCAGAGGTCCACCCTACCAGCCAACCTCAGATCTCCACGCAGGCACACATGAATGCACATACATTTGCACACATCCAGAGATAAACTAACCCCAAACAATCCACATTCCAAGAAATCCAGACATGGCTCTGATTGCACACACATGTGATTATGCGCAGAGGTCCACCCTACCAGCCAACCTCAGATCTCCACGCAGGCACACATGAATGCACATACATTTGCACACATCCAGAGATAAACTAACCCCAAACAATCCACATTCCAAGAAATCCAGACATGGCTCTGATTGCACACACATGTGATTATGCGCAGAGGTCCACCCTACCAGCCAACCTCAGATCTCCACGCAGGCACACATGAATGCACATACATTTGCACACATCCAGAGATAAACTAACCCCAAACAATCCACATTCCAAAAAATCCAGACGTGGCTCTGATTGCACACACATGTGATTATGCGCAGAGGTCCACCCTACCAGCCAACCTCAGATCTCCACACAGGCACACATGAATGCACATACATTTGCACACATCCAGAGATAAACTCACCCCAAACAATCCTCATTCCAAGAAATCCAGACGTGGATCTGATTGTACACACATGTGATTATGCGCAGAGGTCCACCCTACCAGCCAACCTCAGATCTCCACGCAGGCACACATGAATGCACATACATTTGCACACATCCAGAGATAAACTAACCCCAAACAATCCACATTCCAAGAAATCCAGACATGGATCTGATTGCACACACATGTGATTATGCACAGAGGTCCACCCTACCAGCCAACCTCAGATCTCCACGCAGGCACACATGAATGCACATACATTTGCACACATCCAGAGATAAACTAACCCCAAACAATCCACATTCCGAAAAATCCAGACGTGGCTCTGATTGCACACACATGTGATTATGCGCAGAGGTCCACCCTACCAGCCAACCTCAGATCTCCACGCAGGCACACATGAATGCACATACATTTGCACACATCCAGAGATAAACTCACCCCAAACAATCCACATTCCAAGAAATCCAGACGTGGCTCTGATTGCACACACATGTGATTATGCGCAGAGGTCCACCCTACCAGCCAACCTCAGATCTCCACGCAGGCACACATGAATGCACATACATTTGCACACATCCAGAGATAAACTCACCCCAAACAATCCACATTCCGAAAAATCCAGACGTGGCTCTGATTGCACACACATGTGATTATGCGCAGAGGTCCACCCTACCAGCCAACCTCAGATCTCCACGCAGGCACACATGAATGCACATACATTTGCACACATCCAGAGATAAACTCACCCCAAACAATCCACATTCCAAGAAATCCAGACGTGGCTCTGATTGCACACACATGTGATTATGCGCAGAGGTCCACCCTACCAGCCAACCTCAGATCTCCACGCAGGCACACATGAATGCACATACATTTGCACACATCCAGAGATAAACTCACCCCAAACAATCCACATTCCAAGAAATCCAGACGTGGCTCTGATTGCACACACATGTGATTATGCGCAGAGGTCCACCCTACCAGCCAACCTCAGATCTCCACGCAGGCACACATGAATGCACATACATTTGCACACATCCAGAGATAAAATCACACCAAACAATCCACATTCCAAGGAATCCAGACGTGGCTCTGATTGCACACACATGTGATTATGCGCAGAGGTCCACCCTACCAGCCAACCTCAGATCTCCACGCAGGCACACATGAATGCACATACATTTGCACACATCCAGAGATAAACTCACCCCAAACAATCCACATTCCAAGAAATCCAGACGTGGCTCTGATTGCACACACATGTGATTATGCGCAGAGGTCCACCCTACCAGCCAACCTCAGATCTCCACACAGGCACACATGAATGCACATACATTTGCACACATCCAGAGATAAACTCACCCCAAACAATCCACATTCCAAGAAATCCAGACGTGGCTCTGATTGCACACACATGTGATTATGCGCAGAGGTCCACCCTACCAGCCAACCTCAGATCTCCACACAGGCACACATGAATGCACATACATTTGCACACATCCAGAGATAAACTAACCCCAAACAATCCACATTCCAAGAAATCCAGACGTGGCTCTGATTGCACACACATGCGATTATGCGCAGAGGTCCACCCTACCAGCCAACCTCAGATCTCCACGCAGGCACACATGAATGCACATACATTTGCACACATCCAGAGATAAACTAACCCCAAACAATCCACATTCCAAGAAATCCAGACATGGCTCTGATTGCACACACATGTGATTATGCGCAGAGGTCCACCCTACCAGCCAACCTCAGATCTCCACGCAGGCACACATGAATGCACATACATTTGCACACATCCAGAGATAAACTAACCCCAAACAATCCACATTCCAAAAAATCCAGACGTGGCTCTGATTGCACACACATGTGATTATGCGCAGAGGTCCACCCTACCAGCCAACCTCAGATCTCCACACAGGCACACATGAATGCACATACATTTGCACACATCCAGAGATAAACTCACCCCAAACAATCCTCATTCCAAGAAATCCAGACGTGGATCTGATTGCACACACATGTGATTATGCGCAGAGGTCCACCCTACCAGCCAACCTCAGATCTCCACGCAGGCACACATGAATGCACATACATTTGCACACATCCAGAGATAAACTAACCCCAAACAATCCACATTCCAAGAAATCCAGACGTGGATCTGATTGCACACACATGTGATTATGCACAGAGGTCCACCCTACCAGCCAACCTCAGATCTCCACGCAGGCACACATGAATGCACATACATTTGCACACATCCAGAGATAAACTAACCCCAAACAATCCACATTCCGAAAAATCCAGATGTGGCTCTGATTGCACACACATGTGATTATGCGCAGAGGTCCACCCTACCAGCCAACCTCAGATCTCCACGCAGGCACACATGAATGCACATACATTTGCACACATCCAGAGATAAACTCACCCCAAACAATCCACATTCCAAGAAATCCAGACGTGGCTCTGATTGCACACACATGTGATTATGCGCAGAGGTCCACCCTACCAGCCAACCTCAGATCTCCACGCAGGCACACATGAATGCACATACATTTGCACACATCCAGAGATAAACTCACCCCAAACAATCCACATTCCAAGAAATCCAGACGTGGCTCTGATTGCACACACATGTGATTATGCGCAGAGGTCCACCCTACCAGCCAACCTCAGATCTCCACGCAGGCACACATGAATGCACATACATTTGCACACATCCAGAGATAAACTCACCCCAAACAATCCACATTCCAAGAAATCCAGACGTGGCTCTGATTGCACACACATGTGATTATGCGCAGAGGTCCACCCTACCAGCCAACCTCAGATCTCCACACAGGCACACATGAATGCACATACATTTGCACACATCCAGAGATAAACTCACCCCAAACAATCCACATTCCAAGAAATCCAGACGTGGCTCTGATTGCACACACATGTGATTATGCGCAGAGGTCCACCCTACCAGCCAACCTCAGATCTCCACACAGGCACACATGAATGCACATACATTTGCACACATCCAGAGATAAACTAACCCCAAACAATCCACATTCCAAGAAATCCAGACGTGGCTCTGATTGCACACACATGTGATTATGCGCAGAGGTCCACCCTACCAGCCAACCTCAGATCTCCACACAGGCACACATGAATGCACATACATTTGCACACATCCAGAGATAAACTAACCCCAAACAATCCACATTCCAAGAAATCCAGACGTGGCTCTGATTGCACACACATGTGATTATGCGCAGAGGTCCACCCTACCAGCCAACCTCAGATCTCCACACAGGCACACATGAATGCACATACATTTGCACACATCCAGAGATAAACTCACCCCAAACAATCCACATTCCAAGAAATCCAGACGTGGATCTGATTGCACACACATGTGATTATGCGCAGAGGTCCACCCTACCAGCCAACCTCAGATCTCCACGCAGGCACACATGAATGCACATACATTTGCACACATCCAGAGATAAACTAACCCCAAACAATCCACATTCCAAAAAATCCAGACGTGGCTCTGATTGCACACACATGTGATTATGCGCAGAGGTCCACCCTACCAGCCAACCTCAGATCTCCACACAGGCACACATGAATGCACATACATTTGCACACATCCAGAGATAAACTCACCCCAAACAATCCTCATTCCAAGAAATCCAGACGTGGCTCTGATTGCACACACATGTGATTATGCGCAGAGGTCCACCCTACCAGCCAACCTCAGATCTCCACACAGGCACACATGAATGCACATACATTTGCACACATCCAGAGATAAACTCACCCCAAACAATCCACATTCCAAGAAATCCAGACGTGGCTCTGATTGCACACACATGTGATTATGCGCAGAGGTCCACCCTACCAGCCAACCTCAGATCTCCACACAGGCACACATGAATGCACATACATTTGCACACATCCAGAGATAAACTCACCCCAAACAATCCACATTCCAAGAAATCCAGACATGGCTCTGATTGCACACACATGTGATTATGCGCAGAGGTCCACCCTACCAGCCAACCTCAGATCTCCACGCAGGCACACATGAATGCACATATATTTGCACACATCCAGAGATAAACTCACCCCAAACAATCCACATTCCAAGAAATCCAGACATGGCTCTGATTGCACACACATGTGATTATGCGCAGAGGTCCACCCTACCAGCCAACCTCAGATCTCCACGCAGGCACACATGAATGCACATACATTTGCACACATCCAGAGATAAACTAACCCCAAACAATCCACATTCCAAGAAATCCAGACGTGGCTCTGATTGCACACACATGTGATTATGCGCAGAGGTCCACCCTACCAGCCAACCTCAGATCTCCACACAGGCACACATGAATGCACATACATTTGCACACATCCAGAGATAAACTCACCCCAAACAATCCACATTCCAAGAAATCCAGACGTGGATCTGATTGCACACACATGTGATTATGCGCAGAGGTCCACCCTACCAGCCAACCTCAGATCTCCACGCAGGCACACATGAATGCACATACATTTGCACACATCCAGAGATAAACTCACCCCAAACAATCCACATTCCAAGAAATCCAGACGTGGCTCTGATTGCACACACATGTGATTATGCGCAGAGGTCCACCCTACCAGCCAACCTCAGATCTCCACACAGGCACACATGAATGCACATACATTTGCACACATCCAGAGATAAACTAACCCCAAACAATCCACATTCCAAGAAATCCAGACATGGCTCTGATTGCACACACATGTGATTATGCGCAGAGGTCCACCCTACCAGCCAACCTCAGATCTCCACGCAGGCACACATGAATGCACATACATTTGCACACATCCAGAGATAAAATCACACCAAACAATCCACATTCCAAGGAATCCAGACGTGGCTCTGATTGCACACACATGTGATTATGCGCAGAGGTCCACCCTACCAGCCAACCTCAGATCTCCACGCAGGCACACATGAATGCACATACATTTGCACACATCCAGAGATAAACTCACCCCAAACAATCCACATTCCAAGAAATCCAGACGTGGCTCTGATTGCACACACATGTGATTATGCGCAGAGGTCCACCCTACCAGCCAACCTCAGATCTCCACGCAGGCACACATGAATGCACATACATTTGCACACATCCAGAGATAAAATCACACCAAACAATCCACATTCCAAGGAATCCAGACGTGGCTCTGATTGCACACACATGTGATTATGCGCAGAGGTCCACCCTACCAGCCAACCTCAGATCTCCACGCAGGCACACATGAATGCACATACATTTGCACACATCCAGAGATAAACTCACCCCAAACAATCCACATTCCAAGAAATCCAGACGTGGCTCTGATTGCACACACATGTGATTATGCGCAGAGGTCCACCCTACCAGCCAACCTCAGATCTCCACACAGGCACACATGAATGCACATACATTTGCACACATCCAGAGATAAACTCACCCCAAACAATCCACATTCCAAGAAATCCAGACATGGCTCTGATTGCACACACATGTGATTATGCACAGAGGTCCACCCTACCAGCCAACCTCAGATCTCCACGCAGGCACACATGAATGCACATACATTTGCACACATCCAGAGATAAACTAACCCCAAACAATCCACATTCCAAGAAATCCAGACGTGGCTCTGATTGCACACACATGCGATTATGCGCAGAGGTCCACCCTACCAGCCAACCTCAGATCTCCACGCAGGCACACATGAATGCACATACATTTGCACACATCCAGAGATAAACTCACCCCAAACAATCCACATTCCAAGAAATCCAGACATGGCTCTGATTGCACACACATGTGATTATGCGCAGAGGTCCACCCTACCAGCCAACCTCAGATCTCCACGCAGGCACACATGAATGCACATACATTTGCACACATCCAGAGATAAACTCACCCCAAACAATCCACATTCCAAGAAATCCAGACGTGGCTCTGATTGCACACACATGTGATTATGCGCAGAGGTCCACCCTACCAGCCAACCTCAGATCTCCACGCAGGCACACATGAATGCACATACATTTGCACACATCCAGAGATAAACTAACCCCAAACAATCCACATTCCAAGAAATCCAGACGTGGCTCTGATTGCACACACATGTGATTATGCGCAGAGGTCCACCCTACCAGCCAACCTCAGATCTCCACGCAGGCACACATGAATGCACATACATTTGCACACATCCAGAGATAAACTAATCCCAAACAATCCACATTCCAAGAAATCCAGACGTGGCTCTGATTGCACACACATGTGATTATGCGCAGAGGTCCACCCTACCAGCCAACCTCA